>NC_081314.1:70307438-70976938 GCF_026419965.1 Kogia breviceps | reverse complement strand
GCAGGATTTGACGCCCACTTGCCCTCCTGCCCTGGAGCAGGATAGCTCTGCCTCTACCCTTTTCCTTCTCACCTCCAAAGGTCCATTACAATACCAAAGGCCCCAAGGGAGGCATTCTGAATAGATAAATAAATACATGCAGAATGAAAATGATACATCTGAAACAATTTCTTATGATAAGACACTCCCAGAAAAGGGAACACTCTTGCACTGCTGGTGGGAATGTAAAATGATACAGCCACTATGGAGAACAGTATGGAGGTTCCTTAAAAAACTACAAATAGAACTACCATATGACCCAGCAATCCCACTACTGGGCATATACCCTGAGAAAACCATAATTCAAAAAGAGTCATGTACCAAAATGTTTATTGCAGCTCTATTTACGATAGCCAGGACATGGAAGCAACCTAAGTGTCCATCAACAGATGAATGGATAAGGAAGATGTGGCACATATATACAATGGAATATTACTCAGCCATAAAAAGAAATGAAACTGAGTTATTTGTAATGAGGTGGATAGACCTGGAATCTGTCATACAGAGTGAAGTAAGTCAAAAGGACAAAAACAAATACCATATGCTAACACATATATATGGAATCTAAAAAAAAAAAAAAAAAAAAAAAATGTCATGAAGAGATTAGTGGTAGGATGGGAATAAAACACAGACCTACTAGAGCATGGACTTGAGGATATGGGGAGGGGGAAGGGTAAGCTGTGACGATGTGAGAGAGTGGCAGGGACATATACACACTACCAAATGTAAATTAGATAGCTAGTGGGAAGCTACAGCATAGCACAGGAAGTTCACCTCTGTACTTAGTGACCACCTAGAGGGGTGGGATAGGGAGGGTGGGAGGGAGGGTGACAAAAGAGGGAAGAGTTATGGGAACATATGTATATGTATAACTGATTCACTTTGTTGTAAAAGAGAAACTAACACACTATTGTAAAACAGTTATACTCAAATAAAGATGTTAAAAAAAAAAAAAAAAAAAAAAAAAAGACACTCCCAGATTCCAGCAAAAAGCTCAAGGCATTGGTATTTCAGTTTTTCTTTACTGTTATTTATTTTTGTGTTACTTAACAATGACATGAAAAGTGTTTTTCTTACTAATTGGATTCAAGGACTTCGGGTGTACACATGAAATACGGTGAATTATTTTAACACATCTAGGAGGTAGTAAGGAAAACAGAGAGGTCGTCTTTTCTTAAATCAATTTACAATTACTAAACCAGGTCATGATGCTACAAAAGCCCACCAGTGATAGGGGATAAAACCAAGGAAATATTCTTTTTTAAAAATAATAAATTTATTTATTTAATTATTTTGGGGGGGCTGCATTTGATCTTTGTTGCTGCACACAGGCTTTCTCTAGTTGTGGCGAGCGGGGCCTACTCTTCGTTGTGGTGCGCGGGCTTCTCATTGCGGTGGCTTCTCTTGTTGTGGAGCATGGGCTCTAGGCGCGTGGGCTTCAGTAGTTGCGGCACGCGGGCTCAGTAGTTGTGTTTCGCGGGCTCCAGAGCACAGGTTCAGTAGCTGTGGCGCTCGGGCTTAGTTGCTCTGCAGCATGTGGGATATTCCCAGACCAGGGCTCGAACCCATGTCCCCTGCACTGGCAGGCGGATTCTTAACAACTGCACCACCAGGGAAGTCCAACAAGGAAATATTCTGAAAGGAGTTTTATCATCAAACAGTTTTAAAACATTCTTCCTCACCTCACCTTGAGCTGAGCACTGACCATTTTCTACCTTATATGAGAGGCATCTGTCCAAGCCCGCTCCCCTGTGCCCATCTTTCTCTGGCTAATTCCACCTCTTTTGGGAAACATACCTCGCCCACAAACTAGGCCAAGGGGGAAAAAAAAAAAAAACTGTTTAATATTCCCACCACACCTTGTACCTTTGCTTTGTGGCACCTATCACAGCCATAATTATACAATTATCTGTGAAATTATGAATGTGGTGGTTGTCACTCCTGTACCAGAAGTCCTATGATGAGAGGGCGTGTATCTGCTGGTATCCACAGTTCTGATACACAGTCATGGTGGGCACTCAAGAACTAACTGTTGATTAACAAAGAGAATCCTCCCCCTTTCAAAGTATTAGGTCCTTATAAACAGGGATAGTGTCAAATTTATTTTGGTATCACTATTCTGTCTGGTAGGTAGGTAATATCACATAATTCATATGTAGATGAAGGAATAAGTGAACTCCAGAGTGGGTCACTTATGGGGATTCCATTGGAGAGGTGTGTTAGTGGTAAAATCTACTGAGTGGATTAGGAGTTAAAGGCAACCCTCCAAGAAAGCTGGTCCCAGTAAGAGATCTTGGAACAGCATCACATAAAGAAGGAAGGCAGAGTCAGGGAGATGGAAGATGTCTGTGACCTAAGATTTATGTCAATGTCCTTGGGCTCTAAGAGTCCATGTTCTCCCAATTTCAATGGGTGTGACTCTTTCCCAGATGCAACTGGGCTACAAATCTTGGGTGGTATGCAAGCAGAGCCCAAGAAAACCAGGCCTTCAGAAAAATAAAATAACAGCACAACCAAAACAATCTGACACAGCCAGGAGACTCTGGTGGAGAGTCTTCAACCAGAACTCACTCAGATAAAGTTAAGCAGGCATGAGAAAGTCGGAGCGCGCACGTCACGCAGAAAACAAACGGGCCGCAACTTGAAACCTGCCTCCCCTGTGGAGACTTGTCCAGAGTCACACCACAGCAACCTCAACTGGCTTTTGATGTGAAAAGGTCATTCCGTCAAACACACTTTGGGGAGATGCCAATGGCAGGCCTCCCTGAGGGGTTCAAAGACTCTAAGGTTGGCCAGAAAGCAAACGGTGCGCATACAGGGAGATACTACCCATTGCCAAACCCTGCATCAGACATTGGAAATACACATTCCAGCACTGAAAACCTGCAATCAAGATTCTGGAAATCTACTGTGGAGTTCAATGACAACCACCACCAAAAAACCTAAAGAGCTAAATGATAATCATGGAGCTGATTAGATGAGGACTCTGACAACAGGACACACCTGGGATCGCTGGAGAGTTCTTCAAATCTATCTAGCTGCTGTCATTCTAGGGCACCAGAGCAGAGTTTGAATCCCAGCTCTCCCACTCACTGGCTGTGCAGCCTTAGGAAAGTTACTTGAGCTCTCTGTGCTTATGTGTCCTCATTTGTAAAATGAAGATGATGATGGCCCTCAGTTTAAATGTGAGCTCTGATTACTGATCAGCGACTGAACCTGTGAGGGCTAAAAAAACTGCTGAACAGAATCACAAATCCCAGAACAGAAGGGCCCTTACATTCAACCAGAGTCCAAGTGCTTATTTTACAAAGAATATACATCTCAGGCCCAGGGAAGGGAGAAACATGCCCACAACCATTGAGTAAATCGCCAGCTGATCCAGGTAAGCAGCCGCCTGGTGGTTCATGATGCCAGGTGCTATTCACTAACACACAGATCTGCTGTCAGAATTGTGAACTAACAGATGTACAGGGCTTAAAACGGTACCTGGCTCAAAAGCAGCAGTGTAGCTGTGTCTGCTATTATTATCACTTACCTGATTGCTATAAATATGCTTACAAGTACTTATAGGGTGCTTTATAGTTTACAAAGCCTTTTCATATCCCTTATCTCATTTAATCCACACAATTCCAGGAATCAGGATTCCCCAAGCCCCAATGAAGAGATTGGGTCCAATGAAGCTCAGAGAGGTTTTTTGGTTTTCCCAGGATCCCATAGCTAGTTAGCAGAGAAGTGCAGTCCAGAACCCATATTTTCCACTGCTAACTTTAAGGCCCTTGGCCTTCTTCACATGATACTACACCACCGTTATTGCAAGCACCAGACTACAGATTCTGCAGTAGCTTTTTAATGGGGAATTTCCTAAGATCTCTAACCACCATCTCTAACCACCATCTAAGGATCTCTAATACTTCTACCTAAAGGAAAAAACTCAAAGGCATGAGAATTGTTTTTTGCTTTTGCTACAGCTGGGTGAAACCTCACAGAAGGAATGTCTTCCTTGGATCTGAGCTTTCTTTCCTGTCTTTGAAGCGAGATAGCCCTCCTGCTGAAGACATGGGCAATGGAGAAAGGAGAGAGGGGCTGAAACTGGGAGAAGGGGAGAGGGGAAGAGGAAAGGAATAACCACACAATGATGTATAACTAAGCCATAGCCCTCAAGCACTTGGTGACAGCCAGTTCTCCTCCTTAGGTCGAAAACCTTAAATACCCCCTTGCTGTAGTGAATCTCTCAGCCTGAAATAAGAGAGATTAAAATGTTCAGCATGACCCTCTTTTTCACACCTATCTCTTCCATGGAAGTGAATCGATTTCTCAAGTGAACAGTATCGAAGACCTGGCCTGAGGTGGGTGAAGTTCTTTTTTTTTAAAAAAAAAAAAAAAAAAAGGAGACAACCAAGGAACTATGGAGGGTCTTCTTACCTTGAGGGTAAAAGAGTTTCTAATTATGGGCATCTATCTATCATCTGTGTAGGTACATATCTACCTACCTACTATCTAATCAAGAGAAGCAATTAACTCCTTTTTAACAGAGTGTACAATAAATTAAAAGTTACTAGGCTTACTTTAGTAAGTAAGTGAGAGTTCTTGATTTTTAGTTCTGGCTTTGTCACTAACTAGTAAAGAGACTCAGAAAGGTCACTGAAGCCTTCTGGGCCCCTATTTCCTCATCTGTCAAGTGCAGGCTGACAAGGACCCTTCCAGCATTTAAAAAACAAAAAACAAAAAAACCTAATATCCTAAATAAACAAAAAAAAATGCCATGACGGTCAAGCCAACTGTTTCAGAAAAGTTAAAGAAAGTATTGTTTCCTCCACAAGCCCTGGTTTTGAATGCAAGAAACATGTCAGTTTAAAAGTACCCATATTCGCGCCTTTGATGGTGAAAAAGTCCCCCACCAAAAGCCATAAAAGTTTTGCTTAAAAACAACCTATTTTCAGGAACAACTCTCCAAGTTAAAGCCCTAATTCACAAAATTGGGTTTGGCTGGTATAATACTGTCTTCTTTCTGCAATTATTAGGCTCTAAAAGGGTTGTTGTTGTTTTTTTCTCCTAACAACATTTCATTTGAAAAGTGTTTGATCCTGAAATAAACCTGTAATTTCTCCTATGGAGAAGGGAGGGCAGGTGAAGGTCTATAGTTTAGCCTAGATGACTTTATATTTCACACAAAATTATTACAAGATGACAGATGTGAACCTTAAGAATTTTAACAATAAAGTCATGCTATCCAAAGAATGTTCCACAGAACACAAGTCTGGGAAATCATCCACAAAATGGTTCCATGATAAAATAAGTTTGACAAAGCCTGAATTTCACATTACAGAAAGGAATGGCGTGGTTATTGTTTTTTACTTATAGGTCTTCTCAGAGATAATCTTGCTAAAGGTACATGAAGAATCTCCAAGATGGAGATTGCAATAAAAGCAACTGATTCCCGACCTGATTTGGCCATTTGTAGAGCTAGTATATCACAGAGCACACTTTAGGAAATGTTGCCAATGGACCATGACAAGGACAAATTTATCCCTGACAAAATCCCTACCCCTGAAAGGTAAGGTCTACAATTCAATTAGGAAATTGTATGTTTAACTCTATATGTACACCAGATTTTACAATAGATGTAACTATAACCAACTAGAAACTCAAAGTGATTTCTGTCTTGAAACTTTCTTGTAAATAGAGAAGGAGCCTCATGCCAGGAGGGCTGGGTTTTCCCTGTGCTGCAGATACACTCTGTGATGTTAGGCAATGCTAAAGGGAACTTGTTCCCCTCTCTCCTTCTCTCTCTTTTTTTTTTCTAATTATTCATAGGCTTAACACAGAATCAATTTTCTTTAAGGCAGAGAAACAATGAGAAAATAAGCCGAGAGAGCTAACAAGGTAATTGAGAACGGATGTTTCCCCATCTAAGGGAAAGACCCCACTGTACACAACCATATTTGTCTCAGGGCCTCAGTTTTCTCCCATTCAGAATGAGGTTAGTGGATTTCATGGTCTCACATTTCATGCTTCTATGACTTTTTAGGGTGGCTCATCAGTATCTCTGAAGGCGATTCCAAGGATGCTTTGAGCAGTGAAAGCAACTTAGGACCAAGTGCTCCCTGTGCTGGAATGGAACCCCCACAAGGCGTGCTACTTGCATCTACATGTACCAGGGTGTTGGCTAAAACTCCAGTCTCGTTATTTTGCAACCATGCCATGTCATGTTTGGCCAGCTCACATTATGGTGCCTCATTTTGCTAGAAGTGTCAGTAAGTTTAAAGCCAGCTTGCCATGGCAGAGAGCTGATGGAGAGCAGCCACAGTGCTGAAACACACTCACTGACCTCCCACAGGACTGCTGGTAGCATCCTGACACATAGTGACCTTCCTCTATAGGAAAGGCATTTAAATACACAGATCTATTGCCCAGCTTATACTGTATTCGAGGAAATACTCATACTTCCCGCCCAGATTTATTTTTAAGGGCAGAGGATAGAGTGATGTTAATACTGGTTCTTTAAAAAAAAAAAAAAAAGAAGACGAGACAAGGAGAAAAAAGTGACACTTTGAGATATATATATATATGCAAAAGAACCTATATCTCCCCTAAAAGCGATCTGAGAAAAAACATAAAGAGTACTCAGTTGGCCTTCATTATAATCCCTCTACAAACATCCAACATTTCCTGCCTTTGTATCTCCCATTATTCCTCTCTTACACTGCCTTTATTTATTTATTTATTTTTTTGCGGTACGCGGGTCTCTCACTGTTGTGGCCTCTCCCATTGCGGAGCACAGGCTCCAGACGCGCAGGCCCAGCGGCCATGGCTCACGGGACCAGCCGCTCCGCGGCACGTGGGATCTTCCCGGACCAGGGCACGAACCCGTGTCTCCTGCATCGGCAGGCGGAATCTCAACCACTGCGCCACCAGGGAAGCCCTACACTGCCTTTAAAAGACATTAATTAGAATGTAACTCTCTTACACCCCCTTTAAAAGACATTCATTAGAATGGCTCCTTCATCCACTTTTTATACAGGACCTGGGGACTATGAAAGCCTCACTTACACACTCACTGGCTTTCCAACTGAGGTCCCACCTGCAATAACAGCTCTCCAAAGGGCCTGGATAGTGGCCAGAGGGCAGCACGAGGAAAACGTGAGAAAACCAAGTGCAGTTCATACACTTCACTTAGCCTGGGAATTCTTTTCCCCTTTTCAGTCAGGTCAAATTCGACCCAGCATTCAGGTCCCAGATCAAATCCCTCCTCCTCCAGGAAGACTTCCTTCATTTTCTCCACATTTGCATTCAACCTCAACCAAAGTTAATGTCTCTCTCCTCTAAGGACCACAGATTCCTTAACTAGACCTCTTAATATTTAGGAATACTATTCAAATATCTTAACTCTCATTGGCGTGATCTCTAGTCTATCTCCAGTAAGAATTATCTGCATTAACTTTCATCTACCCCAATTTCCCCTTCAAAAAGTCCCTTAAGGGCAGAGACTGGGTCTTGCTGAATTCATCAAATATAAAGATAAAACCTATCTAAAGAAAGACTTAAGACAAGTATATAAATAATTATCTTACAGGAATGATTCTATTAAAGATAAAACGACAAGGATAGATGAAGGATCCCAGACTAGAAGTGAAGCAAGTCCGTGTGGGATGTGTACTAAAGACCTTCACACACAGAACAGTACATTGCCTTATAAAAATGAAGGCAGCTAACATTAACTGAGCACCAGTTATAAGTCAGGTAGAGCCTTAAACATTTTCCAGGTATTAACTTTCTTAATCTTCAAAGCAACCTTGGAGGTAGGTACTGTTTTTACCTCCATTCAATAAGGGGATGAGGCAAAGAGAGCTCACACAACTTTCCCAGGCAAATACAAGAGCTGGCTTCACAGCTCAGCAAAGAGACTCCAGCTAACGTGCTTGACCACCACGCTCTCCTGCTTCTGCAAAAGACTGTCCACATCCTGCACAATAGAAGAGGGAGGTGGTACCCTCTAGAACCCAGTCAAAGGAGGTACTTTTGCAAAAGGACCCAAGAAGTGACAGTATACCGGCAAAGGAAAGTTTAAGGATAAACATCACATTCTAGATGTCTCTACCTGCACAGTTTGAAAGGAGAAGACTAAAGCCACTTTAAAGCTGTAGCTTTTTCTAATTTACCTGACTTCCTCAAACTGGAACTTACTCATTCTTTGCTGAGAGCAGTGAGGCTGAACTTCTTTTTCCTTGCACTGTTATTTTATGAGTGAAAGAAATGAGGTTGTTACCTTGACTGCTAATGTTAGAGATGCTTTGTGATGAGCTGGTCAGTATTTTCCTTCCAGAAAAGGGGAAAGGCCTTTTAGCAAAGAACTGGATGTGAAAAATCAAACTTAAATGATGAAAGAGCATCTTGTGGCCAATCTTAATGATACTTAATTCTCAGATGAGGAATTCTGTAGTAAACAACCTCTTGATTCTGTGCAAAACATTTTTAATTTCATGCCCTGCTAATCACACAGCTGTTAAATTTCCCTTCCCATCAGTTGGAAAAAAAATAAATAGATAATAATTGTAATAATAATTTAAGAAACAGTTGGGCTTCAAACAAAATTTGAGCCCTAATGAATTTTCCCATCTGGAATTAATAATGTAATGGATAGTGAAATTGATTCACCATCAATTCAGTGGATTCAGTTGATATAAACATATATTACATGATTATAAGTATCAAAACGTAAGGCTCAACATCAAAGGCTTCTGACACGCGGGCCACAGAATGTAAAGTCAATCTACACTGCATTCCCAGACAAGTCTGGCACCTGATGTTTCTTCCAACAGATTTTAACAACCTGTTCCCTTTCACTGTGACCTTATCTCCTCTTGGCCACAACAGGCACTATACGCATCTAAGTACCACCTAGACTTGGTGTTACAGGCTTGGCGATCCAGAGCCTGGAGAAGAGAAAAATCAGTGTGAACGCGTCAATCTAATCAATACAGGGACATTTTTAAAAGGCAATCATTAATGCTGCAAATCAAAACAAGAGTGAGGATGAAAGGGGTTTTTTTTACTAGTTGGGGAACAGAGAAAGAGGTGGTCCAAAGGAGTATGATGATATGGTATGGTAGCAAGGGTGAGCCAACTTTGCAGGCAAGAGAGGCTAAGGACCAGGAAAGAAAACACCAGCAAGGAAGTGGCAAAAAGGAGTATCCCGTAAAGAAGGAGGGGACAAATATACTAAAGGAAATAAAATAAGCATAGTCAGATGGACCAGAATATCAGCAGGGCATCTTCAAAGAAGATCTTCTCTTTCTGTGCATCAATACTTTTCCCATAACCTTGGCTATAAAACACTATAGGAACTGCCTGGAGTACTAACATAGTGTCTCTTCATCTGGCTTGCTCCAACCTAAAGTTGGTTTGCTGAAATCCTTTCAGTTCTTCAAGGCATGCTCACACACTACCTCCTTCAGGAGGAGGTAGATCCTCCGGGTTCCCACAGCATGCCACCTGTGTACCTCTCCTTTGTCACCTAGCTGGTTTGGCTTTGTGAAACAGCTAGCTGTGCATGTGTCTGTGTCTCCCACTGGACTGTAAACTCTGTGAAAGAGGAAATTATACATCCCACCCTATTTTTATTCCTCAGTGCCTGATCTAGACTTTGTACCGTAGGCACTTAAGGAATGCATATGCTATCTTTTTGTGTGTGTGTGTGTGTGTGTGTTTGTTTGTTTGTTTGTTTTTTTGCAGTATGCGGGCCTCTCACCGCTGTGGCCTCTCCCGTTGCGGAGCACAGGCTCCAGACGCGCAGGCCCAGAGGCCACGGCTCACGGGCCCAACCATGGGATCCTCCCGGACCGGGGCACAAACCCACGCCCCCTGCATCGGCAGGCGGACTCCCGACCACTGCGCCAACAGGGAAGCCCCATATGCTATCTTAAGAAAACCTAGAAGAGGACACTTCCTGTTTTAGGTATTCTTGTTACAGGAAACAGAAATTTAAGGATTTATAAACTTGGCCACTAGCAGTCACCCTACAAACCCCTGTAAGTGACAACCACTATGAATATTTCATCACTCTTCTCAAGTTTACATGAGAAGTTCATAAAATGAACACAATTTTCATAATCATCATCATGGCCTACCTGAAGAAAAAGTTCAATATAAAGGCACGTTGCTTTTCTGACCTGAGCACGGGCTTATAACTGTCAGTGTCAGTGTGAGAATCATTTCCAGAAACTGAAAAGAACTTCCCTGAAATCTCAGCATCACTTCAGCCCCACCCTCCACACTCCACATCTCATCAAAAACCAACAGCATTTCCTTCATGCCTCATCATTAATGATAAAGTGAATGAGTCAACTGCACAAAACAAACAAAACACCAACAATAATTTACTGTGAATATCGTTGCATTTGTACCACACTTTACATACCCACTCTCTCATTTGATGTTTTCCATGAGCTTCTGCAACAGGAGGAAATGGAATAATTTTAGAGATGAGGAAACTCAACTCTACAAGATGTGATTTGCCCCAAAACACACAGCTAATAAGCAGCTAGGACAACCTGTGAATTCAGGATTTGAGATTCTCCATCCAGACTTACGTTCATTTACTCAACGCTGTCTCTCTTATCTAAAGCATTTAAGCAGACAGAAGAAGTTGACAATGAAGCCCCAGAGACTTACATAAATGAGAAGTTATCTAAATCAGATAGGGCCTAGGTGAGTTCCATTAGAATATGAAAGAAGGAAAGAAAAAGAGAGAGAAAGGAAGAAAGAAATCACTTTGCGTAAAGATAGTTAAATTTCCTGCAAAACAGGGGTCTTGAACTGTACTTTAAAGGTGTATTAATCAAAGTAAGCCCACAAACTGACAGTTTCAGAATCATCTGGGAGCTTGTTAGAAATACAAATTCTCCCACACTGTGTTCTCAGACCTCCGGGACCTCTGAGGGTAAGATTCCCCAGGTGATTCCAATACACAGCAAGTTTGAAAAGTGTCACTTGAAAGTTAAGATCAGACCTGAGCAAATAACAAGAAGGTAACAGGTAGGTTCCAGGAAGAGGGGGTGGAGGTGGGGTGACATTAAAAATTCAGAGGCCCAGAACCCAGAAAACTCAAAATATGTCAGCGAAGAAGGCCCAGAACTCTGGGCTGGAGAAGAAGTATCCTGTGAAGGACGCGGTCTGAGTGAAGTTACGACGAAGTCACACGGTAGAGAAAGCTGAATGCAGGCAGAGCAGTGCAGCTCTAGAATCACTCAGGCCCCAAGTTTGACCCTTGAGAGAAAGCATGTAGCCCTCAGCAACAAGAGCACCATGCAGTTCAGGACAAGAGGTCCCACGGGGTTCAGGTCTTTAGAGGAGAACCTCTTTTACAACCTGGAGAAACACAAGTTCACCAGGCAGACAAGGATGGAAAGGAACATGGTCATGGTCCAAGATATAAAACAACGTGATCTATTCAGCACCACTGAGATACCCTGGATTCGGTGTCCTCATCTCTACAAGAAGAGATGAATAATCCTAACCTAGTGGAATTGTTGAGGGGATTAAGTGAGAAGGGTGTTACACTAAGACTCCGAATGTGGTGTCTGGGAAGGAGTAGACACTCAACACAGTCCACTGCCTTTCTTCCCCTTTCAGGACAATGCAGCACATGAGAGTGAGCTAGGCTCCTTGCCCTCTCCGGGGCTGGCTGGCAAGCTCCTGACTTGAAGGATGTTTTCTCATAAATGTTCACAGGGCAGCCTGCTGGGGGTGGTCCTGTGGTTGCGATCTATTGCACTCAGACACATTCCAAGACCTAGGGCTCCTTCACTTCCTGCTTCTCACTCTTACTTTTTCAGAGGGGCTGCAGGTTCTCAAGGTTATCTTGAGCACAGCTTTCTTTCTAAATGACACATAACCATTTCTACAGGCAAAAGTGCTCTGTGCAACTTCTTCTTTCAGAATGGGACTTCGGGCTGCCCTGAGAGTGGATCTGCTTCTCCTCTCAGAGGATCTGCTGGACAGCAGACACAGATCAGTCCAGCGGGTGGGCTGGAGGTCTCTGGGAGTCTATCTACTCGGGGATGTTAACTAGGGTTGCTCACAGGGAAAAACCAAGTTCCAGAGTCAACTGAAAGTAAGCTGACGGCTGTCCCACAGGGCTTCCTGAAAGATTTAACAAGCTAACATACATTGTCAATACCTAAGAGGGCGCCAGAGCATGCTGCATTCTCTAGGCTTACGGGGGACACATCTTTTTAGACTGGTATCTCCTTGGACTAGTATTTATGGACCACGCACAAGAAAATAAATGGAGCCAAAGCATGATCTACGTAAGGCAGGGTTCATCCATTTGCCTAGAGGTGACTCCCAGAAAGATGATGAAGATGGCAGTTTGGGGTTATGCTTTTTCACCTTCCCATTCATTACCTTACTCACCATGTCCTCCCGTTCCTCCACACGCCCCTTCCCTTCCCCGTTCCTCAGTGCACACTGTTTTGGAAAGAATCTGCTAAACTCAACATCAGCATTTGATGAACTAACACCTTCTTTTTCACCACCCTGCACTTTGATGACTCTATTTCATTGTTCATTCCATTTGCTCAGAAAGCCTCCCCCTTTATCAAAATCCCGCTCAAGGCCAACCCAAGTGTCACTATCCCCAAGAAGCCCTCCTTAATCCCCTGCCCTCTACCCCAGTTGGAAGTGATCATTCTTTTCTCTGAACTTTCTCAGCAACTTTCTACTTTCTACTTTATAGTTAACTGTGTGCTGTCTCACCTTCACCTGTTGGTTCACCCCTTTCCTAATGCTTTCACACGTATCATCTTGTTTCAGCCTCATGACATGCTGGGAGGTAGAATAGACATATATAATTACACCCACAGTATGGAGACAACGTAGCTTAGTGGTTAAGAGAGCAGCTGCTGGGGACAGACTACCTGAGTTCAAGCCCTGGGCTGTAACTTTTGGTTTGTCCCCATGTCATTCCCTCTATCCAAACAATCCTTTATACTATTCCACTTTGACCAAAACTATACACAAAAATGCTTCCTGTTCCATTGAAAGCTGGATGTCTAGAGTTTGACATTGGTTTAGAACATTTTGCCTCATCTCACCAGTTTCTTTAAGGAACAAGTCAGGAACCACTCCTGTTTTTTTTCTAATTATCCTATACATGTATTTTGGGTCATCCCTTCCCCCCCAGCCCAATAAGCCCAGGTGCATCCCCAATGGCTGATATGTGACTCAATAAAAGAACATCCTGTCTTGGCACTCAGCTACTGCTTCTGGGCTTACACAGTTTTGATGAGATCTGTTACCAAAGGGCCGTTTCACTGTAAGGAACTGTCATGACAAAATTGTACACTTGACCATTCTCTCCCTTCACAATTTCAGATATTAGGAGAGTTAAACTAATCCCCAAACTTGATCCCTGAGGAACTTTGAAAATGATGCTTCTGAATGTCTAGCAAAATAGACATTCCTCCTCTCTCCAATTTTTAGGACACTTTTTTTAATCTATGAGAAATATTTTCTCCAATTTGATTTTATTATGTTCACACGTAAAGGCTTTTCTAAAGTCTTGCTACGTCATATCCCTTGACCATTTGTCATTCTTACAGTCTTTTCCTTGATTTGTAATCCACAACTTTTTAATTCACCTGCCCCATCATTCTGGGGAATATACACAGGAATATGTCCTGCAGAGTGGATCAAGGTGGTAGTGTATGTATGGGGTGGAGGGAAGGAGAAAATAATGGATGAAGTAAAATTTCAAGTTGTGGGTGCTCACCCTCCTCTCCAAATTGGCTGAAACGCTCCAGCTTAAGGAGTAATATTCATATCCTCAACCAAAAGCAGATTAAATACCTGCCAAAGCTTCTATATCGTCCTCTGTCTGTACTTGTTCTAAACAATAGTCTTTGATGATGTAAAAATCTGCCAAATTGGAAAGTAAGTTTATTAAGACTAAAAAGCTCCAAGGATTAGAATCAGACATAGATAGGCCCACAGTTAGTGGCCCTTCCCTCAAATCTCACCATGGAGAATCCTTTGCCATTGAAAGGACTTCCACAGAGGCCACATGGATGCACAGGCAGAACCTGAGGCCAGATTAGCAGAGATCTGCTGGTGTAGCTGCCAACTGATATATCTCTCAGGAAATGAGCCGCAGAATCAGAGAACACTGACTTTACATCGCTTAGTAGAGTGGCTGCCAACAGGTAGGCAAGTTGGTCGCTTAAGAAGTGGAGCCTTTTATTGACATGAAATAGTACATAAAACTAAATTAAAACAGATCTAAGAGTTAGCCGCTCAGGCAGAAAGTCCCAGAGTCCTCGCCACTCTCCCTGCACCCCATCATCTGAGGCTGTACATCCACCCAGAACTCTGGGCTCCTTGAAGGCATAAGTTTAAAAATTCACTAATCTAATCTAATTTCAACCTTAACAATTCTTCAGAGGAAACTGAGGCCCAGAGATTGAGTGTGGTCCTTGTATCCAAAGCTAGTAAGTAGCATAGCCACAAATTCTTCCGAAGGAAACCATGCTGCCTGTTCCCAAGCATATAATATTTATGTTCTAGGATTCTTCCCTTTTATTAGGATGAAGAAGTTGGTATGATCAATGTGCCAAGTAAAATTCAAAACTGCACCCAAGGTCAAAGAGTAAGGACATCTAAATTAAACCTTGGGAAACCCAGCTTGGAGAAACACAAAACATCCATTCTATCAAGGTTTCACGTGATGGTTCTGCAGCGAAAACAACAAAATTACAGTAGGGGAATTTTTTTTTTCTTTTAGCTTCTATATATAAATGTGTCAGGCACAGAAGTCAAACTACTCTGAAATGTTAAATCCATTCAGTTGTAAGTAAAGGAAAACATAGCAGCATTTGTGTGAGCTGTGGGAGACACGTAACCCAAATGTGTTCCTTGGGTTAGTAACTTGAACTGGGAATTCATTGAAAAAGTGCAAGGAGCCTACAAGAAAGAGAACTGAGCAAAAAACACTGTGAGACACATTTGATATAATAGTCATATGATTAACAAACTGTCACATCAAACTTTCCCACAACGTGGGAACACTTTGACACTTCATATTTTTAAAACTGACATTTTGATTCATTACTGTAAATAGCACATTGGGTTAAATATTGTGACAAGGAACAGATCATATATATATGATCATATATATACATATATATGTACATATATATTTACTCTATATATTACGTGTGTATATTTTTCCTAGCTCTGTAACATTTTAGAATATATGCAACCTTTTCTTACAGTGACAGTTTGGGCCAGTATGTAAACAGGCTATATTGCACTACTTAACTATCCATTTTTCTTGCAAGTAGGCAGATGGACAACATTTCTTCATTCCACAGAAAGTAGAGCAATTTCAAAAGTAATAGGATGACTTCTCAGAAATTCTGAATAAGCCTATCAACTCCAAGTAAAGGATGTTATCAAAGTTGTTTTGATTTACTGCACTTGAGTTCAGAAAATCATTGTCACAAACATGCATGAAACATTTCTCCTGTCTTCAAGGTGTTCCCAATCTATTTAAAGAGACACACACATATGCAATTCTAAAGCAAGGCAGACTGCTTCACACATGCAAGAAAAGTGCAAAGTGCTGCTTCTTTTTTTCCTTTCCTTTATTTATTTAGTGTGCATGTGCATTGCTTATAATAAATAACATGTTTTCTAAGCCATAGCTCAGTGTAAACTAATTCAATCAAATTAAGCAAAGTATGGGCATCAGTGGGGGCTGAAGAAATTTAGAAAGTTTGCAAGAATACTCAGATTCCCAAGCCAAGATTTCTTCACAAAGAAAATATAAAGATAGTGTTTGGTTTCCATCTAACACCACACAATACACTCTTCTAACCTTTCACTTTACCTACAGCTCTAAAACAAAAGATAAGATATTCATTCCCTTAAACATCCAAGTTTTGATTTCAATTTTCTCTGGTAATTCCAACGTTATTATGTACTTTCAAAGTACAGACAACTTTATAAAAAGATTGAGCTAATCACACACACACACACACACACACACACACACGCACACACTACAGAAATAGATTCCATGCATATTTGTTTTATGTATTCAACTTTCTCTCTGGACATTATACCATTATTATTCAAATCATTCTCCTATTTAAACACCTTGAAAGTTAGACACAAAAAGGAAACATGACATCTATATATATCAAGATATTGTGCTCACTACAGATAAGCTTTGCCTCTGTACTGAAATTTAAATTAGACAATGGTGGTCTTCCAAAGGACATACATAAAAAAGGAAGACTGCTCCACATTTATGTTTTTTCAGAAAGGATGCAGGACGCTATCAACCAAATGCATCCAAACCCTATGAGAGTTAGGAGGCATAATGGATATCATTTAATGTATATGATAAATATTGAGAAAAACCTACAAAACATGAATATCAACTAAAACCCAGGCTTTAGCTGCAGCATCAAAAAATTCTTGTGTCCTTCATTCGTAACCAAAAAAAGTGCTCTAATTTTGTTTTTAGCTAAATTAGTCAATTCATTTAGGGCAGAAGGCCTTTTTATCCCCATATTCTGCATGTACCCAAATGTATTAAAAGTTCAAAGAGTCTTACACACCATTTCAAAGTTTCTTTCAAACTAAGCAAATTAAAGAATATAGAAATGCACTATTTTTCCCTTGGCTTGCTGGAAAAAAAAAAAAAAGCAGCCTAAGGTTGTCTAAACCATAATAAGTCACTGTTTCAATCTGGGGACTCATACTTACTTTTCCAAACTCTTAAGGGGGTAGGTTACAACCTTCAAAGGTTCGAGACTCCTCGATAGAAGGATGAACCACTGTCTATGGAACAACTGCTCTTCCATAGTACTGGGGAAGAGTAGAAGTAACATTATAACATTTGAAGACAGGAGATCTAGATGCAAACAAAATCTCACCATTTACTCCTCGAAGTGAATTGGAGCAGGTCACTTGGCTTTTGTTTCTTCATTGTAAAATGAGGATAATACTGGACAGAGTACCGGGTTTCATGAAGATTAACTAAGAGTGTACAAGAAATCTCACTGAATCCTAATTGGTGAGAACACTATTCCCCCAAACTTTTATTTGCCAATTTTTACCATCCATTAATAAAAATGTTAAGAGGTCATCTGAATTCAACTAAATTCAACTCAACAAAAATTTACTGGATGCTCATTGTATGTGATTTCAGTCTCTGCCAGGTGCCATGATTGAAGGCAGGCAGGGGAAGGAGGAAGAGAGGGAGGGAGGAAAAAGGAAGAGAGGAAGGTCCAGCAAAGACATAATTTCTGTCCCCTAAGACCCTGTAATCTTGTGAAGGAGACAGCATTTCACATATGAACTTTCTGAAGAATACTTAACGCTATATAATAAAGTACCCCAAAAAGGGTGGTGCTGACAATGGCTTTTAATGGTAGTTTTATATGAGGTGTAACATGAGGTGAGGAGAGTGTTCAGAGCAATAGAGAACGTGACCTAATCATTGCCCTGCCCCTGTAAGCATCTACTTCTCAGTGGACCAACCTGTGGAATCTGATAGAAAAGAGTCTCTTCGGATGGGCCTTGCTGAGGGGCCCCTTGGGCGTTTACTCTGGCCTCTATCACCCCCACTCTATCCGTAACCCCCCTCCTTTCCTCATTCCTCCCTCTGCACTGAGCTTCCCCCTCTCTCTTCACCTCCTCTGCCCATTCCTAGGGAAACCATGTCCCCGGGTCTGGCTCATCTCCATCCACAGCCATCTGGGCTGAAAAGGGTCCTGAGGCAGGGGTAAGAGTGGCACAGTTGGAATATTAGAGTACCGAGAATCAAGAGACCCGAGTTCCTGCCCCAGCTTTGTCCCTACTTCACTCTGCGACCTTGAGCAAGTCACTTCCACTCAATGGGCCTCAGTACCCTCACTCATCAAAGGAGACTTGAGGATATTTAACAGCCCTTCTTGCTCCTAAATGTTCAATGTCTGTGACCTGACCTACAGCTTCCAACAGTTTCCAAGTCATAACTGGGGGCCCACCAGTCCCAGGCCTCCTGGAGAGGCACTGACATGACCACATCAACGGTTTCTACTGTGGGGAAGGTCAGGGACTCCTTCAGAAAATAGCTGATCTAAACAGAGCCCAAGGAGTGTCATGGCAACACTGCTCGCAAGCTGCCAGAGGTAGGGAGGAAAAGCAGCCAAGATGCATGTGCAGCTGCCACATTTCAGCACAGCACTCAAACCTCGTTAATATCATCTTGCTTAATACCGAGTCCCATAGATCAGAAGCTATTTTTACTGTGTATTTAACAGATGTGTGTACCGTCTTCCCTGCCAGCGTTTTCACAGTCCAGTACAGGAGACGCTGCCATTGGAGAGTCTTCAGAACCTGAGGCCACCCAGGGTTAACTCAGGAGAGAGAGGGAGGGGGGAGAAGAAGAATGAATAGAAGGGAGAAAAATAGACGCAGTGGGGCTGGAGGCTAGGGGAGAGGCGGGAGTAAGATGTAACCAGAGCAAGTATGAGCCAATACTACCAACCCCCAAGTGTGAGGCATTCTTGTCTCAGTTCTCCAAAGACTGAGGGATGCACATGTGGAGGAGAGAGGGGGAGAGCTGAGTTCTCTCTAATGCTCGGGGGAGTACAGGTCCTCCCCCACGGCAATTGTGATCACCGCCTCGGCTCGCTTTCATTGGTCTCCCCCATCAGTTCCCCTTAGAACAGCCAAGAGTACCGCTCTGCAGAGCCCTCTGCCAACATTCTAGGAGGCAAAAACCTATCCACTACCGCGCACTCTTCAGAGCTTACGGGGAAGGGCTCGGGCTAAATGTCCTGTTTCAACCTGTCTCCCGCGTGTAGGGGTGGGAATTCTAGATGATGATGATTGACCAAGCTGAACGATGTGAAAGCACCTGCCACGGGCCTGTCACATAGTACGTCACAGTAGACACCCAGTAAACGTCTGCTTGCTTCCATCTGCTTCATACGGCAACAGCGTCACATGTACCACCTTTATTCCTAACATTCTTCGTAGAAAGAAGGAACCCAGCCAAGGCTTGCCGGGTGGTGAGGTGAGCGGGAGCTCAGGTCCCAACCATCCCTCTCTCCTGCTTGGTCATATGGGGGCGCCATTCTCAGACCTGCCACTAATTGGGCAGGTAAAGTAGGGTAAGTAATTTCTTCCCCGGGAGGGGGCTCAACTAGACAGAGAGTTTTTAAGTTCCTTTCCCGTTCTGAAATTCTATAAATCTCTACGCGTCACATCCATCTTAAAAACAAGCAACAAGCACAGGGGAAAACCGTTGAAGAACACAGTTGTGTGTTTCTTTATTGAGCATGATACAGAAGGCACTGTGCCACGAGCTAAAGGAAATTCAGAAAAGCAGAATGAAGTAGTCCTTAGATGCAGAACCCTTATAATATATGTATATTGGCGAGGGGAGATAAGAGGAAATACAAAAAGATGGCAGTACAAAATAAAGTCAATTATAAAACAAAAACAAAGTCCAATTCTAAGACTCTACTTCTGAGCCAAGGGGTGGAGAGAGAAGGCTTCCTCTGGAGGAGGGAGGTGTGCTGGTCCTTCAGACGGGAAGGCAAAGCCCACAAAGGCAAAATGGAGGAAGGTAACGTTTTACAAGAGTGGACCCTCTCCAGCGGAAGGGTCATCAGGTCTGTAAGATGGTTAAATATCTTGTCTGTTTTATGTCTTAGATTATTTTAAAATTCTGTGTTTCATACATTAAAGGATAGAATAATAATGGTCATCCAACCCACTCATCATCATAATGCTCTGTGGGGTCACAGGAAGAGCAGTGAAATAGGAAACAGGACACTTGGGTTCTGAAACCTGCTCCATGGCCACTATGAGCTGCCGGCCTTTAGCTGAACGGCTTATCTAGCTGTGGGATAGGAGATCTTGAAGAATTCCAGTTGGAGTTCTTGAGGCTTCTTGAGAACCAAACTGCCCAAAGCTCATGCTTTGCAGATGAGGAGACTGAGGTCCACCAGAAAAAGAAGTGATTTCTCTCAACTACCCATTTCTGTCATCTGTGCCCAGTTCTCTGGGCAGGGCTGGTACTCACCTGCTTCTGGGACTTGCCTCAAGCTGATTCTTGCCTGCCAGAGATTTCCTCTGAAGTCCCTGTAATATCCCATCAAAGTCCATTCAATCATCCTTCAAAGTCAATTCCAGTCCCTGGTTTTATATGAAACCTCCCGTAGAAAGAGCTCCTACATTCTCTCACTCACGAAGTATAATTTCTGAGCCCACACATCACACTGAGTCCTGGCTGGCCCTGAATCAAACTCACCTCCACACACCTGCCAGCTCCCTCCTTCGATGTCTTAGCGAGCCACCTTTCTCAGGAAGTGCTAAGTAAATGCTTCTCAAGTTAGGTTGGTCTGCACCTCGGTTTTCTGACACTCGGCTAAGTACCTTCCCAAACATATCATGCTGCCTCTGATCATCACAAGCCTGGATGTGTGCAATCTCCAGAGCAGCCAAAAGAGCTTCAACCACCTCCAAATCCATCAAGCTATTTACCAGATCGACTAAACACACAGCAAGAGAGAAGAGACATAAAGAAAAGAAGAGGAGCAGCAAAGGGCATGGACTGCAAATCGGATAAAGAGCCATGCCTGTGAGTTGAGATGCACTGGAATCACCATTCTGGGTTTACAAGGGAGAAATCTGCAGTGCAGACACCAGTGGGGGCCCAGAGTCTCACACATAGTCCCCAGTGGAGCAAGGAGATCCAGTGCTGCAGTCTGAAAGGATGCCGTGGTAAACTGAGAGACGGACAAAGTCTCAATACCTAGCCATCCGCTAGGCAGGTCCATTCCTTCTACTGCAGAGAGAGAGAAACATCTGGAAAGGAAGAGCACGGTAGCCCTCGACTGCAAAGGTTTTTTACTGAGTGACACTCCACCAGTAATGTCAGAGTGAAACATGGCAGAAAGATTCATGAGGCAGAGCTGTGCAACTCCAGAGGCAACCCAAGGCACACATCAGATGGGAATTTTAAATAATCCCTTTAAACACACGAGGACTCAGATGCCAGCACACACAGTGATGGCCCTAGCCAGACAGCAAAGGCATACTGGCACCACTGTAATTTGTCCATTCACCAATATGCTTCCGGAAAAACAACCATATGCTTTCTTTTAGCTTCCATATGCTTTTTTAGCAAGGAAACTAAAATATTTCATTAGTTTTGAGTAATTAATAATTACTTATTTCACAATAGTCTCCCTCATTAAAAAATGAAAATAACTGATTAAGCTGCAGGATCCTGGCTTTCAACTCAAGCCTTTTAATTTAATTTAATTTTTTTAATTCTTCCCCTCTAGGAATCGAGTAATAGAGTAAAACAGCAAGTGTGGAAATACTGGAACTATGGGAAATGAAGAGTTATCATCCACACAGCCCAGCATTCCTCCTGACTGAGACATCACGGTTTAATGAAAAGAACACAGACTTTGGGAGCCCAAAGCCTTGGGATCCAATCCCAGTTTGACCCCTGGCGAATAGTACTTCTGAGGAAATGAAGGGCGTTGAAAAGATAAAGCCTGCTGGATTCCTGCAACCCGGCCTTCCATTACTCTCAGGGAGCGACTTCACAGGGCTCCCTCCTGTCTCTCAAGGCTTGGGGAAGGCATGTCACGGAATGCTGGCTCAGACTCAGTCGGTGTCAGCAGGCCCGTGGCCAACAGTCTTGGAATTGGTCTCCAGCGGAAAACAATGCTTCGCAAACTCGAATGAGCCTAGGAACTACCTGGGGATCTTATTAAAATGCAGATTCTGATTAGGAGGTCTGGAATGGGGCCTGAGGTCTGCATTTCTAACAAGCTCCCAGGTGATCCTGATGTTCCTGGTGTTCAGACCAAACTCTGAGAAGCCATTTGACCTGAAAAGTATCAAGATGAAGTTAGGAAGGAGAATCTGTAAGAGCAGGACACGAGTGCCTGTCTCATTGGGATAGGATGAGGATTGTTAATCATATGGACAATAATACTTCTGTGTGTTGTACAGCACAATGGTACTTCACTTACCCTCACAACTGTCCTGCCGATAGGGTGTGATTTCCATTTTACAGACAACAAAACTGAGACCCAAGGAAATCAAGTAATGCATCCAAAGGCATGCAGCTAATAATGCTAGGCTCCCAATCCAGTGTCAAGTATGAGCGTGAACCGATGGAAGACAGAAAATTTAAGCAGCTATTACTGTAGGGTGCCAGTACGAAGCCTGGTTCTTGCTCTGCTGCCCCTTCTCGGGGCCTCCATCTTCCCATCCGAAGCTGTTGCCCCTGAAACTATCCAAGGCCTCTTCCACGTCTAACACCGGCCTTCATTCCCAGGGCTCCCACATAGATTCACAGTGGGTCACCAGGCGCTGAGATTAAATTCACACATGTGGCAGTCATTACATCTTGGCACGATCCAAATTCTAGCTGCTCACATCTGCATTTGTGCTGATCTGTGCACTGCCAGAAGTCTATCTCTGGTAAAACATCTCACGCTCAATGTAACAGGGAGAAAACAACCAACGGATTCCCCAAAGCATCGAAATTCCAATTCAGTTGATAACTTGCAGTATGGTCAGGGCTCTGTGACCCTAATCACGCTGTCTCCTCCTGCACTCACTTACAAAAATGGAGAGTCTGAGACCACTAACCTGATAGAAGTTTGAAAGAAGAGGAAAAACATGAGCTATTTATAATGCAGTTTATACAATTGCCCAGCTTTTCTTATTCTGCCTTAATGTACCAGAAGGGAATTTAATTAATGAATTATCATATAATGATTCAGGATATGTGATTTTGTCCCTCTCTGAACTCCCAGAGCACACATTCACTGTACTCCTCAGGGGCCCACTGGCCATTTTCTACCGGGAATTTCTATCGTTTATAGAATTGTTTCTTGTCCCTATTCACATTCAGTGTTATCTCTGGAGGTATTCACATATTTTCAAGCAGATCTGGATTTGAATCCAAACTTTGCTATTCATTTGCTGTATGACGTCAGGCAAATTACTCAACCTCTCTGAGCTCAGTTTCCACATATGAAAAGTGGGAAAAAATAATTTTCTATTTTATGAGATTAAATGAAATGATGTATTAAAATGGATAGCACTTAACAGATTCTGGGTTAAAAGTACATTTGAGTGAGTGACTGAGTGAATAAATGAATAAAGCAAGCAGAATAAGAGTTTCAATATTAAAACATCACTCAACAGTGTGAAACATAAATGTCCAGAGTCACACTCATAAATGAGTCTGACACTCAGAGCAAAACAATAGGTGAATTGTGAGAGAAATCCAACAGCAAAGGAGATGTGTTACCCAAATGTCATCTCAAACTTCGCACACTGAAAAACATCTTTCGCTTAACCTAGAACCTATGTATGGCCTTCAGAAGGTTTACAAACCTCATGAAATTGTAGACAACATTCTATGCAGATGTGCATCTTCTAACTAGTTCATAGATTCATCCGAGTTTCCAAATATTCCGTAATCCTCTCACCTACCACTACACACACACACACACACACACACACACACACACACACACACACGGACGGACGGACGGACGGACGGACGAATTAATAACTACTGCCTTAGGCAAGTCCCTTGACAGAAAGGGATCTGCCAACTGAGAGAGAAAAAGTTCACTTAATAAAACAAGGCTGAAAGATACAAGCATGCGGTTTAGAAAGTATGGACAGTGGAAGTTTTTACGATAAGCACTCCAATCCAGAGAAAAGAGCTCTGAATCTAAGACTCAGCTTGGCTGCAAACTTGCTACAGAACCTTAGGCAAATCAGAGACTCAGGAAAACCAGGATTTGGGGAACCTTTGACAACCAATCTATTTCACCCTCCTCCTCCTCCTCCTCCTTGCATCTCATAGATGGAAAAACTGAGGTTCAGAGGAAGGTAATGCCTTCACCAAAGTCATAGCAAATAAAGTAGAGCCAGGATTTGAACCTCAGACCCAGTAAAATGATTTCCACTCAAGTGTGTCATTATTATGAAGTACAAGGTAAGTGTTTAGACCCAGTGGTCTCTAAGTTATCTTCCAACTGATAGATAATTACTACTCTCTTCTCTGGACCTGGAAATCTCATGAAAACATTAGTTTGGTTTTGGCAAAGATCATTCTAGCTGATTCTCAGCCCCAGCCCAGTCCCACAAGAACAAGGCAGAGAGAAGATCTGAAAGAATGAGAGATGCTGCTATTAATCTTGTGTAGCACAGAGACTGAGAACTGCAGGCCTTGAACTAGATTTCACTGTGTTGGCTATTACTCACCTGTCCTCCTGTGTACTAATCCTGCATCTGTCTTCTCTTTATTAATGTTCCCAACTATGCACAGTACACAGCCAGCTAGGAACTCATCCTTAGCTTCCTATAATTCATTGGATCAGAAAAGGGCAGGAGGAAACAGTGTGATGTCAGGGTCAAGTAATCTCTTACAGGAAGAACTGCAAGAGAATCCACAGCCTCCTAATAAACACAGAGAGCAGAGGCCAGCCAGAATCCTCTATTCCATGCTTCACGGAATGAACGAAGAAGTCTGGCATCCACTTATGTTTCAAAGGCATCTCACATCCCTGCGTTAACAATAGGATTGGTTTTGCCTGAAAGATAATGTCCCGTTAAATGGTGGGAAGAGAAAGGATACTTTACATACAGAGATTCCTCTCCTAAAACAGAGATACAACTATGGAGTCAGAAGAAAGAATTCTAGCCTAGGATCTGCCATGAAAAGCTTAGACAAATCATATTCCCTCCCTGACCCCAAAATCTCCATCTCTGAGATTTGGCTAGATGGGTCCTTAACGTTCCCTCTGCCTTTGACATTCTGACCTCTCCTTACAAGTTACTGACTCAACGCTGGAAAAGTCAAACAACAGAAGAGGAACCTCTCTATATTGCTAGTGAAGTTTACCAGAGCCTCAAAAGTGAGACTCAGATTATCAAGCAGAGAAACATGAAGGAAGATGGATTTTTTTTTTTTCCCTTTCCAACCAGAAACTGAATGTTGCTGCGGGTAGGGAACAAGCAATGCATAAATGCCCAATCACAGTGTATATATAATTCAAATCACTAACTGCCCTTCAGGTATGTACAAGAATCAAAAGCAAAAAAAGAACAACTATTTTCACACACTGAACTCTGCTATGACTTTGGAAAAGTGGCAGCAGGAGGAAGAAAGAATTGACCAAGAAATAAAACCAGAGATATTAGGACATTTGATTAGAAATAATGCCATAAGCACGTGGTCCAACTCTACCTGTTGTTAGATACTGAAATGGACCCCAAAGAGGGAAAATGACTTGCCCAAGGTGACACAGCCAGAGCTGGGAGTAGAATTAGATTCTCATGACTCCTGGTTAATAGAACATAACCCATAACATATTACTTCACTCCTGCAAGCCATGGGATTCTATCAGGTAACTAAGAAAATAATTTTCAAAATTTTGAAATAACAATAACTCGTAACTCAGTAACAATAACTCTATCTCAAATAACAATAACTGATTTATTGGATTTAAGGCAGACTAGGGCTGTTTCTATCAAATTATAATAAACAATTCACTGTAGCAATATAGACAAGTCCATGAGAATTAATCGTGCATTATTCATCCTTGCTAATGAATCACCCTGTGGAAAACAGGGATAATTAACCGTCTACCAAAGGCCAGAAGCCTGTTCTTGCTCAAGTACAGATCTTCCCTGTTAAAGAACATCAGGTATCAGCTCTAAATAGTAAACAGGGTATACAGTTTCAGATTCCATGGAGTACAGCTTTAAATAGATTCGGTTTGGAAATGGGACATGGAACACACCACAGTCAGTGGATCAATGTTGAAAGCTGAGAAAAACAATGATTACACTAATTAAGTGGGTACCTGTTGACACATCTACTGTCAAGTCTAATTATTTATTTAAACTGTTATTCTTTCTTCATTACTGCCAATGACACCAATTATTACCACAAGATTATTTTAAATTTCTTGTAGCATGCCCCCAGAATATTTACTTCTCTACCTTCCAAAGGCTATGTGAGAAGTTTTTATCCTTCTTTCCCCACCAAATCCACTTCCAAAATAAAAAAAAAAAAAATAGATGAATAGATGAATGGATCGATGGATGGATGGAGCTATAGACAGAGAGATAGATGAAATTCCTCTTTCTCAAGAGCAATTTTTCATAACCTTTCCAGCCTTGCTTAAACTCTTCTTTGTAGCTTCACGATGGGTTTCAGTGAGGAAGTGGGGGCATAGTTAACCACTTTTCAAAATTTACTTTATTAATATTTAACAACTGGCATTTGGAGGAAAGTTAATATAACTGCAGCTTCTAAGTGAACAAACAGATCTCTGCCTAACAGAGCCACCAAAAATTATGATATCACATGTCTACAGTACATTCTTCTCTGATGTGTTTATCCCTGAAAATACATGAAGTACATAGGAAAGGATTTTTTTGCAGAGGTGTTTTATGGACTAGAGAGGGATAAAAAGATGGGCAGGAGTCACTCCTGTATTTTTGGATACCACCTGTTTTTTTAGTAACCCTCTCTTTTGTAGAAACAAGCATAAAGTCTAAACAACACAAGTGGCTTCTAGGTCTGATCTGCTCATAGAAGAGTTTCACAGTCCATACGTCCCCCCTCACCGGCCTTCTTTGCACATGACCTCTTCTTATTCCATGTGTATGATGAATATCAGCTTTGAAAACCATATTAATATAACACCAAAATTTCCACTCAATTCTAAATTGCTAACTCCTGCAAATATGGGTCAGTACCAACAAACCTCAATTCTTTCAAAGGTCTGTGTAATTAAAATTATGTTTAAACTACTACATATAAAACTGATAATTAATAAGGACCTACTGCATAGGAATTCCCTACTGCAGGGAACTCTACTCAGTATTCTGTAATGGCCTATATGGTAAAAGAATCTAAAAAAGAGTGGATATATGTATATATATATAACTAATTCACTTTGCTGTACACCTGAAACTAACACAACATTGTAAATCAAATGTACTCCAATAAAAATTTTTTTAATTATGTTTAAGATCATGGAAAGAGGGACTTCCCTGGTGGTCCAGTGGCTACGACTCCAAACTCCCAATGCAGGGGGCCTAGGTCTGAGCTCTGGTCAGGGAATTAGATCCCACATGCATGCCGCAACTAAGAAGCCCGCATGTGGCAACTAAGAGATCCCACGTACCGCAACTAAGACCTGGCACAGCCTACATTAATAAATAAATATTTTTAAAAAAAGATCACGGAAGGAACATACCAAAGGGATAATCAAAATATTCATCAGAACAAATGTTTACAGTACTTGAAATACTGATATCAAATCTTCCACAAAGTTGTTATTCTATAGGGCCTGCAGTTAGGATCACCATAGTGACTACTTCACCTCTTTTTGGCTAAGACTTCTAGAAGATTATAGAGAGCATAGAGGAGCTAGCTGGGAAGTACAGATATCAGCTGGTTATCTGCAGAGGAAAACTCACATTTTGCAAATTTTAAAACTTTTTATGCTTCCTTAAACACATAAAACAAATTTTATGCTTCCTTATTTTTTGTTTTAAACGCGTCTCCGTTTTTTTTCAAACATATTTATTGGAGTATAATTGCTTTACAATGGTGTGTTCGTTTCTGCTTTATAACAAAGTGAATCAGCTATACATATACATATATCCCCATATCTCCTCCCTCTTGCATTTCCCTCCCACCCACCCTATCCCACCCCTCTAGGTGGTCACAAAGCACCAAGCTGATCTCCCTGTACTATGCAGCTGCTTCCCACTAGCTATCTATTTTACATTTGGTAGTGTATACATGTCCATGCCACTCTCTCACTTTGTCCCAGCTTACCCTTCCCCCTCCCCATATCCTCAAGTCCATTCTCTAGTAGGTCTGTGTCTTCATTCCCGTCTTGCCCCTAGGTTCTTCATGACCTTTTTTTTTTTTATTCCATATATATGTGTTAGCATACGGTATTTGTTTTTCTCTTTCTGACTTACTTCACTCTGTATGACAGACTCTAGGTCCACCCACCTCACTACAAATAACTCAATTTCGTTTCTTTTTATGGCTGAGTAATATTCCATTGTACATATGTGCCACATC
This sequence comes from Kogia breviceps, assembly GCF_026419965.1. Taxonomy (NCBI): domain Eukaryota; kingdom Metazoa; phylum Chordata; class Mammalia; order Artiodactyla; family Physeteridae; genus Kogia; species Kogia breviceps. Next base: position 70,948,737 of record NC_081314.1, on the reverse strand, counting down.
TTCTTTATCCATTCATCTGTCAATTGACACTTAGGTTGCTTCCATGTCCTGGCTACTGTAAATAGTGCTGCAATGAAGATTGTGGTACATGACTCTTTTTGAATTATGGTTTTCTCAGGGTATATGTCCAGTGGTGGGATTGCTGGGTTGTAAGGTAGTTCTATTTTTAGTTTTTTTAAGGAACCTCCATACTGTTCTCCATAGTGGCTGTATCAATCTACATTCCCACCAACAGTGCAAGAGGGTTCCCTTTTCTTCACACCCCCTCCAGCATTTATTGTTTGTAGATTTTTTGATGATGGCCATTCTGACTGGTATGAGGTAATACCTCATTGTAGTTTTGATTTCTCTAATGATTAGTGATGTTGAGCATCCTTTCATGTGTTTGTTGGCAATCTGTATATCTTCTGTGGAGAAATGTATTTTTAGGTCTTCTGCCCATTTTTGGATTGGGTTGTTTTTTTGATATTGACTTACATGAGCTGCTTGTAAATTTTGGAGATTAATCCTTTGGCAGTTGTTTCATTTGCAAATATTTTCTCCCATTCTGAGAGTTGTCTTTTTGCTTGTTTATGGTTTCCTTTGCTGTGCAAAAGGTTTTAAGTTTCATCAGGTCCCATTTGTTTATTTTTGTTTTTATTTCCATTTCTCTAGGAGGTGGGTCAAAAAGGATCTTGCTGTGATGTATGTAATAGAGTGTTCTGCCTGTATTTTCCTCTAAGAGTTTTATAGTGTCTGGCCTTACATTTAGGTCTTTAATCCATTGGGAGTTTATTTTTGTGTACGGTGTTAGGGAGTGTTCTAATTTCATTCTTTTACATGTAGCTGTCCAGTTTTCCCAGCACCACTTATTGAAGAGGCTGTCTTTTCTCCATTGTATATTCTTGTCTCCTTTATCAAAAATAAGGTGACCATATGTGCGTGGGTTTATCTTTGGGCTTTCTACCCTGTTCCATTGATCTATATTTGTTTTTCTGCCAGTACCATACTCTCTTGATTACTGTGGCTTTGTAGTATAGTCTGAAGTCAGGGAGCCTGATTCCTCCAGCTCCGTTTTTCTTTCTCAAGATTGCCTTGGCTATTCCGGGTCTTTTGTTAAACTGGTCACTGTTTTCTTGACAAACTCAGGAAGAATGAATTCTTCTGCCAAAGTCCCAACTCCTTCACACTGGTTCCCCAGGAGAGTGGAATGCAGACACTATAGGTCCTGGGTTTCAAAAGACTCTAACTCATGTCCTGTATTCTTAAGATTTTTTTTGTTGTAGCCGTAGATTATGTCCTTTTGAGATGTGTTTTGGGCAGTTAAGAGGCAGTGACAGAACCAACGAGTAAAGTTTGGCCCCTTCAGAGCCAGGTAACACTGGTAGCATAGTGTAGTGAAAAATGCACTCTATCGACAGCCAGGAAACTGGAGAGAAAGCCCTCCTGCTATATACTCACTGGGGATACAAGAAGGCACTAGATAAGAACATCCTAGGTAGAGAACAAACATATGGATACCAAGGGGGAGCTGGGGGGAGACTATGATACTATTATACATAGTGTCAATAGTGTATATATGTCAATCCCAATCCCAATTGGAAGATTGGGATTGACATATATACACTATTGACACTATGTATAAAATAGATAACTAATGAGAACCTACTGTATAGCACAGGGAACTCTACCCAATGCTCTGTGGTGACCTAAATGGGAAGGAAATCCAAAAAAGAGAAGATATATGTATTTGTATAGCTGATTCACTTTGCTGCACAGCTGAAACTAACACAACAGTGTAAAGCAACTATACTCTAAGAATAAGTAATTAATTTTTTTTAAAAAAAAGGCCATCCTAGGACATGGCATACTATGGACACTTAAATACTTCCATGTTGCCCAGACTTTTGTGCTTTTGATATGAACCTTAAAAAGCTAGGAATTGAAAGAGAAATCAAATCAAGATGACATAAAAGGGGCAAAGTTCACTGTCTTGGCCATTTTTCAGGTTTTGATGCTCATGAAATACCTTACTATTTCTTCTGTTGGGAGTGAAATCTACCTTAAACTTTACTGGCTAAGATGCCTATCAGAATTTCATAAACATGATGATGCCAAGCCTCTCTTACCTTGGACAGCTAGCTCTTGGAATGATCAGTGGACACAAGGTTCAGCAAACTGCAATGCTAATGTCTGTAAATGAAACAGCTAAAGGTTACTCTTAGGTTCCAAGCTCTATTTATTCATTAACAATTATAAACTCTTCTATCTATACAGCAGTTTCTTGTTTGCAAAACACTTTAACATTCATTATCTCATTTCACCCCATGACAACCTGGTGAAGAAGGAGGAAGAGATTATTCTACCCACTTCTTAGGTGAGGAAACAGAAGCTCACAGAGTGAAAAGGAGGATGAGAAGGGAACTAACATCTCTCTCTTCATTAACTTCACAAATATCATGGGAAATGGGTATTACTGTCTTGATTTTACAGATGTGAAAACTGAAGTTCAGAAAAAGTAGGTAACTTGTCCAAGACTACATACTACAGTACATGGCAGAGTGAGAGTTTGGACCCTCTGAGCTCTTCCTGTTTGTCCAGTGGTCTTCCCTTTATACCTAGGATATTAGGTGGGAAAACACAAGGACAGACAACTCACTGATTAGATCCACTAGACTTAGTGGAAGAGGGAATAATGAAATAAAACCAGCTATTTGATTGATGTGAAGAAGTAGCAAAAACACATGGGATTTAGAGCCAGTCAGACCTGTCATCCTCTTACCCACGGTCTTAGGCAAGTTACTTAAGCCACAAATGTCAATTTCCTTACACGTAAATGTGGCATATAATACCTACTTCATAGCCAAAGATGAGTTAAACTTTTTGTGGAAGATTTTCCTCCATTATTTCATATTTATAGGCATGGGCAGCAGTGGTATACAAAATGGTAACATTTCTTCCTATGAGCCCACACTTATATGATCAAAGAATTATGCTCTAAGCACACAAGACTAGAGGATATCTCTGGGTTGGGTATTTCCTTGATTTGTGACCCTAGTTTTAAAATACCACAATATTTATCTATATCAATCTTAACATGGCCTCACCTAACAGCAGCACAAAGAACTTTTGTTCCAAATGACAAAACCTCAAAAGTTAAGAACCATGTATCCCCCTCAACCCCCAAAAGCAAAAAAAAACTGCTTTAGGTGAATGGCCTGCAGGTTTATCACAGATCATTCTAAAGTGTGTGCCTGTATCGTGCTTTAGGTTCAGAGAGATGGAGCTTCCAACAGGAGTGCAAGAACAAGGGGATTTATTTTAACATAAGGATAGATTTACTGAGAAGTAAAGACCTCTGAGAAGTTTTATGAATATATCACATTTTCATACAGGACTCAAATCAGATGATATGAATAGAGCATGGTTGATAGGATACTCTGCAAGAAACTCTTATCATATGCCACCAATATCAAAACATTAATCATCTTTAACATTATGCTTTATAGTTTGAAAAATATTTCATGACCATGTTTTCTCAAGTCATCCTTGACATAACCCCAATGAAACCTTACTACCCCAATTCCACCAATCAGGAAACCAAACTTCAAAAATCACGTGGTTAACATGGAACAAATAAAAGTTTAACCTTGTATCTTGATCTACAAACAAGTAAGGACTCTTCTACTACACGATGCAGCCTCCCATTTGGGAATGCTCTATTTGGAGGGAAAGGTTAAATGAGTATATACCCAATAAAAGTCCATTGTCAAGGCACCAAAGCACATTTAGTATTGAGTCCTGCTTCACAGGCAAGTGAAAGGAGAGAGACTTCACATCTGTGGTCTAACCAGAAGGTGACACATTACTAAGCTGAGGCAAAAGAGTGTTCGATGCAGGGTTACCATGAACACTTTCTCAGCTCTCCCCAGTGAAGTTTCAGAGATGCGACATCCTTGGGCAAGCTATTGAAACACAAGCCACAGAAACAACAGAAGGCTGTACCACTGAATTTTCGTAAAGGGGTCTGCATCACTAAGTTTCACCTCATACCGTAGAAAAGCTGAACCCTTCTAGCTAAGAAGTTCACCGTCCTCTTCTCACATGGTTTGAGTGGCACGTGTCCTCAGTAACTCAAGTATTTCCCAATGCAGTGGAGTTCTCCACTAGACCCATAAAGACATCTGGGACAAGTGACAAATCCCACTCTAGCATCTTGGTTATAAAGTCAGTTATCCTTGGCTGCCTCTGTAGATTTTATGACTGCTGGCCCAGAACCTGGCAGGTCTGCATCCTCTATCAAATCACCCATCCTCTCCCAAGAAAACTGTTCTCACCTCCAGAAGCAATTTCAACCAAAAATAAAGAAATCAGTATGATCAACCTCTAACTTACAATATTTCAACTTATTAATTAGAATCAGTGCAAAAGCAAGACTCACCAAACCTAGCTGGGACTAGTATAAAATAATTCATCATTTCTACTGTATTTGGGGGAAAATAGGAGAGAACAATGGAGCCAAAGGAAGAAATAGAGAGAGAGAGAGGGGAAAGAAAAATGATGGGGAATAAGGAAAAAAAGAAGAGAGGAATGGGAGGACATGAGAAATGAAGAGAGCAGAGAGACCTGTTTCGACAGGTTTTTCACAAATCTTGGTAACCTCTGGATTGACCACTGCACCTCAGAACATTTTTAGGCAACATAACTCTAGATGATGATCCTGACATTACGAACAAAAATTCCAACCAAATGGCATGAGAATCACTAAGGTCAATGATAGATGCCCCTTAATACTTGATATTTTACAAGAGCTATAGTACAAATGAGCACTTGACAGAGCCTTGTAAAAACTTCCTCTAAGCCAATAAACAAGTAAGTCTTCAGTCCTGTGGTACCAGATTTTCTTTCTGAACAAGGGGGGTTTATCTTGAAAAGAACACTGGAATAGGGATTGAGGACCTGGGTTCTGGTTTTAGCACTACAATTCCCAAGTCTTTTAAATCAGAAGTTGTATTAAATATACATTTTTCTACTTCTCTTTCCATGGGTCTTGACCATGGTTATCCCTAAACCACTGTGAAAAGGCCAAGAATTATTTTGTCTTGACTTTGTGCATTTTGGTAAATTTTATGGATTGATAAAGGTGGTGGTGAGAGGATTACTTATAAATTAAACAATGTCATAATCTTAAACATGATTATTAGGAAGTCTGACCCCAAAAGCAATTGAAATGTGAGGTTAGGCCAAAGGCTTTAGATGACAAACACGGAATGTCCTTCATTCCCATCATCAAATCCGTATGAAGAACATTTTTAAATGCACGCTCACCTGATACCTTAAGACGTTTATCAAGAATACAACATACTCCATGGCTTATGAACAATTTGGATGTCTCATTAAAGTAATTTTTGCCAGTATTTAATTGCTTCCCTCCCTGATTTTAATTTCCTCACCTGTCAGCATCTATCAAAGGCACTGAGATCTTCTGACATCCCGGCTGATTGTGTTGAAATTAATCAGATTTTTTAAAAGTAAATTGCATGGCCTAAAGGTAATGCTCATCTTCTTCATGTGATATTTATAAGGGTTCTATCAATGGAACTTATAATCTAGAAATTAAATCAGAGGCTTTAGGAATGCTAAGCAGAAATATAAGTAGCTCAAAAATTTCTAGCACTGGACTTCAGAAGATCAGTACTTTAAAAAATTCAATCAACAAGTGTTTACTGAACATATAGCACTTGCCAGCAGTCACTACTGGGTAAACAGAAGAAAGTAAGACAAAGCTACCTCAGAAAGTTTAAGAAACAAGTGAAAATTATTTAATTAAGCTGAATTGACCTTGACAAAGTAGCCAACAATCTGGTCACTCAAAAGATACATTTTGTATTTTCAACTGTGATCAGTTATATATATTGCGTTTTCACATGGATTAATGATTTTATTCTTCACCTCAAGCCAATGAGGTGAAATTGGTATTATTGTTAGTAATAGTAGCAATATTCCTATTTGACAAGTCACAAATGTGAGGCACAGAGTAGAAAAGGGACTCCTTCTTAGATACCTGGTTATGGGCAGAGCTGGTCGGTGATCTAAATAAAATCAGACAATACAGCATGATCACTTTGAAATGAAGAGAGAAAAACTTATTTGTAAATCCTCCATACGTAATTATTCAGTGCTAATATCTATCAGTAACAATGCTTAAGATACTCACTAAGGAAACCCACAGGCACTAACCTGTTCTATAAGAACAGGTGAGATGAGATGATGGATGGGGAAAGACTTTGTAATGTGTCCTACTATCATGAGATTATTTTTTTGTATTTATGTTATTATTCCTACTTTAGAATACAGAAATATGCATTCATGCAGTAATTAGGTCCCAAACACTGGTTCTAAGGCCCCTAAACTAACCAGAAAAGAGGTAAATGTTTCATGTATGCAATTCTGGGCAGCAGGGGTGGGGAAGTCAATGATAACACATAGAACTTAGAAGTTGGCTTTATAACCAAACATAACTAACCCGTAGTATATGGGTCTTATCTTTCCAGCGGACTCTAAGCCCCTACTCAGCCTTTAAGCGTATCTCCTGCTATGAAGCTTTTCCTGACCCAAAGGGGTTTGGTGAAGCAGTCTCTCCAAAGATGACCATAATGCCTAGTTTCATATCTAGATCACTAAAATTACCACAATGTTTTATAACTTTTCCTTGATTCTATGTCTTGAAGGAAAAACCTTGTCCAATTCAATTTCTTGAAACCAAACCCCAAATCCAGAATCTGGTCCTTAGCAGGTACTCAAGAAAATGTTTACTGAATGACTGCATGAACAAATGATAAAAGTGTTCTATGTAATTCCTATAGCATTTAGATCAATACATGTCATATAACAAGTGCTTAGTAAATGTCGGTTGAATTGAAATTAACTGAACAGTTAATTTAAAAAGCATATTGTTCAACTAAATGATTCTAAAAGCTACTAAGTGAGTGGTTCAGTGAAAAGTTAAGTAACCTGCAGTGGCCCAGCCATCATTAACCCAGTAGAGGGGTGAAGAAATGTTCTTCACAGGAAGAATAATAAAGGCTGAACATATGGACAGAAATGTAGGCAGGAGTTGAGAAAATTCATGTACAGGAAAACAATACTTGTCAAGAAAACCATGCTAAATGATACAAAATTTTAAAACAGAGGGGGAAAATAATCTAGAGATAATGGAAATTTCTTTTAAAATTATAGGTAAAATTTTAAATTAAATCCAAACAAGGAACAATGGAAAAAGAAAGAGGAAGGAGAGATTCTTGAAATAATGAATACTAAAAACCAGGTCATATGTGGGGGAAAAAAAATCAAGGGCAGAAGGGTATGTGTGTGTGTATTTATATATATATATATATATATATATATATATATATATATATATATATATATAACTGAATCACTGTGCTATACACCTGAAACACGATATTGTAAATCAACTCTACCTCAATAAATAGAATTAAAGATTTTTTTAAAAATTGATCAAGTCAAAAGTAATATCTATTACATGCTATGTTTCCGTAACTGAGCTAAGCCCTTCACATATTTTAATCCTTAACAATATTCTTATAAGTCATTATATTTCCCCCTTGCATCTGAGTAAAGGAATGCTTAGAAAGAGTAAGTAATCTGATCAAGTTCACATACCTAGTAAGTTATGGTACTAGAATTCATATCCCAGCTTTTAGGTCCCCAAACTCATACTGTTCTCAGTATAATAACAAAGAAAAGAAGTCGGTTTGAAAAAGGCATTTAGAGTTGGATGGCAAGATGGAACTCTAGAAAGTGGTATGAAATAGGGAAGGCATAAAGAATATGAGCATCCTGGGACATAAATAGCAAGAAAAAGACTGAAGGAGGAAAGAAGATGGATGGGGAATCAAAGCTATCTTGAGGTATCTGAGGATGTGTCCTGTATAAGTCATATTATACTTTTGAATAATCTACAATGCTGGAACTATTAGGGTTGAAATGATAGAAAATCCAGTTTCAGAGCAATGCAAAGGAGAACATTAAACATGAAGCTGACCAGCAGCAGAACCAATTGCCCCCAAAGAATTAGAAGTGTTCAAGTAGAGGCTAAGTGGCCATCTGCCAGGAAAGGCATGCATGACATTTGGTGGGAGGGACTCGACATGAGAAGATGGGTCAGTGCAGCTCTGTGTTTCAGAGATTTAGCTGGCCAATACTGAGACATAAACAATAGCTCAGATCACTAGATAAAAATCTGAAGAATGCCCTTTGAAGAAGAGATAAAAATAACATCCACTCAACACATCCATGGAGCTCCTATGATGCACCAAGCATAGGACAGACCCAAGCTCCAGAAGTTCCGACGAGATAGCGGAAAATATTGTGAAGAGCCAGAACTATTGCTAGGCAATTTTTGAGCCTAATAAATGACTGGGGAAAACCATAACTAGAAGTCTAAAAAAGAAAGAAAAAAAGACGTAATGGTTTCCAGGTAACTAAGGGCCGGAAACATCAGTTTTATGGAAAGAAAAGGAAGTTACCAAAGGCCTAGGTTTAGGGAAGAGTTGATTCACAGGGGTGACCAAAGGCCAAATCTGATCACATTTGGGGGTAATGAAAACAGACATGGGGGAAGAATCAGAAAATTAGAAAACAAAGTTTGGCTCACAAAGTTCACAGGTAAGGGAAAGCAATCAATGTTGGATGAGAAATAGGAAAAAATGACATCTTGCAAAAGAACATCCAACTTATTGGAAAATGAGAGAACAATACATTTGAGAGTCTGCAAACCTACTTTTACGGCTTGCCAGACATTCTCATTTTTATACACTGCAACTGCTTTCAACCCCCAACCTCCCTCAAAACTACTCTAAAACAGCAGGAAGGTATTAAAGAGAAAATGCAATGCCTAGGTCTGGTTCTACTACCTCTCTCAGCATCCTTCATTGCAATTTCAAAATCTGACCAATTTTTATTGAAGAAGACATCACATAAAACATTAACATAAGCAAAAGCAAAATTAAGAGTAATTTTTATTGGACAACCTCCCTCCTTCAGGGAAGGGGAGAAGGAAAGAGCAGGGGTGGGAGAGAGGGAGGGAGGAAGAGAGGAAGAGAGGGAGAGGGGGGGAGAGAGAGAGACAAGCTTTAATAGAGAATTGAAGGTTGAGGGTGGCTGGCCTGTGAGATGACTTGTCGTGATATGAAAGATAATAGATGTATGTACAATTTCCTTTCCTGTGACTTTCAACTAATCTAGGTGAAGAAGGAAGTCGTTGCTTCAGCCCAAACTCACTGATTCTTTTCTCCCCACAAAGCTGGAATTTTAAACCAGAAAATGAATAAGCAGTCAACTGCTCCCTCACCTTCTCTCCACTCAGCAAAGGCAAAGCATGCCCTGTTTAAAGAGACAGCAGTGGTAACTACTGAAATATTGAAAAGCAGAAGAGAGAGCAGTGAAGTGGTGAGTACAGAGTAGGGAAAATATGCAAAGGGTTTACTATGTAAAAAATATAGAAATCTTCCTAAATATGTTCAATAATTATATACTTTGGCATCACCATATTTACAAAAGAACATCACGAACATCTACCTTGAAATTTCTGAAACTGAAACAGGAAATCAAAAGAAAAAAAGAAAGAGGAATGCACTAACAACTGAGTTCTTGTCTCTGTTCTACCGCTAACTGGTGGGGCTGTCTTGGGTTGGTCTTTTCCAGCTCCCCTCTGTCATAAAATGCAAAGACTGGATTAGATCAGTGACTCTCAAGTGTGTGATCCATAAACTCGTAGGTCCTCTAGACCTTTTCAGGGGAGTGTAAGTTCATAATACTAAGACGTTATGAACCTTTTTCACTGCGTGGACATTTACACCGATGGTACAAAAGCAATAAGTGCGTAAAAATGGCTGGAGTTTTAACATGAATCAAGGAAGTGGCACCAAATGTACTGATAGTCATTGTACTTTTCACCACCAAGCACCCACAGTAAAGGGGGGGTTCAGGGGGACTGTTTCACTTAAGACTGTCCTTAATGCATTAAAAATCCTTAATTTTGTTAAATCTCAGTCCTGAAGTTTTCACATCTTCTTCGTAAGACTGATACATCTTTTTAATATTCTGTGTGAGACAGTAGGAAGTATTCACAAAGCACTTCTGCTGAATCCCAAACTATAATGGTTGCCTCCAAGAAACACATGTGTGTGATTGTTTATATTGAGAGATGAACTAACAGCTCTTTGCATGAAACACCGTTTTTATTTGAAAGAATGACGTACAAACTGTGGTCATTCTGACTTGGTCATATCATACATTTTCTCAAAAATAAACCAAAAGAACCTATCATTTCAAGAAAAACAACTAACAGGATTTGTTGTCGTTGATAAAACTCAAATGTTAAAGTGAAAATTAGAATTTTTAAAACCTTGCATCTACTATTATGCACTTGACATCTTCCTAATACTTAAAATATTCTTTTTTGATGAAATCAGTGGTGATATTAATGAATGTAATTGTTTTTTTTAAATGCTAAAGAATAAAACGTGTCAACATTTGGAAGATATGCATAACTCCGTAAACCCAATAACCAGTGAATGATGTTACAAAATCATAGGTGAAAATTAATTCAAAGTAAAAATTAGACCAGTGGATTTTAATATAATGGATTATAAAAAAAAGATTTACTGATATGAGTTCAGACTTCACATTGCAACTAAACTTTAAGAAACTACCACTTGTCAATTTTTGGTGTATTATCAAAGAAGAAAATCCACAATTACCTCTTTTTTACTTCCTTTTCCAATCCTTTCTGTAAATCCTTTCTGGATTTTCTTCATAAATTTTAATCAAAATACATGTTGCAAAAAAATACAACGCAGAGGTAAGAATCCAGTTGCCGCTTTTTTCACTAATTTCTTTATCTTGGAAAATGTTCTTATTCTCATACAAATATTTTTATTAAAATATTGGTTTTATTTTTGTTTAATTCCTAAGATAATGAATAGCATTAGCTAACACTCACATAAACAAGAACTCATTTTTAAGAGTGTAAATAGGTCCTGAGACTAAACCACTGGACTTGATGGGATTTATGTCTGCTCCCTTCCCACCCACCTCATAATCTTCTTTGGTTCTTTTTTAATTTTTTTTTTTTTTTTTTTTTTTTTTTTGTACGCGGGCCTCTCCTGTTGCGGAGCACAGGCTCAGCGGCCATGGCTCACGGGCCCAGCAGCTCCGCGGCATGTGGGATCTTCCCGGACCGGGACACGAACCCGTGTCCCCTACATCAGCAGGTGGACTCTCAACCACTGCGCCACCAGGGAAGCCCTCTTCTTTGGTTCTAAACCTTTAGGGAAGATACAGAGTGGCCTCAGTTCTGCGTTCAGATCCTGCTTCCTGTTTACCTTAACGCAGCTCAATGTTAGTGAGCGTTTAGGAACTCTGAAACATCTGTATGGCTTCACCATGGACTAGTCCTTTGGTTAGTCAACAGACATTCATTGGGTGCCTTCCGTGGGGCAGCCACTGGTTAATACGGCACGTGGACCAGAATCCAGACTCCATTACTACTTAAGGGATGCTCTTGGTCAAGATACAAAACCTCGCTAAACCTGTTTCTTTAATGTAAAAATGAGAATGACATTAGGACCCACTCAAGATTACTGTGTCGCTCCAGTGAAATGATCCACTGAAAAGCTTAGTATACACAGTGCCTGGCCCATAGTAAAAACTCAGTAAATCGTACCAACTGTTATTATAACTAGGATGTCTCTTACCAAAACAGACTGTTTGCCATGAACATGAAAGAAACAAAAACAGTTTAACATATATATTATCAGGGGCTTAAAACTCAACCTCAGCTACCAAAGCATTCAGCTCCATGGAAACATAGAAGCAAAATTATCCAGGAGCACTTGTTTCTCACTTCAAGAACAAGAATCTGGGGAGTTCCCTGGTGGCCTAGTGGTTAGGATTCCAGGCTTTCACTGCCATGGCCTGGATTCAATCCTTGATCGGGGAACTGAGATCCTGAAAGCTGCAGCAAGGCCAGTAAATAGATAGATAGATAGATAGATAGATAGATAGATAGATAGATAGATAGATATAAATAAATAAAATGTCATTCTGTTTAAAAAAAAAAGACGACTCTGTCTGTGACCAGGAGTGAAATCAGGGTTGTAATAATGACCCAGCCACTGCATAATTGCCTAAACTTTCTGTGGTCAAACGAGCAAGCAGTTCATACTCAGCATCATTCTCAGCACCGTGGTGACAGGACAAAGGACAAGAGGGGAGTGAGGATTCAAACCAAGTTCCTGATTAGACAAAACTCTGACTTTTCCTTTGTTTGAGCAAAAGGTCATGTGCATTTTATCTCTTTACTCCACTCCATTTGAAACCCCAAAGGAATGAGGTTGGGGAAAAATAAGGATGCTTGTCAGTCTGAGGTCAGACCAGAAGTGAAAAAAGATGCCCTAATATTGCCAAGAATGGATTATAAGTAGGAGAGAGGAGGTCCTTGATAAGTTTCTTTCTTTTTTTTCTTTTTGACCGCATGGCACGGCATGCAGGATCTTGGTTCCCAGACCAGGGATCAAACCCATGCCCCCTGCGGTGGAAGCGCATGGAGTCTTAACCACTGGACTACCAGGGAAGTCCTGATAAGTTTCTTTAAATAAAAAATTTAATCTGGAGGAACAGACAAATGCACACTTACCTCCAAATTTTTATAAATATTCAAAGATACTAATCATTAAACTAGTTATACTGATGAGGCCCAAATTTTACTTTTAAAGGGAAAAAAAAGATGTCTTTATTTCACTTTATTTCATCAACTCTAAGTATAACCACTTCTAGTGTCAATATCTTACTAGCCTGATAAGACTTCAACTGCTGATTTAATAGAATGATGTAAGTTATGCTTCCAGAATAATGTATAGAAACGATCATGCCCCCTTAACAGCACTTGGATCTTCAATCAGGAAATTCAATTTTAGCTGCAAAACTATGTTTTGGCAAAAGTGCAATTGAACTCAGTGTACTTGTCACATTTCTAAATATACTCCAGTCACCATGACAACAAGGGAGACTGATGGATCGCTTAAAAGAGTACGGTATATTTAATTGTCAGCATTTTAAACTGACTCAGAAAAATGCTGTGTGATAGGTCTACTCACCATGGTTACTGCCGGCTGAGTCCATAATAATAAAAGGTTCACACACACACGTCGACAACGTGCACACAAAGAACATAAAACTCAGAAGGCCCTGTGTTTCCAACCAGGCCAATCGCCAAACTTAAGGCTTTAGAAAGACTTGTTCTCATTTAGGTGCCACTCAAGAACCTCTCTCCCAGATTTTCAGGACCTGCATCTGTACCAAGGCCACTAGAGCAAATCCTAAATCAGATTCCAATGCCTGCTCCACCTCTTAGACTAAAGATAAAGACCAACTTAAGGTTAATTTCTCCTGGAACATATCTGGAATAGGGAGGAAAGAGACTCTTCTTTCCTTGCATGTAGATTTGTTTCCAAATGACAATCTTCTGGGACCCATTCATTCCCTAAATAACCATTTCCCAAGTGCCTCTCCTATATAAGGCAATCTTCCACAGGCTGGGGATACAGTGGCAACAGACAAGGTCTCCACCTTTAGAGAGCTGACATCCTAAAACAAGAGGAAGATAAAGATATCAATAAATAATACTTCAAGAGAATGAGATAATCCAATTACCTAATCCATTGGAGTATACTATAAGCAGTGCCTGGTGTAGAGTAAGCACTCAGCAAGTATGCAGAAAGGTCACAAGGGGAAGTCATAAAAGTATGGAGACCGGTTCAGACTCTACTGCCACAGTCAAGGTTATGAATGGTGACTTCGACTGGGTCACTACTCTATCCCAGTGCTTTTCCACAGCGCATGCTCACCTGCTTAACCACCTCTTACAAAAGAGGTAGTGAGAACAATCAAAACGAGGAAATATTCCAAAGGTAGAACAAACACACACTGGCCAAGCAGAGCAAAGGGGGTAGGTGGTAGCAAATGGCATTGGATGTAGGCCATGCAGCCTGGTAGGGAATGTGCCCCAGGGTTCAGCAAGTCTGGAAGGTGCTAGAGATGCTGCCTATCTAGCAAGCTGAGGCTTGACGGCGATGCTGTTGCTTGGGGAACCGCAGTTTGAGAACCAGGGCTCTAGGAGAGTCTGGAGGCAGGAACACCAAGTCGGGCAGAAGGCAATGAGACGTGTCTTAGGGCAATAATAGGTGGTACACAGAAAAGGGAAAATACCTCAGAGATGTAGCAAAAAAAGATAATATCCAAAACTTGAGGCCAAACGATCCATGAGCACAAATATAAAGGAAGATGGCAGAATTGATTCCACACTTTCTTTAGTGACTTTGTTCACTCAATAGATAGTTTCCATCTTTCTAGTACAAAGCCCTTTCACAACTAATGTTTCCTGTAGCCACAGTCTATCCCTATAGGGCAGCATCAAGGAAAATGATTGTGGTGACATAATAACAATAACAATAGCAAACACAATACCAGTCATTTATTGAGAGCTTATTCTGTGCCATGCACCTTACTCCATGTGCTACCTCCAGTACTGACACAATCCTATCCCTGTTTCACAGGAGATGAAACTGAAACTCAGCACGCAGCTCGCCCAGAATCACTCCTGCTTCGGCTGGACTCAAACACGGGAACGGACCCTATAATCCATGACCTTCACCTCAATCCTGCCTGCGAAGCTAAATCTACAGGAGAATTAGATGCCCATGTAGGGCATTCATCCTCAGAGTCAGGGTTCTCTTCTAATCTGACTAAGCTTTAAGACTGCAAGTGGCAAAGCTTGATCTATGGACTCTATCTAGTAGCACAGGAGTGAAGTAACCAAGGTCAGCTGGCCTGTCTGGAGCAAGGCTGTGACTCATTTCATACCCTCAGAAAGCAAACATGGCTTGAGTGTTTCTGCTCTAACACTCACATTTCTATATACCTACTCCATGTGCTTTGCCATGGCCCCAGGCTTACCCTCTCAACTTGATTCTGCTTTGCTTTATACCTTTTTCTGCCCGGAGAGTAACAGGCTCTCTATACATTGATGTATTTGGAGTAAGGACGTTTGTGAAGATGCATGGTGAACGGTAGTGGATATTGACAAGGCATCAGCAGGTAAGAAAGATGAGCTTAGACATTTGCCAGCCCAGGAAGTGGGTAAGAAGTGAACCACAAGATCTTCCTTCTAGTCACCCACACTGTGCTTTCCCAGGATGATTCACAGGTATGGCTCCACGGACCTGACAAAGGGGACTGTCTTCAGGAAGATGAAAGCATGTTTTTATGCCTGCTCTCTCTCTTTTTATTTGTTCTTTCTTGAGTAGTAGCTATTAATTGTGCTATGCGGGCAGTACAGAGATGAGTCTACCGGGAAACCAGCACAAATCCATCAAGTGCTTTTAGTCCGAGCTTTTTAGAAGCAATTGTTTACCGCATTTTCCCTGCTCTTTTTCTCACAGCTAGAATTAAAGTGGATTTTACCACACGATCACCGCAGTGCCCTCCTCCCCCACCTCCAAATGAAGACAGAATATGGCTAGTGGTCTATCATCAGCAAAATCACAAGACCTGTGTGAGAAAACCAATTCATTTAGTGTCTGTAAGCCTAAGGATTGGTCCCTAAAACAAGTACTGCACTTTTATTAACATAGAACCCTGTGATGTAGATATTGTCCCATTTGAACCGATGAAGAAACTTATGCTCAGAGATAATATGTTACTTGTCTAAAGACGGACAACTAGAAAATAGCAGAGCTAGGAAGTAAACACAGGTCTTCTGACTCCAAAGCCAATACTTTTTCCACTCATTACAGCAGCCACCATGTACACACTTCCAAGAGAATCCATTACCTTCCATTCTGTTCAGTAGAAGAATCGAAGCTTCAAATAGTCTTAGAAATAGGCTGTATATAACCAAAAAAATCTCTTTTGAGAGGCCTTTATTAGGAATAGTGAGCTACAAAGCCACTGTAGATTCTATAAGCCTTGCCTCTAACCGAGGCAACATGTCCTGGACTGCATCTGGACATTAGGTAGAGTCTGCACCATGCATAATGTAAAATCAAAAATCATGGAGGCTCCTGAATTTCCCAGCACAGGGCTCAGGCCAAATAACAACATAGCACAAAGCCTGCTCTCTCACCCAGCCCCAGGGCTTATACTGAAGAAGGAACACTCAAGGGAATGAACATAATGGAAGAGTAAGGGCCTGTAAGTCATGTGTTCACAGAGGCTCTTGCTCATCATGAAGCTGAATAAAATTTAAAAACCAGATGAAAAGTTAATATAGCCCAAGCTTAAACTCATTTTTCATTAGTATTCCTAGATCCTCCAAAGCATAGGTAGATAATGAAAAGGGTCCAACAAGAGGAAAAATAAGAATAATCCAGTCTTCAGGCCCTTAGATTTAATATCTGAACAAGAGGAGGATTAATTTGTGTAAGCGGCATCTTTTTCTGACTCCCCTTACCCAGGGGAGTGGTAAACTTAAGCATTTTGAAAAGATTCTTTATCATAAGCAAAGCTGACAGGGACACCTGATGAGAATGATAATTAAATCAAGAAGTAAATAAACACTTGGATCAATGTTCTTTACTTTTCATGACTGACTTAAGAAAAAAGGTTGCCTTATAAAGGGGGATATTGCTCTCTTCCAACCATAAATATAGGGTAGCTTCATAAGGTTTTCACTTCTTTAAAAGTTATTTTGCTTCTCAACAAATGCCAGTCAACCACCTTCTGTGTGTTAGTGTGTGGTCTGGGGGGAAAGGATGGTAGAAAGAGAAAGGACACCATACCTATTTTCAAAGAGCTCAAAGTCTGGTACCTGAGGCCAAGCACAAAATGTTGTGATTCTTTTTTTTAAGTCAGCAAGTTATGTTCTCAATTATGAAAATACCAAATGTCAGATTCTTCTCCAGTCCAAGCAATCATGTAAAATGAACTAATTCTTCTGAATCAGACTTTTTTTAATGAAAATTATGACTGTTGAAGCCTTTCCTTTTAATGCCAACATTATTAGAACTCAGAGGAGAACACAAGGTCAATTCACTGTGCTCCATACTTTTCCCAGGTTCTAACCACTGTCCAACAGAAATATAATGTGAGCCACATATGCAATTTAAAATTTTCTAGCCACCACGTTTTAAAAGAATATTTAAAAGAAATTTATTTTACAAACAGATACAACATTTTATTCTTTCAGCATGTGACAGAAGCCACATTTCAAGTGCTCAATAGCCACACGTGGCTATGGCTGTCATATTGGACAGCACATCTCCAACATCTCCTCAACCTTCACCTAACAGAGTGAAACATTTGTTGCAGAAAGGTAACAAGTTGTGCAATAGCTATTAAGATACTTGACTCCCACAGGCAGACCCAACTCACCCAATATTGCAAAGTATTTCTCTCAACCTTATACCTCAAGGCCAAGAGATTGTAGGTCACTGTGACAGCAAATGCAAGAGAGAGAAAATGCTCCATCTCATATGTGAGGATGAGGAAAACCAAAGAGGACCAGGGATTATGACCAACAAAATAGCAACTTAGGGCTTCCCTGGTGGAGCGGTGGTTAAGAATCCACCTGCCAATGCAGGGGATACACGTTTGTGCCCTGGTCCGGGAAGATCCCACATGCCACGGAGCAACTAAGCCTGTGCACCACAACTACTGAGCCTGCACTCTAGAGCCCGAAAGTCACAACTACGGAGCCTGCACACCACAACTACTGAAGCCCACGCGCCTAGAGCCCGTGCTCTGCAATAAGAGAAGCCACCGCAATGAGAAGCCTGTACACCGCAACGAAGAGTAGCCCCCACTTGCTGCAACTAGAGAAACCCCGGGCACAGCAACGAAGACCCAACACAGCCATCCATCCATCCATACATACATACATAAATAAATAAATTTATTTCTTTTAAAAATAGCCACTCTACCCACTGCGACACTGATATCATCACATAGAGGACCTGAGATTCTACCCTCAAATCTTTTGTGTCTTGAATCAAGTTTGTTTTCCAACTCTAGTCATCAGTACTTCTCTTCCCAACCCGACTGTGTATCCTCTGAGAATAAGACAAGGTAGGTAAAAATTCAGTAGATGTGCAATGCGTCAATGCATGAAGCTACAGAAAAAAAGAAGTGAGAAACTCTTCATCTTTTCATATCTTCTGGTTTGGGCCCGTGAATATGGAAGATTCTGTTCCCTTGTCAAATGCTAAAGAGCTCTCCCTCTATCACTTTTTCCCCCAAGATAGGAAGGAGGATGATAATGGCTGGCATCCATGAAGCCATACCAATCAAGGAGAAGGATCATCTCCAGAAGTCTGGCAGAACCCATCTCTCTCTCTTTCCTGCCTTCCCTAGTGTTCTCCTTTCTGTTGGAGATTTGGTTTCTAAGGTGGGCCCCAATCCCTGTGTTGTTCACTGGGTAAGAATGCACAAAACCAGCACCGTCGTTCAACTCTCCCCACAGGCAAGGCCCAGGGTTAGGACTGGAGAAATGTTGAAGCCAGCCCCAAGACGAGCCTCATGCCGGAACCACGTTTTCTAACTGAGCTTTGGCAGACACTTGCTTTAGGAGTTTTGCACTTCCATTAGAATGAAGCTGGTAGTTTGAAGACTAGTCAGCGATGGTCACCACTAATGTGTCAAGATGTCCGAGTGTTAACAGTCCCAGACAAATAGTCTTTAGTTAAAACATAATAAAACAAAACTGATCAACAGCAATGTTAACATCCTAGTGAGAGGTCATGTTAATATAATGTAGTCCCTGATATGAAGCCATGAGAAGGGCTTTACCTCTACGGTGGTCTTCCCCAAATCCACAAGCCTAGTCTAATTATGTGAAAACATCAGAGGGACATTCTACAAAATACCCTGCCCAGTACACTTAAAAAGTGCCAAGGTCATAAAAAGCTAGGAAAGGCTGAGAACGGTTACAGACAGGAGACTAAGAAGACATGATGACCAAACGCAGAGGAGTATGCTGAACTGGATTGTGGAACAGACACAAAAAGCGTTAGTGGAAAAACTGGGGAAATCCAAATAAAAGTTGTAGATTAATTAATCATGTGAACTGATGATACTTTCTTAGCTTTGATAAATGTACTATGGTTACATGAGCTATTAACAGTAGCAGAAGCTGGGTGAAGTGTATAAAGGAACTTTCTACTCTTTCTGTAACTCACCAACAGAAACAGGTAAAAATTACTGGGGAAATGAACACCCTCAGGCTGCTTCCAGCCAAACCAAAATTCCATCAGGAAAAGAGCTGACAACACTGAACTACAAGAAAAGACATTACATAAAGTGACTTCTTGCTTTTTGTTGTTCTTATAATAAATTTAAAAACATTTCCAATTAGTTAAAAGATTCACTGCAAGCTAGAAATTAGCTGAATTAAAAAGATTTTTTTAATTATAAATAAATAAAGGAATAGAATGTGAAAGGACAACTTGTCCAAAAAAATAATTGGTAATTGAAAAAGTCACAGGTTTGCTAATTATTGAAATTTTTAATTTTATATTCGGACTGGCATTATATAGGGAATCATCTTCCCAAATCATGTTTGAAAGTTTCAAAGATTATATTGGCTCTGTTTTACTGAAAAAGAGTCTGTCTCCATCTGTGCTAAGAAGAAGAAAAAATGCTTAGCCAACACATTCACAGGGTTTTCAGATAGCAGTGTGTCCAAACTTTTTAGTTCCCATCCCAAGTGTCTGTGAAACTGTATAACCTAGGTTGGAAAAAATCCTTTTCAAGGAATCATGACACTTTTTTTTTTCAAATTTTTCTTTCAAAAGTCAGTTTTTCTTCAACTCAGTTGACTTGATTCACCAAACCAACCAAAGTCTAAAGTATAAGAGAAACTAAATTATACCATCTTCCATAGATAGGCAGATAAGGGAGCGAGGGAGGGAGGTGGGTAGGAGAGTAGACAGAGGAAGGGAGGAAGGGAGAGGGAAGGAGAAGGAGAGAAAGGGAGAGGGAGAGGGGGAGAGAGAGAGAAAGAGAACAAGAATAAAAGCTAAGATTGTCTGAGCTCAGTATGTAAGCTGAAGTCCTCCATTAAAGGAAAAGGACTTTTGGAAACATTTTACTCCTTCCCGAAGCCTTGGCACTGTAACAGAAATATCAACATATTCACTGAGAATTTTTTTAGCCCTAGTTTTAGAAAAATGTTTTCCCTTCAACAAAGGTAGTGAGTGTTATAGAAACCAAGTCATGAAGCCCAACACTTTTTGGATGAGGAAACAGTGAAGCTAAAACAGAAATGGAATTACACAAATCAGTTCTTTCCTGTCAGAACCCCTCCTAAACACTCCTTCAGATATTTAACCTTGAATTAAAAAGCAAGTCCCAAAACAATTTTTTTTTTTTAAAGGCAAGTATTGTGAACAAAGTGCCACGCTAATGGCAGGATACAGAGACAAATAAAGAAGACAAGGCCATCCCTGACCCTAAGGAGCTTTAGAACCACTCTTACACTCCTTGGAGGGCATGTGGAGGGCTTCTTTGGAGATGGCTCTCCTCTGAGGATGCTCTTTTCCCTGCAACCTCTCTGTTTGTGTCTGCCTGTCCTCTCACACTCCAGATACACAGGGTCCAAAGGCATTGCCAGTATTTTTCTAGTCTTTCCTTCACTATCACACACCCTGACTCGAGCCTCCTATTCTCCCACCTCTAATTTTTACTTTTACTTTTCCACTGAGACTTCCAGTTCCTAAGATCGTCTCTTTCCTCCCTGGGTGCCATCCCTTCACGGCAGCATTTTTCTTCCTGGTTTAAGGTAGAGCCCACGTACTACATTTCAGGCATTATTTTGGCCCTTTATCTGTCCTAACCATCCCCAGTGTTGGATAAATACAACAATCTGCCTTCCCAGCTCTCACACCAAATAAACATAACCTTAACAGACTAAATTATCAACAATGCAAAAATAACTTCAATAACAACCCTCTTGATTTACAGTGTACAGCTAATGAAGCATTTCCTTACTTTGATTCCCACCACCCTAGTAAACAGGCACAAGAGAACTGGATGCCCATTTAACAGAGGGGAAGCAAAGTTGCATAGATGGGAAATAACCTCTACCAAGGGCTCACAGGAAAATTCTGGCACTGCTGAAACTGGGACCCAAATCTTCTCATATGTGGCCTAAGGCGATTTCGGTTATCCCAAGGTTCTACGATCCCTTGCACGAAAAACGACACACCAGGAACGGACAGGACAAATCTTAACTTACACCAGAATTAGACAAGCATTTTTAGTTGGTTTAGAAAGGGGGGAAAACTCAAAGAAAACAGTTCTGCAACTGATTCTGGTAGAGACGATTAGCAGAAATATCTTGTAAAGAACGTGGGTGTCCTGGAAGACTCATCGTCGTCGTCATTATAATTTCTAATCATGCTATGTGGGCAGGTGTCCGTGCAGCAGAAACACCATTGGCACCCAGATTAGCAATTTCATCAGGAGACTAGAAACTAAGTCTGCAGTTATTAGACCTCAGAGCCTGAATCACAGCTTTCCCCTCCAGGATCAGCAAATAAACTGCCTATGCCTTAGCAAGGATTGTTAAGCCTGCCAAGGGAGGTCATCAAATATCAGTTCCATCAAAAAGCACACACTGGTGCAAAGTACAGGAGGCCTCCCGGGAGCCCGGAAATACCACTAAATGCAGAGACAGAAGGCCGGAGTTGTAGTCCCACGTTATGCCTCTAATTCACTGAGTAACTTTGAATGAATCATTTGCCTTCTTTGCATTTTTGTTTTTCATTCTCATCTGAAAATTGAGAGTTTTTGAACTTAAACTATGGTTTTCAAATGAGACATGGGAGGAGGTCAGGAGGGAAAGCGGCCAGCAGTAGGGTTTTGGGCTTCCCTGGCTCTGTGCCCTCCCCTCTACTATAGCAGGTGTGTTTTCATCATTTTACATTTCTGGACTTGCGCCTGTCTGCAAGATTTAGCTTGAACAAAGGACCCAAGTCCACAAAAATCATGTGCATGAGCTCTGATAACTCGTCAGCTCTCACATTATGATTCTACTCAAATATATTTTCTCTGGACTAATCTTTACAAAATTCTTTTTACTCAGGTTTATTTGATTTGGGGGAAATTGCATTGGTAGACTTTAAAAATAAATCTACTAATAACATACTCTGAAAACAGAACGTGAAGCATGTCTAATATTTTCTCATGCCTCCACATTAGTAGATACCGAGAGAGAATGTCCAAAGATGGCAGAGATGAACTAGAGCAACAGGAGAGAATCAGCCACAGATCCCATAATTATTTCACAGGGTTATTTATTCATACAAAAATATTTCTTAAGCACTTGCTATGTGATAGGTGCTATGGTAGGCTCAAAATGGATAAACAGGCTCCTATCCTCGTGATGCTTACATTATAATTGGATCTGGCATTTTAGAAAATTGTACATAGCCAAATAACTAAATCGAAAACAAAATGTATGGCATACAGCTAGAGAAATCTGTAAAGAAAAATGTATTCCTTATTTATAGGAATAAGCAAACAGAAATGAAAGTACGTGAACTAAGAGTCAAGCTCAATTAGAAAAATGACAACATAAACATAGTCACAGCAGAAGAAATATACTATTGAAGATTTTAAAGAGAAAATAAAGAGTGGTACAGCCAATAATAAATGCAAGAACTGTTTTTTGAATGAATAATAAAACTTTTGCTAAACTAATCAAAAGGAGGATGGGGGGGACAAAACTACAAAACTTTAAATAATAATGTGGAAATAACCATAAACAGAGAGGAAATGAAAATAATTACAAGAAATTGTTTAACTCCATGCAAATAAATTTGAAATAGGTGACTTTCCTAAAATACAATTAACAAAAGTGGCCACAGAAAAGATATAAAAGAAAATCAGTCCAATTACTATAGAAGAAATAAAAAGTTTTTAAAAAGCAAACACCTCCACTGCTCTAAAAAAGGTGCGAGATCAAGGCAGTTTCACAGAGGAATTCCAACACACTTTTAAAGAATAGATCATACAAATGTTATTTAAACTATTTCAAAAAGGAACAAAGAAAAAGAAAAGCTTCCAAATTATTTTTATGATGATTTAAGCATAACACTAATAGTAGAATCTGACAATGCAAATACACACACATATACACAAACATAATTTTGAAATAGTCTCATTTATGAAAATTGATGCAAAAATTGTTAATAAATCACTGAGATCTAGATTCCAACAACACTAAAATAAAATAAAATAAAATAATGCACAAACTGTTACAAAGTGGATATTACTCCAAGAACACTAGCATGATTTCCTGTTCGAAAAATGTGTTTATATATTTCACCAAATTTATAGGACAAAAGAGAAAAACAACTCTTTTCTTAGAAAAAAGAAAAGGAAACAATGTATGATTATTTCTATAGTTTCCAAAAAGGTATTAGATAAACATTTAACAATGAGTCTCCACTTAAAAAAACAAAAATAAGAAAACACTCTCAGAATAAGGATGGATAGTTTTTAACACAATCTATTTCTCAAAACAAAACCCAACATCACAATGAACAGGGAACATTATGAGCATTCCCATTAAAGTGAGAAAGAAGAGGTCATTCACTCTAACACTAACACTGCTATTCTATATTCATTCTTCTCTGGGTAGCAGATAATATAATTAGAAAAAAATCTGTGAGTTATAAAAATTAGAAAGAGAAAGGTAAATTATTGGCAGATGATATGATTACTTAACTAGAAACTAGAAAAAAATTTAATTATTCAAGTAATAAAAGAATTTAGTAAAGTGACTGTATAGAAAAAATACTGAAACCAAGAGGCTACACACACACACAAACACACACACACACACAATTAGTTAGATGGTATAATATAAGAAATAATTCCATTAACTAGAGCAAACAGAAAATACCTAGGAAAACAAACCTAGAAGAAGCATGCATGGTCTACATGAAAAATTTAAACGTTCCTAGGGACATAAAAGAAGACTTCAACAAATGGAAAGGCATAGTGTTCTAAGAACAAGAAATAACAAATTTCCAATGCATAATGTATGAAGTTAATGAATAAATTTAAGGCAACTCCCATAAAAATGTCAACAGGACATTACTTTTAAAACTGGACAAGTTCATTCTAAAGTTCATGGAAAAAATAAACAAGTGCTAAAAGACAAAAACTTGGGAAAAAAAGGAACTAATCACAGTGAAGTAGCACCATCAGATAATAAAACATTACACAGCTACAGTAATTGACAATGATGCATGAAGTGACAGATGAATGGAACAGAAGGCCCCCAAAATGAGGCAAATTCCTAAGTATTAAATATTTAAGTACTTAACCATTTAAGTATTTAATATATAATAAAGGTGGCTTTTCAAATCAGTGTGGAAAAGATGGACTATTCAATAAATAGCTTTTGGACAGGTGGATCTGAAAAAAATATAAAAATGGATCCCTACCTCACATCTTTTACCAAAATGTAATTTCAATGAATTGGTGATGAGAGACAGAGAGAGAGAGAGAGAGAGAGAGAGACCAGATGAAACAACCCAAAGGAAAATTAGAAGATTTTTTTAAATAAAGTGGAAAAGGCATTTCAAAGTGTTACACAAAACTCAAAAACCATAAAACCAAAAGACTGAACTGACTATATATATTTTTTAAATTTTGATCTGCAGGTTAAAAAGACAAATGCAAAATGGCAGGGTATTGCTCCTCCTATCACAGACTAAGGGTTCATTTTCTTAACTGTAATAAATCAATAAGCAAAAAATCCAACAATACAATAGAAAGGGAGGCAAAGGGCAGTTCACAAAAAAGGAAATACAAATAGGGATAGTCTATTTAAAATGATGTCCCAAAATCACTAAACAGAAATGTAAATTAAATCTACAAGATACCAGACCAAAATACTGATACAGAAATCATCTAGATATATGATTATATGAAAAAAGCAAGATGCCAAATATACGTAGTATGCTCCCCTTTGTGTAAATATTCTATATACACTGGGATATACAGGAATATAAATACTTACATATGCTTGTTTATACCCAGTTTATTTCTACAAAGGGACATAAGGAACCGAAAACAGTGGTTGCCTCTTGGGGGGGTGAGGGAGCGGGCAGAGTCGAGAGATAAGACATTGATAAGAGTAAGATTTGCTTTTCATTACATGCATTTTTGTAACTTATTAATTGTGTACTATCTTTTTGTGTTGATTCCTCAGATTAATTTTTAGTTTTCTTTAGAGAAAGTCTGACCAACAATGCATCAATGAGAACTTCAAATGGAGGGGAAGGAAGCCTGCTAGATGGCCAGCAACCTTCAGACTCTGCAACTGAACAGGGTATAACGGAATGAGAATGACAAAGGTGTCAGGGTTTGAAGCCCAAAGCAGCTACTTAATAGCTTTGACTTTGGGGAAGTTCTTTATTCTTGCAATACCTCAGTTTCTACAGCTGTGAAACAGAAAGCTAAGATCACACCTCAACAGAGCTGTGGTGAAAATTAAATAAGATAACAAGTATAAAGCTCTTAGCCCAAGGTCTGGCAAGGAATATATGTTCAATAAACGTTAGCTCCCCGTACTATAAGGACTACTCCTTAATTAATAGTAACGATAATAATAATAATCTTTCTAGTGCTGTTCTGATCAACCACATCCATTCAACCAAACACCCACGCCCCACTCCCTGGCCTCAGCTTCCCTTCCCACGGCCACGACACCCCAAGTCTCCATGAAGCAAGACTTGAATAAATAATCACCAATTTTAAATACCACTCAGGAGAATGACTGGAAAACATCTATTTCAACTCCCACATTTCAGTGAGAAATGAGCAGAGGACAGCTGTGGTTAAGTGGCAGCCCCAAGGGACGAACACTCAAGTCCCTGACCTCCATTCCATAGACTTTTCACCACATGTCAGGTGTTGGCAAGGAATGGGCCTCTTTCCCTCAACTCCACTGGTCTCTCATTTTTAAAGAGTGCTTTGTTTTACCTCCAGAGAGCTCCCTTTTTACTCTATAGCACACCCCTCAATCCAGCATGTCTGGCCCCTCTCTCCTAGTGAACTTGAATAGTCACAATACACACAAAGTCATCTGTGTCAGGATGCCCATGCACATTAGAGGACAAAATTACCCTTCTTGCAGCGTCATAAAAGGCCAACTTTGCCAGTACTCCAGAAAAGGGCAAAAAAGAAAAAAATAGTTTTAAGAAATGCAGGCCCCTTCCCCTAGAATGTGATGACTTAAATGGCTAGTTATGGGGCTTCCCTGGTGGTGCAGTGGTTGAGAGTCTGCCTGCTGATGCAGGGGACATGGGTTCGTGCCCCGGTCCGGGAAGATCCCACGTGCCGCGGAGCGGCTGGGCCCGTGAGCCATGGCCGCTGAGCCTGTGCTCCGCAACGGGAGAGGCCACAGCAGTGAGAGGCCCGCGTATCGGGGAAAAAAAAAAAAAAAAAAAAAAAAAAGTTGGTTAGAGACCACTTATCCTCTGCGCACTGGGGTTTGTTAGTGGTGATGGTGATGGTGGTGGCGAGGTTTTTGTTTGTTTGTTTTATTTTTCTTTCTGTGTTGGGTGTTTGAGAAAGATTCTATTATGGTTGCTATCAATTCTCATTTAGAGAAATAAGGACAATGGTATTAATAATGAAACAAAAGTACTCCTTTTTACTCTCTGTGGTCTGCAAGGAGTTTCATATTCCACTCAGATCAGAACTCCATGTTTTAATGATGTGAAAGTGTGTGGTTTATGCGATAGCCAAGTTCTTCTAATATTCAACTTTCTGTTGTTTCTTACTTACGACTTACAGTAAACGAATCCCAATTTTTCCCCTTTGTCAAAATCAGCCCATTTTCAAAACAACAAGGCCACCACAGACATGGCACTTTTCATGAATATCATAGAGGCATGAGCCTATTCAGACCCAGTTTATTGTGTTAAACAATCTTAACTATGAAACAGATCGCCCAAATTGTATCTTAGGACTCCACAGAACATAACTCTTCTGGAGAAGCACAGAAGGAAGTCCAGTCCCGCCTTTGCTTTTCTCCCCTCTCCCCCAAAGTCCTCTCAACCTTCACTTTTGGCTACATGTGGATAGAGAAAGCAGGGATTATCATTCTGCAAGAGGAGAAAAAACACTGCTGTCATCGCTCCCTTCATCATCATCCTTACCTTGGTTACAGTGCCTTGTCTCGCACGGGGGCTTATTTCCCATCCTATCAAGCCTGGGAGATGAGGGGTCGCCAAAATTACACTCCCTCACTTTGTATTAGAAGAAACTTAGGCTCAGAAAAGGCAAGTGAATTGCCCAGAAGCTCCCAGCAAGAACTAGCAAGAAGAGGGCCTCAACCCAAGTTTTATCTTTGGGAAACAAGACCTCTTTCACTCCCCACCTGGCCTGGGGAGAGCGGCCCAGGGTCTCCCTCCATCCTGTATACATCACTGGCTCTTGGCTGCTTTGTCAAGACAGGCTCTGACTCCGTTAGCAAGGCTGTACTTGATGGCACAACTGTTTCTGTCAGGGTCGGTTTTGGTGATTCAGTGCCTGGGCCACACCAGCGGTTAAGTATTTTCACTGTCACCGAGGTCCTTCAGTTGTCAAATGTGTGACAAGCAATTTGTTACTGTCATCGTTAAAGTCCTAAAGTTCCAAATGAATTGTTTTTATTTAGAAACTAGTGCTCTATCAAGGTTTATCCCTATGATGTTGTCAAGCACAATCCCACTGACTTTCTTAAATGAAAGAACAAGAGGCAGAGCTATAGTTAGGTCTCTAGTTATTCCATGTAACCTCAGCCTGCCTTCCGTTGGTCACAGTCCATGGTGTTCTGTTGTAGGAATATTATCTACCGTAAGAGTCTGTGATAAATAAAGGCTGAGAGCTACTGCTATAGGTGGTGGGGGCAGAATGGCCTACAGAAGTTGGCTTTCCTAGAAAGAGAAGAGAATATCTGAATTCCCTACTGACTGGGTGGACCTCTACCATCAATCCTGAACCTGTTCTATGGCCTGATCTTTGGGTAAAAAACTCAGAATGCCCTGCTTGTAATCCCTAGCTGTCTCACTAAAACACTGTACCCAAACAGGGTAAGATGAGTGTGTTACCTATGACTCAATTTACACTTACACACACACACACACACACACACACACACACACACACACACACACACACAGAAGGGATCCAGTCCAGCACAGCAGATGAGCAAAAATGCCACACAGTCTATTCAGTACATGTCAAGACAATTTATCTGAACAACATACAAGTGATAAACAACAGTATTCCAAGTTTCAGTGAAGTCGGCATGACCATCACTGTTATCAGCTTCTCTCATAAAGACAAATATGTATTATCTGTCTTCTTCACTAGAATGTAAGTACCCCGTAATGAAGGACTGATTATTCATTCAAATTAATATTTACTAAGTACCTACTATGTGTCAGGCACTAATGCAGATGGTGGGGATACAGCAAAAAAAAACAACTAAATTCCTGCCCTCATGGAGCTGACATCCCAGTGGTAAAGGCAAAAAATTCACAAACAGGTAAATGAACACATAACTTTCAGAGAGTAATTAATGCTCTAAAGAAAAATAAAACAGGGTACAGAAGGTCGGGAGTGCCTGATGTGGAGAGAAAGGTTGTTATGTATATTACTTCTACCTCTAATCACCTATTTGGAGCTTTTTAAAAAAATACCCATTCCTGGGTCCCAACCCCAAATATTCTGATTTAGTTAGCTTGGAGGTAGGCTCAGGAAAGAGTATTTTAAGGGTACTCCAGTGATTCTAACATACAATCAAGTTGAGAACCACTGGCATGCTTGGTTTTGAAAATGAACAGGCCTGGGTTTGAAACTCACCGGTTACATATGATCTGTGTGATCTCAGGAAAGATACTTAATCTCTCTGAGCCTCAGTGTACTTACCTATAAATTGGGATAACAATAGTAACAGTACCTCTGGGTTACTGTAAGAATTAACTGAGGGGCTTCCCTGGTGGCACAGTGGTTAAGAATCCGCCTGCCAATGCAGGGGACACGGGTTTGAGCCCTGGTCCAGGAAGATCCCACATGCCGTGGAGCAACTAAGCCTGTGTGCCACAACTACTGAAGGCCTCAAGCCTAGGGCCCATGCTCTGCAATAAGAGAAGCCACTGCCATGAGAAGCCCACACACCGCAACGAAGAGTAGCCCCCACTCGTCGCAACTAGAGAAAGCCCACACGCAGCAACGAAGACCCAATGCAACCAAAAATAAAAATAAATTAAAAAAGAAAAAAAAGAATTAACTGATATATGTAAAGTCCAAAGAAGAGTGCCTAGGACATGGAAGGGACTCAGGAAGTGTTAGCCATCATTTACTGTTACCTTTAACAGTTAAAAATATGCACAGAAGATGCAAACTGGAGGGCTACAGGTCAAAGCAGGTCCTTAGATGTGTTCTGTTTGCCATGTACAGTGTGGACTTTTAAAGCGCTTTGTTGTTGTTTTGAGCCAAAGCTGATGTTACTGAGTGAGATCATAAGTTGCATTTTTCTCCTTCCAAGAGGAAGTATCTCTTGCAATGTTTTAAATATATTTGAATGAGTTGCCAACATTCGAAAACCGAAACACTTCACATACAAAATCTGACCAGCAATAACTGATCAGTGCCAGGCAGCGCCACCATTCTCAGAGACAGCCCTCTCAAGCTCTCCATGTCCCCCACTACCCGCTTCAGCTCTCTCCCCAAGACACATACTCAGACTGTGGCCAAGAACAAGTCCCATTTCATCAGCACACTTGCACTTTTATCTTACCTACGAGAAAAAGGAAAACAAAATATGTCCTGCTCCTAAGACTCTACGAAGGGAAAAGGAAAGCTAGATAAAAGGGCTTTGTGTTTCAAGCAAAGGGACCAGAAGCATTTCTTTGTGGCAGTCAAGGATCTCTGTCTATGAACTGTGCCAATGCAGTGTGTCTGTGTCAAAAGCGTGAAACTTACACATCATCTGCTCCCTCTTTTACATAACTCACATGACTCTGTAGGCAAATGACCTCTCATATCCTGGGCACTGAAATAGGAGCTTGGCAAACATCAGCTCCTTTAATCCCACAACTCCAGGGGTTACTTTCCATTATGACCATTTTCAAGATGAGGAAAACGAACCTTGGAAAGGATAAGCAACGGTCTTGGGTCACATCAATAATAGATGGCAAAGTTAGGTATGGAACCAGAACCTTCTGACGTCAAAGTCGAAACTTCTTCCACCACGCGATGCTCCCTCCACCCAGGGAACGATTTAGTGTAATTTAACTACTGAGGTGAACAATAACTAGATGGGAAAATTCTTGGAAAGAACACCATTAGTTTAGAACAGGACACTCTCTCTCTGGCCAATATGCTTGCCATCCATGCCACTGATGACGAAGGCCATCTGTGTCTTTTGGATGTTGCAAAACCTACAGATGACACAATGAAACCTGCTCCTCTCTCTACATTTTGTCTCATGTAAAGATAGTTCTACTCTTAAATCTACAGCCCAACAGATTGCAAAAAAACCCCAAAAAACAAAAACCATCACCTTGTGTGTACAGGTGTGTGTGTATGTGTTGTGTTGACAAAGATCAAAACCAGGGGCTAAAATGAAAGAGCAAGACACATTCAGGTTCATCTCAAACAATGTCTCTTGGCTAAAAACCCTCCCTCGATTCACCTCATCAGAATTAACCTGCCTCCAGATTCCAGCACAGGTTATTTGTATCTAATATTTCTATATCACATTATATTTATGTGTTGTATGTCAACATCCCCACCAAACTAGAATTCCCTGAGAGAACGAACCATCTTTTATTCACTTTTCTATGCCGTCCCCAATGCAGCCCTACCACCAATGTTATGCACAAAACATGGCACAAAGTCAGATGCAAAATAAGAATGAATTAAGTGAATACGTAAAGATAAGACTGACCATTTTCTATCCATCTTTCTTTAAGTAAATGTATACTTAGTATGAGCACCTACAGAGCTAGGCTTTGTGGAGATGCAAAGATTAATTTTTTTAAAAGCTTTGATTCAAGATACTCACCATCTCCTGGGAGAGACAAATGTACATATATAACCATAATGCAAAAGAAATAAAAATAAAGTCTCCTAAAGATATACAAACAAAGTTCTGGCAGTTGAGAGAAATGTGCAAGATATGAAAAGGAGTTTGCTATAATCTTTAAGTGGTCAATTAAAATATATCTTACCCAAATAAATATGCAATTTCTTTCTCTGATAATTTACTGACATTTCTTTATTGAAGTTACTGACATTTAACTATCAAAAGAGCTGGTAAGAAAGGTCTCAGCCATAATGAGGAATTCAAATTTTTTTTAAGGAAATTTAAGAGAGAGTATCTTTGTATTTCAGCAATTCTGTAAAAGCCTGACTTTTCTGACAATATAACTGCAAAGAAACTTGCGTCAAAACACACAAGAGGGCTTCCCTGGTGGTGCAGTGGTTGAAAGTCCGCCTGCCGATGCAGGGGACACGGGTTTGTGCCTCGGTCCGGGAGGATCCCATATGCCACGGAGCGGCTGGGCCCATGAGCCATGGCCGCTGAGCCTGCGCGTCCGGAGCCTGTGCTCCACAGAGGGAGGGGCCACGACAGTGAGAGGCCTGTGTACCGCTAAAAAAAAAAAAAAAAAAAAAAAAACCACACAAGAAACAAAAAAGGTGTTCAAGATATTTCAAGTCTACAGTCACTTGCTGAATACATGCTAAAGTGCCAGGAAATTGTTAAGCTCTCCAGGGAAACAGAGCTCAGTGTTTATTTGGAGTAACAAGGAGATATAGGTCCAAGAGAAGATATTAGGATATAACTTGATGATAAGCAGCATACAAGAGATATGGGCAAAAGGCTATGAGAGCCAAGGGGAAGAGAAATTATGTAAATTAGGACCTTTATTGATAAATGTGGCATTGCACTATGACAAGAAAACTAAGTTGAATAAGTTGGTATTTGCGTTATACTCCTGGTTCTGCCAATAATTTGGTGACAGAACTTAAGCAAGTCACTGCCTATGTTTTAGTTCAGTTTCCCCCATCATTAAAGAGACATATGGCCCTCCCAGTGGTCACAGTCTACAAACCTGGGCATTCAATTAAGCGACCTTCTGAACTGGAGTTACAGCAAGAGAAAGCAAGTTCTCTACTGTGTTGTTTGAATCCATTTGCCCTCTTAGATGTTTGCCAATCAAGAATTCAAAAGCAATAAATCTAGTAGCTACATGGAATTTGATGTTTTCATTATCATTTATAAAACTGACTAAATTACATGCCATCCCATCATAAAGGCTAGAGTACTCCTACAAGATCAGTAGGGGACATCTGAAGGTGGGTAGATAATTATGGTGGATATCTACCAGAGCTCCCCCTCCATTCTATGCGCAGAACATACAGGACAAATCTAGGTCCAGCTGCCATCAGTCAATACTGATTCTTTTGGAAGGAAAAGTAAAAATTTTATTTCCCATCAGAAATGACCCCAGTGTATCTTTCCTGTGTCATCTCCCACTACTACTTCCTTGCAAACCTTTATTCATAAGCTAGTATTGGCCAAACTTGCCTTACTAAATCAGAATTTCTAGGGAAGGTACTGGGAATCTGTATTATTAATAACAAGCAATTTCAATGACTAGGCAGGTCAGGGAAATCCTATTACAGTATACATCTAAACTACTCATTATTCATCACAAATGACCTGCTCCTTGTCAATGTGTGTGTTTCTTCTGCCTGCAGTGTGCTTCTCCCATCTCTAGTTGGTGACTTATATTTACCTATTCTTCAGGATCCAGTTAAAATACCACCTGATTCCTCTACTCTCATACATGTATTCTTATCTCCTCTCTTGGATTATGAACTCTTAGAGATCCGAGGAGGAGTCTCATTCACTCATTCATTAGTTCATTTACTCAACAAATATTTATTGAGTGTTTGGCATCTACCACGTGCCAGGCACTGTTCTAGGCACTGGTGACGTTGCAATGAATAAGACAAAGTTCACAATTTCATGGGCATTCAAGTACTGGAGTTGGAAAACTGTGGCCCACAGACCAAATGTGTCTCACTGCATGTTTCTGTTAAAAGTTGTACTTGAAACATGGCCACACTCAGTTGTTTACATGTTGTCTATGACTGAGTTGAGTATTTTACATATTGTCTGATAGCAGAATGAGTAGCTGTGACAGAGACCACACAGACCACAGGGCTAAACTATTTACCACCTGCCCCTTTATAGAAAAGTTTACTGACCCCTGTTCTAGTAGATCCCCACATAGCAGAGTGGCTAGTAGACAGCAGGCACTAACAAATGCTGAGAGAATAAACTGAAGATGGAAAGTGAGAAATAAAATCATGTAAGGCCATGCCACTCTCTCACTTCATCCCAACTTACCCTTCCCCCTAGAGGGGTGGGATAGGGAGGGTGGGAGGGAGACACAAGAGGGAGGAGATACGGGGATATATGTATATGTATAGCTCATTCACTTTGTTATAAAGCAGAAACTAACACACCATTGTAAAGCAATTATACTCCAAAAAAGATGTTAAAAAAAGATCATGTAAGGCAGGTCCTATTGCAGAGCCTCTTTTACCTACTCTCTATCTTCATTCCTAGTGATGTCAAAACATTAATAATTAATAATTGACAATTTCTAGGATGTTATTAGCAATGTAACAGTTTAGGGTGATAAAAAGAGAGGGGATAAGTTTTCAAACCTATAGAAAATTTAAGAACTAAATAAATTTGCTGTGTCTTCAAAAGTCATGACTATTTCAGGTCCACCTGTGATTATACCAGCTGGTCTGGCAAAATATATTACAATAGCTGTTATGTCTGGCTTTCCAGAGCTTACAAAAGTTTGAGAGTTGTTATTGTATTTCACTGGTTTGTCTGCTTCATTAGATGCATCTTGTAGATGGGAACTTTGTGTCTTTCGGATCAAGCTGACTAAGAAGACTCAAGTTAAATAAAACACAAACACAAACACAGAGCTGCACATGAGAAAAACCCCATTCTGTCAAATAAGTCAAGTTTATAGATTCAGTCTTATATCCATATCCTCAGAACTGTCTTCTTTATCATGTCCATAGGCAAACCCTCTCATCTTTCAAGAAAAGAATTGAAAACTGCAGGATCATTTTCAGAGGCTGAGTTACTATAAAATTTAAAGCCAAGAGCTGATATACAGCTAAGGTTTTACAAGTCTTCAGCACACTGTCAGTGTGGTTTACTGCAAAGAGTAACAGTTTTAGAGTCAAACAAGTCTTAATTCCAAGAAAGCTGTGCCACTCGTTAACCATGTAAACTAGGAAAATTGTTTAGCTTCTTCAAAAATAAAAAGCTATAATATAGCTCTTGTTTAGTCTATCTCCCGGTGACTGATTTCTAGCAAACTATTACTTGAAACAACATTCCCCCAAATGCAATATACTAAGAACCTACTGATGACCATCATAGAATAGAAAATCAGGTCAGTTTTGAACATCCCCTCTGATTTCAAGGTGAAACAAAAATGGTCAAGTTCTAGTCATTTTCACTTTCTTTTTCTTGCGCCCTTGATTACCGCAATCCCCTTTGTAAAATGTAACAAAGAAATGCATGTGCTTCCATCAAAACAGTCACCCTTCACTGTACAGATAGATATGGATACGATGAGCGATGGAGATGGAGAGAAATAAGTGAGTGAGTAGATAAAATGGCCAGGGGAGAGACGATTAGATGGATGATTGAATGAATAAGCGGAAGGATGGATGGGTGGGGGAATGGAAGTCAGGCAAATGTAGATGACAAGATGTCGCACAGACATGTAGAAATTCATAAAGAGGCAAAGAGATAAATCTATGACAAAAAAGCTCAATCTCAGGACTGAAATATTAGCACAATTCCCTCTCTAGCCCACTGCTCCTTAAATCTCCATTTTTAAGACTATCCAAAGGTTTCTCCTCATCATTATATCATCATATTCAAATATATGGTAACCATAGTATTATGTATCTGCCCAGCAATGGAAATTGAACCCTTTGGGCAAAACAAATTGACCATACCCTCCTAGTAAGAGAAAATAAAAATTCTTCCAGAAGGCATCAAGCAACTTTTCTAATGCAATACATTCATGAGACTACCCTTACTATGTTTCAATGTTTCTCTAATTAATGTTATGTTAATTAAGAGAAGATGGCCTAATAGATTTTGTTACTGTCAGAATTTTCTCTAAATTAACAATTCACAGGTGTAATTTTACCTTAAAACTGAGATCATAACTGAAAGTACTGCTAAACTCCAGCCCAATATATATTACTATAGGATGAAGTAAAATACGTCAAATTCCTCTACTGTAAGAAGTGTCAAGGGCCCCTGCCTTATTTTAAAGCAAGTTTTCATCTTGATAAACAGTCAGCACTTAACAATAGAAACAATGGTCAAATATATCACAGTAAATGCAAACACAGCACTCACATAACGCAATATCATGCAGTGATTAAAATATGTACTTTTGAAGAATGTTTAATGACATGAGAAAATGTTTACACTAAAATATTACATAAAGGAAACATATACAACTAAATATGTGTAACATGACCCCTCTTTATAAAAAGAATAGAGTGGCTATATGTGTAAAATAGAATGGTGGTTATCTCTGGATGATGGGTTATGGGGGTTTTAATTATCTTCTTCATACTTTTGTGAACTTTAAATTTCTAAAATGAGTGTATATAACTTTTATATCTGAAAAAGAAAGGTTTATTTTGTTTTAGGAAAATGTCCAGCAGCTGTGCTAAGGTAACAAATAGGAAGGGTTTGTTTGATTTTTGTTTGATTTTGATTTTTTACATAGTATTTTCATATGCATTAGTAGCTCATCTGATCCATTCAACAATTCAGAGTGATGGGGTCAAGGATGCCCACCAACAGCGAACAGTCAAGCTCATTTAGCAAAATGGGACAGAGCAGACCCAACTCAAGGTGCCCTGGTACATTATCACCTTCTTTACAAGGTCCATTCATTTATCTCAGGAAAAGAATTTTCTTTTTCAGGGATTTTTTTCTAAAGGGACTCCAACCTTGTTTTGCTTTCTTCCCAACCCCAAAGTGTTAACATTCTATTAAAAAAAAAAAAAAAAAAAAACCACACATACAAGCATACCTGGGCTCCCTAACACCTCACCCCAGAGTGGGAAGGGAATACTGTTCAAGAATGACAAAATGTCCCACTGTTGCTATTTTCAAAGCATATAAAGCCAATTATCCTAATGGGACCAGTCCAATCTATGAAGGGCATGTCCAGGCACAACTTTTTAAAAAGACATGGCCTGACCTAGATAAAGAAATCTGAGACAAGGATTCAAAAACTGCTTAAGATGACAGAATACTGAGGGAGGCTTCGAGTCAGCAACATCAAAGAAGCACCTCAGCTCAAATCTTGCTGGTCTTGGGATGACTCACCAGCACTGCTGTGATGCCTTCCTGCCCCATTCATCAGACAAGTTTTTTCCATTAGAATTTATTGCCGAGGTGCTCCCCAGTAAGGTAGTAAGATCAACTCTGCAGTTTTGGGGTTGGTTTTTTTTTTTTTTTGGCTGCTTTGGGTCTTTGTTGCTGTGCACGAGCTTTCTCTAGTTGTGGCAAGCGGGGGTTACTCTTCGTTGCGGCATGCAGGCTTCTCTTGCTGCGGAGCATGGGCTCTAGGTGTGCAGGCTTCAGTAGTTGTGGTGCACAGACTTCAGTAGTTGTGGCTCGCAGGCTCGGTAGTTGTGGCACACGGGCTTAGCTGCTCCACAGCATGTGGGATCTTCACAGACCAGGGATCAAACCCATGTCCCCTGCATTGGCATGCAGATTCTTAACCAC
The DNA here is from genome assembly GCF_026419965.1 of Kogia breviceps. Classification (NCBI taxonomy): domain Eukaryota; kingdom Metazoa; phylum Chordata; class Mammalia; order Artiodactyla; family Physeteridae; genus Kogia; species Kogia breviceps. The sequence continues at coordinate 70,911,791 of NC_081314.1, read as the reverse complement.
TGTGCCACCAGGGAAGCCCAACTCTGCAGTTGTAAAATAGGGGAGATATGACTGAAAAGTCATAACACTGATTCCACATACTACCCTCAAAAAAGCCCAAGGAGAATAAAATGTCAGTTGAAGGAACACTGGCCTCCATTTCACCTCCACCACTAAGTAAACGCACCAGAGTCTGTTCTGGATTTTTTTTTACTAAAGAATTAGCTGATTCAGACAAAACCTGGTGTATTACTAAAGGCATAAGACAGATTAGTTAGGTGGGGAATATATAGATGGAAAGTCTGGGCCTGCTTAGGGCCTGAGGGCAAGAACAGAGGTTGTTTTTGTAAAAAGGTTGAAACCTATAGAATAAGATAGAGCCTCATGATTGGCCTCATCTTTAGTGGGAATGAGCTAGAAACTCCTGCTCTCAGTCCCTGTGCTGTGGAAACTTCTAGAACAGAACCCATAGCACATACATGTGGGAACAACGAGAATGTGGTTGGGCAAAATAAACACTCATTTGGGGCATGAGCCTGGGGAAAACAAGAAGCGGATGGTCAGGACACTGAGCCTTGGTTCCCTTATAGCATGATCCAGCTTCCTCTCCACCCTCCTCGACTCCCTTTTCAGGCCCTGAGTTTGTGCTTCCCGTCTTGGAAGCCACAGCTTAAATATCTTTTAAAAGGCTTTACGTCTAAGCATTGCACAACATAAGTAAACTGAAAAGAGTAGATTTTAAGCTGGAGTGCCCACTGGAATTACCCAAAATGGTTTTCAAAATGCAAATGCCCATTTCCATACCCAAAGATTTAGGGATGCAGACTGAAAATCTGAATTCTAGTAAAACTTCCCTAAGGGATGCCGATCCACAAATTCAGGAGAGAAACTATTGCTATAGGGAGCAGTCACCAAACTGGGAACTCAGGAGAACCAATGGGAAGGAAAGCAATGGGGTACCTGGGCTAGTGCCCCCAGGAGGACCAAGTGGCCCATAGGTAACCTGCATTCATGGTGGACAAAGGGAGGAAAGGAGGACCGGAGAGTAACCAGGGTAACAGACAGGTGCCCCATGGAAAGAGCAGTCTGTCCTGTCAAAGATTTCCAGAAAAGAGGATCCACTTAGGAGACATGGAGTGAGATAAACAGGGAAATGTGGACAGGATTTAGGTTTTGCAGGGATGGGTTTGCAAAAGGTATTCACCTCAAGAAGGCTAATTAATCAATTTATACACTAGATTCCATTTATTATCTTGAAAACAGACAGGAGATAAAAATAGATGAGCATATCCTCTGTACATTTCTTTAAATATTGCTGTAACAACAACAGGACCCGGATGAACCCTGAATGGAAAGAAATTTGTCATCGGCCCCCAAATCAAAGATGTATAATCCATCATGGCCACTAAATTTCTATGACAAATCTCTTCAGCCAAAACAAGGTAGAGCGCTTAGCTAATTACAACTCCCTGATCCCTTTGGATGTCACAACCAAGTCCAATTCCTTTGTCTTATGAGTCCCTATAAACAAATCCTGTTGTTCCACTTCAATATGAAAGCCCCAATATAAAACAAAAGATTAATCTGGCTGATGAAACCTAGTCCAGGTGTGCTAGGATAATGATCTTCATATTTGTCTATCATTGTTTCATCTGTAAAATGGGAACAACAGACTTCTCTCCACAGTATAAAAAAGAAATAATACCTTAGGCAGTTGCCAAATAATGAAATACTTAGCTCTAATTGCTAAATAAATGACTTACATAATTAAGATCTACGTCTCCTTTGTTTTTCTAAAAGCAACATCTAGTTCCTAATTTGCATCATCAACCTATTCAAACCTGAATTGCAAGAATCCCTTCTGCTTTATCCAGAATTCCAAATATGGAATTTATCTATTTGATTAGATTCTCCCACTTCTGTTACCATTATGGAAGCTATGCCTTTACCCTGTGGATTTCTTTATCCTATGACATTCTCTGGAAAGAAGTCTGGGAGGGAAGCAAAGAGTCTGATATTCACGTGTGAGGTCTGAAGTTTAACACTGAGGCATGGTTGCTATTTCTGAAATGGGGATTGATTCCGTGACTGATGGACCATAGACCCTGAGACCTGTTTACTCTAGTTTGAGTTATCTAAGTGTGTCCTTCAGTGTTTCCCAAATAGATGAACCAGCCTGAATGACTGAATTACATTATTCTCTGCTCAGAAAACTGTCCCTCGCTTCACAATACAGCTCTGTCCTTCCTTCCAGCCTCCCACTACTGCCCCTCAAAAAACTATGTTGGGATCTGGGTAAGAGTGGGGGAGGTGAGGAACCTGGGGATGGCAGAACATCTCTTTTCTACCTTGCTTCATGCCTTTCCATGTTGGACTCTCTCCACCCGCCTTGTCCACAGGGAAGAAGGGGTGAGTTATCTAATTACTGAATCTGGAGAAGGAACTGGGCATGGGCATTTCAGCCCCTTCCTCCCAGTCTTGGGATGTACCTGACTGCAGGAAGCACACCCTCCCTGCTGCCCTCAAGGTGAGGAATTTTACAGGCCAAGTCCCCTATGGGGAAGTTGTCACAGGTAGAAGATATACGAGAGGAAGAGGGTAACTTTGATTCAGGGATGCTGTGTTAACAAGCCCACTGAGCTAACAGGCCTAAAGCCCATTCTGCAACTAGTCTTTATCTCCAGCTGCCTGACGCTGCATTACCTTCAACTGGTTTCTAGATGAACACACAAGAACAGGAGGCAGGATAGCAAATGGTACTGGAACTGATGCTTAAGGGCCAAGGCAGAGGCTAGATTAAGCCTTAATGAGCTCCCTCCAACCCCGACATATCACCTAGTCTAACCACACTGAACATACCCGACCTTGCACATGACCTTGCTCGTGGTACTTTGGGGCTTCTGCCTTCACTCACACTCTTCAGTCATCCTCGAACTACCTTTCCAAATCCTTCACTGGCCCCACCCGACCCCCAGGCCAGGATTACCCAGCCTTCTCAGATGCAGCCAACCTCAGGGACCTCTCCATTCCCTGAATCCTCACTGCTCATTCTCTCTTGGTCTTTACCACTCTGTAATCACAGACATTTTTAAATGTAAATCTAATCTCTAGGAGAGTCTTAGTTCCTTCACTGTCAAGTTCCAATCACCTCCTCTCCATCACTGCTCCACTGGCAAAAGTTAACTAGTGTTTATTGAGAACTTATTATGTACCAGGCATGAAACTAAGAGCATTATGTTCATTACCTTGTTTAATCTTCCTTAGGAAGTAAGTACAGTTATCATTCTCTAGAAGGAACAGGGTCTGTGCTCAAAAAGGCTCATCATGTCAAGCACATCTCACTGTGTCTGGTGTAACTATGGGAGACTTGCACACTTGAGACAAAACAGCAGATGGGGATGGGAAGTAAGACTCAGGGGGACTAAATTCAGTTCCAAACTGAGGGTTCCACCTTCACTGCCTTGACCTTGACCTTCACCTACACTTGCCCCTGGCTTTAAGGAGGAAAAGGAGTCTCACTTTAAAAAAAAAAGGAAGAAGAAAATGGAGAAAATAAAAGTCCAGGTGGTCACTGCTCCACGAAAGGTCTAACTGCTCAATATGAAAAGTCTCCCCAACCTGAATCCTTGCTCTGAAAATAGAGGTCTGGATCACTGTGGTTTTGTCCTGAGATGAATAACAAGCCCTGAGGATTGCTCGAATTACAAGGCCCAGACCAGATCCACTCAAATATAGCTGGAAGCTTTCTAGTAACTCTTACTGTGCATGGGGAATGAGCTGCTCAGAGAAGTGACTCACTTACTGGAATCCCTGCTGCCTGCATTACTCAGCTGATATTAATACACCCACTTGTTCATTAAAGTTTAATTGGCGTTCATGTGAATTGGTTTCACCGGATACTTAATCAAAGAGAAGTGTCTGTGTATGAAGTGTTCCCATACAAAGCTAGAAAGCACAGCTCTTCTCCAGCATCTGCACACTTCCCCTGGCTTCTCTGCCAACCCTGTTGACATAGTAAGTTAGTCAGAGAGGGTGGGACAGTAATCTTGAAAAGAGAAAGGGGGAAAAGCTGTCCAAACACAAAACAGGAATCAATGATAAATCCTCTGTACCACACTAGACACGGTTCCCTAGCTCATCAGCGACAGTCTGACATTGGCCAGGACTCAAATGCCAACTCCTCAATACAAACTTGTTCCTTTCTGGAGTTCATTATCAAAACTGCAGGGCTCCTCTTCTCCCTGGGCACCTGTCTCCCAGCCGTGCGTCTTTATTTTTCAAATGGGTAGATAAGGAAATTAACCATCATTCAGCATAATCACACACTTTTCTTGTACTGACAAGCAAACCATGAACGCAATCCCAAACGCCTATTTATACAATCAGGGCTGTCAGTACCCTGTTATTTCTTATCGGATATCTCACTGATCAACATTTCTGGAAATATAAGTTTTTAAAGCTCCTGAAAAGACCGTGCATGAAGCTGGGGAGAAAAGATTTCAAGTCTGGTGGCTCTGGTTGTATTATCAATTTTTCCTTAGGGATGGTCACTGTTGTAAAGTACGCATGACTCCCTGGCCCAAAACAAATCAAGGTGGGTTAAAAACTTGACACTCTAGACTAACCCTCCGAGACTGTAGGGTTGAAAGGCAATGTACTGATTTTTTTTTAATAGCTTTATTGAGATTTGATTCACACGCCATACAATTCACCCATTTAAAGTCTACAATTCGGTTTTTAAAATACTCACAGAGTTGTGCAACCATTGCCACAATCTAATTTAATAACATTTTCATTGCCCCAAAAAGAAACCCATACTCATCAGCAGTCACTCCCTAACCCCCACCCCACCCCTGCCAGCAACCACTAATCTACTTTCTGTCTTTATAGACTTTACGAATTTTCCTACTGTAGACTTTCCATATAAATGGAATCACATAATATGTGGCCTTTTGCGTTTCTTTCACTTACCATAACGTTTTCAAGATTCATTCATGTATCAGGACTGCATTCCTTTTTATTGCTGACTACTACTCTGTTTTATGGATATACCAAATTCTGCTTATCCATTCAGCAATCCGTCTTTCAAAAATAAAATAGGGCTTCCCTGGTGGCACAGTGGCTGGGAGTCCGCCTGCCAATGCAGGGGACACGGGTTCGTGCCCCGGTCCGGGAGGATCCCACATGCCGCGGAGCGGCTGGGCCCGTGAGCCATGGCCGCTGGGCCTGCGCGTCCGAAGCCTGTGCTCCACGGCGGGAAAGGCCACAGCAGTGAGAGGCCCGCGTACAGCAAAAAAATAAAATAAAATAAAATAGATCTACCAAAGAATAGCAAATTATTTAGCAGCACTCAGCTTGGCAGATAATTTGCTAATCTCCTTCATGATCCAGCCACCATCAGACATGTAAGGTAAGTGGGGTTGGAGTAGGGCTTCACACATGTGGGAGGAGCAGAGCCTAGCAGCATCAGCCTTTCGAAAGTGAAAGCTCATCACGATGACCCATCTGCACATGGCTTCACAGTTTACAAAGAGCTCTCACTGGCTCCATGTAGCTAGACAGTGGTTCCTTGAGGAAGGAGCTGCCGTGTCTGCATCTCTAACTTCCCCAAGGCACCCAGCATCACTTGGAATGCACTGAACGAACAACAAGAGCAACCACTTCTCTCTCTAGGAAAGCCACCTTTTTCAGCTTCTTAAGATATGACCCAACTACTTAGTAACAGGCACCTACGATGTGCCAGGCGCTATCATGGTGATTAATAAGATATGACACCTGCCTTACAGGGGTTTAAAATCTAGTAGAAAAGACCAAAGGAATACACACAGGACAAATCAGTGCCAGATGAACAGAATTAAGGATGTGAGAGAACTGAGAGAACGAAATCTCTAGCTTATTACATCTCACTTGCCATGCTAGTGATTTCATTTCTAACCTTGTTTGTATAGTGGGAGCTAATCACAACATGACAATCATAGATAGTACATAGACTTTCATGGAGATAGAGAATTCATAGCTGTGAGTGTCCTGAAAAAGTACAAACTGATCTGCATCTAGAGCACAAAACAGAGCCAACTTCAGCATGCACATGATTAACATCACCAGATAATGTAGACCAAAAAAGCAACCATCCAAGATGGAAAGTCAAGGGGGTCATCTGTCCAAACCAAAGGAATTTCTGCCTCCTTCAAAGCAGGCTTTTTAAGACACTGTCAGGAAGCTGGCAATTCACCCAGAAGTTGCCACCTGAGAAACCATACACTGTGAAGGAAAGAAATAGGCTTCCAAAATACATGTAATCTAACCATACTCTGGTACATGAGGCCAATAATACAGCACTGGGCTTATTTGGTGCTATATGTCTCAGGGACTCAAAGACATTTGCCAAAGAGAACTCAGTCCTTCCCACCCCCTAAGCAAGTGTAGAGTTGACTCCTAATCATTAAGAAGCTCGAGAGCATCTTCCATTCCTCTGTCCTGTATTCTGAGGACACACTTGAGCTCCCAGATAAAGGTACTTTGCCATCAAACGAGAAGTCCAACTCATGTTTCTGTTTTTTGGAGTGTAGGGATGTATACATTCCTTGGATCCAACTCATGGAACATGAAACATTAGATCCTCACACAAACCGAAAACAGTTGACACACTTAATGAGAGCTTCTTTCACTTAAAATTTCTACCAGCATGAAACCCTCTTTAATATATTCATCCAGTTTGTACATCAGTACAAGTGTTCCTTTTTAAATTCCTATAGCAAGTTCGTACATCCTGTTTCCTAATTACCTCATGCAAAAAAGGGAATTTTACCTTCACCTCTCTTGTTCATTAAAGCAAGTTTCAGGAAATACTTTGACATTTGATTTTTTAAAAACACATGCTGATTTAACAGAAAGTTTTAGAGATTCATTGATGCTTATACTTGGGGAGAAACAAGTTAATATCAAATCATAGTTAACTTTTTAACCAATGGGGAAAAAGAAAAATAAAGGAGAACATCTTTCAGATTTATTGAAACTCTATATAACCTAGATAGCGCTTGGTAAGACCTCATTACACCAGAACGAGGGTGGTGAAGCAGAAAGCAGCCCAGAGCTAAAGGTTCTAGGTTTGCATCCATCACTGCTTTAAGAAAACTCACCTCATCTCTCTGAACCTCACTTACATCATCTCTAAAAGGGAAATGAATGACAAGCTCTGCCTTGCCTACCTCATGGGGCTGTCATAAGGTGCACATAAGAAAATGTGTATTTAAGTGCTTTGCAAACTGCAAAGCCCCATACACAATGTGAGGTATTCATAATATGAGGCATTATCTCAATATCCTTTCCTATAAAGACATTTTTAAATGACATGAGCAAACACTTGTGCCTTTCTGTTTCTATTTTGAATAAGCCAAGGAAGCACCCCCAAAATCAGCACTACCACCAGTTCCAGGAAGCTTCACTCTCTCTCTCTCTCTCTCTCTTTCTCTCTCTCTCTCTCTCTCTCTCTCTCACACACACACACACACACACACACACACGCACGCACGTGTGCACACACACATAAGCTTTTTAACGATAAGTGCTGTATAAGACAATAAGCCCAAGAAAGCACGAGCTCCTGAAGAATCTTCCGTCTCTGAGCTATCCTCATGAGCACAACTTTAAAATCAGTGTCTTTCAGTGTATCTTATTTTTTGAAGGTGTGTGAACTATCTTAGAGTATATCACCTTTCAAAAACCGTTATGCCAAAATCCCCACCCACCCCCTTCTGGTGCAGGAGAAATGGTCCCAGAAAGAAGTGGCCCCAGCATATCAATCTCTTCTGGAGAGGAGGGAAAATGGGAGCCAGCACTGAGGACAGGACCAGGCACGTGCAGACTGAGAGAAGACAGAACCTGCCTGGGTGACACAGGAAAAATTCCACCTTACAGGCCATCTTGGATCAGCAAACTGACCCTCAGAGCCACACGGCAACGCTCCAGGAAGCAGCTTATCAAGGATGCGGATGCCTTCAACTCCCCACGCGCACTCTATCATCTGAAGTGACTCTCTCAACTACCATCTGCAAATAAGCAAAGATCAAGGACAGAGAAGCCAAAACTTTTCCAAGGTCCCGAGTGGCTGTGCAAATGCAATTCCTATGTCCCAGGCTAGACTGGTTCCTAGTCCTCGAGTGAACAGGCCAGGGTCCTAAAACAGGCCTAAACCGTTCACTTGGTACCCGTCCATCATTGTAGCAGGACGGAATGATGAGAGCTAACACTTACAGAGGGCTTGCTGTGCCAGGCACCATTAAATATGCTTTACACACATTTTTAACTTATTTCTTAGCTTATTGAACGTTTACAACGACCCTATGAGGTAAGTATATGAGATGAGGAAACCGAGGCACCAAGAGATGGAGTTGTTTGCCCAAGGTTCTATAACAACATGTAGTGGACAGATTTAAACACTGGTGGTCTGGCTCTGATGGCCGTTCTTACCCGTACACACTCTGCCTATCCCTGGGTACTTCCCACACTGGCTGAACACCCACCAGGAGCCAGGCACCACTGGAGGCTCTCACATATATTTTCTAATTTATTCTCACAGTGACATAGGGAGACAGATTCTATTATCTGGAATTCAAAGAAAGACACAGAGACTCTAGGAGGTCATTTAACCAAGGTTTTAACAAACACTTAGAAGCACACTAGGATTTGAGCCCCTGTCCAATTTCAAGTTTGGTTGCTCTTTGTAAACATCTAGGTTCTGCCCCAGCTCTGACAGCAGCAAACTACACAGTCCTCTAATCAGCATTAGCACTGTCTATCTATATCTACCTAGCTATCTACTCATTCAGTTTATGACAAGTGGTGCAGCGGAAAGAACATGTGTTTAGGAAACAGGAAGACCAGAGAGGTTCCCTCACTTACCAGCTGTGTGACTTGGACAAGTTATTTAGCTACTCTGTGCCTCAGTTTCCTCATCGAACCAATAAGAACAATGATAACAGTACCACCACCTCGAGGATTGTTATAAAAATTAAATGAGATGATGCATGTACAACATTATGACAGTGACCAATGCATCATCAGTGCTCAATAAGAATTCACTAATAATTGAGTGAAACCTGAAGATCAAATGGCATAATCTAAGAACAATTCCTAGTAGAGTTCCAGTCATATAATAGCTGCTAAAGTCAAAACTGATCTTCATTTGTTGTGCATTTCCTCTGATAGTCTAAACATGTCTTGTCTCACAGCCCTCTCTGACTCAGTCCCTAAACCCCACCACATGGCCAGCACATAAGTTGCACATTAGAGATGTTCAGAGTCAAGGATTATATGATCCTTCTCTGAACTTACTGAGGAAAGAAAATCTAAGATGCTAACTTCTCTGAAAGGTTGGGAGCTTCGGTTGTCCATTTTCACCGGAAATGTTACCTTCAATGTGAAAATTATTACCCATAATTGAAGTCCTAAAACACACTAAAAGGCCTCAGTTGAATGTTCTTATTTATTTCTGATACATTTCTCAAGAAATAAAGAAGAAAAATGATTTCCCAACCTCCACATTTTAAAACTTTTTGTCTGTCTTCTCTACAAAGACTACCGCGTTACTTATAAAATCATTTATTTTCCATCAGGTCCTTCACAGATGGTAATCACAGGGCTTTCCTCAGTCATTCACTAGTGAACAACAGAGAGGAGAAAGGGAAGGAAGGAAAGAGGGAGAGAGGGAGAAAGAGAGATGGGAGGGGAGATTGTAAATACAAGAAATACAGGACATGTGACATTAAAAGAAAATTCATATGGCTGAACTGCTTTAACCAGGACATGAAAGGAAAAACAGCTGTAAGAGTACATCATTAAATTTGGTGGAAAGGAAAAAATGTGTGTGTGTGTGTATATGTGTTTAGGTGTGTGTGTATGTGTGCATGCACACACGCACATATATGAAAAAGAGCTAAGATGAAAACCATCCACCACTGAGCGTGAGAAGGGGTGCCCACACCAGGAGTTTTGGGCAGCGCTGCATTGTGCAAAGGGTCACAATGCTGCCAGGGCCCTGGGGCTGGAGGACTAGATTTGCAGCCCAGCTGTGCTGTGCCATCCAACTTCCCCATCTGGAACAAGCCATTTCAACTCAGTCTCCTATGCTCAGAACGGACCCCTCCCAGGACTGGTGTGCGATCTAAGCAACAAAAGAGATATGAAAGTGTTTTGGAAACATCTGTACAAACATAAATGGGCGTTAGTAACCCGTTTACTCCAATGACGAGGAGAGTGACTTTTCATCTGAGCCACCGTTCCTCAGAAGTAGAATCTACTCCCATCCCAGCCTGCTTTCAGAACAGGAAGAAGGGATACAGACAGTTTTCCAGAGGTGATGATTTTTAATTTCTCTATTATTTCCACAACAAAATAGCAAAAATCTTCCCCCCTTGTTTTTCCAAATAAAAATAAATTATAACCCTAACTTGCTAATAAATGCAGGTTGGAGCTGTCCTTAAGTAAAAGCTTTTGATAACAAATTGCCTGCACTAACTGCTATTTTACTGTTGAATTTTTTATTGTTGCTTAAGCACAGCAATTATGCTAATAAGCCTGGGAGGATGGTACATCGAGTATTGAATCTGACAGATAAAATACTCAATGAAATGCTAATCTCACCTGAAAATTGGAATCAGACAGCCTTATTAGTATTTATGGATATGGCATCTTAAACATGTTTTTTTTCAGATGAATATATATGAAATCAATGTTGTCTCCTAATACAGCCTGCCATTTCGAGGCCTCTGTGTGCTTTAAATTCAAGGTGACGATTCCTCATTGCTTCAGCGTTGCTCCTTGACCGAGAAACGAGAACTTATTGTTCATCTGTGCCGCAGAAAGAATCGGGCAATAAAATGTGTTTCTTCCTGCACCTCCCTCCCTCTCTACCCATCTCATCTAATCCCCCCAAAAAGGGAAGGTAAGAACTGTCTTTCCGAGCAGAAAGAGGAGGCAGATTTGACAGTAACAAGAACCATTTGTCAAACCATCTGGCTTCTCTCTTCACCTGACAGGAGGGAAGAGTGATGTGTCAGAAAGAACAGGGAATTGAGGATCCAAAGAGCTGGCTTCTCATCTTGATCCTCCACGGGAGGACTTGATGGGGCTCAGTTTCCTACAAAGGGACCTTCAGAGCCCCATGATCAAGTCTCTCTGAGAAACAAGTCTCCACGGCAGACATAAAAAATGGGGGCCAAAGCCCCAGTGTCTATGAAGAATTAAATATTATAAGCCAAGGTAGACACATCGTGGGAATCTGAGATTCTAGAACTTGTGCTTTGATTTATATTTACACAGTCCCTCCTTACCATGTATCCCCAGTATATATCTGAAATGGTTCAGCTTAAATTCAGAGACCTCAGACATCAAATACAAAAAAAATAAACAAGACTGGACTGTTTACCAACTGTCCTCAGGAATTTAATTGGTTTTCTTCTTTGGTATCAATATATTATTTCTAGGAGGGAGCAAAGAAGAGAAGTCAGCTGCCTATTTTAAGCAGGAGAAACTAAAGCTATCTGAATATTGCAATATTATTTATTTAAAAAATCCTTCTTTCCTTTGATTTCCATATGAACCCCATAAAGCAGGAAAGAGAAAATCCTCTTCTCCAGAAGCTGCTGTAGATAAGAAAATTAAGAATCAGAGAGGACTTCCTCATCCAGCCAGAGTACGCGGGTTCTGGGGTTACAGGATGAGCAGCTTTGACTTCTGACTAATTCCAGCCTGCCGTCAAGCACACTCAGGTCCTCTGGGTCATGGGCCTGTTGACTCACCCCAAACCCAAATACCCAAGTTACTAGTCACTGCTGGACAAGAGAGGCAATGAACAGGAACCTCAACACCTGCAGCAGTCACAACAGTGACTTCTCCCACCACCTTCAAGGCTGACACCCCTTCCAGAAGTTTCTATCTCCCCCGGGTAGGTCGTAGGCATGGAAAAATTCAGGCTTGCCCGGAACGGAGGAATGTGACATGTTGTGACAAAACTGGGCACAGATCCCAGGACTCCAATTCACTCTGGGGCCTTGGAGAGTCCCCTTCCTCTATAAGCCCCCGTTTCTTCCTCTGTGCCGCTTCGCCTTTTCAAGACAAAAGACGTCCCTTGGCCTTTAGCAGAAGGGAAAAGAGAGAGAAAATGGGCTTCAAAAATACAGCGTTCAATGCAACTTACAGAGGGCCCTCACATCCCTTTCTTCAGCAAATCTTCACAATGCAGCCATAGCTGCACTGATTATTATCCCCACTTTGCAGGTAAAGACGTAAAGGCCTAAATAAAAATTCAGAAATTCCCCTCAGATAACACAAGAGCTAGGAGATCCTCAGCCCATAGCTGGGGGTTAGGGGGAAATGCGGGTACAGGTGGTCAGCCCAAGGCAGGGTAGAGCCAGTAGATTCTATAGGCGTTAATCATAATGTTCCAAGACATACCACCTCCAAGAAAGAGAAAATTCTAGTATCCCTTTAATATTAGTGATCCACACCACCCATGGGTGCTGACCAACTCGCTACCATCTCCCTCTGCTTCACACACCTAGAAAGTCCAGACACCCCTTTATCTTTATCATACGAGGACCAACACTGCAATTTGCAAAGCATCATCACAACAAATTCATCAAGTAGAAATCAAAAAGCCATGCACTGAGAAGTCTATTCACTCGCCCAATTTTCAAAGGTCTCACAAAGCAGGGCCAGCACCCAGACCCAGGCCCCCTGTTCTTTCCACTTGATTAAGCCACCTCTGAACTGCCAGGGCCACCATCTCTTTAGTAAACAACCACAGCAGAAAAGTCAGCTCTGAACTGAGACATCTCCCAACAGAGTAACGATTCGAGTCATACTTCGAGGAATAATTTCTGGGAAAGCAGAGGAGGTGATGCTATCAAACAGTGAAACTTCAAACTCCTACTCACTACCTGCCCGGGAGGGCGCAGGAAACGGGGCTGAGGCCCTTTCCCTACATGCTCCCCGTACCCATTTCTGTCACTCACAGTCATTGCTAAACTTAGCGCCTTAAGCAAATGAAAGATGTTTCCTAGCGGCACGGCCTTGGGTAAATCCCCAACCTCTTTGGTCCTGTTCCTAATACACACTTATGCACACATGCACATACACAGATGCACGTGCGTGTGTGCGCGCGCACACACACACACACACACACACACACCCTAGGACCAGCCCTTCTTTTCCCTAGTGGGGTGGTGACAACAGAAAGCCCCCATCCTGCTTATCCTGCGAAGTCCCACAGCTACACCATAATCGTTCATGTGTCTCCAGCCTCTGCACCCAATACTCTGACCAGAACCCTCCACCTCTTCCTTGGGCTTCCTAATTCCCATCCTCCTTCTGCTAAGCCCCACTTCTCCATCCTCACCTGCCACTCTCCTCTGTTAGGCCTGGTCACCTCCACCCTGGACCAGCACTAACTTCTCTCTCCATCACTAATCTCAACCTTCCCCTCGCATCTGAAATCCACCTTTCCCCAACTGAAATACTGCCAGCTCTCCAACAAATGAAAGCTCTTAAAACATCCTCCACTGAACTGGCTCTGCACTTCTCCAGACATGCTCTGGTTGGTATCCTCCTAAAATCAGCATCTCCATAACTAAGTCTATTCTACAGGTTTGGTTTCTAGAGAGAAAGGTTTTGTGCCCAGGACACAGGAAGGAAGTATGGCGCTAAGGGGAACTTCAGTCAACACGTCTGAGACACATCGCCCCACAGTGTACATCTCACCACTCCAGAGAAGCTGGGGCAGCGGAGAGGGTCAATCCCCGGGCCAGATACTGAGAAACACCACCTTGCTAGGGCTTTTACAAACATTCTCTAATCTTTACAACTGAGCATGCAAGGTATATTTAATGCCAAATAAAATCCATTTCAATTGGGGCTCAGAGAGGTTTAGTAACTCAGCCTCACTGAAGTTATGTAAATCATCCTAATTCAAACAGCTACTGGAGCCAGGCTCATAACCAAGTCGATACAATTTCACTGAGATTCTCTGTTGTTGAACCATGTCCGGTGCTCTGCCAGACGCTTTGCCTAGATAATCTCAGTTAACATACATAACAACCCCTCCTAGTAATTATTAGTGTCCCATTTTACAGATCTGGAAATTAAGGCCACGTGCCACACAATATGTCTCTGCACATTTAGGACTGGAAGCAGGGGTCTTGGACTTGCTCTTTTTCTCTTTTCTCTATATCATACATCTTTTTCACACCTAAAGTCTCTATCTCTATCTGTGATGTGTTAAACATAAAGGGTTTTTCTGTGCATGAGTCACTAGAAGCAACACTCAGTAGTCCATGCAGAATCTGCACTGTAAGTCAGGAAAAGGTGTTTCACAAGCAGCAACTGAGTTAAGATCCCAATAGTGATGGCGGAAGGTGGATTTCTGGAGTACGCCATGTGCGTACAGCCTGACCCTGGACTGTTCCCAAGGGTCAGAGTCACAAAGCCAGACTGGAGTTTCACTCAGTTTCACAAAGCACACCTTGACTTGTTCACTTTCCTTGTAGCAGGGGCAACGGCAAAGTCTTTTTCAAGAAGGTCCATAACCAAAGTCAGAAATCCAGAGGTCATCACATAAACCACTTCCTCCTCTTCAAAAGGAAATCTTTTCCTTTGTTGAGGAGCACAGGCTCTTCAGTAGCTATGGCATGCAGGCTCAGTAGTTGTGGCTCATGGGCTCAAGAGTGCAGGCTAAGTAGTTTTGGCGCACGGGCTTAACAAGAGAAGCCACCGCAATGAGAAGCCTGCGCACCGCAACAGAGAGCGGCCTCCGCTCACCGCAACTAGAGAAAACCTGAGCACAGCAATGAAGACCCAATGCAGCCAAAAATAAATAAATAAAATTTTTTTTTTAGAGAGGAAATCTTTTCTGATAGAAGGAAGGTTGATACTCCAAGAACTTGAGAGCTAGAAGAAGAGATGGTGCATCTTGACCTATCTCATTGGGAATGTCACCAGCATCTTAAGCAGACATCATCTTTCCCTCTGCCTCTGGAAAAACAGGATTAAGAAGGAGCTGGGGAAAAGCTGATAGCTGCTCTTAAGAGCTATAGGTACCTAAATCAGTTCCCAGGAGCCCTTCTAATTCCTTGGGTTAACTGTAGATAACCTTCCAACCCCTCAGGCCTCCTAAGTAATTCAATTTAACACATATTTACAGAGCGCCTAAAAATGCCAGCTACTGAGCTAGGCTCCAAAGGCTCAGAGATACCTGCCTTCTGCAGATCAGGGCTCAGAAACAGATATCACCCATTAAAATACAAGATGGTCTGAGAAAGAGTTTCTGAAAATACAAACCATGGGATGGGGAATGTAGGAGCAAAGAGATTGATTCCAAACGGGAAAGCTGATGTTTCTGAGAAGGCGGAATCTGAACTAGGTATGGAAGGATGCTGCCTGGCATCCATAGCCAGCCAGGCAGAATGGCCCTCCATGTGAGCATGGGGTAGACAGGGGGAGTCAGGGAGCAGGGGGAAAGGCAGCCTGAAGTCAGTGCAGGTAGGGCCCCGTGCAGGCTTATCACGTATATTAAGGACACTGGGAGGCCAGAAAAACACAAGGCAAGTCTCATGACAGAGGCTGTGAGCTCACTACTCTCAGGGCACCCCACCAAAATAAAATCTACCCCTCCAAAAAACCAAAGAATGTGCATGTGTATGCAGCCAACCTCCTAGCATGCCACAGACAGAACAAGGAAAGACATGTTATCACTCATTCACGCCCCAATATGGCCTCTTGAGGCTGGGCATGGTACCACAACCTCCAGTGTTAAAGACAAGGAAACAGAAGCCCAAGAAAATATATTGGTGAGACCTGACAATTCAGAGCTGGAACTGGGTGGCCAAAGCCTGATTCTCCGAATGCCTATAACATCATGCAAAGAATGGTCACTAAGACCCAATTTAAGCTAAGGACAGAGATTTTTTAAAATGAAAAGAGGAAGAAAGGTAAGATGGTAGATAACCAGGCAGGGAGGGAAGGAAAGAAGAAAGGGAGGGAACAGATGAGAAGGGAAGGGTAGGTGATGGAAGAAAGGAAAGTCTCCCAAGGCCACAGTGAGAAGGGAAAACAGTATAGGTACCACTGCCTACGGATAAAGAATGATAATACATAAGTCAAACATAGGGAATTCCTTAAAAAAACTAAAAATAGAGTTACCATATGATCCAGCAATCCCACTCCTGGGCATATTTCCAGAGAAAACTCTAATTCAAAAAGATACATGAACCTCAATGTTCATAGCAGCACTATTTGCAACAGCCAGGACATGGAAGCAAACTAAATGTCCAACAAGAGATGAATAAAGAAGACGTGGTACATATATACAATGGAATACTATTCAGTCATAAAAAAGAATGAAATAACGCCATTGGCAGCAACATGGATGAACCTAGAGATTATCATACTAAGTGAAGTAAGCCAGACAAAAACAAATATCATACGATATCACTTATATGTGGAATCTAAAATATGAAACAAATGAACTTATTTACGAAACAAAAATAGACTCACAGACATTTAAAAACAAAAAACAAACAAAGAAAAAATTACGGTTACCAAAGGGGAAAAAAGGGTGAGAAATAAATTAGGAATTTGGGATTAACAGATAACACACTACTATATATAAAATAGATAAACAGCCAGGACCTACTGTATGGCACAGAGCACTATATTCACTATCTTGTAATAACCTATAATGGAAAAGAATCTGAATCTATAATAGAACTGAATCACTTTGCTGTACACCTGAAACACTGTAAATCAAGTATACTTCAAAAAAATTAAAAAAATAAATTAAATAAATAAATAAATAAGTCAAACATGGCACTGCAGCTCCAAGTGACTGTTTCAATTTTGATAGTCCTGGTATTCTTTTGAAAAAACAAAGAATGTAAACTTTTTTTTTTTTTTTTTTTTTGCGGTACGCGGGCCTCTCACTGTTGTGGCCTCTCCCGTTGAGGAGCACAGGCTCCGGACGCGCGGGCTCAGCAGCCATGGCTCACGGGCCCAGCCGCTCCACGGCGTGTGGGATCCTCCCGGACCGGGGCACGAACCCATGTCCCCTGCATCGGCAGGCGGACTCTCAACCACTGAGCCACCAGGGAAGCCCAAGAATGTAAATTTTTACAAATAATTTTTGAGGTTTTTTTTAAACCAAGAAATAAATATATATTTATAGCAATATAAATGTACAGGGGAAAACTAGACACATACTAAATTTTTAATGATGGTTCCTTCTTGGGAGAAAAAAGGATGAGGGAGTAGGAAGGGGTTTGGTAAGTTGCAGAAAGGTTCACAAACTCACTCACTCCCTGCATCCTCACCCTTGCAATGTAAGTTTCAAGCTTCTCTACCCATGTTACTAAAAAGTGTGTATTCATTCAAGGACCCATAAATTAATCCACTGCCTGTTTCATAATCCACCCTACATGTCTCCATCTTATCTAGAAATATGTAAAAGATTTTAAATGCTTTATTAAATTCAAAGGTCTCCCTACTACAAGTAACGATAGCAACATTTACTGAATGCTTAATATGTGCAAGGTGTTGTTTCAGGATTTCACACGCATTATTTCATAGTCTTTCTCTGTTCTATCATTAGCCCCACTTTATAGAAGAGGAAGCTGAGTCACAGAAATAAGCAACTTGCCTAAGGTCGTGTAGCTACTAAGCAGAGGATGCTGGATTTAAACCCAGACAACCTGACTCCAAAGCCTGCCCGGTCTACACTATGTCTATGATATCACTCTAATCCACCAGCTGATTAACTCAAACAAAAAGGGAAATGGCGAGGTGACCCTGTTCCAGCTCCTGGTGAACACAGCTTCCTTTCAAAGACTCATAAATCATCTGTCGAAAAAGCAAGTCTAGAATTATACCGGGGATCACAATAAAGTCAGCAGATTCTAGACTCCGGATACTGGTTTGTTTGGGTTTGTTTTTTGTTTTTTGATAACTGATATCTATTTCCTCATCTCTCACTTCTGGCATTTCTGCTGATTTCCAGGTTTCCTCAGAATTACTGGCCGCCCTTCCACAGTCACCATCAGATGTTCTCTGTATCCTGAGATGCAGTACATGTGGCCCATGAACTTTGAAATCATTTAGTAGAGCAGACTGCTCTCTTGCAACCTCCTCTTCTGTCGAGGACATCAATTTCTTCTTAATGATGTCGATTCTACCCTTCCTAGCTCACAGATTATCCCCCTTCCCTTGACAGAGATGACTGACAGAGGCAGAAAACAGTCATCTGGGCCATTACATCACCCTCCCCAGGTTACAGGATATTAAAGGACTCCCTCCCCTGGAGCCCATTCTAATCCCACCCCTGTCCAAGAAGTAACTGGAAACTAAAGGCTGTGATTGGCTGCAAATTACATCATTGCTCTACAGGCCTGACTGAACTCTTAATTAAGTGAATGCCACTTTACTTCCTCACCTGACTCCATGGATGAATAAATAACCACAAAGAGAACAACATGAGGTGAAGGCAGTAATAAACTATAGCCTCTGGCTCAGGTAGGAAAGAGGAACCATTTCCTGGGGTCACCTGTCATTAAGAACGATTTGGTCACCAGGTGAGGACAAACAGTTCTCTATATTAAATTAGAGGAATGATTCAAAGGGGACCAGTTTCAGCTGACAAGAGCAAAAAGAAAATCAATTTCGGGTTGCCAGGACAACTAGACTTTTCCTGCAAGAATAAATTTGATACAGCCCTAAAATCTGACAACTAAATGTTTCCTCACATTACATCATATCCCCAAAACGTTTGTTGAACCAGTTAGATAATCAAGCCTACTAATTACTTTCTACAACATCCATAAGACACAGGATTGATGCTCTTGGCTCCAGTCTGGCTTTCCTCTAGCAGCTCCACTCAGTACCTTAGTTTTACAGTGAATGAGGACTATGTGCTTCTTCAAATAAATCTGAAGGCTTATCATTGTAGGTTGTCCTTGGATCCTGGAAAAGGGAAGGTGAACACCTTTTGAATATACATCCCCTAATGGCTGATCTATACCCATGTTCCCTGTCATATCATTCACCAACTACCCCTTCCAAAGAAGGGGTCCAAAGTCATAGAATTATATTTAACACAATGTTGGGACTTGGGACTTGGGAGATGACCCTTGTTTTACCAGAGAGTGAATCCAAGATACAGATAGGCAAAGTGATGGCTCAAGGTCAATACAGATGGTCAACAGCCAAGTCAGGACTGGAATCCAGGTCCTTTGATAATGGCTTCTAGGCAATTTCCTTAAATAGCTACCATCATTCCACCTCTGCCTTAGAGACTCTGGGAGCTAAAATAAAGTCCACTTGGTCTCCTATTAATCCTCATGAGGCAATGACCCCAAATGGCCTTATCCCAGCAGTTCAAAGTCCTGACCTCAGATCCAATAATATCTGATGAGATGAGCCTTCTCTATGCATTTATGTTCTCAGAAGGTTGAATATCAACTTACCTCCAGGGGCTATTAAAAACAAGAACAGCTAATAAATCACTGGAAAGCACTCTGCAAATGTAAAGTAATACAAAAATGCTAAGCACCAATAATATAAGTGTCCCAGGCTGAGGCAGGTCCCTGGAGAGCAAATGATTTCAAGGGGCTGTGCTGTGCTCACCATCATCTACCAGAAGATGTGAAGGCCACGCCTCTCTCCAAACTTCACTCTCTTTTCTTAGACTGCTCCCCAAATCTCAACTATACCTCTAGATCTTATTATAACATATTGTATTATGACAGATACGCAGGAAGGCACTTGCTATCAGTTCATACGGTCATAGAGTCTTTGCTAAGTGTGGAGAAACACTGAGAGGAGATCAGAATCCAATAGACAGGAAAGTAAATGTCAAGCTGTCCCTCATTGGTGATAAACCAAGTAAACCATGAAAAACAATGAACCCATTAGAAGGTACCTGTCAGCAAATTCAGCCTTGAGAGCCAATTTAGAATCTGATGAGAGGTCAGAAGAATAGAGGGCTCTGGCTACAGGTGCCAATGGGAGAAAGAAGTGAGGACAGAGCATTCCTTCCATCCAATACCTGGTCCTTGACCCTCATAAGCAAGGTGAGCAGAAAAGGGCGGGAGAGGAAACCAGGGGTGAGTAGAGTAATTCAGAAATCAAAAGCTGGTGCCAAACCCTGTCATCACATTTTGTGTGATGTTGGGCAAGTTACTTAAACCTCTCTAAGCCTCAATTTCCTCATCCATCCAACATAGATAATACTACTACCTACTACACTGGCTGGCTTTGAGGATTAAATGAAAGGAAATATGGAAAGCAATTTAGTCAGTGCCTGACATTTAGTATATGTACAATAAACATGAGTTATCATGCTAACCAGAGAGACCAGGGGCTGGAATCCAGCACAGAAACAA
Organism: Kogia breviceps; assembly: GCF_026419965.1. Taxonomy (NCBI): domain Eukaryota; kingdom Metazoa; phylum Chordata; class Mammalia; order Artiodactyla; family Physeteridae; genus Kogia; species Kogia breviceps. Next base: position 70,891,389 of record NC_081314.1, on the reverse strand, counting down.
AAGGCAAAAAGTAAAGCATGGGACTTCCCTGGTGGTTCAGTGGTTAAGAATCCACCTGCCAGGGCAGGGGACAGGGGTTTGAGCCCTGGTCCAGGAAGATCCCACATGTCGTGGAGCAACTAAGCCCGTGCACCACAACTGCTGAGCCTGCGCTCTAGAACATGCAAGCCACAACTACTGAAGCCTGCGCGCCTAGAGCCTGTGCACCGCAACAAAGAGTAGCCCCCGCTCGCCACAACTAGAGAAAGCCTGCGCACAGCAATGAAGACCCAATGCAGCCATAAATAAATTTTAAAAATTATTTAAAAAAAAAAGTAAAGCATGCTGTTAGAGATCAAGATCATGGGAACAGAGAAGAAAAGCTCTATCCTACCAGTTCTACTTTGTATCTACTAGGGAGTTATCACGGTCACATTCCCAAATATCGGATTTAGGGGTAGATGACAATAACCCAGAAATGGTCAGGCATCTGGCAAACCTCAGACTTGAGTGGAAATCCAGAAGCACTTGAAAATTCAACCACTTGATCAGTGTAGAGGTCAGCTCTCTGCATTTGAACCACTAAAATCTAGGATTGAGTAATAAATGTGGCTCCAAGAGTCCCATCCCAAAACAAGAAACAAATTTTAGTTTTCATAAAATGCTCCCCCTCCCATGCCCAGTTCATTTAACAGACTTTAACACACATGGACACAGTCCACGCTTCCTAGGGAGGTAAGAAATGGGCACAAGAACCATGACATTAAAGAGTGAGTCCCATTAAGTCAAGCCCAGATAAAGAGACATGAGACTTCAGAGAAGCAAAAGAAACTAAATTTACTGAGCTTCTATTCTGGCAAAGATGCATGATAAGAATTGAGAGGAGAGAATCAAGGAAGACTTCCTGAGAGAAGCCCCTATGAGCTGACAATCTGCTGGAGCACCTAGGATTTGGGGCCACATCCATCTCTTCAACAGGATCCTGACAATGCAGTGCTGCTGGATGGGCAACCAAAAGCTCCAGAGCCACCAGCCACCCTTCCCTCCAGGTTCCAATTGGCAGCATGGGCATCTACCCACCACTCCATGCCTGGAGGTGAAGCAGGAGCACAGAGAAGCTAAGGTGTGAGCACAAAGTTGGGGGCAAGCCAGCATCAGGGCTCATCTGCTGCATCCTCATGTACAAAGCACAAGCAGACATAAAGAGGAGACAAGGAAAGGAATGAAGAAAATATGGGCTTTATAACTGATTCACTTTGTTGTAAAGCAATTATACTCCAATAAAGATGTTTAAAAAAAAAAAAGAAAAGAAAATATGGGCTTCTTGGTAAGACAAGGTGAGAGAATAAAGGGTGTTGAGTCAGGTTATGAAGAGAAAAAAAAATAAGAGACAAGAGAAAGAGTAGGAGGAAAGGGCAGAAGCAAAGAGCTGGTGTGTTGTTTGTGGTGTTTATTTCTTTAAGCATAATTCTGCCAAATCATTTTTTTAAAAATCATACTTGTGTTAAATCCTTCAAATGTCAGCTTGAGAGGACTTTGTTTTATTCGCTGACCAGCATTGAGAAGAGTTCCTGGAATATAGTAGGTGCTGAATAAATATTTACTCGTTGAATGAATAATGCTCAGCTACAGTGGGTCACTGTTGCTGAGAAGAAAGAAGCTTTGAAAGTCACCAAGAAAAACAGCAAGATTCTGTTTATACTTCAGTTCACTCACTTTCATAAGGTGGGATAACACAGGTGAAAACGTAGTTCATGGCTCCTGCTGGGCAGTCACCGTATATTCACCAAATTTGAATCAGACTGACCCACGCTTCAGGACAAAGGAAAGGCAGGCCATTCCCTGGATGAAATTCCTCTTATACTGATGATTCAAAGACAGGATGGGCCCTGACCATTCCACCGTCTCCTTTGGAGAAAGGTGCCATTTTCCATCGCTTGAGAATACCGATGGTCTGGAAGTAAAGTAGAGGTGACTACAGACTCCGTAAAAGACATAACAGTTGAGGAAGAGGACAGGATCCAGAAAGGACTGGATTTAAGCAGGGAATTAAAGCCTTGCCTATCCATTAAAGACTTGCCTATCAATTTTCATGATGTTCCTTCCATCCCTCTCCTAACGATAATTGGAAGGCTTAATTCCTAGCCAGTTCAGAAAGTAACTTTGCCCACAATGAGGAATATACAGTGACTTGAAGATAGAAACACTAATTGCAAAATGATGAAAGGGGTCAACACCAACCATTTCACTCTACCACCATAAGATCTATCAGAAGTTTCTATAGCCCGTTATTATTTATTACACATGAAGCACTTTCTATCTGCAAAGTGCTTTGGAATCGTATTTTATGAGTTACTCAGCATTCTTAAATCTAAACACAGCTAAAGCCCTAGCGGAGGGTGGTTAACCCCGTGATTTACTTATTCACCACACTCAATGGGTCCATACAACCCTTCCCAATGACTGAACAAGTTGAGGAAGGGGCAAAGAAAGCACAAAAACTGAGAAATCCAATCAATCCAATTCTGTTGTCAAGGCCCCCTGGCACTGGCAGTAAGAGGTATAGAAATATATCTGACACAGCTTTTGATCTCAAGGAATTTATAGTCTAGGGCTATCTGAGGGAATCTTTATGCTCCCTTCCAACTTGAAGAGTTTGCATTTCTAAGAAAGTATAAATAGTTTTCAAATATCATGTGCAGAAACATGTTCCTACATGATCCAAAAGTTGAGCAATTATACAGATATAATTCTGGTCCCCAAAATGGAGTTGAAAGAATACAATATGGGCTTATTTCCCCAATTTTCACCTTCCAGAATCAAGATAAGCAGCCCCAAATCATGTAAGAGGAAATTTTAGGAGAAATGAGAGTTAATAATCTCTCTCAAGAGCAGACAGCCAACCCAAGGAACTTCCTCTAAGAAGAAATCATAAATGTAAGAGAGGGATTCCATTTTCATAAAGCCACGTAACAGATGAATAAATTAACACTGATGGAAGTTACAAATAGTTTGGGTACATTAAAGATCAAAGTGTTTGGAGCAACTACCCCCTACAATAAGAGATCACATGAAGTATTCAAGTACAGTTGGACATATCACCTGATGAGAGTAACAGAGGAGGAACTGATGGGTGAGAGGAAAGATGGGGTATTCTACACACATTTTAAAGTCCTTCCCAACCCTTGGTTTATGATTCACTTCTACGGATTAGCATCTAGCACTAAACCTGGCACATATTAAATGTTTGATAATTTTTAGTTCTTTGCTGTCTTAGGTAAATGAAAGTATACATGCAAGAATGAACAGTCCCAAACTAGAAATCCTCAGTTCTGTTCTCTGTCCTAGTGCCCTAGTTGAGAATTCAGCTGTGAAAATGAACTGACTGTCACATCACCCCACTCACCACCAAGACTGATTCACCAAATATTATGGCTCGCACAATTCACAACTAATTAAATACCATCTTCTACCATCTTCTGATGGGGGAGGTGGGTGTGTACGTGTGTGTGTGTGTGTGTGTGTGTGTGTGTGTGTGTGTGTGTGTGTGTGTGTGTGTGTGTGTATGTGTTTATCCTGATTTATTGAATAGGCTGAAGCTTCAAAAAGAAACACAGTGCAGACATAAAAGCACTAGACAAATCTCTGCCATGCCATCTCTTTACCCTGCAACACTGGGCAGCCTCTTCAACTTTATTTGAGCATCAGTTTGCTCTTAAGTAAAGTGAGGGTATATTCTTTAGCCTGCCACCTCACCTATGAGGATCTGATGAGTTAATGGGTATGGAAAAGGGTTAGTCCACTGGAAAGCCCTGTAGAAACCTACACCACATATCATACCCCCCGAAGGATTAGTCACAGCCAATAAATTATTACTGTTTATATGACTGGTCTTCCCTGTGGTTTTCTCATAATAGCACCAAGCATTTGTAACCATTACAATGTATGCTTTCTACCAAAGCAGAAGATACACTGTGCTCAGTTTCCTTAAATATCCCCTAACTCACTGGTAGAGTCTATCACAGAGGCCCAGGATCCTGATTCATTCTTCTCAATTCCACTCCAGCCCCAGTTACGCTGCCTGGTCATCGTGCGCAGTCTCCTCTTTTTATACACACACCTACCTCTGGGGCACCAGAGGGCTCAAAGTCAAGATGAAGACCACCCATGCAAGGAAAGGCTGCTGAAGCCCCCATTCCCCAACCCAGAGCCATCAGTTGGAACTTGACTGTGAAGGGAGTTGAATGCCTTGCTAAAAAATTTGGTCAAAATAGTACAATGAGTGGGAACCCACAGAGAAGCCATCCTGTCTTTGTTCTATTGGACATTAAGGAGGACTGGTCAGAACTCTGTGCAAGTTGATGAGCTCAGTATGACCGGGGATATGAAGTAGGAGCAATATGAGACATGAAGCAACGATCTGGAAATATATTCAATTAAATAACCTCCAAGGCCCACTAGCATTTCACTTTCCAGATGGAGAAATGAAGGCCTAGAGACCTGAAGCATCTTGACCAAGTCACAAAGAAAGCTCACGGCACACGTGTCAACAGAACACAGACCTCTTAGCTCCCACTCTCTCTGGAGCAATCGCTCTCTGCTTTCTCAGTACTCGCCTGTCTCCTCCTCCACCACCTAGGACTTAGCGGCTATGCAGAAGCATTTATTGGTCCCATCGAAGGGGCCGTCACAGCGAGGCAGAGCGGCACCAGAGATGAGCCTCAGCAGGGAGAAGGGGCTCCCCTGGATGCCTGCTGAACCACCGTGGGCTCCTCCAAACAGCACCTTTCCACGACCGCTCAGCGTGCTGGTGAGCATGGGCTGCCATCAAGACAGGAAAGCCCAAGGGCTGGAACGTTTTGTCAGGGAACAGAGAAGCCTCCCTTTATCTCAACTGAGCAATGAGAGAAAGAAAGAAACCATGTCTGGTCTCATAAAGTAGAAATGACTGCGGTCCTCTCGAGGGCTAAAATTTTGTGTTTTTATTTCTTCTTAACCTTCTTAACATGTGGGACAGGCAAGTGACTCATCCAATTACTAACTGGAAAGCCAATACCTCAATTTCACATCCCTAGTTCCACTCCTGAGGTGTGAGGAAGTTTCTGGAGCTGCCTCTTACCAGTCCCGCTTCTCCCGCAGAGGAGTCGGAATTTATAAAAGACGCAGACACCTGATAAGGCCATTACAAGGCTGCATTTGCTAAGTGCATACCTGTTCCTACAACTCCCCCGTTGGGCATACCTGAATTTCTTCTCCAACAACAAGAGGGACCAGCAGAGGGGAGAAGACCATGAGTATGCAGTAAATGCAACCATCTCCACCCTCAGTAAGAAGCTATCTGCCAAGTGAAAGGCTAACAATGTGTCCAAGTTATATTTAAGGAAATCACAAAGAAAAATTCAAGACCAGGGTTTTTATTTTGTCTTTTTAAGTTCAAACCACAGAAAGTATTTGGAAGAATTAGAAACTACTCTCTGTGGGGAATTCCACAGGAACTGGAAAATCTCAGGCAAAATTAGAACCAAAGACAACAGAAATAGTAGAGATCTCAGAGATCATCATATTCAGCCCTGTCACTCTGACATTGAGAAAAAACAAGCCAAAGAGAGTTTCACAGCTGGATGGCAGTCTTATTGGGCTGAGTACCCACATCTGCTGACTCCAAGAATAATTTTTTAGTCCTCATTCCTTGCTAGCATTGACTTCAATACTGACTCCTAATTAAACCTACATGTGACCAAAAATAAAAGGGAAAATAAACTGTTCCCTGTGGCAGATGCTTGGAACATTGGCTTCTTTCTGAAAACGTCACAGTTTCATGTTCTGCAGAAGATGGAAACCAACAAGGGTCCTGTTTTGTCAGTTGCGAATGCACACTTCTCAGGAATGCATTTTATGTCTGGTATTCTCCCTCCGCTCCCTCACCCTGTTTCGCTTTTGGCCATATATGGAACTGAGCTCCAATGCCTGGGTCACAGAACTCAGGCCTCGGGTATGAAAGCAATCTGCTTTCTGAGCTGTTTGTCTTTACTGGAAATTTGATGAATCCATCTAGGAAACATTTACTAAAATGCAAAAGCCAGGGAGAATTGATTCACACCCTGAACTTGGCACAGAGAAAAAGATTTTTCTTTTGCTCACCCAAAGGTATGCTAACCAGATTCTGTGGGGAAAGTGACAAATTTAACAAATAAATGTAAGAGGGTCTCTTGCTCAAGAACTCTGTGTGTGTGTGTGTCTGTGTGTCTGTGCGTGCGCATGCTGACATGTGTCTTGGGGGAGGGGAGGATAGTTGTCCTAATACAAGAATTAGAAAGACAAAATTGACACTGAAGAAAACAAGATACCAACAGCAAACCAATCAGAATATGTATTAGGCATTCATCTTCCCTGATACGACTTAGTTACCTCTTCATGTGGTGTCTGACTTTCAAACTTTGGCAAATAGCATTTCAGAAGCAGAAAATCTCTTTGAAAACTGGCATTACCTGCAATTATCACTTCAAGTTAAAACAAGCATTTACTGAACATCTATAATTCCCAACAATATTTTTGAAAGGACTTATACGAAGAGAATTCAATAGGCACATTCCCCAGACATGTAAACTGAGATCAGGAAAGAAAAGCTATTTTGAGTGAGGGGGAAACCAAGGGCCAGGAATGGAAATGACTTGCCCAACGGTGCACAGATCAGTAATTCCCCATGGTGAGCGCATAAAATCTAAAAGGAAAGGAGAAGAGACTGCATAAAGATGTTACGAGCTCCAAGAGCAGAGAGAAAATGGCCACCTGTTAACTCTCCACAGTATGCAGCACTCACTGTAGCATGTGGTCACCCACAAACTAGCCTTGTCGTTTTCAAGAGAGCACTTTTGGTCTCCCTAGTGAGGAACAAGGATGGGCAGAGATCACATCCTCTATGTGAAAGGCCTCTGGAGGCAAGCAGTCCTGATTAGAATACGAGGTCCACTGACTCTGTGAAAGAGGAACCTTCAGCAAGTTACTTGTCCTCTCAAGCGATTCATCTTCAAACTGGACATGATCATTTCTGCCTTATATGATAGCTGAAGAGATTAAATGAGCTTTTTACAAAGTGTCTCCCTAGCAGTGTTTGACACATAAATAAGCACTTAATAAACAGTAGCTGTTAGTAGCATATTCGTTCATAATTCCTGCTACAAGGAGAAGGAATACTTTGGTGTAATGGTATGAGTCAGGGAGCCTAAGGTTCACATGCCCGTAATTCCTCCCAACCTGACCGTGAACTGTGTGAGCCTCACTCTGATTCTACATGTATTACCTCGTTGAGTCTCCTTTGCATCTGCATTATTGTGAGGCTCAAGTGAGATCTTAGCTAGAAAAAAAGCTCTTTAGAAATTGTCTTGCAATGTGAAAATGTAAAGTATGATCATAAAGGTCAGAACCTTCTTTGGGGAATAGCAGAGTGTCATACGATTGTAGGTACTGCGTAAGTATCAATAGAGAAATGAGAGATGGCCCATGCTTTACTTTTCTGCCAAAAAGCGAATTCAGCATTTAAAAAAAAAAAAAAGGTTTCCTTAAAAATGGCTTGAATGCCATGTTACTCCTCTCATAATGTTCCTGAGATGGAGGCTGGGAGCCCAACAATGGTAGCAAGAATTTACTGAGATGACTGCTCAGTGCAGTGTAATGAATAATGATGAGGTGCTGGCCAGGGCAGGCACAGGTCCTGGCCCAGGTGAGGAGGCCTGGGGGCGGAGCAGCCACCTGAGAACAATCACCGGAAGTGAGCTAGCCAAAAGGCCTTCAAAACGTGGGATTTCAGAGCCAATGTAAGATCATGTCTCCCTCTGGGCCCATCTTCCTCATCTGTACAGGTGCCACTTTCTCAACCTTGAGAGATGTCCAAAAAGGCAGAAAGCTTGAAGAAGCCAGAACCATGGTCGCCAGGGCTGCCAGAAGTCTTGAAGCACCTCCACTACAATGGTTTTCAAAGTGGGTTCCACAGAGGCACAGAGTTCTGGACGATAACTTGGCCCTGGATAGAAGCCTTTTAACAATGGTTAAATAGCATCACCATATAACTATACTTTGGTTATTCTATATTCAGGTATCTTCTGCTTTTCGAAAGTTTTCTTTATAGCACTTTGCTTTTATGAAAGACCTACATTACATTTGTTTTCACTAACCAAAAGAAAGCCGAAGAGGATTTTCACTTTACTCCATTTCGGCTCATAAAACATTTTATACGAATGCTCTACTTCCGGATAGCAGGGGAAACCTGCATTGGGATATCCCATGATATTTCATGAGGGCCAGTTAATGTCTGGACCACACAGACGTTTCTTGGATGAAGGCCTGGGAATGAGGGGCTAATGAGAAACAATCAGAAGGGGTTAAAAGCACTCCAGAGAGCATGCACTGCAATCAGAGAGGTCAACTTCCCCCCCTACCAAAAGGCTGGAAATCTCTAGAAAGATTTGAGAAGCAAGAAGTGGAGCATCATGGGAGCCAGAAGGACAGGTATCCCAGGTCTGGAAGTTCCTTAACTTCTATCCTCCACGCTCACCTCTGGGTTTTCACACCCAGGTCAACCACCTTGGAAGAAAGCTCTTCCTGCATGGTGGCTGGGCCCTGAAGGAGAAGGGCGAAGCTGGGAAAAGAGAGCACACACTTTTCTCTGGCTCTTCAGATGGCACTCTGGCAGCTCAGGTGAAAGTCCCTCTTGGGCGCCAGTAGACTTCAGCTGTGCATTCCTCCACCTTTCCACGGGCCAGATAGGAATAAGAGGATCCACGTCAACCCTAGAGGAGTCTGGCGAAATCGCAGGCAGGACTCTCCAATCTGCTTAGTAACGGCAACAGAAAGTGCTAAATTAGTGAGTCAAGAAATATTTCTGGAAGAGCTATTCAACCGGAATGCTTGGAGATCCACCCGCATTGCAATAACTCGATCTGTCCTCATCTTTTAGAACACTCGTGAGCCCGGGTTTAAAAAAGGACTTCACAGCTCCAGGGGCAGCCAAATAAATAAATAAACACATAGAAAGCTCTCAGTGGCTGATTGAAGTTATTAGGGAGAAAGTTATGTTCTCAATAAGGATGAGATTTCCCTCTCTCTCTCTCTCCATCTCTCTCTCTCTCTCTCTCTATCTCTCTCTCGCTCTCTCTCTCTCTCTCTCTCATTTCACATCTTTTCCCCAACCACTTTTGGTAGTGAGCAATTTGTCATGCTTCCAAGGAAAGCGACGCAGTCTCCTGCACGGCTGATCCATCTAAAAAACATATCATCTGTCTCTGCGGCAGAAAGCCCAGTTGGAAGAAGCAAGTTCTGTGCGTTCAACTAGAAAACACTTCTTGTTCTCACTGTCAAAATAATTCTGTATTAAACTTCTGGGATATGTGACTAATGTGCTTGGAACCTTTTGGAGCGACTGGTTTATTTATTGTAGGGAGGGGAGGGCTGCTGCTCCTGCTGGGGGTGAGGAGAGAAAAAGAGGAGGAAGAAGGATGGGAAACCGTGAAGAACAGGCCCAGGGTCTGCTCAGACCTCACATAGGCTCCCAGGAGCCGGCCCTGCCACACTTCATTATCAGAAGCCAGACAAGGCCCCAGGCCAGGCCGAAAGAGGAAAGAAAAGACACAGAAAGACAGGCAGTGCACGCTTCCCAGTGTCAAGGTTGCCTCACACTTCCTAAAAAGACTCGGAAAATTAAAAAGTAAAAAGCAAAATAAAACACACACGCACCAGAGTAATCCTATCACAGCTCTTTCTAAAACTCATAATCCCTCCCTTCTGCTTACAGGGAAAAAAAAAAAACAACACCAAACATAGAGGGGGTGGAGGATTTACCCCTTCTGTGATTCCTCACCTCCACAGCCTGCCACTTCCCATTCTTCTATGTCTTCCCATGCCTCTGCTGTTTCCTTTGTCTTGAAGACACATGTCTCTCTTCCTTGTTGATTAAAGTCCTAGCCATCTTTCAAGACCTTTCAACACCACACCCCCCAGTGAAGCTTTCTGCAGCAGCAGCAAACAGCACCTCCAGGTGATCATCAGTTGTGGGCAAACCAATCTACCTACTCCCTGGACCCCACTTCCATCCCTAGAAACCAGAATCCCCACAGCCACAGTGCGCAAGTGCACACACATACACACAGCCAAGCCCTTGCAGTCAGAAGTCCAATTTTCCTATCTCAGCATCCCCCGCAAATAGCTTGAGGCCTGCATATGCCAAGTACTCAGTCAAGGCAAGCCCATCACTGAAACTTGGTGCCTTCCACACCAAAGCATCTTTAGCAGTACACTCGAGAGACCAAAAAAAAAAAAAAAAAAGAAAAAAGTCAGCTGAAACATCTTCAGAAAAAGGCCAGGAATTTGCTCATGTTAAACCTCTAGAATCAGCACTTGAAAACTGTCCTGCTCACTTCTCAAATCCGGTTGTGTGGTCAGTCTCCTCTCCAGCTTTGAGTCAGAAAGTGGGTGGAAGTCTGGGAAAAGAAATGAGGAGGGGTGGCAGGAGGGGAAGCTCCCAGTGGGAAACATATCAGGAAAACAAATCTAAAACACATCATTTTTATAACTGAGATTGAAATTATCTGCTTGCCTTGTGTTTCGTTTTAATTTTCCTCCAGCTTCTCATTTGTAATACCTACACAATTAAAAAAAAAAAAAGGAAGAAGGAAAGAAGATGTTTGGAAGTGAAGAACAGGCATGGGAGAGTGAGCAGGACAAGGACAACAAAAAGAAAGAGCAAATTAGTCTGCTCAGGCAGGCCCTCCCTCTGAACTTTCTCTCCAGGGAGCTATTTGGCAAGAGAACTTCAGAAAAGTTTTCACTTTCCTTCTCCAAACTCCACCTCCCTCCCCCACCTCATTTTAAAAATCAGCTCCAACATCCTAAAGAGGGAAAGATAAAGTGAGACCCAATTCGCTTCACATTTTATACCACTTAAGGAAAACCATTTCTTGGAGCAACTGCTTTACAGTTCAGAGAATAACCTCTCTCATCCCGTTTCTCTCTACTTCTGCAGTTTTCCTGTCATTCCTGTCTTTTTTGCCTTTCTTCAACTTGGAAGGGGTTCTCTGCCCTCAGAACTAGCCTCATCCTTTTTCCCATTCGAAATATCTCTTCTCTCTCCCTCTCTCTCTCTCTCTCTCTCTCTCTCTCTCTCTCTCTCTCTCTCATTTTACAGATAGAACAACACACACAGTGTTGTTCCTATTTTTTTCTATCTGTAAAATGAGAAGTTGGTTCTATTTTCAACACACACAGATAGAACAACACACAGTGTTGTTCCTATTTTCTTGCCTTTATTAGAAGGTAATAAATACCCACAAAGTGTAACTTTATTCATTCATTTATTCAACTTAAATATAGCTTAATAAGCACCTACTAATAAGCACTCTGCTCTCAAAGAGCTAATATTCTAATAGGGGAGATCAAACAAACCCACCCAAAACTGTAAAGCAACGTCCATGGTGATGTGTCAGAGGGATGGCAGAAATGATGGACCTCCCGCAGCTCCAAGAACCGTGGAAGCCTTCCTAAATAATGCACCTGGCACACAACAGAATCTCTAAAAAAAAAATCTGTTAAGGGAATAAAGAATATGTGAATTAGTGAAGAAAGAAATGGATAAAGATGCATTTGAGCCTGGCCTTAAAAGGATGATTAAGATTTGGACACACATGAAATGAGAGAGCCAACATGTTAAATTTAAGGGTCACAGCTGCACAGAGGCAGGAGAATGAGGGGACCATCTCAGGAATGACCAGAAGTCTAGTGCAAAAGGGAAATGCTATCAGTGGAGGAGCTGCAAAGGTACCCATTTAGTAAACAAAGAAAGCACTTTCTATGTAATGTATTAGGACCTAGTCACTGGTAAACCTTTACAAATCCTAACTCATTTACTCCCCAGAATGATCTTATTGCCATTTTACACATGAGGAAACTGAAACACAGGTGCAGTATCCTGCCCAGGTAAGAGTGCTAATTGGTGGTGGAGCAGCCTGGTTGCCAAGTCTGGCTCTTAACTGCTACATTATTACATCTCCATATTATATCAGTGTCAAGGATAGATCACAGAGGGCCTCAAATGCCAGGCAGGAGTCCATGCTTTGTTCTGTATGCAAAAGGAAACAACTGAAGGTTTGGGGAGTTAGAATAATAGGGTCACATTTAGAGAGAATGAATAATTTACATTTGTGTATAAGACTTATTGGAGCTCATGAATGAACTACAAACTAAGATGAATCTACCTCAACTTCACCTCCTGCCCCACCCCCAGTCAGTCATGCTCATCCATCACTGTTTCATTAAGTACACAAGTTTAACAGGATACACAGTAATTTTTTTCTGTGTACACTCAGACCCTGAAATTTGATTGAAAAAGTCTGTTTCCATCTGCTTTCTGGGCCCAAGATTCCATGGAGCCTGCCGCAGAGGGACAGCATGGCTGCAGTCAGCAGTGAATGGCCTCTTGGTCCAGCCAGAACGCTGCGAGAGGCAGCATTGTGCATGTATTGAATAGTCACAAAAATAGCTCTGAGAAAGGACGCGGGGGAAAAAACCTGCACTCTTTAGAACTGACGTGTTTTTCCTTTTCTCTTTCCACCACTGCTTCTATGACCTAGTAAGGAGGTATCACTGTCGAGTAGGAAGAGCACTGGACCGGAATTCAGGAGACCTGGGCTGAAGTGTCGATTGCCACTTTTTTTTAATGTGATCTTGTACAAGTTCTAGGCCTCAGTTTTCCTATCTGTAAAATGAGAAGTTGGTTCTCAACAAGAGTGATCGTTCCCCTTTGTGTGCGTGTGTGTGTGTGTGTGTGTATGAGGTTAGCCTGCGTCAAAAGAGATGAATGTGCATTTTGGTTGAAATACAGTATTTTTTTAATCTCAAATATTTTAAAAATATTATATAAAGTAGAGCGGAGAACTAGATTGTGGAGATTGAGTTCAGGTAAAAAACCTGGGGTCATATAGCCAAACAGAATTCCACAAATAAAATGTCAAAGTAGTGAGACCTGTCAAGGGTGGGATTACAAGTGGTTTTCTTTTTTTTTTACACTTTCCTCCACATTCTAAATTTACAACATGAGCATATGTTACTTCTACCAAAAGAACCACTATGTTTAATATTAATTTGATTATTAATTAATTTTAATAATAACCAGAATCATACTTGCAGGGAATATCGGGAGAGGCCAGCAGCTAACAATGTGAGTGCAGTTTTCATTTGGTAAATGAAGAACTGAATAGAGACTGTCATGACTGTCCCTGTGCCCCCTGCGCACCCTCCCACCCACCCACCACAGCACATGCGGCTTCCGGGTGTGTGCGCTTCGGCCAGGCTGAGACCCGGAGGACGGAAGCAGCATCTCCGGCTCTGGTTAATGCCTGCACCGAGCAGGGTGCCAGCCCCATTCTAAAAGCTTAGTCATGTGATATCACTCATATGTGGAACCTAAATTTTTAAAATGATACAAATGAACTTATTTACAAAACAGAAATAGACTTACAGATATCGAAAACAAACTTACGGTTACCAAAGGGGAAACGTGGGGAGGAGAGATAAACCAGGAGTTTGGGATTAACATACACACGCGACTATATATAAGATAAATAACCGACAAGGACCTACTGTATGGAACAGAGAACTCTGCTCAATATTCTGTGATAACCTATATGAGAAAAGAATCTGAAAAAGAATGAATATATGTATATGTATAATTGAATCACTTTGCTGTACACCTGAAACTAGCACATTATAAATCAACTATACGTCAATAAAATTTTTAAAAATTGAAAAGTAAAAAATAAACGTTTAGTCAATATGTCCTCAAATAACAAACGACCTTGATTAGAATTACTACAGGAGTAAAGCTGATAATATCCAATTTTATCTAAAGAACTTTTTAAAATCATGAAGCCACAAAAAAGGGGGGAAGGGTCATTTTAAAAGACATGTAAACAACCGCCACCATAAAAAATCCAGGCTCTTCTTTCACAGAGTTTAAACATGAGCCTCCCTCACCAGTGAGCCTGCAGGGGATATTCTGTAACTAGGTCACCGGATTTCACTCTATCACCGTAGACCTCTCCAAATGTTCACCAAAGCTACCAACATTTCATGAGATTAATTTTGGACAACTGCTGAGTTGAACTAAAAGTAACACATTTACTCAAAAAACATTCAGGGAACGGCTCCAATATTCTCGGCACAGCAGAAGACACCAAAATTAAGAGGCTGCCCCACCCTCCAGAAGCTTACAGAAGAGGAAGAATTAGACACACGCATAAATAAGAATAGCTCAAGGTACAATGTGGTAAGTTCTAAAAGTGCTCCCACTCAAAGCAGTGTGGGGTTCTAGGAAAGAAAATGGGATGAGGGTCTGAGTGTCATGTTCCAGCAGGACGAGAAGGGAACAAAGGCAGGCAGACCCTGGTCCAGGGTACAGTTCAGCTGGCTGCAGCCCAAAGACAGTAAAGAGTGGCCTTAATTCCAGAGTGAAATACTGGCATCAGATAATGGGGAGAATTCTGAATGCCAGCCTGGGAGGTCGGGTGTACTGCCACCAGAGCAAGATGCAGTGCCTCTGCGCGCATAGTGATCTTGGCAGTTGAAGCCAGCCTTTTCTGTGTTAATAGTAAATTCAATCAGTAAACAAAAAGTAAAGAGGCTACATAGAAACATATATCCAAGCAAGCGTAAATAAGCCACAATAGGCTCAAGAGTAAAATCGCTGGAAGTAATTGTAAATACCCCACAACTAGAAAACACACTCCTTCAAACGCTGAAAATCTGGTGCCGGGGTTGGGGGGAGAGAATGAATTAGGAGGGAAGGTGGCAAAAGTCATGGCTCTGTCTTTCGGTTGCTCCAAAGTGGTTCGTTCATTCCCATCCTCTAAGGCACACTGATTTCAGTATCTGTGTCTGTTCCCGTAACACCTTCTCCAAAGTCTAAGCCACCTCAAAAAAGCATGAATGCTTTGGATGAGTAAATTCAACCTCTCAATGGAATGATAACATCATAAGATTGAGGGTTCACGGAAGTCAGAAGAAAACATACGTCAACAAAAGAGTGAAGAGAGGGCATTTCTGCCCCTAAAGCACTGATTTTGGCTGGACATTAGAATCCTCTGGAGTACTTATTTTTTTCAAATGCTGATACCCAGGGCCCCACCCCAGTCCATTTAAATCAGAATGTCTAGACGGGGGACACAGGCATGGTTATAATTAAAACGCCAGGTGATTTTAACACACAGCCAGGATTGAGAGTCACTCCTGGAAGTTTGGATAAAATGTTCAAAGGAAAGCAAGACAGCAAATAAATGACAAGAACTGACTGGCAGTTCAATTCAAGCAGCACAGTAATCCCAATCAGGCACCAGCTCCTTGTCAAGGAATCCTCCCTCCGGCTGGGGAGTCCAGGGTGAGCTCCTGGTGGGGGGGGAGGGGAGGGTCAGCTTCCCCTGGGGTCTGTCAGCGGATGACTTCTGGAGGGTCATCAGCATCCTGTAATTAATGAAGGTATGTCCCCCACATCAGAACACAAGTCAAGGATAGCCGGGCAGCAGGAGCCAGCACTGGCTCACGTAACGTTTTCCCTCCCACTGTACTAGGACAGGAGGAAGGAGGAGTGTGTGGATCTGTTTCCAGACTTCAACGCCGAGGCAGTGTGGAAGTGGGGTTAGAGGCTTTGCAATTAGGTAAATGCTGACTCTGCCACTTTCTTTGTGAACTTAAGCAAGTTCTTTCATCCCTCTAAGCCTATGTTTCCTTATTTGCAAAATGGGAATTAGAATATAAGACTTGCATGTCGTTTTTCTTCTAAGGTTAAGAATGCTGTGTGTTTGCAGCAACATGGATGGACCAAGAGATTATCATATTAAGTGAAGTAAGCCAGACAGAGAAAGACAAATATCATATGATATCGTTTCTATGTGGAATCGTTAAAAAACTGACACAAATGAACTTATATCCAAAACAGAAATAGACCCACAGACATAGAAAACAAATTTATGGTTACCAAAGGGGAAAGGGGCAGGGAGATAAATTAGGAGTTTGAGATTAACATATATACACTACTATATATAAGATAAGTAACCCACGAGGATCTACTGTATACCACAGAGAACTATACTCAATATTTTGTAATAACCTCTAAAGGAAGAGAATCTGAAAAAGAATATACACACACACACACACACACACACGTGTATAGCTGAATCACTTTGCTGTACACCTGAAACTAACACAACATTGTAAATCAACTATATTTCAATAAAAAATTAAATTAAATTAAAATACAGGAAAAAAAGATGTCTGGTACACACTAGATGCTCACTAAATGACAATGAATACATTATTATCATTATTGAGCAAATAAACCGACCTGAAATTGTCCCCAAAATTGTATTCCATGACCACACCATGAACTGAAGACAAAATAAGAAATATATGTGGCAGACAACCAATTTCATATCATACACCAGGAAGAAGTATTATTTGCACTTCCAGTGACAACTAAGAACCAGCCTGATTAAACCTAGAATGTAATATATTGCCCTCAGTCATACCTGTCAGCAAATACAAACTGGCTTGGACTCCAACAGTCATCAAGACTCACCTTTCCTCTATTCAGCCTTTATCACACAACAGAAAGACAAAGCTGAAGGGTCTCTGGAGAAGACATGACCATCAAGCTCACTGTGCAAGCGAGAGAGAAAACCAAAGCTGACGGGGACACACAGCATGTAAGGAGCACGTCTGTCCTCAAGAAAGTGGTCAATTTTAATTAAACTTAGAAGCTACTGATGTTCAGAATAGAACTGTAAACACAGCCTAATTTATGAGTTTACTAACATTTCTTCTCATAAGACAGGCAGTATGGAAATTAAATGCCTTACTCTATGTGTGCCAGGAACAGCTCCAAAGCCAGGGCTAAAAGCCAGGTCTGGGGGATTCCAAGCACTGGAATGGAGATGGGGTCAAATGTCCAGGATCCCCCACCACCTGACCCTTAAGGATCAGGGCCCCCCACCACCTGATGCTTAAGGATCACCAGCAGAATTAGTAGATGGCTACCATGAAAACCATTTGTAAACAAATTAACGGTAGATAAACGTGAGGAATTTGTTCCAGTCTGACCTGGAGACACCTACATGTTGTCTCTCAGTACAAAAGCATAAAAATCCCCTGATAGAAGATTTGTACCCATTACCCACATGGGCCAAATGCCAAATAGCTGAGTGTTATAAGTCAATACTAAGGCAAAACTGAGACTGAAATCTATTACCATCATCATCTAGATTTCCTTGATACAAGAATAAATACAAAATTTCTCTGTGTTGAAGATAATTTATCAGTTATTTTGCTGTGCATGATTATGGAGGTTTTCCTGATCATGAAATGTTGAGGGGACAAAGTTGGCAATCTTCCTGTAATTTATCTTTTTAAAAAATTAAACAATTCTTAAATAGGACTTTTCTGGAAAGATTCATGGCCTTACATAAAATTAAATACTGAAACTTAAAAATAGTTCCTAACAGTCACTCTTTTTAATTATGAATGCATTCACCAAGCAATCCTATAATGATTCAAATTATAATATAATTTAATCTCATAACAATGCCTCTATTACATTTATATATATATATTTTTTAACATCTTTATTGGAGTATAACTGTTTTACAATGGTGTGTTAGTTTCTGCTTTACAACAAAGTGAATCAGTTATACATATACATATGTTCCCATATCTCTTCCCTCTTGCTTCTCCCTCCCTCCCACCCTCCCTATCCCACCCCTCTAGGTGGTCACAAAGCACAGAGCTGATCTCCCCATGCTACGCAGCTGCTTCCCTCTAGCTATCTATTTTACATTCGGTAGTGTATATATATGTCCATGCCACTCTCTCACTTCATCACAGCTTACCCTTCCCCCTCCCCATATCCTCAGGTCCATGCTCTAGTAGGTCTGTGTTTTATTCCCATCCTATTCCTAGGCTCTTCATGACATTTTTTTTAGATTCCATATATATGTGCTAGCATATGGTATTTGTTTTTCTCCTTCTGACTTACTTCACTCTCTATGATAGACTCCAGGTCCATCCACCTCACTACAGATAACTCAGTTTCATTTCTTTTAATGGCTGAGAAATATTCCATTGTATATATGTGCCACATCTTCTTTATCCATTCATCTGTTGATGGACACTAAGGTTGCTTCCATGTCCTGGCTATTGTAAATACAGCTGCAATGAACATTTTGATACATGACTCTTTTTGAATTATGATTTTCTTAGGGTATATGCCCAGTAGTGGGATGGCTGGGGCGTATGGTAGTTCTATTTGTAGTTTTTTAAGGAACCTCCATACTGTTCTCCATAGTGGCTGTATCAATTTACATTCCCACCAGCAGTGCAAGAGTGTTCCTGTTTCTGCACACCCTCTCCAACATTTACTGTTTCTAGATTTTTTGATGACAGCCATTCTGACCGGTGTGAGATGATATCTCATTGTAGTTTAGATTTGCATTTCTCTAATGATTAATGATGTTGAGCATTCTTTCATGTGTTTGTTGGTAATCTGTATATCTTCTTTGGAGAAATGTCTATTTAGGTCTTCTGCCCATTTTTGGATTGGGTTGTTTGTTTTTTTGTTATTGAACTGCATGAGTTGCTTATAAATTTTGGAGATTACTCCTTTGTCAATTGTTTCATTTGAAACTATTTTCTCCCATTCTGAGGGTTGTCTTTTGGACTTCTTTATGGTATCCTTTGCTGTGCAAAAGCTTTTAAGTTTCATTAGGTCCCATTTGTTTACTTTTGTTTTTATTTCCATTTCTCTAGGAGGTGGATCAAAAAGGATCTTGCTGTGATTTATGTCATAGAGTGTTCTGCCCACATTTCCCTCTAAGAGTTTGATACTGTCTGGCCTTACATGTAGGTCATTAACCAATTTGGAGTTTATTTTTGTGTATGGTAGTAGGGAGTGTTCTAATTTCATACTTTTACATGTACCTGTCCAGTTTTCCCAGCACCACTTAGTGAAGGGGCTGTCTTTTCTCCACTGTCTATTCTTGCCTCCTTTATCAAAGATAAGGTGACCATATGTGCGTGGGTTTATCTCTGGACTTTCTATCCTGTTCCATTGATCTATATTTCTGTTTTGGGGACTGTACCATACTGTCTTGATTACTGTAGCTTAGTAGTATAGTCTGAAGTCAGGGAGCCTGATTCCTCCAGCTCCATTTTTCGTTCTCAAGATTGCTTTGGCTATTCGGGGTCTTTTGTGTTTCCATACAAATTGTGAAATTTTTTGTTCTAGTTCTGTAAAAAATTCCAGTGGTAGTTTGATAGGGATTTCATTGAATCTGTAGATTGCTTTGGGTAGTAGAGTCATTTTCACAATGTTGATTCTTCCAATCCAAGAACATGGTATATCTCTCCATCTATTTGTATCATCTTTAATTTTTTCATCAGTGGCTTATACTTTTCTGCATACAGGTCTTTTGTCTCCTTAGGTAGGTTTATTCCAAGATATTTTATTCTTTTTGTTGCAACGGTAAATAGGAGTGTTTTCTTAATTTCACTCTCAGATTTTTCATCATTAGTGTATAAGAATGCCAGAGATTTCTGTGCATTAATTTTGTATCCTGCTACTTTACCAAATTCATTGATTAGCTCTAGTAGTTTTCTGATAGTATCCTTAGGATTCTCTATGTATAGTATCATGTCATCTGCAAACAGTGACACCTTTACTTCTTCTTTTCCTATTTGGATTCCTTTTATTTCTTTTTCTTCTCTGATTGCTGTGTCTAGAACTTCCAAAACTATGTTGAATAGTAATGGTAAGAGTGGGCAACCTTGTCTTGTTCCTGATCTTAGTGGAAATGGTTTCAGTTTTTCACCATTGAGAACGATGCTCGCTGTGGGTTTGTCATATATAGCCTTTATTATGTTGAGGAAAGTTCCCTCTGTGCCTACTTTCTGCAGGGTTTTTATCATAAATGGGTGTTGAATTTTGTCAAAAGCTTTCTCTGCATCTATTGAGATGATCATATGGTTTTTCTCCTTCAGTTTGTTGATATGGTGTATCAGGTTGATTGATTTGCATATATTGAAGAATCCTTGCATTCCTGGGATAAATCCCACTTGATCATGGTGTACGATCCTTTTAATGTGCTGTTGGATTCTGTTTGCTAGTATTTTGTTGAGGATTTTTGCATCTATGTTCATCAGTGATAGTGGCCTGTAGTTTTCTTTCTCTGTAACATCTTTGTCTGGTTTTGGTATCAGGGTGATGGTGGCCTCATAGAATGAGTTTGGGAGTGTTCCTCCCTCTGCTATATTTTGCAAGATTTTGAAAAGGATAGGTGTTATCTCTTCTCTAAATGTTTGATAGAATTTGCCTATGAAGCCATCTGGTCCTGGGCTTTTGTTTGTTGGAAGATTTTTAATGACAGTCTCAATTTCAGTGTTTGTGATTGGTCTGTTTATATTTAATATTTCTTCCTCGTTCAGTGTTGGAAGTTTGTGCTTTTCTAAGAGTTTGTCCATTTCTTCCAGGTTGTCCATTTTATTGGCATACAGTTGCTTGTAGTGATCTCTAATAATCTTTTGTATTTCTGCAGTGTCCGTTTTTACGCCTCCCTTTTCATTTCTAATTCTATTGATTTGAGTCTTCTCCCTTTTTTTCTTGATGAGTCTGGCCAATGGTTTATCAATTTTATTTATCTTCTCAAAGAACCAGTTTTTAGTTTTATTGATCTTTGCTATCGTTTCCTTCATTTCTTTTTCATTTATTTCTGATCTGATCTTTATGATTTCTTTCCTTCTGCTAAATTTGGGGGTTTTTTGTTCTTCTTTCTCTAATTGCTTTAGGTGCAATGTTAGGTGTTTATTCGAGATGTTTCCAGTTTCCTAAGGTAGGATTGTATTGCTATAAACTCCTCTCTTAGAACTGTTTTTGCTGCATCCCATAGGTTTTGGGTTGTCATGTCTCCATTATCATTTGTTACTAAGTATTTTTGATTTCCTCTTTGATTTCTTCAGTGATCACTTCGTTATTAAGTAATGTATTGTTTAGCCTCCATGTGTTTGTAGTTTTTACAGATCTTTTCCTGTAATTGATATCTAGTCTCATCGTGTTGTTGTCGGAAAAGATACTTGATACGATTCCAATTTTCTTAAATTTACCAAGGCTAGATTTGTGACCCAAGATATGATCTATCCTGGAGAATGTTTCATGAGCACTTGACAAAACTGTGTATTCTATTGTTTTTGGATGGAATGTCCTATAAATACCAATTAAGTCCATCTTCTGTATTGTATCATTTAAACCTTGTGTTTCCTTATTTATTTTCATTTTGGATGATCTGTCCATTGGTGAAAGTGGGGTGTTAAAGTCCCCTACTATGATTGTGTTACTGTCGATTTCCCCTTTTATGGCTTTTACTATCTGCCTTATGTATTGAGGTGCTCCTATGTTGGGTGCATAAATATTTACAATTGTTATATCTTCTTCATGGATTGATCCCTTGATCATTATGTAGTGTCCTTTTTTGTCTCTTGTAATAGTTTTTATTTTAAAGTCTATTTTGTCTGATATGAGAATTGCTACTCCAGCTTTCTTCTGATTTCCATTTGCATGGAATATCTTTTTCCATCCCCTCACTTTCAGTCTGTATGTGTCCCTAGGTCTGAAGTGGGTCTCTTGTAGACAGCATATATATGGGTCTTGTTTCTGTATCCATTCAGCCAGTCTGTGTCTTTTGATGGGAGCATTTAATTCATTTACATTTAAGGTAATTATCAATATGTATGTTCCTATTATCATTTACTTAATTGTTTCAAGTTTGTTCTTATAGGTCTTTTCCTTCTCTTGTGTTTCTTGCCTAGAGAAGTTCCTTTAGCATTTATGTAAAGCTGGTTTGGTGGTGCTGAACTCTCTCAGCTTTTGCTAGTCTGTGAAGGTTTTAATTTCTCCATCGAATCTGAATGAGATCCTTGCTGGGTAGAGTAATCTTGGTTGTAGGTTTTTCTCCTTCATCACTTTAAATATGTCCTACCACTCCCTCCTGGCTTGCAGAGTTTCTGCTGAAAGATCAGCTGTTAACCTTATGGGGATTCCCTTCTGGGTTATTTGTTGTTTTTCCCTTGCTGCTTTTACTATGTTTTCTTTGTATTTAATTTTTGACAGTTTGATTAATATGTGTCTTGGAATGTTTCTCCTTGGATTTATCCTGTATGGGACTCTCTGTGCTTCCTGGATTTGATTAACTATTGCCTTTCCCATATTAGGGAAGTTTTCAACTATAATCTCTTCAAATATTTTCTCAGTCCCTTTCTTTTTCTCTTCTTCTTCTGGGACCCTTATAATTTGAATGTTGGTGCATTTAATGTTGTCACAGAGGTCTCTGAGACTGTCCTCAGTTCTTTTCATTCTTTTTTCTTTATTATGCTCTGCAGCAGTTATTTCCACTATTTTATTTTCCAGGTCACTTATCTGTTCTTCTGCCTCAGTTATTCTGCAATTGATACCATCTAGAGTATTTTTAATTTCATTTATTGTGTTGCTCATCGTTGCTTGCTTCCTCTTTAGTTCTTCTAGGTTCTTGCTAAATATTTCTTGCATTTTCTCTAATCTATTTCCAAGATTTTGGATCATCTTTACTATCATTATTCTGAATTCTTTTTCGGGTAGACTGCCTATTTCCTCTTCATTTGTTAGGTCTGGTGGGCTTTTACCTTGCTCCTTCATCTGCTGTGTGTTTTTCTGTCTTCTCGTTTTGCTTACTGTGTTTGGGTCTCCTTTTTCCAGGCTGCAGGTTTGTAGTTCCCATTGTTTTTGGTGTCTGTCCCCAGTGGCTAAGGTTGGTTCAGTGGGTTGAGTACGTTTCCTGGTTGGGGGAACTAATGCCTGTGTTCTGGTGGGTGAGGCTGGATCTTATCTTTCTGGTGGGCAGGTCCACATCTGGTGGTGTGTTTTGGGGTGTCAGTAGCCTTATTATGATTTTAGGCAGACTCTCTGCTAATGGATGGGGCTGTGTTACTGTCTTGCTAGTTGTTGTTCATAGGGTGTCCAGCACTGTAGCTTGCTGGTCGTTGAGTGAAGCTGGGTCTTGGTGTTGAGATGGAGATCTCTGGGAGATTTTCGCTGTTTGATATTATGTGGGGCTGGGAGGTCTCTTGTGGACCAGTGTCCTGAAGTTGGTTCTCTCACCTCAGAGACACAGCCCTGACACCTGGCTAGAGCACCAAGAGCCTTTAATACACACGGTTCAGAATAAAAGGGAGAAAAAATTGAAAGGAAAGAAAGGAAGAAGGAAGAAAGGAAGGAGGAAAGGAAGGAAAGAAGGAAAGAAGGGAGAAAGGAAGGAGAAAAGAAGGAAGAAAGGAAGGAGGAAAGGAGGAAAGGAAGGAAGGAAGGAAGGAAGAAACAAAGGAAGGAAGGAAGGAAGGAGGAGAGGAAGGGAGAATGGAAGGGAGGAAGAAGAGAAGGAAGAAAGGAAGAAAGAAAGAAGATAAAATTAAGTAGGATAAAATAAAGTTATTAAAATAAAAATAATTATTAAGAAGAAAAAAATTAAGTAAAATATATATATATATATTTAAAAAAGGGTCGGTCAGAACCCTAGGACAAATGGTGAAAGTAAAATATACAGACAAAATCTCACACATAGGCACACACATACACACTCACAAAAAGAGAAAAAGGGGAAAATAATAATCTATCTTGCTCCCAAAGTCCACCTCCTGAACTTGGGATGATTTGCTGTCTGTTCAGGTATTCCACAGATGCAGGGTACATCAAGTTGATTGTGGAGCTTTAATCCGCTGCTTCTAAGGCTGCTGGGAGAGACCTCCCTCTGTTCACACAGCTCCTGGGGTTCAGCTTTGGACTTGGCCCCGCCTCTGGGCGTACGTAGGTCGTCTGAGGGTGTCTGCTCTTCACTCAGACAGGACCGGGTTAAAGGAGCAGCTGATTCAGGGGCTCTGGCTCACTCAGGCCGGGGGGAGGGAGGGGTCCGGATGCGGGGCGAGCCTGCAGCGGGAGAGCCTGGCGTGACATTGCACCAGCCTGAGGCGCACCGTGTGTTCTCCCGGGGAAGTTGTCCCTGGATCCCAGGACCCTGGCCATGGCGGGCTTCACAGGCTCCCGGGAGGGGAGGTGTGGAGAGTGACCTGTGCTCGCACACAGGCTTCTTGGTGCCGGCAACAGCGGCCTTAGCATCTCATGCCCGTCTCTGGTGTCCACGCTGATAGCCGCGGCTCGTGCCCATCTCTGGAGCTCCTTTACACGGCGCGCTTAATCCCCTCTCCTCAAAAGTTCTTAATAATTATTTTACCCATAAATTTAACAGCTTTCACAATCATCATTAAATATTGTTCCATTCTGCTCTTATATACTTTTATATGTCAATGGATTTGTAGAATTTCAGGGTATAAAACACTTGTAGAAGACTTTTCAGTACAAATTACATGTAAAAGATTCACCTATATTTGAAAGTAACAATCTGGAAATTAATTTGTCAGATATTCGGTGGAAAGTAATATCTGGATATAAACAACAAATCTGAAATACATGTTTGTTCATATTGCAAATGGTTTTATGCTGATATGACAGAACTTATGTGATGTTAGCACTCAATCACTTCCTGAACAGAGATGCCCAAAATATTAATGAAGTAGGCATATGGCTATCTTACCCTTCCAAGGGCTGAAGCAGAGGTCTAAGCCAAAGAGCATCTTTACACCAAATATTAAAGCAAAAACCAAAGTCACTACATCCTTAAAGGCAACTGAGTTGCCTAATTCTAAAATGGCACTTCTAGATTTTTAGTGTCTTAGCATGGAAACACAACATGGGGCAAAAACTAGAATTTTCAGTACATATATATCAAAGGCCTGACATGAATCAGAAACTGTACTAAGTAAGATATCTAGAACTCACAGTTCAGCACAGGAGACAAATATGTACACAACAACCATCACTGTATTCATAGAGATCTGGCACAGAGTGTGTGTGGTGGGGAGCAGGGTGTCAGGAAAACCTTCACAGAACAGGACTTTCAAGCCCCAAATGGAGGCTGCATGACCTGAATCTATGAACAAGCTCTGAGAAACAGTGGTGCTCTAGAATGGCAGGTGGACAGGAATAGTGACAAATGTCATGGCTTTCCAGACCTGGCTTTGAGTCTCAGTTCTGTGACTACCTGGGAGATTAACATAAAATATATGAGCCTCAGTGTCCTCATCTGTAAAATGGGGTAGCATCTCTATTTTGAGTGGGTGTTGGAGAGATTGTACAAGGTGTTTATTGGAAGCATCTAGCACAGTCCCCGGCTGTGGATACGGCATTCTGTATCTTTTTTGCTCCTTTCCCAATATCAATGCACATGCCTAATACATGACCGCAGCCAAATGGTTCTTAACCCTGTGGTTGAAACAACCAAGACGTTTCCACAACTCCATCAAGGCAGAGGGTACTTTCCCAAGAAGCCATAATAGGAATAACACTTAAGTAAGCCACTCAAATATTTTATAACCTCCCTGACATGTGGTGGGAGTGAGTCAGGATGTGAGGGTTTATCTGTGTATGTCCAGCACTACACAGAAGAGACAGACGCTGTGACTGGTGAGTATAGCTGAGAAAGACAAAGCCACCAGGGATCTAAATATTTAGGCATCAATTTCTGTTAGAAGTCCTGTTGAGAGGTTACACTCCAGGAAGGAGACTATCCTTCAATAACAGTTGCCCTGGGTGATTTTTGATCCTTCGGCTACACATGCCACATCTTCCACCAAAGGAGAGGCAGTGAAGGAATTCTACCCACTGCATCTGGTGGGCACAAGCTTGTTGCGGCCCTGAGAGGAAGACACCCATGGAGCAGCGAATATTCTCCTTTAGATCCTCCAAACACTTTGCTCCGATTCTTCCTTCACCATGCAATGTCTCTAACAACCAATCCCATTCCAACAGCATCCAAGGAAGAGCACAAACACTGGCAAGCCAGTTAATGCAAAGCTCTTGCTCCCAGGCATGTATGAAAGTGGCACTGAGTTGACCCCAGGCTCCCTCATGTATCTGACTAATGCAATTTCCTCCCCATCCCACTACTGAAACCCTGATTCGCTATTTTTAAAAAGGGGAGTAGGAGGTTCCAGGCCTAAAATGATGAGGACCAGATACAAACTGTGCTGACCACACAATAAATTGAGGCCCTGTCTCATAACTGGCAGACACTTTCAAATCAGCAGAGGTAACACCTACTGAACTGGTACAATCTTACTGAACTTGTCCTGCCCTTATAAGGGCACCTTCATCTGCAGTGGCTCTCACCTTCTTCTGTAGTTTTAGAATACATCACATGTAGAATTTAACTTCTTAAGAATAGGTGGGCATATCCAATTCTGGTTTAATGTCTAGTCACTGAAATTCATCTTGCATTTATTGAGAAAAAACCATGTGCACAGACAGTCCTGAGCTAGCCCCTAGAAGTGCAAAGGTGAACCAAGATACAACCATTGACTCACGTAGCACAATGATTTGCCTTGTAGGCACTAAGTAAAGGTTAACTGTTGAGTGTTGCAATACATAAATATTATAAATATTAATTGTAACGTTAAAAATACAGGACTTATTTAACAATGGAGGACAGGTTTAAAGAGCAAGCCAAAGAACAGCAGTACGAGCTGTACGCGGTACGCGGGCCTCTCACTGTTGTGGCCTCTCCCGTTGCAGAGCACAGGCTCTGGATGCACAGGCTCTGGATGCGCAGGCTCAGCAGCCATGGCCCACGGGCCCAGCCACTCCACGGTATGTGGGATCTTCCCAGACCAGGGCACGAACCCGCGTCCCCTGCATCGGCAGGCGGACTCCCAACCACTGCGCCACCAGGGAAGCCCCTCACTATAATGTATTTTGAGGTAATAGGATTACAGGCAATCCAAATGTTGTTCCTTATACTTTCCTGTGTTTTCCAAATTTTCTATAATAAAAATTAATTACTTATATATTCAAAAAGAACACAAATATAATGTTGAAAATAAAGAAAGGGCTTCCCTGGTAGCACAGTGGTTAAGAATCCGCCTGCCAATGCAGGGGACACGGGTTCGAGCGCTGGCCCAGGAAGGTCCCACATGCTGAGGAGCAACTTAGCCCGTGCGCCACAACTACTGAGCTTGTGCTCTAGAGCTCACGGGCCACAACTACTGAAGCCCGCGCACCTAGAGCTCATGCTCTGCAACAAGAGAAGCCACTGCAGTGAGAAGCCCGTGCACCACAACGAAGAGTAGCCCCCGCTCGCAGCAACCAGAGAAAGCCTGCGCACAGCAACAAAGACCCAACACAGCCAAAAATAAACATAAATAATAAATAAAATTTTTAAAAAAACAGTTCATTTAACTTAAAAAAAGAAAAGAAAGAAAGCACAATAATAGCTCAGAATTCTGAGTTCCCAAAGAGCTCCTGTATTAAACCTAGATATCTGACACCTCAGCCCCTCAGATGCGTGTGTGTGCATGTGCATGCATGCCCCTAAGTACACATTTATGGCTGATACCAACTAACCTAAAATATGGGATCCTCTGTAAGATCCTGGTTGGGATGGGAAGGTGCAGGGAAGATTGGACAAGCTCCAGGTGATAGTTGGTCATCTTTCAGAGCAGCGGAAACTGGAATACATCAGTGCGGTCGCTGATCAGAAAAGCTATTCAAATCTATAAGATGCATGGGACAAAGAAAACCAACAGTGGTTTCCAGTCCAAGTCCTAAAGTGAAAATGCAGAAGGGCAGAGCTCCTGAGCACAAGCATTGCCTGGTAAACTAGCTGCTTCTCCCAGGGGCATTTCTATGTGTGTATTTCGGGGTGGCAAGCAGCAATGTTTATATCATTTATGTAGTAATGATTCATGATTAAGCTTTACACCTCTAGAGAGGCCAGGAAGTTATACACAGAACGCTTTGCAAACATGTTATCTGATTGTTGGGACTAAAAAGAAAGAAACTGCTGCTTAAAACATACTTTGGAAGGGGAACCAAACCAGAAACATTGTAGCAAGGTCAATGAGAGCTGACAACTTCAAGGTCAGAAATACTTAATGAGCACCTACTACACTCCAGGCACTGTAGGTATTTGTAGCACAGTAATGAATAAATGCCTTCACAGAGCTTAACTTCAGAAGAGTTTAAGAGGAAACAATAAAACCAAAAAGGGGATATGGAATCCTGCTACTATATAATACAATATTTCAGCCCAAATACACTTGATGGTACAGATCAAAGTATCAAAGCTATTAATAGGTGTAAATGGGTTGGGAGGAGGGGGGCAGTTATTTGTTCCTGATTAAAGAAATTTGACAAATTCATACTAAGAGCTATGAGAAGTCCTACAGCAAAGAAATGTGTCTAAATTTGCATAAGCTGTCATTTCTCAAATATGTTTGACCACAAAAATTTCCCTTTTCATGGAATAGCTATCCACAGATCAAAGAAGGCTAACGTTTAGCAGAACTCAGTTTGCAAAATGCACAAAAATGGCTGTGCCATCAATATTAAATTATCATCAGGTGAGTTCTTTTAAAGAAGACAGGAGACATTTATTATGTGTTCTATAAAAATTAACAAACTTTTAAATTTTGACTCCTGAAGGTATGAAACTTATTTATTTGGAATTCTTCATTCCCAAAAATCTAGAAAAAGAGATTTTTGTATATTTCCCAACTTGATGGAGATTTATGGAGCTGTAAAGCCAGCCCCCCAAAACCCTAAAACCTCTGGGATCCCTTCTCACCCCATGTGGCTATGGGCTACAAGCAGAGATGTCACTGAAACAAAGGCAGTTGGCAGAAGTGGGCAAAGTGAGTAATCAGCGTGTGACCAGGTGCTACAGACAACAGACAGTGTCACAGGTGCTCACCAAAAAGTATGCAGCCAAATTCTCATAATCTATTTCAGGTAGGAGGAGTGGTTACAGATCACTGAGAAGGAGGAGAGGACAGATAATGCCTAAATCCCTCTTTTGTTTTAAACATCTTTCCTGTTAAATATGTTAGGAGAAATGGATGAGGAGGTTGACTTATAAAAGGTCAAGTATTCTAGATTGAAAGTGAGGAGACATAGGTTTGATTCTGGTCTCAGTCTTTAGCCAGAACCTCTAAATTTTCCTGTAATCACACTATTCCACTGTTCACCATCATTCACTCTCCTTCACATCTAGTCAAGGTATAGGTTAAAAAGTAACCATCAATCTCAAATCACAAAGAATTGTTTAACTAAATGGTGTTGGGGCCCTAGACAGCCATTTGGATAAAGATAAAATTAGAGCCATTCATCACATCACATATAAGAATAAACTGCAAATGAATCAGAGATCTAAATGTGAAAAGTGAAACTATGGGCTTCCCTGGTGGTGCAGTGGTTAAGAATCCACCTGCTAGTGCAGGGGACATGGGTTTGAGCCCTGGTCCGGGAAGATCCCACATGCCACGGAGCATCCGGGCCCGTGCGCCAGAACTACTGAGCCTGCATGCCTAGAGTCCACGCTCCACAACATGGAAAGCCACCGCAATGAGAAGCCCATGCACCACAAGGAAGAGTAGCCCCCGCTTGCCGCAATTAGAGAAAGCCCACGTGCAGCAACAAAGACCCAAAGCAGCCAAATTAACTAATTAATTAATTAATTACTTTTTTTTTTAAGTGAAACTATGTAGGTACTGGAAGATAACGCAAGTGAACATCGTGTCATGAAATGCTTTCTAACTATGATCAAAGAACAGAAGCAATTAAAAAAAGAAAAGATTGTTAAACTTATCTACATAAATATAAATGTTGCCTTTTTTCATGACAAGAAAGAGAAAAGCACTATAAACAAACTCAAAAAACAAACTGGGATAAAATATTCATAATATATTTCATAAACTAAGGGCTAATTTACAGAGATATTTTTGAGGGAAAAAAAGACCAAAATCCAAATTTAAAAAATGGGCAAAAGATATGAACAGACAATTCACAAAAATTGAATTTATAAAATTAACTAATATGGTCTTTAAACACAGGAAAAGATGTTCAACTTCATTCATAATAGGATATATGCAAATTTAAACTACACTGAGATATCATTTCTCACCCATCACACTGGCAGCAATTCAAAAGCTTGACGATATACTCTGTGGTTGAGGATGCTGTTGGGACACCCCCATGGAGAGGAATATGGCACTACCTACCTAACAAAACATTCTCCCTTGACCCAGCATTCCCACTTCTAAGAATACAGCCTGAAGATACACCCTCAATGTTATAAAAATAAATATGCATAATATTATTCATGGCAGGAAACTACTCAACTGTCCAAGCATAGGAGATCAGTTATATAAAAGAAAGAGACAGACAGAAAGAGAGAAAGAAAGAAGGAAGGAAAGGCAGAAAGTAAGGCAAAAAAGATGGAAAAGAAGGAAGAAAAGAGAGAGACAAAGAGAAAGACAGAAGGACAGACAGAAGAAGGAAGTTCTAAAGAAAGAAGAAGGGAGGAAGAGAGAAAGAAAGAAGAAGGGAGGAAGAGAGAAAGAAAGAAGAAAAGAATTTTTAAAAAGCAAAGTACAAAAGAGCATATATGTTACCTTGTGTGTAAGAAAGAAAAGGAAATATGAGAGACACAAGAAGGATAACCAAGAAAACAATGAGGCTGATTACCTACAAGAAGTGCAGGGAGTAACAGGGTAGAAGAAATACTGGAGGGAGTAGCACTTCTCTGAGTATACTTTTATGTTTAGTTTTTTTTTTTTTGGTGGTACACGGGCCTCTCACTGTTGTGGCCTCTCCCGTTGCGGAGCACAGGCTCCGGGTGCACAGGCTCAGCGGCCATGGCTCACGGGCCCAGCCACTCCGCGGTATGTGGGATCTTCCCAGACCGGGGCACGAACCCGTGTCCCCTGCATTGGCAGGTGGATTCTCAACCACTGCGCCACCAGGGAAGCCCTATGTTTAGTTTTAACATTTGAAGCTTGTTAACATTTTATGTATTCAAAAGATAAAATTAAATCAACAAGACAAGGGTGGGAAGGAGAGAAACTAAAATCCAAAGCCAAATGAAACAACTGAACTCAAACAAATTTCAAATGAACAACATAATGACACTGAGGGGTTGGGGGGAAGGATCGTAAAGAAAAAAGAACCAATCCAGGTAATTCCTAAACATAGTATCTGACAACATACCCTCAATCCTGGGAAGGGTAAAAGTTGGGGGAAAAGATCACAAGCAAGCCCTGAACTCTTTTTAGCAGGTTTGTTTTGTGTTATGTACAAAAATAAAAATAAAATTGTTATTATTATTTGTATACACATATATGGATACACAACGATATAGCACAGGTATGTATACATGTGGGTGCTTTATATATACATTTGCCTATATACTTTTATGTGTAAAATTTCCCAGCTCTGGCCACTGGAAGGGCATAGGACCAAAGGCACCACATTACCCATGAGCACATGTAGCACTCAAATATTGGTCCCTAACACCATTCTCCACTGAAAATAACCAGGACATAGTGAAGAAATGGTTGATTTCAGAGCTCAAGCAGAGAAGATACAAGATTAAACTAAAATATCTTTTTATCTGAGCAGGTAAATAAGTGCTAGCAACAACAAAGATGGGGACATATCACAAGGACACACAAGCCAGCTTAAAGGGGCTCCACTGCAATAGTCTGGGACAATTTAAGCGTCACAATTATTAAATAGCACTAATGAATTATACAAGATTAAAACAGAAATCTGGAGTCCATACCTATATTTGAAACAGAGAGAAAGAGAAGGGAAGTAGTCTTGCTTAGAGTAGACTGCAGAATGTTGCATAATAAACATTAAGAAAGCACTAAATATGGAAAACCATCATTTTGCAAACATCATAGTAAAGACTGGTTTCACAAGAATTTCAAGGAAATTTTTGCTGAGGAGCAGGAATAAAGTATCTCCTTGTGGACTACTTAATAACTGCAAGGGAAAAATGGTAACTATATAGTGGAGAAACTGAACAATACCTTGACTCACCATCGTGAGTCTCCAGACATAATTCCTGAGGTGGACACAACATCACCTATACAGTATTCTACCGGGGAATGCATAACTGAATCTTAACACAAAGAAACAGTGGACAAACCCAACATGAGGAATATTATATTTCTCAAAAGGGGGGTACTGTATTCTTCAAAAATGTCTACGTCATAAAAAAAGAAGAAAGGCTGTGGAAATGTTCCAGATTAAAAGAGACTAAAGAAACATGACAAGTAAATGCACTGCCTGATTTTAGGCTAGATTCTCTACTAGAGGGGAAAAATGCTGTCAAGTATATTATATAACTGGGCAAGTTGACAAAACAGGAGTACAAAACAATATATTAAAGT
The DNA here is from genome assembly GCF_026419965.1 of Kogia breviceps. Taxonomy (NCBI): domain Eukaryota; kingdom Metazoa; phylum Chordata; class Mammalia; order Artiodactyla; family Physeteridae; genus Kogia; species Kogia breviceps. The sequence continues at coordinate 70,859,016 of NC_081314.1, read as the reverse complement.
ACTAAATCAGACTACAAAAAAAGAAAATTACAGACCACTATCACTGATGAATATAGATGCAAAAGTCCTCAACAAAATACTAGCAAACAGAATCCAACAACACATTAAAAGGATCATACACCATGATCAAGTGGGATTTATCCCAGGGATGCAAGGATTCTTCAATATATGCAAATCAATCACTGTGATACACCATATTAACAAATTGAAGAATAAAAACCATATGATCATGCCAATAGATGCAGAAAAAGCTTTTGACAAAATTCAACACCCATTTATGATAAAAACTCTCCAGAAAGTGGGCACAGAGGGAACCTACCTCAACATAATAAAGGCCATATACAACAAAGTCACAGCAAACATCATTCTCAATGGTGAAAAATTGAAACCATTTCCTCTAAGACCAGGAACAAGACAAGGTTGTCCACTCTCACCACTATTATTCAACATAGTATTGGAAGTCCTAGCCATGGCAATCAGAGAAGAAAAAGAAATAAAAGGAATCCAAATTGGAAAAGAAGAAGTAAAACTGTCATTGCCTGCAGATGACATGATACTATATGAGACAATCCTAAAGATGCCACCAAAAAACTACTAGAGCTAATCAATGAATTTGGTAAAGTAGCAGGATGGATACAAAATTAATGCACAGAAATCTCTTGCATTCCTATACAGTAATGATGAAAAATCTGAAAGAGAAATTAAGGAAACACTCCCATTTACCACTGCAACAAAAAGAATAAAATAACTAGGAATAAACCTACCAAGGGAGACAAAAGACCTGTATGCAGAAAACTATAAGACACTGATGAAAGAAATTAAAGATGATACCAACAGACGGAGAGATATACCATGTTCTTGGATTGGAAGACTCAATATTGTGAAAATGACTATATTACCCAAAGCAATCTACAGATTCAATGCAATCCCCATCAAATTACCAATGGCATTTTTTACAGAACTAGAACAAAAAATCTTAAAATTTGTATGGAGGGCTTCCCTGGTGGCGCAGTGGTTGAGATTCCGCCTGCCAATGCAGGGGACACGGGTTCGTGCCCTGGTCCAGGAAGAGCCCACATGTCTCAGAGTGGCTGGGCCCGTGAGCTATGGACGCTGAGCCTGCACGTCCAGAGGCTATGCTCCGCAATGGGAGAGGCCACAACAGTGAGAGGCCCGCGTAATGCAAAAAAAGAAAAAAAAAAACTTCTGTGGATTCACAAAAGACCCTAAAGAGCCAAAGCAGTCTTGAGGGAAAAAAACAGAGCTGGAGGAATCAGAGTCCCTGACTTCAGACTATACTACAAAGCTACAGTAATCAAGACAATATGGTACTGGCACAAAAACAGAGATATAGATCAATGGAACAGGATAGAAAGCCCAGAGATAAACCCATACACCTATGGTCAACTAATCTATGACAAAGGAGGTAAGGATATACAATGGAGAAAAGACAGTCTCTTCAATAAGTGGTGCTCGGAAAACTGGACCGCTACATGTGAGAACTAAATGTAAGACCAGACACTATAAAACTCTTAGAGGAAAACATAGGAAGAACACACTTTTACATAAATCACAGCAAGATCTTTTTTGATCCACTTCCTAGAGTAATGGAAATAAAAACAAAAATAAACAAATAGGACCTAATGAAACTTAAATTTTGCAAAGCAAAGGAAACTACAAACACGACAAAAAGACAACCCTCAGAATGGGAAAAAATATTTGCATATGAATCAACGGACAAAGGATTAATCTCCAAAATATATAAACAGCTCATGCAGCTCAATATTAAAAAAACAAACAACCCGATCCAAAAATGGGCAGAAGACCTAAATAGACATTTCTCCAAAGAAGACATACAGATAGCCAAAAAGCACATGAAAAGCTGCTCAACATCACTAATTATTAGAGAAATGCAAATCAAAACTACAATGACACCTCACACCAGTTAGAATGGGCATCATCAGAAAATCTACAAACAACAAATGCTGGAGAGGGTGTGGAGAAAAGGGAACCCTTCTGCACCGTTGGTGGGAATGTAGATTGATACAGCCACTATGTAGAACAGTATGGAGGTTCCTTAAAAAACTAAAAATAGAATTACCCTATGACACAGCAATCCCACTACTGGGCATATACCCAGAGAAAACCATAATTCAAAAAAACACATGCACCCCAATGTTCATTGCAGCACTATTTACAAGAGCCAGGACATGGAAGCAACCTAAATGCCCATCAACAGATGAATGGATAATGAAGATGTGGTACATATATACAATGGAATATTACTCAGCCATAAAAAGGAACGAAATTGGGTCATTTGTAGAGACGTGGATGAATCTAGAGACTGGCATACAGAGTAATGTAAGTCACAAAGAGATAAACAAATATTGTATATTAATGCATATATGTGGAACCTAGAAAAATGGTACAGATGAACCGGTTTGCAGGGCAGAAATTGAGACACAGATGTAGAGAACAAACGTGTGGACACCAAGGGGGGAAAGCGGCGGGGGGCAGCGGGGATGGTGCTGTGATGAATCGGGAGATTGGGATCCACATGTATACACTAATATGTATAAAATGGATAACTAATAAGAACCTGCTGTATAAAAAAATACATAATATAAAATTCAAAAAAAAGTATTAAATCAGTGTTATGGGTACTGAAGTTGATAACTATAATGTGAATATGAAGAGATGATCTTTATTATTAGGAAATACACACTGCACTTAGGCATAGGGGGCCATGATGTATCATGACATATGCAACTTCCTCTCCATCACTGTAGAAAAAATACTGTAGAAAAAAATATATATGTATATGCGTGTGTGTGTGTGTGTGTGTGTGTGTGTGTGTGTGTGTGTGTGTGTATACATAAGAAGAAGATAGAAGGGAGACTGCAAATGGGATAAAATGTTAACAATAGATGAATCTGATGAAAGCATATGGGTATTCTACCATATGACCCAGCAATTCCACTTCTGGATATATATGTGAAGAAAACAAAAACACTAAATTGAAAAGATACACAGGGCTTCCCTGGTGGCGCAGTGGTTGAGAATCCTCCTGCTGGTGCAGGGGACACGTGTTCGTGCCCTGGTCTGGGAGGATCCCACATGCCGCGGAGCGGCTGGGCCCGTAAGCCACGGCCACTGAGCCTGCGCTCCGCAACGGGAGAGGCCACAACAGTGAGAGGGCTGCGTACCGCAAAAAAAAAAAAAGAAAAGAAAAAAGAAAAAACACACGCACCCCAATGTTCATAGCAGTATCATTTACAACTGCCAAGATATGGAAGCAACCTAAATGTCCATCAACAGATGAATGGACAAAGAAGATGTGATATATAATGGAATATTGTTCAGCCATAAAAAAGAATAGTTTTGCCATTTGCAACAACATGGATGAACCAGGAGGATATTATGCTTAGTGAAATGAATCAGACAGAAAGAAATACTATATGATATCACTTACATGTGGAATCTAAAAAATAAAACAAACTAGTGAATATAACAAAACAGAAACAGACTCACAGATATAAAGAACAAACCAGTGGTTACCAGTGGAGAGAGGGAAGTGGGTAGGGGCAAGATACTGGTAGGGGATTAAGAGGTAGAAACTACTATGTATAAAATAAGTAATCTACATGAATATAATGTACAGTACAGGGAATATAGCCAATATTTTTAAATAACTATAAATGGAGTATAACCTTTAAAACTTGTGGGTCACTATGTTGTACACCTGTAATTTAAATAATACTGTACATCCACTATACCTCAATAAAAAAATAATTTTAAAAATTGTAAAAGCTTATGGGTATTATTTGGACTATTCTTTTTACGTTGGAAATCACAATAAAAAATTAAATAAAAGTAATAACCACTGAGAAAGAGAAGGGGAAAAAATGTAGCAATTAAGAAGTAGCTCTATCTTCTAACAGGATTTGAAAGTAATTAATAAATTAAGTCAAAACTACTTCATTCCATATGTGTCCATATGTTTCATAGCGACACAAAGAATTTTGCACATTTTAATTTCTTAACATGGAAAATTATCCTATCATTTCTTCTTCTAAAACTCCTGGGGTAAATTATACATAACATGTACAAGGTCACAGTGTATATGTAACCAGGGCTACAATTACAAGATTTGTAGGTCAATTCAAGCCTCTGAAATTCCAGTTCACCACATTTGCAATCCGAGTACTATTTCCCTTCTAGAAAGAGCAAGTTTAGAGTTGGAAGAACAACTATATCTAACAAGGTAATAGCTAGCATCCGTTTTTTAACATCTATCAGCAGTGCCCTTTGAGGTTAAGGATCAGCAAGTGCACGGTGTTGGGGAGGGGGATGGGCAAGGAGCACTCTTTTTGTCAAAATATAGATTAGGTCACATGTGCTACACACCTAAACTTCCCAGCAGGAGGAAAAAATAGTAAATCAGGCCTTGCAGTCTTCTTCCTGGATAAGTTTGGAGAGGGAAATAAAAAGATATGAAGGTTAGACATTATGAGGTCAAGAACCATCAAGCAAATAGAACTTGATGCTTCAACAGAAACAGGTAAAATATCTGGGAAGGCAGCAGAACTCTCAGCCCTCTGGTTCCAAAACAGGGCCTGCTGACTGGGGGAAAAAAATAAATAAATATATATATATAAATAAATATATAAATATATATATATGTATATAAATTAAAAATTATACTGCAGCTGAATACTAGGTATTGATCCTTTCCAAAAAGCATTAAAATATAAAGGTCAGTTAGCTTAAATGGTATTTTATTGAACATACTTTAAAAAGACCTGAACAATTAAAGCAATGAAATATATTCTTTGCTATCATTTTATACGTTCTTAGAAACAAAAAAGAAGGCATGTATCAGTGTAAAAAATATTAAGCCCTTCTCTCCCTTTATATTTATTTTAAGACCTCGCAGAACTTATGAGCCTTCTCTAGAGTTCCCAGGGCGTTCGTGTTGTTTGGGTGAAATTCTTGGTCCTCCAGCAGTTTCACTTGTGTGTCAGGGGTGTGACAGCCCATGGAGAGAGATATTTACCAAGATGCCACCAAAGACACAGGTTAAAGATCAAGACGAGATCGATGGGTCTTCAAGGAGCTCTAAAATAAGACTGAAGCTCAGACACTCTAATTCAGGTGAGCAGCTTAAGGAGGGCATTTTTTTTCTTAGTTCCTCCAGAGATTTTAATAGGTGGCCAGGCTTGCAAACCACTGGACTAGAAGATGGTAAACTCCTCTGCAGCTCCTAAGCTCTAGGAAAAACTTCAACCACCTGCTGCTTTACAGTATCCTTAGACTGACACTGATAGCATCCTACTATTTCTCTCCCTGGTTCAGTTTCCACAAAAATAAAATGGCAAAAATGACAAACCAATTTCACCAGGCTAGAGGAAAAAAAGGTGATAGATTTTAAGGTACTTTGTATATGTATCAGTTTTTATCAACTTCCTTACATAATATATAAAAGCGTTCCTTAACTTTTCAAAGGTATTGCTCTCCTACCAAATAGTCTATAAGCAGTCTAGGTCTCTGAAAATAGCCTCAACTTTCTTTTCCCCACCCAAGTACCTGGCAATTACTACCCTGGGAGTGGTACTTGCTCACAGAATCATAGATCCCAGGGTAGGAAGAGCTCCCCAGAAGTTGTCTGGACAGCCCTCCACTTTCATGTAGAAAAGAGGTCATTACCCCATTTCACGCATGGGTCAAGTGAGGCTCAGAAAGTTCAAGTGATTTGAGCTTAGTCACACTGACGTCCCACAACTCCACACCAACATGCCCCTCTGATTGCTGAAGGTCAGAGGCTTTCCTGTCAGGCCTTTAAGTATAAGATGACTACAGTTCCTGTTCTAGTTCATACAGGTGACGAGACAACCGAGTCCCCTCACCAGGCCTTGGTTCACTAACCTCTAGCGAAGGAGGCTGAGACCCAAAACCTCTCATCTAAGGCCATAAAATAAAAAGAAAAGCCTTAGATGTCAATAAGTTGTCGTCACTTAATGGATTAATAACTTTGAGCAAGAGGGAAAGCATACCCTATAGTTACATTTCAAAACATGAGCTTGGGATATGAGAAAGGGCAGAGAATGTTAATCACAAACAAATTAGTGCAATGAAGTGTGGGGTGTCTGCTTCCTAGAGGCGTCTGAAAATTACTGAGGCTGATGACTATGTGCGTGAAGGGGTCATCATTCCACTTAAAGGTCAGAAAAATGAAGATGCCTAGAAATATCTGTCCATTCCCAAAACTCTCAGGTGCCATGGATTTAATGTTAATGAGGGAAAAAAATTTGTGGAGATCATCTTGATAATCTCATTTTAGAGATCAAGAAATGACAAGGGATAAAGAAACTTCCTCAAGATGACAAAACAGGGCTTCCCTGGTGGCGCAGTGGTTGAGAATCCGCCTGCCGATGCAGGAGACACGGGTTCGTGCCCTGGTCCGGGAAGATCCCACATGCCGCGGAGCAACTAAGTCCGTGAGCCATGGCCGCTGGGCCTGCGCGTCCGGAGCCTGTGCTCCGCAAGGGGAGAGGCCACAGCAGTGAGAGGCCCGCATACCGCAAAAAAAAAAAAAAAAAAAAAAACAAGATGACAAAACAATTAAGAAGCAGATACAACACCCAAGGGATACTCTCAGACATTTCTCCATTAGAAAATCCTTACACCATGTCACACTATTTTATACTATCAGCCAATACATAAAATGGAAAACTCTGAATATATATTTCAACAATTACAGTCAAGAAACAGATATCTTTGTTTCTCTAACGTATTACAATTTCATGGACAAAGGAGAACGGTAAGAGCAGCACGAGATATTTACCATTATTTGATTTTTTTTTTTTTTTTTTTTTTTTAGCAGAGCACACCCAAAAGCAGAGTTTTTTGACCTACAAAAAATGCGGGGGTTGGAGAAGAAAAACATGCTTTATTGTTCGATTATTAAGTTTACTTTGACGTCTTCATTGTACGGGAGGCATTAGCACACAAGCTGCCTCCTAAGACAAGGTGAAAGACCTGGTGGCCTAAGACCTCATTCTCACAGCCCACGTTTTTTGTCAGCTCAAGAGGGGAAGGACCACACCAAAAGGATACATTAATTAACTGTGGACTGCAAAGGCAGATATAAGAAATTAAGAAATGAAGGAAGAGAGAAAGAAACCATTTGACAACATTTTGTCCACAAGTTTCTCGAAGAGCCTTCCCAGACCCTGCCTTCTGCAATCCCAACCCATGTCCTTTGAGGTTTGCTCTCCCATGTTAAACTGCCCCAACTCTCAGTTTTTCCAGCAGTCTCGAGACAGCAAAGGTGGGAGAGGATTGCCAATTTCTCATGAATCCTGAAGATTTCCTTTCTGAGTCATGGGAAACTGAAATAACTCGGGGGGCGGGGATGACTTTAGAAAGAAGCACAGTTTTAAATCAGTTCCCACTAATTTGTTCTGCTTTGTGGTATAAGTCCTGAACACAGGAAAAATTAAGTTTCTAGAGTTGACGCAAAAATGGGAGTTTTTGTTAGGTTCTGTCAATTGTCACCGTGGCAATTCTTATTAGGATTTTTCTGTCATTTTTTTGTTAAATTAATTATAGTTTGATCAGTGTAGGAGCTATTTTGAATCCATGGGACTTTCCTCACCAGATTGTTTTGGCATTTTAAAGTCACTCACATTCAGGGCCTAAACAATATGGCAAGTATCTCTTTTCCTCTCTCATTTATACTCAAATTCTAAACAAAGGAACCATCTGTTCTCTCTCTAAAAACATCAGCCCTTGTTTTCATTTCTCTGTTAATAATAATGCCTCAAAGCTATAGCACGTCTTTTTCCAACTTGCTTATTAAAGCATTCTATAGATACTGCCTCATTCATCTGCAACATCACCCCTGATAAACTGGAGAGAAAAGGGAAATGTTTGTCAATTTTTAATTAGATAAGTGACTATCAGATGTTTGATGAGTTTTGTACAAATGACTGCATGTGAGCCCCCTAAAGGACGTGGCCATCACCTGGCCCAGCTCTGACTCTTCCATATGTAAAAGGGAGACCAGAAAGGAGAAGTCACTTCGTGATCTATTTTTGTACTTGGTCCTCTATCCCCAACTGTGAGCAGCCAAGGTGAGAACCGTGTCTTACACATTTTTTGTGTCTCAGGTAACTGATGTGTAAAAAGTGCTCACTTAAATATTTCTTGAATAAATGAAAATTTTGAGGGTAGTTCCACAGACGGTTGTAGCAGAGCTGGGGTCGGAGCTCAGCTCACCCACCCTCTTATTTAGTGTGCTATTTTTAAGACCAAATAGACCTAAATGCAAGACGAATCAAATAGGGACATCACCAAAAAGGAGGGGAGGGCACATAAGAGGCAGGCCTGTGTCTAGATGTAAGAAATTTGTTGAACAAAGCCAGTAGGCATCACCAAGTTTGGCCACTGGCCACGCTCAAACACAATCCATGCTAAGGCTGACTCTTCAAACGCTCTGCATTCCCTCTGGGCTCCGAGTACTTGGGGATTTGGTGGAACTAGTCCTTAAACATGACCCAACTGGAAGAAATGATGTGCCTTAATGCCGAAGGACACTATGTCTCTGTAACAGCCCTGAGCCCAATAAGAGAGCACCCTCCACCCTGAGATTTCCCCTCATCATTCTCTGTAACCTGAGAGCACTCAGTCTCGGGATCATGAAATCTACCAGCCTAGAGTTTTCCAACTAGCAGAGAGGTCACCGAAATCAAAACCTTTTTTCCATGTGCCTCGCTGGAAATCAGCAACTCATGTGGCACATTTTTTTATTTTCAGAATGCCCTATTCCCCACTGCTACTCCTTGAAGCTAAAGGGAAAATAAATTGTCTCTAGAAAAGCAAGTTAACTGTGGGATTCCGTCACCCGAATTGCTTCTACACTAATAGTTCCAAAAAAGTTGGCAACTCCCTAAAGAGTCTTCAAAAATAGATTGTCTGTGTAGATGAGAAAGCTAGAGGTCTGAGGACAGAAGGAAAAATCCCTTTTTTAAGTAAAAGAAAAAAACAAAAGAAATCATAGAGCCAAAGAGAATTCAAGCATATTATAATGTGGTCTCATATAAGGTGAATTTGTTTCAGATATGAACAGGAAACAAATTAGTTAACAAAATACAAACAGGACTTCCCTGGTGGCGCAGTGGTTAAGAATCTGCCTGCCAATGCAGGGGACACAGGTTCGAGCTCTGGTCTGGGAAGATCCCACATGCCGCGGAGCAGCTGAGCCCATGCGCCACAACTGCTGAGCTTGCGCTCTGGAGCTCGCAAGCCACAGCTGCTGAAGCCTGCACGCCTAGAGTCTGTGCTCCGCGGCAAGCAAAGCCACCGCAATGAGAAGCCCGCCACAAAGAGTGGTCCCCGCTCACCGCAACTAGAGAAAGCCTGCGTGCAGCAACGAAGACCCAATGCAGCCAAAAACAAACAAATAAATTAATTAAATAAAATAAAAATACAAACAAATCCGCATAGATGAACCTTCAAACAATTCGGGTGATTTTTTTCTCAAAGGCGGGAGGTGGGTGGGCATGGTGGGGCGGAGGGGAGAGAAAGACATGGGAATAAGGATGGAGTCACTTGAACACCCAACACATTGCGTCTGACACGGACACAGAGGCTGCGGCGGTGTCTGGCATTGTCCAGCCCACAGTGGGAAGCATTTGTATCAAGCCACACAGTATCAGCAGGAGAAAAAGACAGCGAGTACTTCAGGGCAGACAGTTACAGAGAGGGCCCCTGCACAGAGCCCACACAGCAAGCTGAATGCATCTTATATCAATAGTCCTTCCCTCTCGCTCACCACACGCAACTCCTGGAGGCCTTCAGGGTCAAGGCTGTCCCCAGAACCATTCATCATTCCTGCCGCCACTACCTGTTGACCGGCTCTCAATATGTTCCTGACAAGTTTGCCCTTTTCATACATACGGACCTTCCTGCTCTCAGGCTACCTCCGAAAATATCACCTTGGACTTCGTGTACATCTCCAGTAATCCGGCATCCTAACATTTAACGTTTAAAAGTGAAAGGGTCCTACATTAAAGACCATGTAAAAGATCCACAAAATGTTACTTAAGTGGCCTTCATCTCCAAGCCTAACTTTTTCAGAAGGTCATTTGGAAGATGGCCACTGGGGAGGTCGGTCAGGCGTTCATCTGACGTCTGATTAGGTGTCTGTCACAGCTGCAAGAACAGAGAAGACCTGTGCTTGGAGCTGTCACAGCCCTTGACAATCTCCTCCTGGCAAAGCCACCTCTGAGAAAAGAACCCCTAAGAAGGCAGATGCTTCCTCTCACATGAGTGGCCCTACTGGCTAACCAGTAAATTCGACTTGATAGTGATGATCGGTACTTTTTCAAATAAAAGTTTCTATCAAAGGATGTTGCCGGTGTGATATTCTAACTACTCAGTTCAAGTTGGATGATTGGGGGGCAAGACTCTCAACCACTCTGGACATCATGATGTTTCTTTTTCTACAAAATAAAGCAATCCAATTCAATAAGGTTTAGACTTCCTTCTGGCTCAGAAATCCTGTGCCTAATTATTTAGTTCCTACTGCCAAGTGGTCTGCCCTCTCCCTCCTAGTTTGTTCATCTCCATCCTCTCTCTCCCTCCTCTTTCTCTCTCTTTCTCTGCCCCCGCCACACACACACACACACACACACACACACACACACACACACACACACACACACACATAACCCACCCCAACATCCCTCTTATCCAGTCCACAAACTTGTTATTTTAGGCAAACTGCAAGCAATTCCTACCCACGATCCGCATCACTGCTTCTCTGCTTAAGATTTGACACCAAAAGGATTTTTTAATTAGTTTATGAGAGAAGAAAAATGGGGCACATGCCCACCCCCCTTACACACAGACCTCACCTTGAGATGAGATCCTCTGAGGGCTCCAGCAGTCTCTTCATCCCCCGGCCACAGAGGCTGCCACCTGCCGGGACTCCAGCCGCTCAAGTCTGATCTCTACCCCTTACTCTCTGACACCCTGAACAAGTCATTTTACCTCTCTGGGCCTCAGTTTCCCTAACTGCAAAGTGAGGCATTTGGGATAAAATAAATGCCAATGTAACTACCAATTCTGACATTCTTCTCTAGAGCTCTGAAATGTCATCAGACATCAAAACAGACACCCTCCAAAGCCCTCTCTCTAATATTGGTGTTGACCTACAGGCTCCCAGATAAATGCAAGTGACTTTTTGCATGATCTTGCACAATAAGTAATAATAGCGCATCAATAGGGGCAAGTACTTCTAATTTGTGTTTGTTTATTTGTTTATTTCCAGGCTAAAGAAGTTGTAGGAACTGCCTGCTATTGGCCTTTGGAGACCCCATGATGCCTTTTTTTTTTTTTTTTTTTTTTCCTACAATGGACCAGAAGTTCAGAAACTAAAAAGGTAAACGTGGAAACCACACAGTAAAAACATGGAGGCTGAAAAATTGAGAAAATGATTTAGGGTAAATAATACCACATCCCTCTTAAAACTTTTTTTTAAAACAATAATGAGAGTAAGAGGAGTACTATAAAGTAAAAATAAAATTGAGCACAGAAAAGACTGATTTGCCTAGGATTCCTCTCAGCCATGTAATCAGCACGCATAGCAAAGACCGTATAATACTCATGTTTCTATTTGTTGCCCTCAACTGACATGGTTGGTCGTTTGTTTTGTTTTAAATAAAATGGGGAAGCAACAAATATATTAAATCCATCTGCAAAAAACCCATATTTGCATGTGGAAAACAAATAAGTGGGTGTCTGAATGGGTGATTAGGCATGCAATTGCCCATCTGCACCCGGGGCCCCAGCCTCCCTGCAGGTGCGCCTGACGCAGGAGCAGAGACTCAGAAAGGAGGGTCCTCCACCACAGAGAGCAACAGACAGGAGGGCAACCATACCCTCCGCAACTGGATTTGTTCTGAGCTGCCCCTGGTACTGTCCCAGCTCTCCATCCACTGTCCCTGTATCTTAAAGCTGAAAGCCAGAAATAACTTTCGTCATCCTTTTCTTAGATTGCTGTGGATTCTTTAAATCACAAAGGCAATTTCTTTTTCTGAGCATCTTCAGTACGTGCTTAACAAATATTTGTTATTGCATCTGTCTTTATGAGAATGGGCGGCCTCCTCTCCTGCACTCTTCACCTCGGTCACTCCACTCCAGCCATGCTGGCCTCCTCACTTTTCTGGAATGCATCAGGCATGCTTCGGCCTCCGGGCCTTGGCAATTGCTTTCTTTCAGCCTGAAACATTCTTTCCCCTCTCTTCAGCTGACTGCCTCACTGCCTTCAGGCCCGTGTGCTTGTGTACTCGTATCAGTAAGACGGTCTCGGACCAATGAATTTTAAATCTGTGTCATCCCCACACTCTGCCCTTAACCTGCTTTATTTTTCTTCTGAAAATAGATCACAACCTAAATATTATCTGTTTACTCATTGATTTATGTGTTGTCTGTTCCCATCAAAGAGAAAGTTTGTCTGATTTTGTTCACGGTTCTATTCCCTACACCTGGAATAGTCTAGCACATAGTAGGTGCTAAATACCCAGTTGTTAGGTTAATGAGTCATCATCATTATTTGCAAACCACTACACTGGGTACCATGGGTCCTCTCATGGAATAAGACAGGATTTATGCTCTTAGGAAGCTTCTACAACCCCGTGGAGAAGGAAGACTTGAAATCTGCTTACACAGCAGAGCAAAGCAATGCGAATGCTCCACTGGAGGTATAAACAAAGCACTCTGATAGTACAGAAAAAGCAAGCTTTTGACATTGGAGGGGGGAGTGGGTAGAAGCGGATTGAAGGACGCCAACAGAACAGAATTCTTTGGAACTGTCTTGAAAAGAAGCTCAGAAATCATGCTCAAAACTGCATTCAGCACAAACAAGTACCAAGACATCCTTAGTTAGCCTCCTTTCCTTCATCAATAATGCTAAGTGAAACAAGATTGCCCAAGATAAGTCAGCATTTCTGTGTGCCAAGACCATGGAGAAAAGAAGAATCACTTCCCTCCATAAAGCCTTCACTTTAAAATGGAAATTATTTAATTTGCACACAAAACGCACACAAAACATGTCTATAGAAAATTCCATGCTCTCCGGACAGGAACGACCTTAAAGGGCATCTAGTCCAATGTCTTATTTCCTCTGCGAGGACCCATCAGTATCAGCCTCTACCTAAATAGCCCTAACACCCGAAATGACCCATGCCACTGTGGTCTGCTCTTAATACTAAAACATTCTCCCTCACACTGTCTTTCTGTTGCTTCTACCCACTGCTCCCAGAACTCCTTCTGGGGTCACAAAGAGCAAGTTCATGTCCCCTTCCATGGCAGAGTGCCACTCTGCCCCCTCCTCCTCCATTCCCTTTCTCTCTTCTCCACACTAACCACTTCCGCTTCCTTCTTTCATCCATCCTAAACTGCCCCCTTCCTTTCCCTCCTCTATCTCTCTCTGTCTCTCACTGTTCCAGGACTTTTTTTTTTTTGGAGCTGACCTAGTGCTCAAGCAATTTAGCATTCTTTGGAGAGCTGAGCATTTTGTCTGGGGTCTGAGAGAGGGGCACAGAGGATCCAAAGGAACATGGGGGTTAACTCTGTGAGCCTTGACCCAGGAAGAAGACCCTGGCAGAGTAACCTAACTTTCTGACCTTGACCTTGAAATGACACCTCTGACATCAATTAGAATACTGTGGACATTATAACTCTTTGAAAGCAAAGAAGGCAAAGAGGTGAAGAGCATCTCCTGAGTCCCTTCTCCTCTTCTAACTCTGATATTCTATTAGTGTTCCTTGCAGTGGGGATGGGGAACTTGCTGTTGTATTAAGTTCTGTGGTATTAAATACAGAGAAAGGGTTTCTAAATAGAAGGCAGAAGCTTCAGAGAAGGCTTGGAGGAAGAGGTGCACTTGAGCTGGCCTGAAGAAGTTTGCTACCTGTAGGAACCAGTAAGCTATATCTGCCTTTCGCTGAAGAAAATTCAGGATCCGGGAAGCATTTCCTGTAGCAAGAACAGCATAAGCAAAGGAATGGTGAGGACTATGGCGTGATGAGAGGCTAAGGACTGCTGAGAGAGCTGTAGCCAAAACAGAGGCCAAGGAGAGCATTGGGGGAGGGGAACAAAGATGATGACAAGACAAGATTAGAAGAGTCAACCAGAGTCTTTGTGGGGTTTTAAATGCTGATTTTTTTTTAAATTGACTTAAAGTCCTTAAGACTTACAAATGAGAAACAGAGATAAGAAAGGACTGGAGGGAAAGTAAAGAATCCATCTCTATTCTCAAAGGAAAAAAAGCCTTGCCCTAAACTATATTACAGGAACACTTTCATTATGTAAAAGCCTATTTTGTTTTCATGTCATTCTTAGATTACATCATAGAGTGGCTGTAGCCGTCTCGTACCATATTATAAATAAATCACCAGCTTAATCATAGAATAAGCCAGGGCCCTAGATTTAAGAGGAAAATATTAGATCATTTTTAATAACTGATATAACTCAAGCCAGTCACCACTGAAGCAGGGGGAAGTGATGTCATCCTAAAGGAGTCCAAAGAGGAACAGGAGAGGGTCAGCCCTGGGCAGGTCCCAGAGAAGCTTCCATTTACAAAGGAAGAGGTGGCTGATGGTAGCTGAGTGGAGCTCATCCTCTATACTGAACAATCTTGTCATGAAAACCAACAATGACTTCTTTTTTGTTTTTTGTTTGTTTGCTTTGCGGTACGCGGGCCTCTCACTGCTGTGGGCTCTCCCGTTGCGGAGCACAGGCTCTGGACGCACAAGCTCAGCGGCCATGGCTCACGGGCCCAACCGCTCCGCGGCACGTGGGATCTTCCTGGATCGGGGCACGAACCCGCGTCCCCTGCATCAGCAGGCGGACTCTCAACCACTGCGCCACCAGGGAGGCCCCAACAATGACTTCTTAATAGACCTTCTTCATGAAACACAGTGTACAAATAGTTGTTCCCAAAACGACTATATTTCCAAAGACCAGAAAACATGAGCATATTTTGATGTCTGTATTTACGTCTTGGGAGCCATTGAGCAAAATTATAAATGTTAAGGCTTTTAGTTATTCAGGAAAAGATGAAATCTGGGGTGACATATGCAAATGCTGGCCCAAGCCGAGGAGACAGTGCAAAGTGGGGACACTGAGATAATGGTCTGACAAAGAAAAGAACCAGGGTGGTTTCTAGCAGTTACAGACTATTAAGGAGATTGGAAACTAAACTGTATAATGTGCACCAACTATGCACTAAGTAGCATACACAATTGGCACTTTTTTTTTTTTTTTTTTTTTTTGCGGTACGCGGGCCTCTCACTGTTGTGGTCTCTCCCGTTGCGGAGCACAGGCTCCAGACGCGCAGGCTCAGCGGCCATGGCCACGGGCCCAGCCGCTCTGCGGCATGTGGGATCTTCCCAGACCAGGGCACGAACCCGTGTCCCCTGCATTGGCAGGCGGATTCTCAACCACTGCACCACCAGGGAAGCCCCCACAATTGGCACTTTAAATACGTCATGCTGCTTTGTGAGCACAGAAGAATCTGTAAGATAGGTGCTACTGGCACAATATTTTTCAGATATGGAAACCAGTTTAAAAATGATTAAACAACTTAAGTAAGATTATGCAGCTAATATATGACAGTCTTCCTATTCCAATTCCACTTTATCAGGGACACATAGTTTTTTGAGGCAGGAGCCCAATGTGTCCCCCTTTGCCTGGCAACGTATCAGTAATAAAGCTATCCTTTTAAAAAAAAGATTATTCCGCTTATCTCGTTGCCTTCTCCCAATGAAAACTACTTCTTACTATAGACTTTCAATAAAAGTTAAATAATTGATAAGAAACACTTTGAAAGCACCAAAAGCAAAAAAATATATATATATATTGAAATCCAAAAGGAACCGTGGAGTTAGGAATAGTATTGACATTCTGGCCAGGGACAGTCTCAATGACCAAAGCTGGCCTTCCATGTTTTGGCTGCAGGGTTGCTAATGAGTTTGACCATCCTTTTAAGTGTCCCATTTCCATTAATTTTTAGGAATGTTAAGGTGGGCTCTAAGGCAACCTGTCATCTTCTATAAAATGTACTGCCGAGCTTGGTTTTATAAAAAGACTATTTTGGTGGGGGAAGGAGATGGATGCTCTGGAAAAGGGCTTTCTGCCAGACAGAAAGTATTGACTGAGGTTTTCTGTCTGATCCTGTCAGTCTCACAGTAATGTTGTGTATTGGCTCACTGTTCTTAATACAAATGTTATTCATAACTGCAGAGACACACTGTCTGAGCCAAGTAATACTGATTTATGCAACTTTTCAGGACACAGCGTGACTCAATAGGAGACGTAGATGCAAAATTTAACTAAAAGAACAACATCAAGGCTCAAGTCTCCAAATTTTGACCTATTTTCCCCAATCTCTTTCTGGGACAGGATAGAGGTTGCAAAAAGCAGAGAATACATGCCTAAAAGTTGTATGGACTGATTTGGAAGCAGAGACTGTGCGGAGAGGTGGAGGGGACGCACTGGGCCAGAGTCTGAGGTGCCTTAGATGTCCCTCCCATGGCTACCCCTGGCTCCGTGGCTCTGGAAGAGTCT
The DNA here is from genome assembly GCF_026419965.1 of Kogia breviceps. Taxonomy (NCBI): domain Eukaryota; kingdom Metazoa; phylum Chordata; class Mammalia; order Artiodactyla; family Physeteridae; genus Kogia; species Kogia breviceps. Next base: position 70,842,384 of record NC_081314.1, on the reverse strand, counting down.
GTCACCTCTCTGGGTCTTGGCATCTCATCTGCACAGCAAAGAGCTCAAGTAAGAACATGCAAACATTTCCACCAAAGCAGCCCTAACTGCTAAAGAGGGCAAAGAGTTAGAGGTATAATAGCACAGCATTAATTAAAAACTTGTGTTCTTCCTCTGAAAAGCCATGCTAGTTTTTCATTCTGTGTGATTATATATCAATGCTTATATTCAGATTTTAAATGGAGTTCTCCCCCAAAAAAGTCTTCAAGTAAAATTGTTCCACAGAGGTGCACTGAGAATATGCACTTTAGCACTTGCCATGTAAGCTTGGGTGTCTGAGGCAGGTAGTGCCCAGAGGGCCCCCTGTAACTCCACCTCCTGTGCTTCAGGCCCTTGTGCAGTCCCTCCCCTTGACTGGGCTGGATCTAGTGACTTGCTTTCAGCAAGCAGAATGAGGCAGAGGAAATGGTGTGTCACTTCCAGGATTAGGTTACAAAAAGGCTGTGGATGTGGCTTGATCTGAGGAATTGTGTCTTGCTCACTTGCTCTGATGGAAGCCAGCTGCCATGTTGTGAGCTGCCTATGGAGAAGCCCACAAGGCAAGCAACTGAGGGCAGCCTCCAGCCAACAGTCGGCGAGGAACTGAGGCCCCGAGTCCAACAACCCGTGGGGAACTGGATCCTGCCAACGATGTGATTGATCTTAGTGGTGGGTCATCCCCAGCGGAACCTTCAGATGAGACTGCAACCTCAAGACAGACCTGGAGGTACCCATCTAAGCTGCTCCCAGATTCCTGACTCACAGAACCTGTGACATAATCAATGTTTCTTGTTTTAAAGTGCTAAGTTTGGGGTAACTGGTTATGCAGCAATAGATAGAGAAGACATCATTCCAATCTGAGAGGTTCAGTCCTGGATTATTTTAAAGGCCCCTACCAACACCACCATTTTTCTTGAGGCTTAGGGAGTAGACCAAAAGAGACTGGCTATCAGGAACTCTTGAAAGGAACCCATGTCCCACAGAATGTAGAGATGATTGCTGGCTTGATAACATATACCCAGGCATACTCTGGCCACCTGGAGGTGACCATGGAAATAATATCAGTGCAGATCAAAACCAACATGATGCTTTCGGCAGCAGTACAGTGATGGTAAATAAACCAGAGACTGAAGCACATGTGGAAGGTGAAAGGCTCCTTGCCTGCCCAGCTATGTTCTGCCATCAGCTACATCACCATCAGAACCTGTCCAGCCAAACTGCAGCTCCATGGTTCACTGAGAAGTTCTGAGGTCAGCCCCCCTCCTCCTAGAAACCTTCCCCAATGTTCCCAATTCTTCTCACTCCCCCATCCTTTCATCTAAGCCCCTTGAGAACTGAAGCTATAACTTGATTACCTCGATTTCCCAAGCACCTAATATAAGACCTGGTGATGGGCTTCCCTGGTGGCGCAGTGGTTGAGAGTCCGCCTGCCGATGCAGGGGACACGGGTTTGTGCCCCCGTCCGGGAGGATCCCACGTGCCGCGGAGCGGCTGGGCCCGTGAGCTGTGGCCGCTGAGCCTGCGCGTCCGGAGCCTGTGCTCCGCAACGGGAGAGGCCACAACAGTGAGAGGCCCGCGTACCACAAAAAAAAAAAAAAGACCTGGTGATCAAAGGGAGACCTTCACGTGGCGGAGGAGTAAGACATGGAGATCACCTTCCTCCCCACAAATACATCAACATGTGGAACAACACGTACAGAACGCCTACTGAATGCTGGCAGAAGACCTCAGACTTCACAAAAGGGAAAAATCTCCCCACATACTGGGTGGGGAAAAAACAAAACAAAACAAAACAGAGACAAAAGAATACATCTGGGACCTGCACCTCTGGGAGGGAGCTGTGAAGATGGAAAGGTTCCCACACACTAGAAGCCCCTTCGTGGGTAGAGACTGCGGGTGGCAGAGGGGGAAACTTCAGAGCCACGGAGGAGAGTGCAGCAACAGGGGTGTGGAAGGAAAAGCAGACAGATTCCCACACAGAGGATCGCTGCTGACCAGCACTCACCAGCCTGAGGGGCTTGTTTGCTCACCCATCAGAGCGGGTGGGGGCTGGGAGCTGAGGCTCAAGCTTCAGAGGTCAGATCCCAGGAGAGGACTGGGGTTGGCTGCGTGAGCACAGCCTGAAGGGGCTAGTGCACCACAGTTAGCTGGGAGGGAATCCAGTAAAAAATCTGGACATGCCTAAGAGGCAAGAGACCATTGTTTTGGGGTGCATGAGGAGAGGGGATTCAGAGCATCGCCTAAACGAGCTCCAGAGATGGGCACGAACCACAGCTATCAGCACGGATCCCAGAGACGGGCATGAGACACTAAGGCTGATACTGCAGCCACCAGGAAGCCTGTGTGTAAGCACAGGTCACTCTCCACACCTCCCCTCCCGGGAGCCTCTGCAACCCACCACTGCCAGTGTCCCGTGATCCCAGGGACAGCTTCCCAGGGAGAACACATGGCACGCCTCAGGCTGGTGCAACATCACGCTGGCCTCTGCTGCCCCAGGCTCGCCCCACATTCCGTACCCCACCCTCCCCTCAGAATGAATGAGCCAGAGCCCCCGAATCAGCTGCTCCTTTAACCCGGTCCTGTCTGAGAGAACAGACGCCCCCAGGTGACCTACATGCAGAGGCGGGTCCAGATGCAAAGCTGAACCGCAGTAGCTGTGCGAACAAAGAAGAGAAAGGGGGCTTCCCTGGTGGCGCAGTGTTTGAGAATCTGCCTGCCAATGCAGGGGACACAGGTTCGAGCCCTGGTCTGGGAAGATCCCACATGCCTCGGAGCAACTGGGCCCATGAGCCACAATTACTGAGCCTGCGCATCTGGAGCCTGTGCTCCACAACAAGAGAGGCCGCCATAGTGAGAGGCCCGCACACCGCGATGAAGAGTGGCCCCCGCTCGCCACAACTAGAGAAAGCACTCACACAGAAACGAAGACCCAACACAGCAAAAAATAAATAAATAAATTTATTAAAAAAAAAAAAAAGGAGAGAAAGGGAGATCTCTCCCAGCAGGCTCAGGAGCACCAGATTAAATCCCCACAATCAACCTGACGTTCCCTGCATCTGCGCAATACCTGAACAGACAATGAAGCATCCCAAAACGGAGACAGTGGACTTTGGGAGCAACTGTTGACTTGGGCTTGCTTTCTGCATCTAATTTGTTTCTGGTTTTATGTTTATCTTAGTTTAGTATTTAGAATTTATTAACATTGGTATATTTGTTTATTGATTTGGTTGCTCTCTTCCTTTTTTATATATATATAGATTTTTTTTTCCTTTTTCTCTTTTTGTGAGGGGCTATGTGTTTGCTTCTTTGTGTGATTTAGTTCGTATAGCGTTGCTTTTACCATTTGTCCTAGGGTTCTGTCTGTCTGTTTTTGTTTGTTTCCTTGTTTTTTAGTATAGTTTTTAGTGCTTACTATCATTGGTGGACTTGTTTTTTGGGTTTGATCTCTTCTTTCTTTCTTTCTTTTTTATTACATTTTAATTTTTTTAATAATATTTTTTGTTTTAATAACATTTTTATTTTATTTTATTTTTTTCTTTCTTTCTTTCTTTTTTCTCCCTTTTCTCTGAGCCATGCGGTTGACAGGGTCTTGCTGCTCTGGCCAGAAGTCAGGCCTGAGTCTCTGAGATGGGAGAGCCAAGTTCAGGACATTGGTCCACCAGAGACATCCTGGCTACACAAAATATCAAACAGCAAAAGCGCTCCCAGACATCTCCATCTCAACGCTAAGAACCAGCTCCACTCAATGACCAGCAAGCTACAGTGCTGGACACCCTATGCCAAACAACTAGCAAGACAGGAACACAACCCCACCCATTAGCAGAGAGCTTGCCTAAAATCATAATAAGGTCACAGAAACCCCAAAACACACCACCGAATGCAGTCCTGCCCAACAGAAAGAGAAGATCCAGCATCATCCACCAGAACACAGGCACCAATCCTCTCCACCAGAAAGCCTACACAAACCACTAAACCAACCTTAGCCACTGCAGGCAGACACCAAAAACAAGGAGAACTACAAATGTGCAGGCTGCAAAAAGCAAACCCCAAACATAGTAAGTTAAGCAAAATGACAAGACGGATAAACACACGGCAGATGAAGAAGCAAGGTAAAAACCCACCAGACCAAATAAATGAAAAAGAAATAGGCAGTCTACCTGAAAAAGAATTCAGAATAATGATAGTAAAGATGATCCAAAATCTTGGAAATAGAAAGGAGAAAATACAAGAAATGTTTAACAAGGAACTAGAAGAAGTAAAGAGCAAACAGACAATGAAGAACAACACAATAAATGAAATTAAAAATTCTCTAGGAGGAATCAATAGCAGAATAACTGAGGCAGAAGAATGGATAAGTGGCCTGGCAGATAAAATAGTGGAAATAACTACCACAGAGCAGAATAAAGAAAAAAGAATGAAAAGAATTGAGGACAGTCTCAGAGATGTCTGGGAAAACATTAAACACACCAACATTCGAATTATAGAGGTCCCAAAAGAAGAAAAGCAAAAGAAAGGGACTGAGAAAATATTTGAAGAGATTACAGTTGAAAACCTCCCTAATATGGGAAAGGAAATAGTCAATCAACTCCGGAAAGTGCAGAGAGTCCCATACAGGATAAATCCAAGGAGAAACACGACAAGACACATATTAATCAAACTATCAAAAATTAAATACAAAGAAAAAATAGTAAAAGCAGCAAGGGAAAAACAACAAATAACATACAAGGGAATCCCCATAAGGTTAACAACTGATCTTTCAGCACAAACTCTAAAAGCCAGAAGGGAGTGGCAGGACATATTTAAAGTGACGAAAGAGGAAAACCTACAATCAAGATTACTATAGTCAGCAAGGATCTCATTCAGATTAGATGGAGAAATTAAAACCTTTACAGACAAGCAAAAGCTAACAGAATTCAGCACCACCAAACCACAATTACAACAAATGCTAAAGGAACTTCTGTAGGCAGTAAACACAAGAGAAGGGAAAGACCTACAAAAACAAACCCAAAACAATTCAGAAAATGGTAATAGGAACATACATATCAATAACTACCTTAAATGTAAATGGATTAAATGCTGCAACCAAAAGACAGACTGGGGATGAATGGATACAAAAACAAGACCTGTATATATGCTGTCTGCAAGACACTCACTTCAGTCCTAGGGACACATACAGTCTGAAAGTGAGGGGACAGAAAAGGTATTCCATGCAAATGGAAAACAAAAGAAAGCTGGAGTAGCAATTCTCATATCAGACAAAACAGACTTTAAAATAAAGACTATTACAAGAGACAAAGAAAGACACTACATAATGATCAAGGGGCCAATCCAAGATGAAGATATAACAATTGTAAACATTTATGCACACAACATAGGAGCACCTCAATACATAAGGCAAATGCTAACAGCCATAAAAGGGGAAATCAACAGTAACACAAATATAGTAGGGGACTTTAACACCCCACTTTCACCAATGGACAGATCATCCAAAATGAAAATAAATAAGGAAACACAAGCTTTAAATAATACATTACAGAAGATGGACTTAATTGATATTTACAGGACATTCCATCCAAAAACAACAGAATACAGTTTCTGCTCAAGTGCTCCTGGAACATCCTCCAGGATAGACCCTATCTTGTATCACAAATCAAGCCTCAGTAAATTTAAGAAAATTGAAATCATATCAAGTATCTTTTCCGACCACAATGCTATGAGACTACATATCAATTACTGGAAAAAATCTGTAAAAAATACAAACACATGGAGGCTAAACAATACACTACTTAATAACCTAGAGGTCACTGAAGAAATCAAAGAGGAAATCAAAAAATACCTAGAAACAAATAACAATGAAAACACGACGACCCAAAACCTATAGGATACAGCAAAAGCAGTTCTAAGAGGGAAGTTTATAGCAATACAATCCTACCTCAAGAAACAACAAACATCTCAAATAAACAACCTAACCTTACACCTAGGGCAATTAGAGAAAGAAGAACAAAAAAACCCCAAAGTTAGCAGAAGGAAAGAAATCATAAAGATCAGATCAGAAATAATGAAAAACAAATGAAGGAAACAATAGCAAAGATCAATAAAACTAAAAGCTGGTTCTTTGAGACGATAAACAAAATTGATAAACCATTAGCCAGACTCATCAAGAAAAAAAGGGAGAAGACTCAGATCAATAGACTTAGAAATGAAAAAGGAGAAGTAACAACTGACACCGCAGAAATGCAAAGGATTATAAGAGACTACTACAACAACTATATGCCAATAAAATGGACAACCTGGAAGAAATGGACAAACTCTTAGAAAAGCACAAACTTCCAACACTGAATGAGGAAGAAATAGAAAATATAAACAGACCAATCACAAACACTGAAATTGAGACTGTCATTAAAAATCTTCCAACAAACAAAAGCCCAGGACCAGATGGCTTCACAGGCAAATTCTATCAAACATTTAGAGAAGAGCTAACACCTATCTTTTCAAAATCTTGCAAAATATAGCAGAGGGAGGAACACTCCCAAACTCATTCTATGAGGCCACCATCACCCTGATACCAAAACCAGACAAAGATGTCACAAAGAAAGAAAACTACAGGCCAATATCACTGATGAACATAGACGCAAAAATCCTCAACAAAATACTAGCAAACAGAATCCAACAGCACATTAAAAGGATTATACACCATGATCAAGTGGGGTTTATCCCATGAAGGCGAGGATTCTTCAATATATGCAAATCAATCAATGTGATACACCATATTAACAAATTGAATTATAAAAACCATATGATCATCTCAATAGATGCAGAGAAAGCTGTTGACAAAATTCAACACCCATTTATGATAAAAACTCTCCAGAAAGTGGGCACAGAGGGAACTTACCTCAACATAATAAAGGCCATATATGACAAACCTACAGCCAACATCGTTCTCAATGGTGAAAAATTGAAACCATTTCCTCTAAGATCAGGAACAAGACAAGGCTGTCCACTCTCACCACTATTATTCAACATAGTTTTGGAAGTTTTAGCCACAGCAATCAGAAAAGAAAAAGAAATAAAAGAAATCCAAATCAGAAAACAAGAAGTAAAGCTGCCACTGTTTGCAGATGACATGATACTATACATAGAGAATCCTAAACATGCTAACAGAAAACTACTAGAGCTAATCAATGAATTTGGTAAAGTAGCAGGATGGATACAAAATTAATGCACAGAAATCTCTTGCATTCCTATACACTAATGATGAAAAATCTGAAAGAGAAATTAAGGAAACACTCCCATTTACCACTGCAACAAAAAGAATAAAATACCTAGGAATAAACCTACCTAGGGAGACAAAAGACCTGTATGCAGAAAACTATAAGACACTGTTGAAAGAAATTAAAGATGATACAAACAGATGGAGAGATATACCATGTTCTTGGATTGGAAGAATCAACATGGTGAAAATGACTCTACTGCTCAAAGCAATCTACAGATTCAATGCAATCCCTATCAAACTACCACTGGCATTTTTCACAGAACTAGAACAAAAAAGTTCACAGTTTGTATGCAAACACAAAAGACCCTGAATAGCCAAAGCAATCTTGTGAAATAAAAATGGACTTGGAGGAATCGGGCTCCCTGACTTCAGACTATACTACAAAGCCACAGTAATCAAGACAGTATGGTACTGGCACAAAAAAAAAAAGAAATATAGATCAATGGAACAGGATAGAAAGTCCAGAGATAAACCCATGCACCAATGGTCAATTTATTTATTTATTTATTTTTTTGTGGTACGTGGGCCTCTCACTGTTGTGGCCTCTCCCATTGTGGAGCGCAGGCTCCGGACGCACAGGCTCAGCGGCCATGGCTCACAGGCCCAGCCGCTCTGTGGCATGTGGGATCTTCCCGGACCGGGGCACGAACCCGTGTCCCCTGCATCGGCAGGCGGATTCTCAACCACTGCGCCACCAGGGAAGCCCTGGTCAACTTATTTTTGATAAGGGAGGCAAGAGTACACAATGGAGAAAAGATACCCTCTTCAATAAGCGGTGCTGGGAAAATTGGACAGCTACATGTAAAAGAATGAAATTAGAACGCTCCCTAATGCCATACACAAAAATAATCTCAAAATGGATTAAAGACCTAAATGTAAGACCAGACACTATAAAACTCTTAGAGGAAAACATAGGCAGAACACTCCATGACATAAATCACAGCAAGATCCTTTTTGACCCACCTTCAAGAGAAATGTTAATAAAAATAAATGGGACCTAATGAAACTTAACCTTTTGCACAGCAAAGGAAACTACAAACAAGATGAAAAGACAACCCTCAGAATGTGAGAAAATATTTGCAAATGAAGCAACTGACAAAGGATTAATCTCCAAAATTTACAAGCAGCTCATACAGCTCAATATCAAAGAAACAAACAAACCAATCCAAAAATGGGCAGAAGACCTAAATAGACATTTCTCCAAAGAAGATATACAGATTACCAACAAACACACGAAAGGATGCTCAGCATCACTGATCATTAGAGAAATGCAAATCAAAAGTACAATGAGCTATCACCTCACACCAGTCAGAATGGCCATCATCAAAAAATCTACAAACTATAAATGCTGGAGAGGGCATGGAGGAAAAGGAACACTCTTGCACTGTTGGTGGGAATGTAAATTGATACAGCCACTATGGAGAACAGCATGGAGGTTCCTTAAAAAACTACAAATAGAACTACCATATGACCCAGCAATCCCACTACTGGGCATATACTCTGAGAAAACCATAATTCAAGAAGAGTCATGTACCACAATGTTCACTGCAGTTCTATTTACATTAGCCAGGACATGGAAGCAACCTAAGTGTCCATCAACAGACGAATGGACAAAGAAGATGTGGCACATATATACAATGGAATATTACTCAGTTAAACTGAAATGAAATTGAGTTATTTGTAGTGATGTGGATGGTCCTAGAGTCTGTCATACAGAGTGAAGTAAGTCAGAAAAAGAAAAACAAATATTGTATGCTAACACATGTATACAGAATCTAAAAAAAACAAAAAACAAAAATGTTTCTGAAGAACCTAGGGGCAGGACAGGAATAAAGATGCAGATGGAGTGAATGGACTTGATGACACGGGGAGGCAGAAGGGTAAGCTGGGACGAAGTGACAGAGTGGCATGGACTTATATACACTACCAAATGTAAAACAGATAGCTAATGGGAGGCAGCCACATAGCACAGGGAGATCAGCTCGCTGCTTTGTGACCACCTAGAGGGGTGGGATAGGGAGGGTGGGAGGGAGATGCGAGAGGAAGGAGATATGGGGATATATGTATATGTATAGCTGATTCACTTTGTTATAAAGCAGAAACTAACACACCACTGTAAAGCAATTATACTCCAATAAAGATGTTAAAGAAAAAAAAAAGACCTGGTGATCAATGAATGTGTGTTGTAAACAATATCTTTCTAATGTGTATTTCCCTCTTATGTATGTCTTTCTCTCCAACTAGACTATAAGCTTCTCAGGGTTAGGGACTATGCTTAATTCACCGTGGTGTCCTAAAGATCCTGAGTTTTCTGACTTCCAGGCAAACACTGGGATCAGGGCAGAGAGCAAGCACACGCCCTGTGAACCAGGAGTAAATATTTGGCAGCAATCTATACAGGACTCATGGGGCTCTCCATCCACTCACCATCAGTCCCCCTCCACCACAAAGTAGCCCAATGGGGGAGAACCTGAGAACTCCTGACAACCTAGGGCTCTGCCCAAGGTACAGTAGAAGTGTGTCCACTGTGCTGAGGTCAGGAAATAGAAGCATGTGGAATTAGGAGGAAGGAAACGAAAGAAAGAGCCAGCTCCACCTTCTACTTACATGGACAGTGAAACATCTCCGACAACACATCCCTTGGTTATAGAACAGCCACAGGGCCTCAGGAGTCTGGATGAGTCCCTGCTCATACCCAACAAACCCTTTTGTAACTGTTGAAGCAGTAACATAAAAGCATTAAAGCTGGCTACACAGATAGTCACACATGCCCAGAAATCACCTGACTGACAGACTGGAGGGAGCCAAGACCTTCACCTCTGACGGAAGTGACCAATGCTTTGCTTCCGGCAGAGATTAATACCTGATTCTTCTGAGGACCAAAGAGGAAATATTAAAACTGAAAGCCCTTGGCTACCATCAACAATTGTATGCTAGTATCAACAGAGGGAAATAATTTCCTTCCTGACTCCCACTAGGCCAGTCATGCCTAGAGCAGAAGGTGTGATTATCTAATCAAACAACGCAAGTCCCAAATGGCTAGACTGTAGCTTCTAGGGAATTTCTCAAAGCACTGAGACTTCCTCAGTCTCTGAATCTACCTCCCTCCACCTCCTGTTGCCTAGAGCAAAAACAAATATGGAAAGTAATCATGATACACAACTTCATCTCAACTTCAACCATGATCATTAAGCTGGGTTACAGACCTCGCTCCTTTCCAAGACTGAGGACACATTACTGCCCATCCAGTCCTGGGGATGATGTGGGTACAGAGTTGGAAGGAAGGACACACACTGAGCATATACTATGCCCCAGGAACAGTGCAGGGGATTGCACATGCCATTGTCTTATGTTTCTTTATATTCAAGATCAATATTTTTCTTTATAGTCAATGTCTTATTTTTCTTTATATTCTTTATGTTGAAACTAAAGAAGAAAACAAGTGTAATGACCTGTCATGTATGGACCACACTTCACAGTTTGCAAAACAAATTGGCATCTATCAACCCACTTGCTCTAAACAAACAAGAGAGGTGGGCAGGACAGCGATTATTCCTAATTCTCTGACCAGGGGAATGAAGGTGGAGGGATGTTGTTTTCTAGGGTTGCACATCTAATATTTGGCAGGTCTTCTGATACCCCATGCCACCGTACTCGCTGCCTTTTTATGCACTAGCAAACTGTTTAAGGTGTACTGGTCCCAGAAGCCTATTTCTGTCCAGTCATTCGTTTCATTCTCATAAAACCATGAAGTTCAGCCTCATCTGTGCTAGAATTCCTAAAGCTTTCCAACAGAGAATTGGCCAGCACCTGATAGAACACCCTCAGGAAAAGGGCCGGTCACTACCTTTGGATTTAGTCTTTCTATCCAGGAAAATACACTGTGCACCTATTATGTGCCAGAGATCCTACCAGCCCGTGGAGCTACACATATGAGCAGGAGATGCTGCCCCTCTTCTGACTGCATTTTATATTCTTAAAGGCCATTGTCAGGTGCACCCTGCATCCTGCCTTTTCCGGGTCTCATTCCTCTAACAGTGGGACATCATTTCCGGTCCTCTCAGCATCCTAGTGTGGAGAGGCCAGTTGGCTAATGTCCCTTTCAGAGGAGGAGGCAAGGACTAAAGTCCAACACCATAGAAGAGCCCCAACAGGAGGGTTAAAAAAAGGTTCATGGTCGCCCACAAAGCCTTAATCCTCTCTCTGCCCCCTATCAGCACTCACATACTCTTTGGAAGAACCACCTCTTCTCCACTGTGTAGCTGCCATAAACTTCTAGGTGACAGCAGGCAGCCAGCTCGTGACCAAGAGGGGAAACATCCTGAGGATGAAGCCAACACACATACAAGAGGGCAGGGCAAGGAGCACTGCAGAGAAACAGAGCCCAGGTCCTGCTCAAACTGAGCCTAAGGCCCACCTTACCTCGGGACTTGCCAGCCTCTGGCAGGGTCACCCACCCACGCTGTTCTCTCTGTACTGCAATCTGAGGCTGCATCAGTGTTTTGGAAGACAAAGGCCACTGCTGGCTCATAATTAGCTTATGGACAAGAGACACTTCTGAGTTTCTTCCAACGTGCTCCTGGTAAGGTGCTCTGTCCTGTTTTGTCACGACACACTGGATTTTTTGTTTGAATCCAAGTACAAGGCTTCATATTCATCACAATTTAATTTTAAGCACTGAAAAAACTCAGGCAGTAGAGCGGAGAACAAAGATTTACATCTGATGCTCAAAGTGTATGCTTGGGGCAAAACATTTCAGACCATGTTGGAAATGTTAACAGACTAAAATGTTTAAGAGTCCAAGCAGTGGTTTCCAGCCTTTCATCTTATGCAGATCCATAGGTGCAAAGAACACTGGGTGTTCTTTTAAGATACACTGATTAAGAAAACAAAGGGTGGGCTTCCCTGGTGGCGCAGTGGTTGAGAATCCGCCTGCGGATGCAGGGGATACGGGTTCGTGCCCCGGTCCGGGAGGATCCCACATGCTGCAGAGCGGCTGGGCCCGTGAGCCATGGCCGCTGAGCCTGTGCGTCCGGAGCCTGCGCTCCACAATGGGAGAGGCCACAACAGTGAGAGGCCCGCGTACCACAAAAAAAAAAAGAAAACAAAGGGTGACAAAATTAACTGTAAACTCAGCCATACTTTTAAATGAAATTAGGTTTTATGGATCACAACAGCATCTGCTCCCTGTTGAAAAACTACACCATAAACATGGCAACACATATTATTTACCTGTTAAAAAGCCAGAGGTGGGGCATATAGGGACTGGCTCTGGAGATGGAGAGCAAAAATCTAGAATTCTAAACAGAGGCCTTTCCCAGAATCCCCCAGCTATTTTCCTCAGATCCCCCTACAGCCCAGGGTATCCCACACCATCGATTCTTTTCTAGAATACGATGTTCTACCTGCTATAAACACAGAGGAATTCCAAAACACAAGGGGAAGTTTCCCTTACCTGCTCACCATTCTCCTTTCTGAGTGTGCAACAGGATTCCAAGATTCAAACTCAGATCCCTAGGGAGCCCGTGTAGGCCCTTTAAGACACAGGTGCACACCCTTGACTAAGCGAATTTAGCTTCCCCTACCTCAAAGGGTTGATGTGAAAATACAGTAAGATCACAGAAGAAGCATCTTGCACCGGGGTGAGCAAGAGCCTCTCAATACTACTACTTCTTTTCCTCAGAAACACCCATAACACAGTTCATTGACACTTTCTTTCTGGTCCTTCAATTTCAAGAATACTTCCCTCCATGACAAAGGAGAAAGAAGGAAGCAATGCAATTATTGGCAATCTAAAATCCTCATTCGTCCAAATCTTCTTCCAATTTCTCTTCCCGCCACCTTCCAAGAGCTGAGTCCTGACTTTGCTTTGCCACACATTTTATTGGCATTATTATATCCTGTCCATTGCCAATGAAATCGGCTCAAGAAGACAGGAAGAACATTTTTGTTCTTCTTAGTCTATCCTAGTTACCAGTGCCCATGCTTTAAATGGAAACCACTGATTTTGAAAACTCATTAAAATATGCGTATTGATTATAAAAGGAAAAAGTTTTCTTCTTTGCATTGGACTCACCAACTGAGGAAAAATATCTTCCCTCTGATGAGTGTCCTGTAGAACGGAGAAAGCACTAAACTGGAATCAGGTGACCGGATTCTGTCTTCAGTTCTGTTTCCTCAATGTTCCCACCTGTGGAAATGGGAGAAGAAGGTTGTTTATGAATCTCTAGGATCTTACCAGCTGTAGAACTTCCCAAATTTATGAACTTACTGGGTAAACCCTACTGGGAATACCAGGCTTGAAACCCGCAAATCTAGTGGCTGACCTCTGTATCTCCTAAGCTGTCAGTCAGTTCCTGGCACTTCTATTTCGCTAATGTGCCTTAGAATGATGAGGAAAGAGAATGCTGGTACCCCAGTGTTCATACCTCAGCTTTTGGGGGGAATATAGCTTCATCATAATATCAGAAGTGAAAGAGATAGATCAATTAGATGCTCACATGTTAGGCAAGAAAAAATTAACAGCAAAATATGAACTACAAAAAATAAAAAGAGACAAGGAATATGAGTTGGAGATAGATTTCTAACTATGGGATCTAGTGGCTGCTGTGAACCTTACTTTCCTTGCTCAAAACATGAGAGCCAGTGAGCAGCAGAGGGCTGGACAACCTTGATGCTTCCTGGGAAGTCCTCATTACTGGCTTTCTTTCATTAAGAACTATCAGTATCAGTAGGGCTTCCCTGGTGGCGCTGTGGTTGAGAGTCCGCCTGCCGATGCAGGGGACACGGGTTCGTGCCCCGGTCCGGGAGGACCCCACATGCGGCGGAGCAGCTGGGCCCGTGAGCCATGGCCGCTGAGCCTGCGCGTCCGGAGCCTGTGCTCCGCAACGGGAGAGGCCACAACAGTGAGATGCCCGCGTACCACAAAAAAAAAAAAAAAAAAAAAAAACTATCAGTATTTTGCTATGGATTCTGCAATATATATTCCAACAGACAAGTATTCCAGGGTAGCTGGTTGTTACAAAATGTGTCTTTTGTAGACACAGGGGAAATCCACATGCCAGAAAAATGACTACTCCCATTTTCATTGCTGTTATTTTAAACATTATTGAACCAATCATACAATTGTTTTGTGAGTATGATCCCATTCAATCATCAAATACCTGTACAAGCTCAAAGTTGAGAGAGACCTTAAAAATGACCCACTTCAACCCTTCCAACTGACAGGAGAAGAACCTGGGGGCCAGAGGAGGGAGGTGGCCACCCCAGGAGCGCACCATTAGTGAGTGGCAGGCAGCCCAGGGCTGAAGCCCGGGGCTCGTTCCACTGGACCGAGGTACGGCCACTGTAACAGAAGAGGTCACTGACATTCGCTGGCCAGAGACCTGCCATCAGCCACGCAATCAGCTTCAGAGGAAAACCAGGACTTACACACCCAGACCTCAGAACACCAGCTTCAAAGCTCTTGCATAAACACATGAAAGGATGCTCACCATCATTAATCATTAGAGAAATGCAAATCAAAACTACAATGAGGTATCACCTCACACCAGTCAGAATGGCCATCTTCAAAACATCTACTTACAGTAAATGCTGGAGAGAGTGTGGAGAAAAGGGAACCCTCTTGCACTGTTGGTGGGAATGAAAATTGATACAGCCACTATGGAGAACAGTATGGAGGTTCCTTGAAAAACTACAAATAGAACTACCATATGACCCAGCAATCCCACTACTGGGCATATACCCTGAGAAAACCATAATTCAAAAAGAGTCATGTACCACTATGTTCATTGCAGCTCTATTTACATTAGCCAGGACATGGAAGCAACCTAAGTGTCCATCAACAAGTGAATGGATAAAGAAGATGTGGTACATATATACAATGGAATATTACTCAGCCATAAAAAGAAACAAAATTGAGTTATTTGTAGTGAGGTGGATGGACCTAGAGTCTGTCATACAGAGTGAAATAAGTCAGAAAGAGAAAAACAAATACCGTATGCTAACACATATATATGGATATATGGAATCTAAAAAAAAAAAAAACAAAAAAAAACACTGGTTCTGAAGAACCTAGGGGCAGGACAGGAATAAAGACACAGACTAGAGAATGGACTTGAAGACACGGGGAGGGGGAAGGGTAAGCTGGGACGAAGTGAGAAAGTGGCATTGACATATATACACTACCAAATGTAAAACAGATAGCTAGTGGGAAGCAACCGCAGAGCACAGGGAGATCAGCTCAGTGCTTTGTGACCACATAGAGGGATGGGATAGGGAGGGTGGGAGACGCAAGAGGAAGGAGATATGGGGATATATGTATATGTATAGCTGATTCACTTTGTTATAAAGCAGAAACTAACACACCATTGTAAAGCAATTATACTCCAATAAAGATGTTAAAAAAAAAAAAAAAAAGTTCTTGCATATAGCCCAACAGCAGAAAGAAACTAAGTTGGGAAAATGGAGTATAATCAAGGTGAGTCCAGCAAAGCAATGTGTTTCCTGAGAGCTAGCGCTCTTGACCGGCATTGGAAATTTCAAAGCCATCTCATTAAAATGAGAGAACGGCATAATTTCAAACTTGTTGAGGGGATGGAATGTGAGGAGTTCAACACTGGCTCTGTGGACAGTGAAATCTCAAAAATAAATAAATAAATAAAAACAAAAAGACCCCACCTCCAAGCCCCAGGAAACCTAAGCTTCTCCCGGCAGAGGGAGATATCGATCATAACAGCTTCTACAACAGCAGCAAAGGGCAGCTGACTTCCCAGATTTTCAAACTTCACTGAAAGGTAAAGCGCTCCACCTTGGGCCTGGGGCAATGTTTCAGGCACTGGCTAGCTTCTCTCCATGCACAAATGAACACAGTTCCCCTTTTCCATAGTCAACTTTTCTTCTAACAATTTTTTTTCTTCTTTTCCATAAAGAGAACAAGCAGTTCTGCTAAAAAACCACTGTGAAATGATTGAAGTTCTCATGCAAACAAACCATTAGCAGAGTTCAAATGCAATTTAAATTACCAGTTGTTAAAGCGCGCCTCAATTTCTCTGTAAGTTTCCAAGGAGAATTACATACTATACACCATTTAATTGGTTGTTTTCTATTTTTTAACATCCATTTATTCCCCCCCATTTTATTTTCAGAAGTGTCTATAAAAGCTTCCCTTTAAAAAATTATACATTGTTGGATAGATTAAACCCAAAGACTGAAAAGTAGCAGAGAAACAGCTGCAGGATTACGCAGCTCAGTATAAATTGATGGTTTTGACATCATAAGACATGCAGAGTTTTAAAATCTTAGGAGTCACCTGATGGTGCCCTCACTGTTTACAGATGAAGACGCTGAAACCCTGAAAGGGATAGGAAGGCTTGGCCCAAGTCCTCTCACTGGTCAGTGACAGGTGCCAGGTGAGAACTCCCTACTTCCCAGCTCCGTGCTGCCTCTTCCCACTACCACATGTTGGAGGAGATGATGGGAAATGCTCAACAGATTTAATTTCCACCTGTAATTTTTTTCTTAAAGAAAATATGAAGTCATCTTCAAATACATCTCTGACCTCAAAAGTGCAGCTGGCCAATGGCAAATATCTCCCCAAAGGGAGAAAAAGTAAAGGCTGATGAATGAGTATAGTCAAAGGAGCTCCAAATGAGCAGATTCCTGGCAGGAAAAGTCAAGACACTCTTCTAGACTCATTAAACAAGTTATGGGACATTAAGACTGCCGCTTTCCACTGCTTTATCTGGCCCAGAACTTGTGGCTGCCCTGGAATGAAGGGATAAAGGCAGGTCTTGTCACTTCTGTAAATGGAAAGGATTTCTAGAGGCCATCACAAGTACAGGGCGAAGTTCAAGGCTTTGCTATGGGACCTGTGTAAATCATGTAACGTCCCTGAGCTCAAGCTTTCCTATCTTCAAAGTGGGGCTAATATCACCTACCCATCAGGGTGTATGTAATCATTTCTTGGAATGCCGTACCCAGCATGCAAAGCACAGAGCCTGCAGGCAGTGTGCATTAATCAATGCTCACCCCCTCATCTTCCAAAGTTTCTATCTACAATTTCTCAAAGCCTATGGTTCTGTGGTTCTAACTTATTAGAACTATAACTGAGTCTTATTATAAGCCATGTATGCTCACTAGGTCTCCTAGATACTGTGTGTCCCCTGACTGTAAATTCATTTATTTTGTCATCCAAAAAATAAAATTCATGTGTGAAAACTTACACATCCAAGCATTATCCACCAAAAGCAAACTTTGGAACTGCTATCTAAAAATGTCCTTCGAATCCAATTGATGAGCTAGACAGTAGTAAAAACCCCAATTTAATGTCCAAGACCTCATTTAAACTGTCCATCAGCCCTATGAAAAAGATTTCCCAATTGTCCACGGAGGAAACTAAGGGTCAGGGAGGCCAAACAACTGTCTAAGATTTGGGGGCTAGTAAATGGTAAAGCCAAGACTTGACCCCAAGTCTTCAATATCAAGCTCCACGACCTGTGTTTTATTATTTTGCAGTTAAAACTATACTATGGACAGCTATTCTGCTAGAGGCAGAAATATACCTGAAAAAAAATCTTCTGCTATGTTCACATTTTAAAACAAAGTCTGAACTTTCAAACTAAAAAATGTTCACATTAAAAGTAGATAGATCCTTCTTGAATGACACCTTGCTGTTATGTTCTATTTTTTAAATTTATTTTATTGAAGTAGAGTTGATTTACAATGTATTAATTTCTGCTGTACAGCAAAGTGATTCAGATATATATATGTATGTATGTATATTCTTTTTCATATTCTTTTCCAATATGGTTTATCACAGGATATTATAGTTCCCTGCACTATACAGTAGGACCTTGTTGCTTATCCATTCTATATATATAATTGATTGCATCTGCTACTTCCAAATTTGCAATCCATCCCTCCCCCACCTCCCCCCTTCCCCTTGGCAACCACAAGTCTGTTCTCTATGTCTGTGAGGCTGTTTCTGTTTCATAGATAGGTTCATTTGTATCATATTTTAGATTTCACATGTAAATGATATCAAATGATATTGATATCATCAACAAATATCATATGATATTTGTTTTTTTTCTTTCTGACTTACTTCACTTAGCATAGTAATCTCTAGGTCCATCCATGTTGATTCAAATGGCATTATTTCATTCTTTTTTATGGCTGAGTAGTATTCCATTGTGTATATATAGTACATCTTCTTTATCCATTGATCTGTCAATGGACTTTTAGGTTGTTTCCATATCTTGGCTATTGTGAATAGTGCCGCTATAAACATAGGGGTACATGTATCTTTTCAAATTATAGTTTTGTCCGGATATACACCCAGGAGTGGGATTGCTGGATCATAAGGAGAAAAGGGAACAATCCTACATTGTTGGTGAGAACATAAATTGGTGCAGCCACTATGAAAAACTGTATGGAGGTTCCTCAAAAAACTAAAAATAGAAGCTGCCATATGATCTTGCTGCTATGTTCTTAAGTGAAATAAAGAGCTCAGAGCCCTGGCACTAAGCAGACATCTGCCAGGTATGTGAGAAGCAGGCCTGAGAAAGGTTAGCAATGAGCTAATATCAGGGCAACTCAAAAACATTATTCAAATGTCTAGGCTCATGATCAAATGAATCACGGGTAATCCTAGCATGAGCTTCTGAACACCCCCCAGTGCAACTGTTAGCTGCCACGATGTCAGATGCCCTGCATTAAGAGGTGCACAAAACAGGCATTTGCTGGCACCTCCTGTCCTTAAGAAGGCACAGTGTACAGGCCTCGCAGATATAGGCGCTGAGTCAGACATGCCTTAAGCTCTCAAAGAGCTCACAGGTTCAAGAGGGACACACTCGCCCATGATAAGACAGAAGGAAAAGTGTGCAAAGTACCAGTACGTGCAGTGTCCTTTTGAGGGTCAGGAAGAGCTCTGCTGATGATGCCTCCTAAACTGAGCCTGAAGACCCAATAGGATTTCCACGTATGAGGAGGAGAGAAATAGGCCCAGAGAACACAGTGTGCTAAGGCCTTAAGGAGATGAGTTCAGGGTGTTCTTCTTGGGGAAAGTGACTAATCTGGTGAGGTCAGGGGCAAAAAACATGGAGGGAAGTGGTGGGACATGAGGCTGGAAAGGAATGCTGTGGACAGAACATGGAGGACCTTGTGTGCCAGGCTAAAACACCGGCTCTTGAGACTCATGGCTACTGCATTTTGGAAAATGACACAAGAGAAAGTTAGATGGAACTGAATCCCCTTCTATAATCAGCTTCCAAGCACAGCAAGGGTGGGAGTGTCTAAATGAAAGCTTCCTCTGGAGGGACCCCTTCTCTGTGGCCCCATCCAGAGAAGTCAGAGGAGTGGGTGGCCCTCAGAGTTGCCCCAAACCCACCCTTCCATTGACACTTTCCTCTAGTCCGGAACACTCACCCATGGAAGACCCAGAAAAGAAACCAGGTCTCGTGTTCCAAACAGGATTTCCATATGTCAGCACTACACAATTTGATGAACCAGAAGAACACAGGCTAAACACAAGCTCTAGCCTCTTTTCTGTCACTCAAGAAGCAGGAGCCAGGGGCCTATCCACACATATTATGTGTGCTCAAAGCTCCATATCACAGAGCTCCCAGTCAGGCTGGCACCACGTGACTGGGGCCTTGTAATGAGCCTGAACTGAGTGATGCCACCAGTGATGTTATAAGGAAACCTTTCCCTTAAAGGAGACTTTGTGGCAGGTCCCATATGTCAAAGGCACAGGCAAGATGTGACCCTTCCTGCCCTTAAAGAGCTCCCAGTCTAGAAACAGAGATAAAACATAAAAGCAGGTGATGGCAGGTGCCATAGAAGAAGCACAGATAACAGCACAAATCTTCATAACAACCTGTGGGTTGGTGGTTATTTGTACCCCCTTGACAGATGAGGCAACTCATCAGGTTAACTGACCTAACAAATCACACAGCTAGGAAGCATCACAGCCAAAACTCAAATCCAGATCCCATGCCTGTAAGCACCATACAGTTTTACTTTATTGCCTCCTGGCCCACTGTGTTGTGAGTTAGCAGAAGAGAGAGATGGCTTCTAGGGGAGTGTGGATGGTAGGGAACGGATGGTGATCAGAGGTTACTTCATTCAGAAGGTGGCATCTGTGCAGAAGTTTACAGGAGGAGCAGGAGTTCTAGGGATGAAGATGGAAGAGGTTATCTCAGAGGTTATCTCAGGCAAAAAGAACAGCATGAGTTACAGCATGAAGGTGAAAAAATGAGTGAGCAGGAACATCAAGGGTGTTCACAACGGATAGGTACCACTGTCTGGTTATGATGAGCCCTGGGTAGCAGGGACAGGAGTTTTTACTTAAATGCCAAAAATACTAGGAAAATGTTATGAATAACAAAATAAGTGAATTTAAAGTCAGGGAAATACCACTGAATATACTAGGAAAATAATAAATGTTCCAAAGCAGGACTGTGGCATGGTCTCAGCTTTCCTTGGGATTCTGCTTCAGTGCTAAGACCATGCACTAACCTTTCAGGACCTGGGCCAGAGTCATGAGTAAAGGGCCTTCAGGTCCTTTCAGGTCAATCTACAGCGGGACACTGGACCCTCTGGAAGTTAGGACTTCTATACTTATCTCATGGATCCTGACCTTCTCGAGAACAGTTTCTACAGATAACTAAATGAATTCCAGGCCCTCGCTGGAGCATAAGTACCCCCCAGTTGGTAAGAGCATGGAGTACAGGACGGGAGTTATAGAATCAAAAGACCTTACACTTGATTCTCGGATTCTCCACTAATTAACTATGGAATGCTGAGCAAGTCACTTCCTTTTAACTAAGGCACAGTTTCCTCAGTTGTAAAATGGAAATGATCATACTTACATAGCTAGGTTCTTGTGAGCATTAACAAGGAATCTGTGAGATTAAATATAAGGATATGTGTTTCTACATGTGGGGTGACATGTTTAGAACAGGTGATCCCCCTGAAAGCCACCCCATTGATAGAAATAGTATAAAAACTGCCCAATCCTCCTGGTGAAGTATCTAAATCTGGAATTGTCAACAATTTTCCCCCTGTTGAAAATTGAGCTATATTCCCCAGGCAAAGTCATTACAACTTTTTGTGCCAAATTGTTTTCATCTTTTAAATGACCCAGTAATCTCACTTTGGGCAATATACATAAGGGAATAATCCAAAAGGAAAAAAAGAAGGCAATTTGTTCAGAGATGTTATTCATAGTGCTATTTCTAGCTCCTTATATATCCCTCTATTATAGCACTTATCTCACTGTGCTGTAATTATCCACTCCCATACGCCTCCAAATTATCTTTGAATCCATCCCCGGCACCTAGCACAATGCCTGGCATACAGTAAGAACCCAATAAATGTTTGTTGACTAAATGAATGGGTAATATACGAGAGAAATTTTAAAAGAAATTCAAGTGAGCAAAAACAAAACATTGCTTTTAAGAGATGATGCTAAAAGAGTGTAAAAAAAAAAAAAAAACAAACAGAAAACAAAACAACACTGGCGGGCTTCCCTGGTGGCGCAGTGGTTGAGAATCCGCCTGCCAATGCAGGGGACACGGGTTCGTGCCCCGGTCCGGGAAGATCCCACATGCCGCGGAGCGGCTGGGCCCGTGAGCCATGGCCCCTGAGCCTGTGCGCCCTGAGCCTGTGCTCCGCAACGGGAGAGGCCACAACAGTGAGAGGCCCACGTACCACCAAAAAAAAAAAAACACCAACACTGGCAACTATAGACTGCAAACTATTTGAAGAGGAGTTTGTGAAGAAGCCTCAAGAGTGAATTTCAGATGATTTCGTCTATAATCTCTGAGCATCTCCAGGCTTAGGCCAAGTGCAGTATAAGATCGCCATGAGACACCTGGGAAAAGAGGTCACATGCTAGGTCACTTTGGCCTGGTGACCAGAGCACGAGGCTGGGTCAGGAATCTTGGATTCCCAAACTGACTCAGCCACTACCTAACATTGACTAATCACCTAACTTCTCTGAGACCAGTTTCTCCGTTGAAAATTGGAGTACTGGGCTTCCCTGGTGGCGCAGTGGTTGAGAGTCTGCCTGCTGATGCAGGGGACGCAGGTTCGTGCCCCAGTCCGGGAAGATTCCACATGCCGCGGAGCGGCTGGGCCCGTGGGCCATGGCCGCTGAGCCTGCGCGTCCGCAGCCTGTGCTCCGCAACGGGAAAGGCCACAACAGTGTGAGGCCCGCGTACTACAAAAAAAAAAAAAAAAAAAAAAAGAAAAGAAAATTGGAGTACTTACAGGGAAGTCCAGCCCATTAAAAGGAATTACAGGGAGCAGGGCAAGGGCCAGCAAGTGTGAATTCAAATGTAAATAAAAAAGGAGGGCTGAGGGGTACCCTTGGACCAGGGTCCCCAAGGCAAGGTGGGGCTTTGAAGCCCCAGCTCTTCCGGGCCCCCACTGAGCCTTCTAAATCCGATAGGGTGGCTGAAGGCGCCTCACCACAGAGTTTACCGGAGGCAGGAGTCTCTGCAAGAACAGAGGACACATCAAGGAACAACAGTATGTTAAATATGGCCCATGAAGTCACTATCACTCTGCTGTTCTGTATTCTTGGTGGGAAAGAATGCTTTATACAAATACCCAGAAAGAGCAAAGGAAGCGGCATTTTCTGCGGGGCTCATCGTGGGGCGTTCCAGCAGCTCTCAGCCAGGAAGTCAGAGGCAGGAAGCCACTGCCCTCAGGTCCTTGGCCAGAAGCTCAAGGCTAGAAACCAAAGCGGGGAGCACTCAGACTCCTTAGTCCAAACCAGCTGCAAGTCTGTGCAGCCCACTCCACATCCATCGGGGTTTCTCAGACTGCTGCCCACTTGAGCTTGACGTTTCTCTGGAGGAAACTGCACCTGACATCCTACAGAGTTAGATGATCCCACCAAAGAATGTCATGAACCCATCCCCTTCTCTCTGGTTCCACTTCGACTACCCTAATCACTGTGACTACCACCTTTCACCTGGATCATGGCTTGCTTCTACTCCTTGCAAGGCGTTTCCCCCACAGAAGTCAGAATGATGCTGGTAAACGTAACTCAGATGCTTGCCATCACACCTCAACTCAGCTCCAAGCCCCATCTCAAGCTCACTGATACCTACCAGCCACTGCCTTGCCCTGATCTCATGCTTCTCCCCCAGCAGTCCACTACCTTCTGGCACACTGGTCTCCTCTGTTCCTCAAACACAGACTCATTCCCACTTCACAGCCCTGGCACTGGCCTTGCCCTCTGCCTACAATGCTCCCCGCCCAACCCTGACTTTCCCATGGCTGGCTCCTTGTCATTCAGAGCTCAGCTTAAACATCACTTCCTGGCCTCGTCCTCATTCCCTCAGGGGCAGAGCACCCTCTGTGAACCCTCCTAAGTGTTACTTATTATTCTCTGCTGTTTACATGTTCATCTATTATCGCCTCCTCCACATAACCCTACTAGAATGTAAGTTCCAAGGAATCACTGTTTTGTGTGTCTTTTTCTTCACTCTAAACCCAATACTGGATCAGGTCCCAGAGCAGTAAGCGGCACATAATTGGGAATCCAATAAAGACTTAATGAAATTAGATGAATGCACGCCACAGATGACAGAAGCCTCAAAGGCTGCTTCAAGGCAAGTAGCCCAGCACTGCGGCTAACATCCTGGACTTCAGAGTCAGACACGGATCACTGATATTTGCACTCAGGAGCTGTAGGAGTTCAGGCAAGTTTTCCCACTTCTCTAGGCCTTATGTATCTCAACTAAAAAGGGGACAACAGGATTTCCCTGGTGGTGCAGTGGTTAAGAATCCGCCTGCCAATGCAGGGGACACGGGTTTGAGCCCTGGTCCGGGAAGATCCCACGTGCCGCGGAGCAACTAAGCCCACGCACCACAACTCCTGAGCCTGCACTCTAGAGCCTGTGAGCCACAACTACTGAGCCCACGTGCCACAGCTACTGAAACCTGCTCACCTAGAGCCCATGTTCCGCAACAAGAGAAGCCACCACAATAAGAAGCCCGCGTACCGCAACGAAGAGTAGCCCCCCCTCGCCACAACTAGAGAAAGCCCGCATGCAGCAACAAAGACCCAATGCAGCCATTAATTAATTAATTAATTAATTAATAAGGAAAAAAAGAAAAATAATATTAAGGGTAGGGTGGGGTGGGGTGGGGTGGGGTGGGGTGGGGCGGGGGGGGACAACAACAGCACCTGCCTTGTGGGAGTGTGGGGAGAATTAAAGGAGATAAACCATGTGGAGCGCCTAGAGCAGGGCTCAGCACAAACAAAATGTTCGCTGTCATCAACTGCAGCCCCATCTTCCAGGCGGGAAAACTGAGACTCAGAACGGTGCATGCACCTTCGCCCAAGTTAGACACTGAGTTAATAGCAGAGTCAGGTTAGAAAATCCCCGTTTTAGTCTCTGTCCAGTGCTCCAAAGACCACATTCCTTAGACAATAATAATAACAAAAATACCTGATATCATGTCATCGATTTATATATTCTGCCTTGTTCCAGAAAATACCTGAAGTACCTGACAAAAGATGTACACCGTTTATGATTTTTTTAAAGTAATAAAATTGGGAAGGGAGATGGAAAAATAAGTTGAAGGAAAGGGACAGAAATATAAACCTTATGTCTCATACCATTTGCTAGAGGTGGGCTTCACATTTGGCTCTGAGCTTCCCAGACCAGAGGGAAATACCTGTGTACATATGGTCCTTGGGAACACTTGGTTACTGAAATGTCACAGCACTGTGTGAGGAGGTGTCACCACCCAGGTGAGAAACACCCTGGTTTTTCACACTCTTGACAGCTGAATTTCACCATCTGCTTACTCCTGATCACATGCACTCTAAAGCCACACGACCTGGGTTCAAATCCCAGCTCCACTACCGATTGCATGATGTTGGACAACTTACTTATTAACTCCTCAAAGCCTCAGGTTCTTCCGCTTGTAAAATGGAGGTAAAAAAATAGTACCTAAATGGATAAATAAAATGTGGTGGTATATATACAATTTATTACTATTCAGCCATAAAAAGGAAGGACATTCTGACAACTGCTACAACATAGATGAACCTTGAAGACATTATGCTGAGTGCAATAAGCCAGTCACAAAAGGACAAATACTGTATGATTCCACTTCTATAAGATACCTAGAAAACTCAAATTCATAGAGACAGAAGGCAGAATGATGGCTGTGGGGCTGGGGGAGGGGAGAATGAGGAGTAAAAGTTTAATGGGTACAGAGTTTCCATTTTGCAAGATGAAAAGCATTCTGGAGATTGGTTGTCCAATATATGACTGTACTGAACACTACTGAGCTGTACACTTAAAAATGCTTAAGATGACGGGGCTTCCCTGGTGGCACAGTGGTTAAGAATCCACCTGCCAATGCAGGGGACACGGGTTCGAACCCTGGTCCGGGAAGATCCCACATGCCGCGGAGCAACTAAGCCCGTGCGCCACAACTACTGAGCCTGCGCTCTAGAGCCTGCGAGCCACAACTACCACAACTACTGAGCCTGTGTGTCAGGACTACTGAAGCCTGCGTGCCTAGAGCCCGTGCTCCACAACAAGAGAAGCCACTGCAGTGAGAAGCCCGTGCACCGCAACAAAGAGTAGACCCTGCTCGCCACAACCAGAGAAAAGCCTGCGTGCACCAACAAAGACCCAACACTGCCAAAAATAAAATAAATTTTTAAAAAAAATTTTAATGGTTAAGATGGTAAAAATCGTTATGTGTATTCTACCAAAATCAAAAATACAATTAAAACAATAGTACCAACTGAATCATTTTGCTGTACAGCAGAAATTAACACAACATGGTAAAACAACTATACTTCAATCAAATAATTTTTAAATAAATAAATAAATACCCCACCAAATAGTACCTACTCACAGGTAGCTGTAGTGGTGAATCAATGTAGGTCAAGTGCTTAGCCCAGTGCCTGGCACCCAGAGAGCAGTCAATGCATGTCAGTTCTCCTTATGGGCAGCAATAGCATTCCCATTGGTACTACCAACCCTAACCTCTTGGTGCCCATGGTCAGCATCACAGCGGGAAAACATCCCAAGCCTCCATGCTTCAAGGTAGGCTCCTCCCACCTGGTGAGCAGAGCCTACAATCACGGCCCAGGCACAGCGGGGAGGAGGAGGTGGAGTGCACCTGCAGGTTCCTGGGAGGGAAGTCCCTGTCTCCCGCGTGCTTCAGAGCCGCTTAGAGAGCTGCTTCCCCTCCCTTCCTCACCGACCATACAAGCTCAGGTGTCAGAGCACTTTCTCCCCTCTATTGTGATCTGTCACCTAACGCCATGGGCATCAAAGCACTTCTCCAAAACACATCTCCAAGATCTTTCCTGCTCGAGAGAAAGAGGCCCCCAAGCTGATCAGAAACTGATTAGGGCTGTGTAACATCTGGGGGACTGTAGTAGGGTGGTGCCCTCTTGGTCTCTGTTGAATGCTGCTATCACATCAAAGAAGGCTAAAGAAGTCTCTGTCTGTGTGTGTGTGTGTGTGTGTGTGTGTGTGTGTGTGTGTGTTTAAAATCTACTCAGAATCAGGGCTCACCTATGAATGGGAATTATACTCCAGAATTCTTGCAGCTTTAAGAATAGTGGGAGAGGCTTAGACGGAAAGCTGTGGTCAGTTTCTTTCAAGGCCTGTGCATAATTTCACCTCCACCGGTAAAGCTGAAATAAAGGCCTCCACTATTCAGTTCCTCCTCTTGGACAAGCTATCATCCTCTTTCAGGAAAGAAAAAGATAACAGGCAGCAAAGCAGATCAGAAGGTAGCAGCTCACATTCAAACAATGTTCACATGACCCAAAGAAGAAAAGGGTAAGTAGAAACCAAAGATGAAAAAAAAAAAAAAAAAGTGAAATTAAAAAACCAACAAATTCAGACCTTTGAGTCCATGTAACGTGATAGAAAGAGGTCTGACCTGGGAGAACTTGGTGGCAGTTCTCAATTTCTCACAAATTAGATCAATAAGTGTGGGCAACTCTGGCATCCTGAGTCCCAATTTCCTCATCTGCAAAATGGGCATCTTCTCTGCCTTTGTCTGAAGGGGCAGCTTCTGCATAGTAGAAGGAGGAATGACCCGAGAATAAAAAGATCTGTATTCTAATCCCACCTAACTAGCCATGTACCTGCAAGGCAGATGAGCTGCATTCCTGGGCATGCCCTTCCCACCATCATGCCGTAAAATGAAACAGATCAATCAAATCACCCCAACTCTGGCAGTCCATCAGATCTAAGCAGTGTCCACACACCAGGTATTTATTGCAGAGTGGATGCCGTGCAAATGCTATACAGAAACCTTTTGCGTACTCTTAAGTCCAACCATAACTTTGCTTTGCAAGATAAAACTAGCCCTCCCCAAGTGTCCACAAACATCCCTTCTGGGGTGTTACTCTAGCCCTAGCAATCAGACAGACAACAACACTCCCAAATTATCTTTCTCCCCAAATTAAGTTAGGCCTCAGGTGGGAGGAATACCTCTCTAATTTTTAATATACGAATAGAATTTTTCCTCAGGCATAGCCTGTCTCTAAATCCCACTGTGAGAAGTATTACCCTGGGAAAGCAGCTGTCCACAGCCCAAATGAAAGCAGCTAGTGCGCCCAAGCCACATGCCCCATCACCATGCAAGCGAACCAGCCCTCAGGACTCTGAGCCGTGGGTCTGCAGGCAGAAATGTCACTGGCTCCGGCAATGATATACTCACGCGCCGTCAGGCCCCACAGGCAGCTGGCCTTCCGCTGGCCCTCACTCTCTCTCACACACCCTGAGTCCCACTGCGAGGAGGTGGTCCCCAGGCCCGAGGGGAACAGCACTGAAACCTTCTCTCCTCCGCTCCCAGAACAAGGGGCAAAGGAAAGGAGGGGGAGGGGTGGGGGGAGGGGGCGACTTTGTTTCTGGAAACAAGAATTCAAATCCTGCTTCTCCTAAACCCTGAGTCACCTCCTTCCCTTCCAATAGATCAGTGTGGTGGGTAAACATTTCCATATATGGAGAAGCAGGCTGGAGGATGTCAGAAAAAATCACCCTTCTCTCCTCTGGCACTTGAAGAACATGCCCCACTAAAGACAGAATTCCTTATTCAGAGTGAATGATTAACCCCCAAAGAAGTGGAGTCTCAACTGTTCCACAGGCTCTCCTCTTACAGGAAAAAGGCTCCCCTGTCCAGACAACGAAGTGACTGGTTTGAAAGGCTTTAAGTTCGTCTTAGGAATGGGGCCATATAGAATGCAACTACATTTATGAAGTCAATTTATTACTGGGGAGGGGGGGTGTTTAAGAGGATGCACCTGAAGAGGTCACCAAGAATCCAGCCCACAGTTCTTTCAGTGGCAGATGAGCATGAAAACAACCCCTGGACCCCAATCCCTGACCCCCTTGGGCCTAGAGTCCTCTTGGGAACTTAGTTTCACATGAGTTCTTCATAGGACAGACACCAGGCAAGAAGACCCAGAATAAAACCAGAATTCCAGGAGAAAACTGGAGCGGGGCAGGGGGCACAGAAGAGTGACGTGCCCAATTGAAGTTGTAAGATTCATTCCCTTAGTTTGTAAGATTAATTCTAATCCCAAGGTCCTGAAAAGTGTCCAATGACTAAACTGAGCCAGTGGAGTCAATCAGGGATGAATCTGGTCTGAAATGACTCCAGACTGAATTGGAGAAGAAAGGAGAGAGATGCAATAGCAGTGTGGGGAAGTCGGGGTCTGCTCAGAGAAGGAATCCGTATCTTGGCTTCCTAGTGGTTCTATTCCTTAGCACGATCTTATTCTACTGTTGGCTGTAAAGGCTTTCTATAGGTCAGATGAGCCATCGTTCAGAATCATCGCCCACTTGCTGCTTTGGGGGCCTTCACCATGAGGATGCTTGCTCTCATCCCAAGGCAACCTTCAAGCAATAAACACCACTGGTCGGGGAGCAAGGGGACTCAAGCCCTAAGCCCAGATTAGTCACTCCTTACCACTTTGGACAAATCTGTTCTCCTCTCGTAGCTTATATTCTCTCATCTACAAATTGGGTCGATATCCCAAAATTGTCCAACTCTGTGCTCTAAAAGCAGCTTCTGTCCAGCCTATCGAACAGTCCTGACATTTATTTTGATCACTTGTTTTCTATTTTTGCAAGCATGCCACAAGTACCTGAAAAAATGGCCAAACACTTCTTATTCATTGCATGTTTCATAAGTAAACACAAATAGAAGTGATTACTAAATGAGGTAAGGAAAGAGGATCAGAAAACCTTCCACCACATGCCAGAACCAGAACTCAGCACGGAATTCTTGCAACTGCAGTACTCCCAAGAGGTCCCAGAAGTAGGCATGAAGAGGGTAAGGAGATGGTCCTCATTTGTAACTGACACTGAACAAGCCATCAGACTTAGTGTTTCTGCAGAAAGACTGTCATCCTTTCAGGAGCTCAGAGTTCCTTCCAATGTTCCAACAGGAGCATTTCAGCAGAGGAAAGAGCTATTCCATGGAAAACAGCTACCCAGGGATGACCTGGGAGCTCTGTAAATCAAGGACCAAGGAGGGAACTACAGAGACAGGAATGAAAACCAGAATGAAAGGTCCCAAGCTACCCTCCATTCTGCTAGTAGCATTTGGAGATCAGTTTCCTTATCCACAAAACAATCCTTCATTCCTTAATGTATGTGTGTCTTTCTTCCTCGTGACTCCTGACAACCACTGGCTCTGGGATCTCAGGGGGAAGAAAAGACCATAAAGGCCACTGATCCCGATGTCTCTCCTATTTATGAATCAAACCCTCCCCCCATGGCATCCCTGAGGTCTCCAGTGAAGTGCAGATCATTATCTCCTGCAGCTGTAAATTCCGTCTTCCCAACAGAAAGTTCTACCTTATATGGAAATAAATATGGCCTCCAGGCCTTCAACCTCTGACTCCTTATTCTGATTCTCTGAACCATACAAACAACCGATGTCTGTCTCATGGGTCTGGAACTTTCGTAGGTGAATGTGGCTACAGAAACAAAGCTCTCCAAGATCTCACTCCTCGGTCACCCTGGCTGCCTCCTGCCAACTTGAGGCCCATCCTTTTTGGATTTTTCCAATAAGCATTAGTGCTTAGCAACCCTCTGCCTATG
Source organism: Kogia breviceps (assembly GCF_026419965.1). Lineage (NCBI taxonomy): Eukaryota > Metazoa > Chordata > Mammalia > Artiodactyla > Physeteridae > Kogia > Kogia breviceps. The sequence goes on along the minus strand of NC_081314.1, from coordinate 70,811,979 downwards.
TACTGCTGGCCTTGTGGGTTCACAAGACGTACCCTATTAAATCCGAGTCACTGAGAAAAGACTGAAAACAGACTCTGAGATCCATTCCTCAGCCACATGGACCCCATCACCCACACCACATTCCCACCCTTTGTGGAAGAAGCTCAGGAATGCAGATCCCCTCCCCAGCTCCTCACTCCTGCTCTCCAGCCTGGCCAACCTAAAACTGTCTCCAGGATACAGGACTGTTTCAAGGAACGTTAAGAGCAAGCTCTGTAAGAAAAGAGCACCTTGCCAACATAAGCGCTCTCAGAATCACAAAGTAGCCTGTAGGCAGGGCAGCAGGGCCAATTTGCTGATCACAAGGCTGGGAGCTCGCGATCCCTGACCACTGCCGGCTCCATTCTCCTCAGTGTCCTTCCAAAATGGGGGAAAAAAGTGTTCTTTTCTGCCACTGTTCTGATGTGGCACTATTTGAATTCAAGGTACGTGTGATAATGATGCCTCACATTATTGCATTCTTTACAGTTTAGTAAGTGCTTTACCAGCCAGTCTCATTTAATTCCTACTGACAACTATCCCTGGAGGATTATACCCACTGTAGTGATAGGAAAAGTGAGGCTCAGGGAGGTTAAGTATATTCCCAAGGTCACACCGATGGTTAAGTAGTGAAAAGAATGCTGGTTTAAGAGTTAGACTATTTAAGATTCCAGTTCCAATTCTGTTGCATATGAAGTAAATGACCTCTGGCCAACTGTATGACGTTTCTAAACCTCAGTTTCTGCAGCTGAAAATTAGAGATGAAAACAGCCCCTCTGCCTACCTCTCAGAGTGGTTATGAGGATCAACTGAGATAAGGCTAGTGAAAGCCCTCTGGAAAATGGGTAGGCATTACAAAAGTGTAGGGGATACAGTATTTGTTTTTCTCTTTCTGACTTACTTCGCTCTGTATGACAGACTCTAGGTCCATCCACTTCACCACAAATAACTCAATTTCGTTTCTTTTTATGGCTAAGTAATATTCCATTGTATATATGTGCCACATCTTCTTTATCCAGTCATCTGTTGATGGACACTTAGGTTGCTTCCATGTCCTGGCTATTGTAAATAGAGCTGCAATGAACATTTTGGTATATGGAATCTAAGAGGAAAAAAAAGGTCATGAAGAGCCTAGGGGTAAGATGGGAAAAAAGACATAGACCTACTAGAGCATGGACTTGAGGATATGGGGAGGGGGAGGGGGAGGCTGTGACGAGGTGAGAGAGTGGCATGGACATATATACACTACCAAGCGTAAAGTGGATAGCTAGTGGGAAGCAGTTGTGTAGCACAGGGAGATCAGCTAGGTGGTTTGTGAACACCTAGAGGGGTGGGATGGGGGTGGGGGTGGGAGGGAGGGAGATACAGGAGGGAAGAGATATGGGAATATGTGTATATGTATAACTGATTCACTTTGTTATAAAGCAGAAACTAACACACCATTGTAAAGCAATTATACTCTAATAAAGATGTTTTTAAAAAGTGTAGGGGAATTATTGTGATTACTTGTCAATGACTGTGCATTCCATTACAAACACAAAAAGCAGCAAGGTCATTCTCAAGACAAAGACAGATTAAGACTCAGGGAACTGAAGGGAAATGATTCGACATTCTGCAGGGTTCTGTCTATATGCTACTCATTCTTGCGGTTGAAACTCAGCAGCAACTGTCAGATTTTCAGCCCCACGTCACAAATGTCTCCAGGACTGCTCAAGACAAACTCGCCCTTTTTGGCTACAAGCAAATGCCAGGCCAAAAGGAGGTAATAGATATGGGCGCTGGGAAGACCCCCTGAGAGTCTCAGTTCTGAAAACGTGACCTGCAATGTTTTCCTTGGAGGACTTGTTAGAAACACGGGCTCCAGTCTCTGCAACAAGCCCGTAGGGAAAGAAACGCACGGTACGGAGCTATTTACCAGAGAACACTAAGGAAGTTCCCGAGCATGAATTAGTCAAGGGTACAGGATATTTCAAGCTGCAGATTCCCAAAGAAATCTCCAACCCATTAAACCTCCGGCCCAGCTCACGGAGCCTCAGCCTGGCATTTGGGCAGCCCAGGCTGCAGAGAAGCCCGTTTACATACCAGAGGTCCTGCAGCAGGTCACCAAGAGCCAGAAGGCACCCAAGAAGATCTGAGAGCTCAGGTGGGAGAGCCTGGCTTCCTTCAGGCCTCCCCCAACACAGTAGTCATCAGGATTCTCTTCAATTTCTGCAAAGATCCAAGTCATCCATGGCATTTATGGAAGAGACGTATCTTCCCCAAAAATCCATTCTCAAGGCTGATGTACATACAGCTCAACGATGACTGTTTTCTAGTTTGCATTTGATCATCTGCTTCCTTGTGCTAAACGGCGAAGGAAGACCCTACATTATTTTGTTGCATAGATGTGTGATTCCTACCATGAGTGTGTGCCTGCATCCTCAGGGATGCTACAGCAAAGGGCTTTGAGATGCAAACAACCTCAGGGAGTTCACAAGCATGGAAGAGAAAGGCTGACCATAATACAGGACAAGAGACTTCAGTAGGGTCCCCCTTGATGGGAGAGATGCATTTCCAGGTCAGTTATTAAGAGGCTAGAACAGGAAAAGGGGGAGGTGAAAGAGTAAAGGACATTCCAGGCAAAAGGAAAGATTTGAGCCCAGGCGATAAGGAGCTATGTCCAGTGAACAGCAAGCTTAGAGGATGTGTAGGGAACTAGTGGGACGGGTGGGCAGGTGAGTGGAGACAAAGAGTAGCTCAGCAAGGTAAACTGAAGCCAAATAATAGCTAGAGGTTAAGGTGACTGGATTCCAGTTCTAAAAACAGTCTTTTTCTGAGAAGCAATCTTCAATCACACCACTGATCATCTTTTAAAAACTAGTCTCTTTGGGCTTCCCTGGTGGCGCAGTGGTTGAGAGTCCGCCTGCCGATGCCGGGGACACGGGTTCGTGCCCCGGTCCGGGAAGATCCCACATGCCGCGGAGCGGCTGGGCCCGTGAGCCATAGCCACTGAGCCTGCGCGTCCGGAGCCCGTGCTCCGCAACGGGAGAGGCCACAACAGTGAGAGGCCCGCGTACAGCAAAAAAAAAAAAAAAAAAAAAAAAAAAAAAAACTAGTCTCTTTGGCTCCTCACTGCTAAATAATAACAATAACAACTATAATTTATGGAGTATTTCATCTGTGCTGAGCACTGAACAAAGCAGGCTGCATACACTGTCCTATTTAACCCCATCAACAACCCTGTGAGCTAGGCAGTCTGGCTCCCATAATACAGATCAGGAAATGAAGGCTTAAAGATAAACTGTGCCAGTCTTAGAGAAAGAAAGTGGGAGAGGCCAGGATTAACTAACTCACAGTGCAAACTCAACCCCCTGCAATTCTAGACCATACTCTCCAATTTCTAACCTTCTTCTTTCCTACCGCCCAGACTCTTCCTATCCCATTTCTATGAGATAAAATCATCCTATCACACATAATAATCCTACATAACAAACATAATGATCTCCAAAACTGGTTGACAAAATTCCTTATTTGATTCTGTTTCCCCACAAAGCCCTTGGAGTCAGGAAACTTGTCTGTGTTCTCAGCACTGTACACACAGTGGACAATCAATAATTACAAGTTATTCAGCTAGACAACATCTTTGAAGGTTGGGCCGTGGAAGTAACACAATACTGGCTGTAATTTCCACTCTCTTCTAAATAGAAATGGAACTAATCTCAGCGAAGGTCCCAAGATCCAAAGGGGTGACACAGCCAAGCTGAAAGATACAGGTCAAGAATCATGTGCCTGGAGCAGCCCGAAGGCTCTGCAGCTACTCAGGGGATGCATGACTCTGAACCTACAGCCAGGTGCTCCAAAGGCCCATCAGAAGGAGACGGACAGGACACGTATTTTCTTGACAAAAGGAAAAAGCTCCGGGAACCTCATAGCTGTGACTTGTGCTATGCCACTTTGCCTTTCAGCCTTAGTACAAAGACAGACTGGGCCAGCACAGTGGTTTTCAAACTTTTTTTTCCCTAGCAGTAGAGCTTTTCCATTATGCAAAATGCTTTGTGGATGCTTAGCTTGTAACGAAGATAAAAGAAGAGCTGCCAAGACTGGGCTCCAGAGCGCCCTTCCCTCCTATTCTTCTGACCATTTGTCACCTCCCTACCTCGCAGCCCAACCCCAAGGCACCTCTCGGAGTCTCTCAGGCTCAGGGGAGCACAGCTTGAAAACCAGCAGCCTCTGAGAGCTTCATAGTACCTTCCAGCTCTGATTCTAGTAACTTCCAAGGTCTGAGATATACCTCCTTTTAAGCAGCTCTGCATTTTTACCAGTGAGACAGGCCATATATGGTGTAGCAGGGAAGAAAGAGGTCTCAAAGTAGAAAACTAGAAAACTTGGATGATAATCTATTTAAAGACCTGTGTTCTCAGAAGCAAGTTATTTAAATCTTGCTAAGCCTCAGTCTTCTCATCTGTAAATGGTAAATAATATTGTTATCCACCTAATAAGGCATTTATGAGAATTAACTAATTTCATGCATAAGTTGCTTAGCAGAATGCAACAATAAATACTGTGCTATGATCACTCCATCTACAAATCCATCTATGTCCACAGATGTAAAAGCAGGTAGCACTGCATCCAGGGCAAAGAAGATGCTCAACAAGTGACAGAGGTCCAATTTTCTCCTTCCTTGCTCTCATGGACATTTCAACCTAAACAAACAATATGATGGCAATAAAGAGCTAAAGGGAAGAATTCATTTCATGTCCCAAATTCCCTACAGATCATCTTTGAAAATATGACTTCTTGTCTCTGGAACCTTTGAAACTCATGGCCATCTCAGGCTTCCGAGGATGTCAATCAAGACAGTCCAGGGTGGAGAAGGTGAGTTTGAGAAAACCAGGTCACTGGCACAGGAGAAAGTGTGAGACTTGGCATCCCAGGATCTGGCTATAAAGCTATTATCATTTTTATTATAACCTCAAGTAAAAAGTTGAACCACTGAAAAAATAACTTAGAATGTGCCCAAAACTTGGGAATCACCTCATCTTGAGGCCCCTGCTCCAACTACAAGATTCCCTGTCTCTCACCTGAGTTTTGCCCCAGGTTCCCTAACATCCTGAAGGTGCTGCCAGGTTAACCCCCAGTTTCATCCCAACTTTCGCAGGTGACCCCTCACCAGTGCTCTGAACTGCACAAAAAATAATGTCCAACTTCCTTCAGGCCAGCACTCATGGCCTCCAGGATGGGCCCCAACCCATCTTTCCAGTCACACCTCCCATTATATTGTCATTACGGGTACCCTCCCAACTCCAAGGTTTGGCCATGCTTCCCCCAGGACTGTGCCTCCAAATCTGAGTGCCAGATCTCTTAACTGTGCAGTGGGAAAGAGGAGCCCTTGGGAGTGGTTTGTGATCAGGATGTAGTCAACAGCATCTTCATTGCCCCATCCTTTCTCTAAAGATGGTCCCACCAACTACTGGTCCATAAACATCCACATGATGGGAAGAAGAAATATTTGTGTATTTCTTTGTCGTCAACAAAGGTTTTCACATGCCGCACCTTTTTAAACGCTTAATGTAAGATACGACCATGACACCCACTTTATAAATGAGGAACCTGAGGGTCCAGAATATAGTCAGGAGCTGAGCCGGTAGCCAAGCACAGGGCTTTGGCTCCAGAGCCCTTACACACTACACTCTCCCCCAAGAGCTGAGTGCAACTGAAACCCTGCTATAAAAGGTGCTGTTCTCCCGGCCAGCTCACTGCATGGCCCCGGGCACATCACTTTCCTTCTCTAAGCCATAAAATAAGGGCTCTGAGGTTATCCCACACATCTACGTACCTCTCCCCTTGAAAGATTTCTGAAATAAAGCCTTATAAGGGAATTACCAAGGTAACGTCTTGTGTATGTGTTTGGTCAGTTCCATCCCAAGCTTTCCCTCCCAAACTCCCACACCCAACCCGAAAGAAGGAAGACTGACTGACCCGAGTGTCAAAAAGCCACCAGGACTCTACAGGACACAATACAGGGAATGCAGCATGGCAGAATCACCATACAGACCAGCAAGCTGCTCCCCAAGAATAACTGCAGTCATGGTCACAGTGCATGAACCTTGTCAGCAGATTGCTGGTTTGATTGGCAATTTATAATAAGCTCAAGATGCACAAGCATTAATGCGGACAGCACAGTATGCATCTTACATGCCCCACGGCCTATGGGCTCCACGAGGGAGGGCGATGGAAAAATCCCTCTTTCTTTCAAGATTCTGAAGACATTAGCACGTCTTTTCTCTTTAGCACGAGCAACTACAATTGCTGCCTGACCGGAACACTCCCATCCGGATGTGAACAAGCTGCCGTGCCCTCTCTGTGCTTTCTCCTCAAGTCCGAATGCTGACTGCCAGGCTCTCCCAGGACCATAGGATCCTAGATCTGGCAAAACTCAAATAGCAATGGTCCAACTCCTGTAAACAACCTGTCTGGGGGCATTCATTCATTCAGAAAGCATCACTGATGTCTCCTTAATGCACAGCGATAGGATGAGGCTAGGTTTCTACTCTCAAGAACCCTGCACCAATATCTTCAGTGGCTTCTCAGTGGCCACAGAATAGTCCAAGCGCTTTATCTAATATCTCAAGTTTCTCAATAACTTGGACTCAATCTTCTATTTCCACCATGAACTCCCTCCTGCTCCCACTCAGCACACACTCTTTGCTTTATTCAGACTGAACTCTTAGCTCTTGGTGCTTTTGCTTGATCTACTACCCTTCCCCATGCCAAGATCAGTTTATAGATAATCCTACAAGACCTACTGGTAGTTCTCAACTGGAACAAGATTGCTCTTTGAAGAAAGGCAGTTATTTCAGCAGTGTCTCATGCATTACAGGGTACCCAGCATCTCTGGCCCTGACCACTGAATGACAACGGTGGTCTGGCCTCCAGCACTGAGATAACAAAAAACACTCCACCACATTCGCAAATGCCCCTTAAAGTGATGTTACTGCCCCCCCCAACGGAGTCACCAGACCACCGTCACCCTGCATGAAACCTCCCTTGCTTCTCGGTCCAGCCAGAACAGTCTCTCTTCTCTGGATTTGCTCAGCCTGCTACCTAGGACAGGGACAGTGACCTTCCTCGTACTAGTCTCACTACGTACTTGACATACTCCCTTTCCAGGGAGGGCTTCCAGTGGGAGAGTCCATGACTTATATCTGCCCCTGGTGCCCAAACTAGCACAGCACCAGGCTCATAGTAAGTGTTTAATAAACATTTATGAACAAATTACGTAGTAAACAAGACAACTGTCCAGGGCGTGACTCTCAGGACGAGATTAAACCGAGCTGGAAAATTACAAATCAACCAGTGCTGTCAGTACTAAGGAGCACTCATTGCAGGGGCTGAGACTGAGCAAATGGCTTGGTTTTCGGAATATTAAGTCTAAATAAACAAATATGAAGTAGAACACTCTAGCAGTTGTATTACAGTATTATAATTAATTATACATATTAAGTATTACATATTAAGTATTGGGGGGGATGATAGCCCTGGGCTTTTTTTTTTTTTTTTTTTTTTTTTTTTCCGGTACGCTGGCCTCTCACTGTTGCGGCCTCTCCCGTTGCGGAGCACAGGCTCCGGACGCACAGGCTCAGCGGCCATGGCTCACGGGCCCAGCCGCTCCGCGGCATGTGGGATCTTCCCGGACCGGGGCATGAACCCGTATCCCCTGCATCGGCAGGCGGACTCTCAACCACTGCGCCACCACGGAAGCCCAAGCCCTGGGCATTTTTAAATGACTGTCAGTGGCTGATACATTCTCTCAATTGGCTCCAAGTTCCCTTACACCCTCTGAAGTGCCTTCCTGTGCCACAGAAGCAGACTGCTAGAAACTACATTTCCCACACTCCCCTGAAGCTAATAAACTAGATTCCAGGAATAAGAGGTACTTGCGTGAGACTTAGAAGGGTGGAAGTGAGGCTAAGGCCTCCGGCTGCTCCTTCTGGCAAGCTACACCTTGTAATCATAAGTCAAAATGCCGTTCCATTTGCTAACCCAATGTCCCCCCGCCAGCCATGAAGACATGGACCAGAGAAAAATGTCAGAGGTCTCTGTAGGGGCTTCCTAATCCCATCTCTCTTCTCCCTGCAGCTGTGGAATAAATCCTTAAACTCAATTGCTATAGAAGCAGCCTCCTGGCTCCCACTGTTCCAGCCTTTCCAACAATTTTGTCAGCATCTCTTTCCCCCCATTAATCCCTTTCCATTTAAATTATGTGGAATGTCTTTCCTGCACTTAAGCCTGAAACACACAGGGGAAGGGGGGGAAAAAAAACCACAACAGATCAATTAACTGCTCATCCATTCGTCTATTTCCAATCTGATGGCGACCTCTGTCTATCTATACCTAGATCTTCTCCGTTGCCTGTGGGAAGGGGAGAAAAATATGTCACTTTACTGTAACCAGCCAAACAGACCTAAGGGACATAAGTAGCAGATGTCATAAACTAGTTGATGATCAACAGAAACTCTAATTTTTATAAAATGAAGGACGCTTATAGCATAATTACTGACTCTTTCCTGAGAGTTCTTTGGCTTGACCTCTTTGTTTTCCAGAACTGCCACTGAATCCTTCAGTACCTCAAAGGCATACTGGCTGCACACCTAGCCCATCTGCTCTGTGCAGCCCCACAGAAAAGGCCTCCAGAAATGTCTGTTCCAGTCCTTGTTTCCTTGTTTGTAACACAGGGGTAGCAATAGTACTTTCCTCGTAGGTTTGTTTAGAGGATTAGGTGGATCACTATGAATAAAGCAGCTATAAGAGCAACTGGCACACAGTGACTGCTTACCACGTGTCACCTAGTGTATAACCTAGCAGCAATCTTAGGACACAGGTCTAAGTCCTGTTTTATTGATACAAATGAGGAAACTGAGACTCAGATTCTATAACTCTCCCAAGGTCAAGATGGCTGGTAAGCAAGGAGTGGAGGCAGGATCCAAATCCAGCTCCATGGCCTCCCACCAAATCCGACGCTCTCTGCACCTCAGCATCCTGCTTGCTAATATGAACACCTAGTGGAAAAAGGTATTAAACAGGAGGGGCAAAACCAGCCCAGCCATAACGGGGCTGTACCTTTTTGGGAGCTCTCTGGGCCTCACAGGATGATAAAGCCAATGTCATAAGCCCTGCCCTTCAGCACAGTCAGCTCCTGTGGATAAAATTAGCTCAGCTCTGCTCCAGTGCTACCTGGAGCCCCGAGGCAAAACTCACCCCAGGCACAGCTCGACCTCACCTGACCCTCACTCTCAGGAAGGGTCTCTCATGCACCTCATTAGGGCCTGAGATGACTCATTTTGCTCTTTCCAGCTCTGGCTGCTAAGGTCACCTCTCTGCTCTCCAGAAAGGCAGCTCCAAAGGAGAAGTAAAGATAAAAAAATCAAGCAACCGTCCTGCATTCCTTTCCTCTAGGGCAGCTCTCGAGCAAGGATGGGGTGCCTACCTGCTATGCCAGCTGTGCCCTGGGGGAAGGAGGCTCTGCTCAGTTATACAACCCAGCTCAGGACCAAAGACAGACACTAGCCCAGGCGGACTCCTGAGATTATCCTCCTTATTTTACTCTGGTGATGACGATACTGACCCGGGGAAGGGCCCAGTCTATATTCTTGTGTGCTGTAGAACACAGCACACTAATGATACCCACCAGGGTCTCCTCTGCATCCTCCCAACCCAATGCCACCAGACTTGAAGGTGGAGCTCAAATGTCACCTCTCCTGAGGCCTTCCCTGCTCCCATTCCTACCAAGCTAGAATTTTCATCACAATTTCCACAGTGCCTTATCTCTACCCTTTTTTTTTTTTTTTTGGCTTTTATTTGTTCAACAAATATCTCTTGCATACCTATTTTGGACTTGAAGGTACAGAAATGAAAGGAATAACCCTTACCTTCAAGGAAAGACAACCAACTGCAATAAATAGCCAAAAATGGGGGAAATGGAGCTATCAGAGGTCAGAGGTACATGCCAAGCAGAGGTGATATCAGAGCAAAGTCTTGAAAGGAACCTGTGAGCTACCCTGATAAGGTGGGAGAGAAGCGATGTTTTGACAAGGAAACAGTATGTTAAGTCGTAGAGGCTACAGAGAATCCCATGTATATTCTGGAGCTCAGGATCTGTCTTGGAGATTAGTGAGATGAGGAGGAAAAGAAGCAGGGGCTAAACTCCCAACAGTCTTCTATTTTATGCAAAGGGTTTTGGATTTTACCCCAAAATCATTGAAGGATTTTAAAAACAGAGATTTGTCATGACTGCATTTGCATTTTTTGGAAAACCACTCTGGAAGAACAGAGAATGGAATGGAGGAGGGTGAGAATAAAAAACAAAGAATAAAAAACGAAGGCCAGTTGAGCATTACTGAAACCCTGTAGAAGAGAGATGCTGAGGGTGTTAACTGAGGCGGGGCAGCAAAGGCAGAGTGGGTAGGTCAGGTGTAGTTACCTGCAGTGGGTGAGGAACAGCAGTTACCATGGTTGACTCAACAAGGTCTGAGGATGAATAGATAGAAAGGTGAGGTACAGGGAGGAAACATCCAGAATGAGTTTCCGGGCTTGGGTGACTAAGTAGACAGATGTTGCTATCATTCATTAAGGTGACAATGCTAAGAGAAAAAGATAACATTAAGATTTCCAATCGGAGCATCCAAAAGGCACTTACATATATGGCTCTGGGGCTCAGGAGTTCCAAACCCAATATAACCCCCTAGGAGTCATGAGCACAGAGACATAGAAGGAGGCTAAAGACAAAGGTTTGCATGTGAGCAGGGACTAGGGCCAGCAAAGGAACCTTGAGGACAGATGCAGGGAAAGAATGAAAGAAGCAAGAACGGTCAAGAGTGACCATACCACAGAGCCCAGATCAGAGCAGTGCTAACAAGAAATGAACTTGGCCCCATAGACCTGCGTGAGAGCTGCTTCTGTCAGACTGAAATGGGCTAAGAGGCCAAAAGAAGGTGAGGAAGGACAAAGAAGTGTAAAGACAGAGAAGCAAAGAAGAGGAATGGCATGTTGTTGGAGAAGGTGAAACGAGTATACATCTTACTTCCCCTACTAGGCAGTAGGCTTGGAGAACAGTGCTGCCCAGTAGACAGATAATGCAAGCATCACTTGCAATTTGTTTTTTTTTTTTTCTTTTTCTTTTTTTTTTCCCTGTACGCGGGCCTCTCACTGCCGTGGCCTCTCCCGTTGCGGAGCACAGGCTCCGATGCGCAGGCTCAGCGGCCGTGGCTCACGGAGCCAGCCGCTCCGCGGCATGTGGGATCTTCCCGGACCGGGGCACGAACCCGCATCCCCTGCATCGGCAGGCGGACTCTCAACCACTGCACCACCAGGGAAGCCCCAATTTGTTATTTTCTAGCAGCCATCTTTTAATAAAGCCAAGAAGGAACAGGAAAAATTAAGTTTAATAATATATTTTACTTAACCCAATATACCCATACTCATTTCATAGGTAATGAACATAAAATTTATTAATAAGATATTTTACCTTTTTTTTATACTAAGCCTTTGAAATCTGCTATTTTACACTTACAGCACATCTCAATTTGAACTGGGCCACATTTTAAATCTTCAACAGTCACATGTCATTCTGATTTTACTTTGACGAGTCAGGACTCAGCATGGAAGCTGGCACATTGCATTTTTTTTAATATGATGAAATGAATGGACAGGTGATAGATGGAAGGATGGATGGATGAACTGTCATACCATTGAGAAAATTACTGAAGTCTCTGTGGTTCTTTACCTTTATCAACTACACTTTAAAATTCCAGTCCTGGGTCATATTATGACTGGAGACTTGGTATAGCTTAATATTAATATAAACAGCATAACTTCTATTCCTTCTAAACTTCCTCTCTTCCTTCAAAATTCAAAACCAGTGTCAGTCTCTAATTTTCTTAGAGCAAAACAACTCTGTCAAACACTGGTCAGAAGATCTACCACTAACATAGATCTCAAGCAGGTCACTTTACTTCTTTGAGCTTCCGTTTTCCCTACCATAAAAATATAAGCCTAACTCTGCATATCTCATAGACTCATTGAAAACTCAAAATAGTGAAAACACTAAAGTATTACACAGAAGCAAGGTTATCACCAAGAAGCTTCCCCATATTATAAATATAAACCATATGAGCTTATCATATTATAAACTCCAATCATGCCTAATGCACACATACAAAACAAATAAAACTCTGAGTGGCTACATTAACATTAGTATTTTAATTTCCAATACCACTATTCTTCCCATCTCCTTGCAAAAACCACAGAAGATGTGGTCACCAGCCTTAAGTAGAGACTTGAAAGTACGGGTCCAGCATGTGAGTAAGCCTGGGAGATAGTACGGTTGAGGGCTCCATGGCCTTTCAACAGATGGGACATGGAAAATGTCCTGTATTGGACTGACCACTTACAGTTTAACAGTGAAAATCTTCTCCACCCCATTCAACTCCCAAGAGCGGAATGGTAATAACTATTTGCTTTCACCCGGCTTTTTGAGTATGAGACACAAATACTAGGGGAGATTAGAAAAGGTGTGAAGCTGAAATGAAGACTTCTTAGGGGCACAATTGCCAAATGGAGAAGAAAAAATTAAGATGATCAGTTTGTTTCTTCTGCTGACCGGGGTCACCATCCACAAACGTGATTTTAAAAGAAAACTCCTTCAAAACTCTGCAGCTAACTGACCAAGAATGAGGGCCACTCACAGACCCCAGAATGAAGGAGTTCATCTAACCATCCAGCACCTAATTTTAGCGGGGAAGAAACAATACGAAGAAGAAGAAGAAGAATGCGGAGGTCCCTAGTTATTGGGGGAGGAAGAGGGGAACAGGGCTAGAGGGAGTGGGTTACCCCTGGGGTTATGTTATGTGAGTGGCACTGCGAAGCCTTAAACCCTGTTGATCAGAATCCAAATCTTTTGTTGTCTCCCTTTATGTGACCCCTGATTTGTTTAAAAGCCAAATTAAAAATTACCCACTAATTAACCCAGCCAGATAAAACTACTGACACACAGCTTGCAGAGTATAATACCAGGAAAAATTTTAAAATACATAAACTTAGCTGTAAATGCCACTTAATCCAACCTCTGTTCTACTAGCAAAAGACAAACCTTTGCTCCACCTGGTATTTCTCAGCCACACATTTTCCACAGCCAGTAAAGTTCTTCCGGCAAACTAGCCATCACAACCAGTCTCCACCTGACCGCATATGTGAACGCATCACCTTTCTATGCTGACCACACAGCAGAAGTCAGACTTGTGCCCTCATCTGCCAGGTTTTAAAGGAAAACCAGAACACACTAGTACATCCTGGCCATGGAAGGCAGGGTCCATTTATAAAATATGGCTGATGTTGATTAACAAACACTTGTTATGTGCCAGGTAATTCTCTAAGCCTGTTACCGATATTGACTCATATAACCTTCCCAACAAGCCATATGACATACGTACCATTATCATTATTCCCATTTTACAGATAAGAAAACTGAGGCACAGGTAGACACAGAGGTAGTAGTAGTGGGGCTGGGAACTGAATCCAGGCCATCTGGCTCAACGCCTGTGTTCTTCCCCTCCACGCTACGCTGTCTCTCAGTTGGTTTTGTTTGTCCTCCTTGTTTTTATTGTTGGGGGAGAGAACACAAACATTAATGGACAGTAAGAAATACGAAGGGCGCACAACCAGCACATTCTCTCCCTAAAGTCAAGTGACAAGCGAGGCCAAATCTTAATGAGGAACCAAGTCACTGATTTGCTCTGAGAAAGCCCTTTCACAAGACCAGAAATACGCAGTGTCCGTGAGATCAGTATACTCCCTGTCACCATCAGGAGGTGGTCTCAGGAGAGGTGAAGTCAAGTCCAAGTTTCAGGGACGGCAGGAGAGATCGATTGAAGCATCACCCCCGTGATGTCAGGCTGAGGGGCCTGGAAGGCACGACCGAGGCTCTCTCTTCCCTGAGCACTGCCCATGTTTGGAGTAGGGACTCCGATCCCCATTCTACAGAGGAGAACACTGCTGCCCCCAGTTTTCTTCCAAGTTACAAGAGAAGCACCCATTCCTCGCAGACATCACTACGAGGTCATGGGACACGGTGGTGACACAGTGCAGCGGGGACCGTTCAGGCTCTGCAGTCAGACAAATCCAAGCTCAGATCCTGTTCCTGCCACTGCAGAACACTGTGACAGTTACATGCAGAGTTTTGACTTCTTAACCCATGAAGTGGCGAAGGATAAAAATCCCTACTTCCCAGGGTTACTGGGAGATTAGAGACAATGCTTGCAAACAGCAGAACACCTGGCCCAGGGCAGCTACCACAGTTCTCCCCGCCTTATCTGCAGTTTCAGTTACCCGAGGTCAATGTGGTCCAAAAATATTACATGGAAAATTCCAGAAATGAACAATTCATAGGTTTTAAATTGAGGGCCATTCCTGAAATCTCATGCCATCCTGCTCGGTCGCCCCCAGAGTGAATTATCCCTTCGCCCAGCATATCCTGCGCCCCTTAGTCACTTAGTAGCCGGCTTGGTTATCGAATCTACTGTCTCGGTGTCAACGTTTGCGTTCAAGTCATCCTTCATTTACGTAACAACGACCCAAAGCACAAGTGTAGTGATGCTGGCAATAAAAGGTGAAAAGTTCTTCACTTAATAAGGGAAAAAAAAAAAAAAATCGTATGCTGAGGTTGCTAAGATCTACATACAGGAAGAACGAATCCATGAAATTGTGAAGAAGGAAAATGAAATCCATGTTAGTTTTGCTGTCGCACCACAAACTGCAAAAGTTATGGCTACAGTACATGATAGGTACTTAGTTAAGATGGAAAAGGCATTAAATTTATACAAGGTATTTTGAGAGAGAGACCACATTCACATAACTTTTATTACAGCATATTGTTACAACTGTTCTATTTTATTATTGTTATTGTTAATCTTTCATTGGCCTAATTTATAAATTAAACTTTATCATAGATATGTATGTATAGGAAAAAACATTGTATATAAAGGGTTCAGCACTATCCACTGTTTCAGGCATTCACTGGGGGTCTTGGAACATATCCCCTGCGGATAAGCAGGAACCACTGCATCTTAAATACAAATAAAAATTGCCTGACACACCCCCTGCCCCTGGATCTCTTCCTTTCCCTTGTGGGAAGGATAAAATAGACATGGCTCTCTTCCTCCTTTCTTCCCTGCTCTTTCAATGGCACTGCTATGTTCACAGTCACCTGGGCATTATAAAATCCCTTAAGCCCTTCAACCATTCAGTCATGTCCTCTGTGCTTACATACACTGGTGCTCTTATCCAGGTCCTCCCTTTTTTCCTAGAAAGTTTTTTACCAAACTCCTATTCATATTATAAAACCCAACTCAAGCCTCACTGACCCCAGGCAGCCATTCTAATCATTCCTTCCTCTGTGCTTCGTGTGCACGTCAATTATTACAATGATGACACTAAAAGATAATTGAATAACCACATGCAAAGCTGATATTCACAGCCCACAGAGATGTGGCGATACAGACTGCTAAAATATTTAAATATGTCCTTGCCTAGCTTCTGTTTCGAGGCCCCCAAATGTCCTCACACCACCTCTGTTTTCCCGATCCCTCCCTTAGGACCCCTTGAACCTCTCCGCAATCCAGCAACAAAAAGATTCCCTGTGGCACAGCTTGTGCCCCTTCAGCACAGAGGATTATACACATATAAATATCACCTCTGTCTGTAGGGACAACTCACCTCTAAACTAAACGTTGATTTACATACTTTTTGGAGCAGGACAGGTATGAATTACTGGCTAGGATGCTCCCTGAGGATCAGAAGCACTTGATTCCTCAGCATCCAGAACACACCCCCCAGGGCAAACTCGTAGCAAATGCCCAAGTGATTCACAATGTCTCCAATGGTTCTCCCTCCTCAGCCAGGACTTGGCACATAGTAGGCTTTCAGTAAGTACTTGCTGCCCGACCGCCCTGCTGTGTGCAGCTTTGGAGTCAGACCCAGTTTGACTCCCGCCTCCCCCAGCTGCCCAGTCCATCCCCCTGACCCCAGCTACTGGCCCTCCAGTCCATCCTTACCCCCCAACGACACAACCGAGAGGCCAGCTCTCTGCTCCACCCCTCCAATGGCCCCCAGTTCTGACAAATCCAATCCAGACTCTCCTGAGACTGCACGGGCATCCTCATTCTTGACTTCCTTCTAGGAATACAGAGATGACCAAAGGGCACACCATTCCTCAAAGTACACAAAGGGCAGTGAATAAGCATAAGTGACCCTTTAAAAGTTAACCAAAGCTGTTAAAAGCAGCTCCTGATATTTTTATAACGTATTAAGGTTTTAAACACCTTTTATATCAAATTGATTCACTTCCTCCTCCCTCATAATCCAGTGAATTAGGAAGAACAGGGATTACTTTCTCCAATATTAGTGATGGGAGGTGACTTCGCCACGTAACACAGCTGGGTCACATCGGCCACGACTGAATTCTAACTTCAAGAACCTCAGTCCAGAGCTGTTGGGCTCCCTTGGGTAAGCGCATCTCCTTAAGGCACAATTTTGTGGACTAGGATTTGAAAACACAACATACAACTCTGTCGCTCGCTGGGTCCTAAAGCTGCTGTATTCTCCTGTGTAGCACTTTCCACTTTCTGAAAGCATGGATCTGTTTACTTGTCTGTTGTCTGTCTCACTCCCTAGACGGCCAGCAATCCGAGGCCATGGACTTTGCCTGTCTCCTTCATCACTATATCCCAGCACCTAGAACAGAGCAGGGTGCACTCGACTGTGAAAAGAAAAGAGGATTTGGAGTCAGACCCAATATTGACTCCCTCCACCCTCCCTTCCCAGCAGCTTAACAGTGGACAGCTAAACCTCTCCAAGCCTCAGTCTCTTCATCCTTAAAAGCCGAATGATGACACGTACTCCCCAGTGTGCCGGGGAGGGGTATAAAAATATATATATTTGCTAGTGCTCCACACAAGATAAGCAGTCAATAAATGTCAGTTCCCTTTCTCTACCAGTCACCAGCTGTGCTTCCTGCAACCCCTGCCCACCCCTAAATGTCTTCTTCTCCTGTCAATCACCCCCATCTCCTGCAGCCCTAGGGCCACAAATACGCCCTTCTCCACCTCCGCCCTTCTCCACCTCCGAGCGTCAGATCCTTCCTGTGGCCAGTGTCTACAAGAGAGGCCCAGGCTGAGCTCACAGCTGCAAACGACCACATTTTCATGTCTACCAAGCTCTGACCTACTTCCCAGCCAAACCAAAGCAGGTGATGCTGGTAGTGATTCAGCAAGGTCTTTTTTTCTCCCCCAAGTCATCTTGAACATAGGTTGTAACACAGAATCATGGGCTCACAGAGCTCAGAGCTAAAAATGTCTACAAAGCCCAGCCCATAAAGTGCAACTCTCTTACTTTATAGACGTGGAATCTGTGTTCTAGAGAATGGAAGTGTCTTAAGCAAGAACAAACCCCCCAAGTTCCCCAAAGATCAGTTAACAACAGCATGGCTCCAGTTATATCCTAAGATACAACCCTGGGTTGCCCACCACGTTCCCTCATCTCAGAAACGATTCCTTGTGTCTCAGAGCTTAAATTCTTGCTGATTCCATTCCAGGCAAATGTATTCTCTCCATTGTTAAATATTCTGCATCTCTGTAGATGATGGAATATTTCTCTAATTTTCAACCCCATGAACTACAGTTTACACATATAGAAATAAAATTGCAACTGTTTTAAATTATAAGAGATGGTATAAGAAAAGACCAACAGACTAGAAGTGAGGGAGTATGGAGTCTAAACTTGGTTCTGCTACTAACGACTTATATGACCTTGAGTGAGTCCTTCTCCCCTCTGGGTCCCCTTTCTCTCATATTAAAATGGGACTGCTGGGGCTTCCCCTGTGGCACAGTGGCTGAGAGTCCGCCTGCCAATGCAGGGGACACGCATTCGTGCCCCGGTCCGGGAAGATCCCACATGCCGCGGAGCGACTGGGCCTATGAGCCATGGCCCGTGAGTCTGTGCGTCCGGAGCCTGTGCTCCGCAACGGGAGAGGCCACAACAGTGAGAGGCCCGCGTACCGCAAAAGAAAAAAAAAAAGGGGGGGGGGGGGGTGGGGACTGTTGGAGCAGATCCTCTCCAAGCTGTGATATTCTCGATCTGTGTATCTCATCATCACCTTCAATATAATATTATCACTCACTATCCAAAATAATTAGACTGTAACTCATTAAACCCAGAATTTTTCCGTAGTGTAACTGGGTATATGTCCTTTAGCATGTGATCAGTGTTGTCAATGAATTGTAAAGCTTTTCAAAAACAAGGGTCGCATTTTCATGTAATTATGTCACACAGGCTTTGTAAATACCATAGAGTAAATGCTGCCAAACTGATGAAGTTTTAGAGTAATGCATGCTATAGGGTGAGAATAAAACAATAAGACAGTCTCATCAATACATCAAAATTTAGGCTTCCCGTGACTGTGGATTTCTTCACAGTGGTTCCTTTATTCTAATAATCCTGCCATTCTTCAAATCCCTTCCTTATAAACTTTGTGAAGAAGCAGCTGTAGATCTTGTAGAATATTCTCAATGGGAGTGCCTCTGATTTTGGAGATGGATTCTTATTTTTCCAACAGTCACTGAGAGACAATTCCAGTGAATAGGGAGATAATCCAGTTGCAGGGGATCAGGCTGAATAATACTTCGCCAAGAAAATTATCACATGAAGTTTTTGGGTGATAAAAGCATCATGGGCACAAGTCACAGAGCCACAGCTGACCCCAGAGGACTCACCTAAAGAGGCTGATACGATGCTCAGTAGATTTCTAAGCAGTATCAGGTTTGCAATAAATCACACTAAATCTTCCTAAAGCTGCCAAGAAGACTCAATGTGCTGATTCAGAGGTGGTACTTCTCTCCTGCTTCCTACTGCTCTTTTCCCAAAAAAGAAAAAAGTTTCTTAATAAGAAATGCCAGGTGAACTCTATTAGAACCCAACACGAGCATAGTCACTGGAATACATCCTCAAAGATGATGACACACGTTCCCCAGTTATCTTTCCCTACTAAGCACTCATAAAACAAACTAATGAAAAAGACCTTACGCGTTAAAATGTTCATAACAGTGTTATTTAGAAAAGCAGGTAACTGGCAATAATCCATGTCCAAAAATATGTAAATGGCTAAATCTAAAAACAGTACATCTACCCAATGGAATATAAGTGGTCATAAAAAATATGAGAATTGGGCTTCCCTGGTGGCACAGTGGTTGAGAGTCCGCCTGCGGATGCAGGGGACGCGGGTTCGTGCCCCGGTCCGGGAGGATCCCATGTGCCGCAGAGCGGCTGGGCCCGTGAGCCATGGCCGCTGAGCCTGCGCATCCGGAGCCTGTGCTCCACAGTGGGAGAGGCCACAGCAGTGAGAGGCCCGCATACCGCAAAAATATATATATATATATATGAGAATTATATAGGACTTCCCTGGTGGTCCAGTGGTTAAGACACCATGCTTCCACTGCAAGGGGCACGGGTTCAATCCCTAGTGAGGGAACTAAGATCCCACATGCCACATGGCGCAGCCAAAAAAAAAAAAAAAGTATTATAAAATAACCTGAAAATGTTTATGAATACTCACTGGAGAAAAGAAAAGCGCAAGTAAAACTGCCTAGTAAGAATAAGAAAGTACTAGTGGATAATATTTTAATAACATACCTTCTTTTGAATAATAATGATGATGACTAACAGCTAATGACATGACTCATGACTCCTCCATGACAGCCTGGAAATATCTGAAGCTATGATAAAGACATAGGGGTTTAAATAGAAGGCAATCAGAAACTCCAGAAAAAACAAAAGACTACATGAGAAATCATGACGCAAATTTGGAGAAACCAGTACGAAATAAAAGAAAAAGTTGATGGAACTTCAAGAAGAAATGTAGAATAGACTCCAAGCAGGCGGGAGAGCAGTTAGAAAGACAGAAGATATATAGGATATGGTAGAAAATACTTAATTTTCTTTGCCCAATCAAAAAAATAACAACCCTCAAAATTCAAGAATATTAACAACAACAACAACAAAGCAAGAGTCTCAGTGTAGAAATAAAACAAACAACCTGGAATGATTTTAAACAACTAGAGGAAAACTAAAAGGATCTATTAGATTTTGATGCTAACTAAGGGAAAGTTCAGTCCCCTGTGAGTGGCTTAAAGGTGGTGACCTCAGAAGCCTAGAAACGGAAATGAAACCACAGCACATGACTTAGCCGGGTAGTGACCAATATTTACCTAGAAATCATAATGTAAATGTTGTTGATTGTTTTCAGTTTTTGAAATCAACCCACAGACACAGCACAGAAGACTCAGTGATGGCTACAAAACTGTATAAAAGTGCATGTAGATATATATCTGTTATAAAAGCTGGAGATGCAAAAGGTAACATAAAACATAACTGACAAAATTTAAGGGTAAAAGTGGGAGAAGAAAGGTACAGAAAAACCTCAACATCTTCATCTTACAAAATGGTGAGTAAAAAGATACTGCCAAAAGTTGATATGGCAAGGAATGGAGATGAATGCACATTATATAAATTTATAAAGGAAACTAACCCAGAGAGAGTAAAAGAAATGATCCAACTGTCACAAATTGGGAAGGGGGATGGGAGGTGCCAGAGTGTATATGAGTTAGTCCTTGCCTATCACAAAAGAGAAAAGTCAAACACCTAAAACTAATAACTTAAAAACTAAAGATATAAGCATACTCTTTAGAGATATGATAATAACCACTAGAAGAATTAAAAACAAAAAATGGTTACAAGTGGGGAAGGGACTGGGGTAGGGAGAGATGGGACAATAAATTCTTTTTCTTGGTTTTTTGGGGTTTTTAATAAATGTTTCTGTAGTATTTTATTGCATTTTTACTATGAGTATTTATCTGAACAACATTAAAGATTTTTTTAAATTAATAAAAATAATATTTCAAAGGAAAAAGGAATTGCTCCAAATAGCACAACTCAGAGGTCACAGAGGTCAAATGTGGAGGGAACTTCTTGGGAAAATCATTACAAAAGGACACTCTCGTGGAGATACTAAATGTGCAGCCAGTCCTCCTTTTAAGTCACTTTGCCCCCTTTTAAAAACTTCCCTCTCCCCTTCTCTCCCCAAGCTCTTTAACTCTCTCCTAACATCTTCCTATAAAATTTTGAACACTCTATGTCCCTCAATTTTCTTCGCTGGCTTCAAAATAAAAAGTAAACCTCAATGTAAAGAATCCCTGAGGAAACCCTAAAATCAACAGACAGCTCAGGCTGTGCAGTCCTGTGGCCTAGAAGCACACCAGGGCCTGGAGGTTGGAGCTATAATTAGCTGCTTCTGGGCAGACAACAAGGACTCCTGTTCCCTGGAAAGGAGGTAATTAAAGGAAGCAGATTTAGGCCTGAGGTGGCAAGTCTCAAGGAACTGTGGCTCCGGGCAATCCCAGCCTACACCCCAAATGAGGAAATAGGAACCTGCTGGCCTGACACTCCATTCCTAAACCATTTTTTCTTCTCCGGTTTCTAAGGCCAGGGGAATGCCACCCATCAGCCCAATCACTTTTTTTTTGGTCACTTAAGACCAATTTACCCCCTATGTACCAGGCATGTGCTCAGTGCTACAGGGAGGGTGGGGATGAGTCAGACCCGAATCTTGACCTCAGGGAGCCAACAGGGGAGCACAAACAGAATTTAGAGCACACAGCACTCCTGATAGACTTTCTCGCCCATTCCTGCAACCACCCAGCAGGGTAAGATGCTTTCCCCCTGTTTTACAGATGAAGAATGTGGAGCTCAGAGAAGAGAAACCACCTTCCCAAGGTCACGGAGCTGTAGGGTGGGCACAAACTCAAAACCAGGCTTCTCTAGCTCTAAAACCCAAGCCTTTTCTCCCTGTGCCACCAAAAGAAATAGGAAAAGAAGGCATCTCTGCAAAAGGGGCTAAGGAGATAGGCCAGTGACCACGTGTGAACCTTTCTCAGAGCAAAACTCATGGATTTCCGTTTTTAAGAATTTCCAGGGGCTTCCCTGGTGGTGTGGTGGTTGAGAGTCCGCCTGCCGATGCAGGGGACACGGGTTCGTGCCCCGGTCCGGGAAGATCCCACATGCCGCGGAGCGGCTGGGCCCGTGAGCCATGGCCGCTGAGTCTGCGCGTCCGGAGCCTGTGCTCCGCAACGGGAGAGGCCACAACAGTGAGAGGCCCGCGTACCGCAAAAAAAAAAAGGAATTTCCAAAATTTCACATTGCACCTGTGCCAGTGTTTAAAGGGCTCCCTCTCATACCGTCCAACACCTTAGCTGTCACCATCTCAGCATTTAGAGCCTTTCAAAACGTGGGCCCTGGCTCAGCTTTTATCTCCCAGGGTTTGGCACTCCACAGGGTCCTTGCTTTATGTAGGAAAGGATCACACAGCATGAGCCACCAAAACCCCACAAATCTGAGCTCCATCGCCACGAGCCTAAGGGAGATAGCAGCTCCAGCTTCATGCCCTTGTCTCGCATCTCAGCATCGTCCACCTGAGACCCTCCAAATACAGTCAGGCTTCTAGGGTGAGTGGCCTGGAAGAGCAGCTCTGCCTGGCACATGTCTCTCCTGCATAGGGAGGCCTGCCTTCTGCAGTTCTGTGTCCATCTGCTAATTTTCCCTGCATATCCACCCAAAACTGTCCCAATAAACTTGACAGGGGTGATGCCAAATTTCCTCTGCTTGGGAAAGAGAAGAGGAACAGGGGAGGGGAGGCTTCAGGTAAGACTGGATCGTGACCTTGTCATGAAACAAAGATTTAAGATACAACTCAGCTACTGGATGCACCAGTTTCCCCATTACACGTGGCAACCCCATGATTTAGGGACACTGCTTTGCTATCCTGTACATCCTAGAGTTTGATGTTCAACTAAAAAAATACAGCCTGAGGACTGTTCTCCCTATATCACAACCACTGATCAGTTCCTCTTACCCCAACACTTCTTGTAGGCACATGGACACTCCTGGCCCTTTATCTGGGCATCCTGAAGTCAGAACCAAGGTTGGTACTGAGATTAGCTACTTAAATATAGCTGCGCCTTGCAAGTCTTGGCCCATGTTTGTAAGTTTGCTACATATTAGCAAGTGTCCACCTGGCTACCCGCTACCCAGTTGCCCCCATGAGAATTTTCCATGAATTCTTCAAAACTTTCCAGCCTATGAATTTAAGAGGACTTCCCAGACATTCCCTCACCCATCCTTAATAGTCTTATACTGCAACCAGAGGTGAGAATTAACTTACATTGGGCATAAGTATATGAAGGCAGATGAGGGAAGTCCTTCATTCATACCTCTGGCAAAAATGTACTGAGCAATTAATTCACGTAGGCACTATGCTGTGTTAAGTGCCTGGATACAGAGCTGAAAACACAGGGAGGCTGCCCTCAAAATATTCAGCCTAATAGGAGGCCAAGGACAAGCAAATAATTGAACAAGTACTGACACAGCAGAAACCAAGCCACCCACTCCTGACTCCCAGCCTCCTCACAGGCAGCAATGCACATCTCCCATGAGCCAGCATCCCTGGACCACTCTAACAGATGCTAAAACACACTTCAGTTCTCCCAGCTGGAAGTGGTGGGAGGAAGATACAGCACCTGATCGGTTAGTAATACACAGTGGAATCTATTTCATGCTGAAGAAAAGGGGGAAAAAATAGAGATGAAAAGGAACTTTTCCAAGAGCTTCTTCAGCTTTCAATTACTAGAAGATACCAGACAGAGAGACGGAGACAAAAGTACTGGGAATTTCCCAGCTCTTTCTGGCGCCACACACCAAGGCACTGAATCCAGGTCAAGATCAAGGAGAGCAAAGAGTTGTGGGACCCTTACACACCTCAAGGCCACAGAGATAACCAAGTCTCATCCACACCTTTACCGACACAGCTTCCTCTCCCTGACAGGTCCCTGCCCGACCTCTCCTTCGAGCTCAGCCCTGCTCATCCTTAGAGATAGGCTTTGCTCTCTCCAGACACAATGGCCACACAGCAAAGTGCTAATGGAATTAGATAAGACACCCCTGCTCTTTCTCCACTACTTTGCAAAATAAGAGTTTAACAGATCCTTATAACTTTCGGAAGAAGCCCAAGAGACTCATTCTTCAATTGCTTATCAGCCGAGGCCCTCCACAGCAGGGCCCGACCTGCCTTCTCAGCATTACAGTGAGCTCCATCCTAGGGAGTCTAAGCATCCTCATAAGCCCAGTTCAAGTCCAATACCGTTCATAGAACAGTACAATTCCCTGCTCATAGAACCCACCCCTTCCTCTAAGCCTATGGGGCACACGCTTGTCCACTTTCCCCACACTATCTGCTCTTGGGTAGTTTATCTTTTCATGCGAGCGTGTCCTCCCACCCCTACTGGATGGGGAGCTCCCTGTGGGCAGGTCCTCACACCAGGGACACCCCAGAGCCTGACTGTCGTGGTGCATTTGAGGCACTCAGAAAACCACCACAGCACAGCTCTCGCAGCTGGAAGCCATACAAAATCAAAAATTCACCACCTCTCAGTGATCAATCTATACATTTTCACATAATGTACTTTTTATTGTTTTATGACTAGATCCTCCAATTACATTTACAACATCTTGGCCAGTCCAATCCCCATCTGACAGTCTCCCGCCAAGAGGCTCTCCTTGAACACTTCCAACAACTAGAAGTCTTTCCTTGCTCATTTTTTGATATCTTTTACCATGTATTCTTTTTTTTTTTTTGGTACGCGGGCCTCTCAACGCTGTGGCCTCTCCCGTTGCGGTGCACAGGCTCTGGACGCGCAGGCTCAGCGGCCATGGTTCACAGACCCAGCCGCTCCGCGGCATGTGGGATCCTCCCTGACCGGGGCACGAACCCGTGTCCCCTGCATCGGCAGACGGACTCTCAACCACTGCACCACCAGGGAAGCCCTACCATGTATTCTTAAATATTGAGTTCAATCTATCTCCATGGGCTTCCTGGTTAAATCCCTAGGAGCAGCAGGTGAGAGGGGGTTAGCACAGGCCCAGCTGCAGAAGCAGTGTCATGTGACAACTAAGAGCGTGGACTTTGAAATCAAGCAGAACTGGGTTCACCTTCCAGCCTGCCACTTGGGAGAAGGCATCAAACCCCAGGCCTCTCGTGGCTGTTAAAGGAGTAACAGAAATATAACTCAGGCAGAGTGCCCAGCACAGTGAGTACTCAATAAAGAGCAGCTATCATGGTAATTAGCTCTATTCCTGTTTCCCATTCCGGCCCGCCACATAATCAGAGTGCTAATCGCACCCCTGACCTCTCCGTGATGCCCGTCCCCCCTTCCATAGGAGGTCTTTGCAAAGCCTCAACCAACATCCCGTTCTGTTTGCCCCTGGTTGGCAGGACTGGAAGGCTGACCACACTTCTCATTAAAATCCTGGCACCGAGAGGGCCGTGAAAAGTCAGGGGGAACACAGATTCTTGAGCTACTGCCTTGAAGGGTGCTGTCCACCCACCACTCCACAGAGTGACGGACATCAGATGCCTCAGCAGCTGCCTCGGCCACTTGGAACTGTGGACGGTCCTCAAGCCTCTCCAATCAAAGCCCCAGATGCTGGCACCAGGAAGGAGGGCAAAGGTAAGGAAGAAAGGGAAGAGCAGCACGTGACCACGTCTGTCCTCTACAGCCAGGCTGCCGAGCCACTCGCCGCCCTGGGACACGTCTGTCTCCTCTTCACCCAGTTTACTTCCCACCCGTCAGCAGCCCAGGGGCTGCGTCCTCGGGTAGAAGACACGGGATCCAGTCCTGGCTTCGGACTAAACTCTAGGTGATCCCAGAGGCTCAGTGATCTCTTTGAGGCTCACTTTCCTCATCTGCACAACTGGATACTGGCTTAGACTGCTGGTTCGTTAACCAGGGAAGCCTGGCAAAAATTAGGGAATTTTCTCTAAGTACTCGGGACCAGGCTAGCTCTCAGAAATTCTGAGTCAGGACTGGAGTGGCAGCTGGGCATGTATATATTTTTAAAATTCTCTGGCTGATTCTGAAGGTTAAGAATCACTGGCCTTAGTGGGCAAGGTCAAATTAGGGGTATGCAATTAACAGGTATAAACTACTATAAATAAAATAGATAAACAATAAGGATTTACTGTACAGGGAAGTGTACCCATTACCTTGTAATAAACTCTAATGGAATATAATCTGCAAAAATACTGAATCACTATGCTCTACACCTGAAACAATCACAATATTGTAAGTCAACTATACTTCAATTTACAAAAAAAGAATTCAAGGGGGAAAAAAAGAAGCATCATAGACCTAAAAGATCCCTATGTCCTCTCCGTCTGAGATCATCACGCCTCACCCTTGGGAAAATGTGTGTAAAGATCTTGGCACGGGGCCTGGCACACAACAGGTACTAGTTAAAGGCTCACTCCTTCCACCATCACATCCACCCCCCCAGCCAAAAGCAACAGCAGCCACATAGGCTCTAGTAGGCGAGATGGCAGCTGTGAAACAAACTGTGTTGGCCAACCCAGCCAGTCCAAATCAGTGCAGACCCATGGTCCACCCCTAGGAGGTTCCTACCCTTCCTACGGGGAAGGGCTGCCTGTGAATAAACATCTGCCCAGAAGAGCGGAAGTGAACACTAGAGTGATGCTTCTCAAACCTCATGGTACACACATCATTGCAGGAACTTGTTAAGATGCAGATTCAGGGGTGGGGCTGAGAGTCTCCATTTTTAACAAGTCCCAGGTAATACTGATGCAACTGGCCCGAGAAATAAATCTTGAATAGCAGTGTTCTGAATAGAGGCATTTGGAAGGGGTAAACTCACACACGAATTTGCTGAGCATCAACTAAGTACCACTCCACCCTGTGCTGGGGCCGGCAAGACAGAGATGATGAATAAGATGTGGAAAAGAGACATCTCAGCAAACAGTCGCAATAAAAAAATGCTTTAGTTCTACGTCTGAGGCAGAGCCAAGGTGTCACGGGCATTCCAGCAAGAAGCCATTAATAATATCTGAAACAGAAAACCGTAAGGAGAAGTGAGGAGGTAGTTACATTGTGGAGGAGAACAACACAAAGGAGTATGTATGGCAGGGCCCCACTTTGGAGGCTAGACCTGTAAGGGTTCTAGCCAGTGGTGGTTTTTATATTTTTTAAATGGAAAAAGAAGGAGAGGGAGGGGGAAGAGGAGGGGGAGGAGGAGGAGGAGAAGATGTGACATAGACTGTATGAGGCCTACAAAGCCTGATATATTTACCATCCAGTTCTTTACAGAAAATGCTTGCCGATACCTGGGCTAGAAAGATAGAGAGATGCCCAGATACAATACACAAATTTCACATTGGTTATTGCAAGTGGCTACAGGTAGTTTTTTATTTTCTTCTCTGTGCTTTTCCATATGTTCCTTATTTTCTTCAGTGACAATGGATTATTTTGAAATTAAGGGTGAAAAAAAGTTCTCGTACTTTCGGCAAGCAATCTCATGTCCAAGTAATCTATCTTGGAAAATAATCAGAGGTGCAGATAAAGAATTTGGTAAAAAGGATGTTCACCACAGTGCTATTTACAATGATGAAAAATTAGAAATTCAAATGTCAGCTACCAAAAAAAAATTAACAATTATGGTATATGCTTATGATAGAATAATATTCAGTCATCAAAAATTACATGTATGAAGAACTCCTAACGCCATAAAAAGGTGCCCAGGCTCTACTGTTTGGTGAAATGGTAACATACAAAACTGTATATACTGTTAAGACGTGAAGTCAGTCAAATGCACAAAAAGGTAATGAAAAGAACTACTCAATAATATTAAAAACAAGAGTGTTTGAATCTAAATCATGGATTTATGAGTGAGTCTCATTTCCTCCTTTATTTGGTTCTATATATTTGAAATATCTTATTATGAGCATGTACTGCTCTTAGAGCAATACTTATAAAATTTGGCCTTGTTTTATGCTTTCACAATTCTTCCTGAGGGATTGACAGGAGGTTTGAGAGAAGGAGACATCTGTACTACCTTTTGAGGGATGAGCAAGTTGTTCACCAAATAGAAACAAAGGGCCCAAGGCCAAGAGGAAAGCACGTGCAAAGACACAGACGTGTGAGAAGGGGTGACCAATAACACACTTGCAGTAGCTGAAGCACAGAATGTGATTGGCAGGGGTTGGCAGGAGACACTTCTAGAACGGAGGCAAGGTCAGATGATGGTAGAGCAGAGGTGTGCCCAGGGAAGGATTTTACCCACAGGCCATGGGAGACGGTGAGCAGGAAGGCAGAGGCCAGCTGGGAAGCTGGAGGAGAAATGCCTGCCCTAAAGCAGAGATGGGGATCGCAGAAGACCAGGCAGACCAGGGAGAAAACTGGTAGGCGAGTGTCTTCCACTCAGTTCCACTCACAAAATGATTCTCCTTCATTTTCTCCTGACAAGGCTGTGCATGTATTTGTGCCTAGAAATAAAATTAATTGGGAAATCAAACCAACACATTCTTATTGTCCCAGGCATTGTCAGAGGCCATTCTGACTTCCTCCTAAAAGTAGACCCAACTAACCCTCTGTGTTGCTTCACAAGTTACTTCTGAGTGTCAGGCACAGATGCCAGACAAAGGAACAGGTGCCATTCTGTCCAGCAGACCCAAGGCAGGAGGCTGAGTGGACGAAGAGGAAGAAGAAAGCCTCACACGAGGGGAACAAGGAGGATGAGGTAAGACAGGGCCAAGAAGGGCTGGTCCCTTCTCTAGCAGGAGGTCATGATCTTGGAGGAGAGAAGAGGCTGGGCTAAAGTCCCATTCAAGACTGGCTTCCCAGAAGGATGAGAAATGGGGCTCCAGTAAACCAAAAGGGTGTTGGTGGGAGACATTAGGACCTACTCACAATGGATTTAAATGGAAATACGAGAGCAAGGGAGGAATTTAGAAGTGCAGAGCATGTGTTGGGCAAACAAGTGTGTCCAAGATATGGGCACCCCAGAAGGGCAGGGGCTCCGGAATCACAGGGGAAGCCAGGGGAAGGAGATAAGTCTGGCCAGCTCTTCCAGCCTCCAGGGGCCCTGGAGCCAAGGCAGGAAATGAGCTGCAGCACTGGGGCAGGAGCCCGGGAGGAGATCGCAGGGCTGCATAGAGAACTTCTGCCTGGCAGAAGTTCACGGATGAGCCAGAGAGGGAGGCAATGCAAGAGGAGGCCGCTGTGGAAAACTCTGCACAGCCCTCAAGGATGGCAAACTCAAAAGCCCTGGGATGAGCACGCTGCCAAGGTTAACAGGGAATGGAGAGGACTGTGGCTCTGTAGGGCCACATCAATGCTCGCCAATGTCTCTCTTTCTCTTTTTTGGTGGCCAAACATTTCTGCATGTCTGCAGAGCCACTGATCTGCAACCCTGACGGGCTCTCTCCATCACTCAGCTGCCGCGACGCTTCCTCTGTGTCTTATACACACACACACCCGGCGCTGCTTCGCCCGCTGCCCCAATCTGGTTTGCATGTCTGTTTCCTGTGTCAACCACAACCTCGCAGACGGCCGAAAGGGTACCTTATTCATCTTCTCAACCCCGTCCCGGGAATGGCAGACAGTGGACACAGAGTCGACACGTGTCCTCTGCTCCACACGTCAGCTACGACTCTCCTTTTACACCAAGCAATACGCCTGATGGATTCTCACTCTGACTCACCAACAGTGTGACCCATAGTTGAGGGAACCAAAGAGGTAAATGATCACCTAGAGTTTAATTCCAACCAAGGAAGAGCGGTTTGATGCAGTGGGTAGGAGCCAAACAATGGAAGAATGATACCATATTGTCCTGAGTGAAAAGCTGAAGAAAGAGAGGTTCCAAGACCTTGGAAAAGCACGTGGGAGGCAAGCAGCCAGGAGCTCGAAGTAGTCCCAGGCAGCAGAGAAGAGAGACCAACCGAGACGGGTGGAGAAGCCAAGATATGGGGGGTCGGCCTACGTGGAGTATGGCACGAGGGGAACCTGCCAGAGAAAGGAGGAGCATGAGGGGAGGGGGCTGTGAGGGGCACGGAGGCCCTTCCCATGGGCGTGTGGTGCGTTCAACAGGGGACAGACTTCCCATCGTGGATCACTCCCCCCATCTGTGAAATGAGCGGAATCCCTGAGGTCCCTCCAAGCACAGACTGGCTATGGAGCCACAAGAGAGCCTGGACACCCTGGGAGCACCATCCACCGCCCTGATACCCCTGTCGAAGTGAGACCACAAGAGCCTCGCTCTCCTCACCCGTGTGAACTGAGGGTGCTGCAGTGTCCACCCCATCGGAGCCCCCAGGCACACCTGAGTCGAAAGCTCCATGGATGTGAAAAGAAAAGTGTGTACTGAATCAGGCTGGGGCAAGCAACAGTCTCGTAGATGCTTAAACCCTACACAATCCTCACACACATACACCCATCCTCCCAGCATCCCTGTCCTCCTCTGCGATGACTTCCCAGATTCCTGTAGCAGCTCCATCTCCCCATCTCTCATGCTTCTGCAGCTCTTTGGTGCTCCTCTGTAATACGAACACCACCACGCAGGTCTCTGGTATTTCAGAACCATGAAGTGTCTTCCCACAGGCAAGTACTTTCATTCTTAATCCAGACAGAATGGAGGACATCAGCATAATCACCATCACTCCCCTTTTACAGATAAGGAAACGGAGGCTTGTGGGAGCCCTCATCTTTATCTTCCCCAGGACCACCCCCACTTCTAGCCAGGCCTCTCCCAGCTCCTGGACCAATCATGAAAGGCAGAGCAAACAAATCCAGTACCTCTCTAATCTAATCTATTTGCTGCTAAATAAGCCCAGAAACCAAGGTGCCAAGGTCAATCCTGGGTTCTGATCACTGCACTGTCTTTCATCCTGTGCTGGTCCAGAGGGCACAACCATGAGTGCACCTCCAGGCCTTTGTCCAAAGCAGATGCCATGACTCTGGCCATGCTCCAATGCTGGCAGCCCCCTCCCTGCCAGTCCTGGGGGCTCTCCACTGGTGGGGGTCCCTGACATGGGAGTGAGGACATCTCTTCGGGGTTGCAGGCAAGCCCCACTCTGGGCTGGCTGGCCCAGTCCACCGTCACTGGACCACCCTCAGGCCTGCTGCCCCTTCCAACAGCAAGCCTCACGTCACCCAGCTCCTTCTACTCTGGCCTCTTCCTCAGTAAGAAGCAGTCCCCATCAACCCGCAACTTGCACCTGGCAGACAGATTTCCACCTTTCCCCAATTTCTGTCCTTTCTCTTGCTCATTATGCTCTTCTATTATATAAACTAAGTCTACCTGCTACAAATTATAGCTCAGAGAGGTCAAGTGACTTGCCCAAGACCACACAGCTAGTAAGTGGCAAAGCTGGGACTTGAACTCAGCTCTCCTCATTCCAAGCCATATGTTTGTTCCACTACTTTCCACTTCCTCTCAAGTGTAGAGTTCAGGAAGCCACCTATACATGAGAGGGTAGGGACCACATCTTACCATCTTTAGTAATAATGATGGCAACAAAAGCCACCACTCACATAGTGAAGGCCGGGTACATGCTCAGCACTCTACCTACAGTCCTAGGAAGTGTTACCGTTCTCATTTTCAGACGAGAAAATGAAAAAGTAATTCACTCAAGGTCAGACTAGTTGAAGCCCATGCTTTCAAACTACCACAGTGCTACACCGCCTCGGGTTCAAGTGCAATCTCCAGTGCACAGCAGTAGCCAAAAATGTGGATTAACTGAATAAGAATATGTAGGTGGAGACAACTAAATGGGAGGCCATGAAAAATAAAGCTGTGACCAGATCAGGCAAAGCTGGTGAAACCAAACCATAACCCTGCAGTAGAACTAAAAATAATATTGTTCCTGGACAGTCTCTGATGACGGTACGGAAATGACTGCAAACCAGGATTCGTGGTTTTCACTCCAGCCTCGCTCCTGACAGCTGTGTGACCCTAGGCAAGTCCTTTCCACCTACCTCTGCATCTCGTTTCCCCATCTATAAAAAACCAACAGGCTAGCAGTTGGACTAGGTCAGCGGTTCTCATCAGTCCTGGCACAACCCGTGAGCTTGTCGGAAGTACAAATTCATGATCTACTGCATCAGAAGCTCTGGGATGGGGTCCAGCAAACCCTCCAGGATGACTCTAGTGCTCCTTTGAGTCTGAGAACCATGACACTAGATGACCTTCGGATCCTGCCATCCCTAACCACTCAGAACCTTAAGCGTCTGCAGTTCAGCATCATCAAAGTCCTCCCAATTTTGCCACTCTGATTTCGATCTGACATGAACTTCAGTCAGCTGGCTCTCTCATCTGGCCGTGTCTGACGCCTCCTCCTGTGACTAATACAGAAGGCCCCAAGAAACAGACAGTTAACTCCACTGCACTTCTTTTTCCATTTACCACCTCAGCGGTATGCATCCTGTCACTATATTAAAAAAATAAGAGTAGAGACATTAGCAAGGAAGCCCAACCATGAGCACTGTGGCATCCTGGCACCATCTTTAAAAAAAACTGGGATGGGGACTTATTCCTAAGGAAATCAGTAAGGGACTGCCAGATACCCTGGTGCCTTTCTAAGCCCAGTGATCTCTCTTTACTACCAAGCCAGCTGAAGGAATGAGACAGCATTTGCTTTGTACACCAATAACACATGCAGATGAAACAAAACATTTCTTGCTTGGTCCTTCTGTGTCAAAAGAAAAAAAAATTCCAGATAAACCTTACAAGAATAAAAACATATGCCAAAGAATACTATTCTCTATGCAGACTATCAACAAACGGACTATTCACTGCTTCAACCCTGAAGTAGTGCCTGAAAGTCTATTGTGGAATGATGAATGAATGAACGAACGAATAAAAGTGCACCTTCTCGGGGCTTCCCTGGTGGCGCAGTAGTTGAGGGTCCGCCTGCCGATGCAGGGGACACGGGTTCGTGCCCCGGTCCGGGAGGATCCCACATGCCGCGGAGCGGCTGGCCCCGTGAGCCATGGCCACTGGGCCTGCGCGTCCGGAGCCTGTGCTCCACAACGGGAGAGGCCACAACAGTGAGAGGCCCGCGTACCGCAAAAAAAAAAAAAAAAAGTGCACCTTCTCAGTACTGATACTGGGGGGATGTAGAGATTAGCAACTTAAAATCCTACTCTAAAGGAACTAAGTTTAAGAGTAGTATGGGCAATGTCAAACCTATCCATCCATCCATCCATCCATCCATGCATCCGTCCATCCATGCAACAAGTGTTTGCTATATGTCTGCCAGATTCCAGAGGATTGGGAATGAATGTCCTAAAAAAGTTAAAGACCCCAAACAAGATAGGAACACAGATAACTACAGTAGAAGGTAAAAAGTGCTCAGTGCCCCGCATGCAGTGCAGATAAAGGGCCATGGGAGATCATAAGATGACGGGATTATTTCCTGCTTGGGGGCAAAGGGTGGAAATCAAGGCCTGTTTCATGGAGGAAGTGCTGGCTTTGAAGATCAATTTGGATTCAAACAGGTGATGATGGCAGAAAACAGCGATCCAGACTGAGAAAACGTTATGATGAAGCAAGAGTGAGGGAAAGTAATGGAGGTTAGGTTCCAAAAGTCAGTTGGTCCCATTCAACACAACCATAAATGGCTGGATAGAAAGGATATATGTGGAGACAATAAAAAAATCAGTGGTTGCCAGGTTTTGGGGAGAGATGTAGGTATGAATAGGCAGATGACAGGATTTTTAGGGCAGTGAAATAATCTGTATGATATAATGATGGATGCATGTCACTATACATTTGTCCAAACCCACAGAACGTACCACATTGAGAGTAAACCCTAATGTAAACTATGGACTCTGGGAGATAACGATGTACCAGCGTGGGTTCACCAATGGTAACAAACATACCACTCTGGTAGGAGATGTTGATAATGGGGGAGGCTCTGCGTGTGTGGAGGGCAGGCGGCATGTGAGAAATCTCTGTTCCTGCCTCTCACTTTTGCTGTGAGTCTAAAACTACTCTTAACAAGTAAAGTCTTAAAAATTTAAAAAGTATTTTAAAGATATGCAAAGGGTTTACTTCTCTAGGATTTTGCCACTGCCTGGACTGCCTTCAGCTTCTCCACCCAGCCTCCCCGATGGAGATGGCCTCCCTCCATCTCTCCTGGCACTGAGCACGACGCCGGACACCTGCTCGCCTCATCCTGGGTACCAGTGCCTGACGCAGGCTTAACTGTACTTACTATGCCATGTCGTTACCCTACTGTTTTCTGTAATTTATAAAACACATACTGCCCACGAGTTTGTATTTTTAATTCCTATAAGAACTTTTGGGATCCAATTTGTGTGAAAGTCAGACTGCAACATAATGTTGTATTATATGATAAAAGCCTCCAAGAATAAAAGCAGACAGTATATACCCCACTTATCAGCAACTCAAACACTGGTTCCATTTCTGAGTGTCACAGATTTCCTTATGAATGACTAGTTTTGGTTTTGTATCAGTTTGTCCACATCTTCTTGAAATCAGTTCTAATGATAAAGTTTCCTAATTTTCAAAGCTTCTTTTTTTCAAACATTTACTGAGAACCTACTACATTTCAGGCTATACTAAAAGTAAGCATCTTGGCTCATGTAACTTTCACAAGGTAAATGGTGGTACTTTGTGATTATTAAGTACTGTGAGGTATCACTGACCACCAAACACACTTTACAGATAAGAACAACTGAGGCATATAGTGGAAGAGCCTGGATACAAACACAGATCTTCCAGAGTCCCTGACTGCTGCTCACTCATCCATTCAACAACAGAGACAAGATCGGGATATTTCCATGATCCTTTTTTGACCTTCTCTGGGCTTCCAGTTTCATGCAGCATCATCACTCCCCATTCAGGGGTCTCAGTCTCCTCCCATGAAAACAAGGAGACTGGATTATGGTGACACCTAAGCCCTGACACTTAAGCCCTACTTTACCAGAGCCTCTTCAAATAGAAAAAGCAGGGAAGGGCAAGAAAGGCGGGTACGTCCTGCCCCATTTCATCCACAGCTGCTCCAGTTTATTCCTTCAGCATTACTTGTTGTAACAGGCTTTTCTATAAAGAATCCTTCCCTAACTATTAAAAAAAAAAATGAAAGTTTTAGAGCCACTCTAGGCAAGGGAGATATCAGCTAAATGCAATGTGGTACCCTGGGTTGTATCCTGCAAAAAAGAAAGAGGACATTACTGGAAAAACTGGTGAAATCTAAATAGAGTCTATAGTTTAGTTAATAGCCATGTACCAATGTCAGTTTCTTAGTTTTGACAAATGTACCATACTAATGTAAGATGTCAAAAATGAGAGAAATAGTAAGGGGTGTTTGGAAATTCTCTGTACAATCTTTACAACTATTCTGTAAACCTAAAACTATTCCAAAATGAAGTTTAATTAAAAAGACAAAAAACAAAAAAACAAGAAAAAAGAACCCACAAAACCTCATTCATCTCCAATATCTTTTCCAAATCACAATTTGCTGACTTTATAAGGATAACACATAATAACAGCAGCCAATATTTAATGGATACTTGGCATGTGTCAGGCTCTGTTCTAAAGGCTTGACATAGCTCACTTGATCCTCACAACAAGGAGATAGGTAATTTTCTTTTTCCCATTCTTTGGATAAGGCAACAAAATCCTAAAGAGACTGAGTAACAAGTCAAAGTAGTAATGCTAGAGCCAGGATGCAGCCTAGCTCCAAAGGCCATGCTCTTAAAGCGCTACACAGATCAAAGCTTTCAAAATGTTTCTGGATAGTTTCAAGTAGGCCTATATAACTGGGAAAATAACTAATCACAAAGACCAAGAGGTGAGGGTTATGTTTAATACAAAGAAGAGGAAGCCAAAGGATTCTCAAGGTAAATTCCTAACTTTGGAAAATCTTTCCTGGAGCAGAACCAAACCTCACTGCCATTACCAATGGCAACTCCACATGAGAATGACATCTCTGGGCCTGTGCTGTGCCTTGTGCTCCCTGACACATCATTCTTGATGATCTGCACTACCAGCCCATGTTATGGCCTCTGGTGTGTCACTTGCCAGGCTGCCTGCTGACATTTTCATCCCTGAAGTGTCTGTCCAGGTAGATGGTGAAATGAAACACGCAGGCTGCCTTTTCAAGGCCTGCAAAACAAGCTTCAGCTTTCCAAGTGATTAGTTTTCCTAGATGCTTAAGAGTCCATGCCGAGGACCTAACAGTGCATCGCCCAGCTCTAGAAAGCAAAAAACCTTCCTCTCCAATGTATAATGTTCCTCACTCACTGTGGTTTCCATCAAGTGTCAACGAGACGTCAGAAAGCTTTTCACTGCCACTGTGGGCTCCCTCTAGGCAAGACTGGTCTCATTCATTGAAGAATATTTGTTCAATAGAGAAGCAGTTCTGAAGAACAGATAGTCTCCTGCAAAGATCTGAAGCTGGCCAGGACCGCCATTCCCCAATCTGCCCCACTATGGTGGTCATTTGTCTTTAGAAGGTTCCAGAGTGGACACCCTCCATGGGCAGAGCCAGAAGGGAAAAAGGAACCTAGGGAGGGGCTGGCTATCCAGATGGGCAACAGGAGAGGAACATTTACAGCAGGGAGAGTGTTGGCAAAGAATAGGTAAGCTTGAGTGGTGGAGGAGAAGGAGGTATGACTAAAAAGTAACAGGCAATATAAGGAAAATGAATCCAGTTGGAGGCTGGGCATAGGAGAACCACACCTCCCATGTATGAACATAGAGCTCTGCCCATTGCCCATTTCCAGGCTCCAAAATATGTCTCATCAAACAGCCCAGACTGACTCCAGCAAATGTTGACTTAGCAAATGCTAACACTCAACATGTTTAGTTGAAAGGACCCTGAGAGCACACTGGGCCTACACCTAACATTTCACAGATGGATAAACTGAGGCTCAGACAGGGGAAAAACTCGTGCCCAGAAATAGAACCCAGATCTCCCCCATTCCTTTGCCTGTGCTCCCTTCCGTACAGACATGGTTAACAAGGTGGGTACTGAAAGAACCCAAACTGAGGGCAAATCTCCCCTGCTATGGAGGACCAGATCTGTAGATTATCCTCCACTTCATACAGCATGTTCCATGTGCTGGTTGCTCCTGGAGAGGAGAAAATTCGTAGCACTATTTCAAGTGAAATAAATGACTTGTCAGGAAGAATATAAAGGGTAGTTTGCCTCAGATGGACAGGATGATACAGATGGATAAGAATGAAAAATGCAGACACAGGTGACTCATCAGAAGAAGGGATGCTAGGTTGGAAGGATAGGTGGAGAGTGTGGGATGTGATGAGGCCAATGGAAACTGGACCTGCCAGACTGAAGCTGTCAATGAAGAAGCAGAGACGCCTCTTCACAAGGCAGAGGCTCTACCCCAGACGGTGTCAGGATGCCTTACAGAAGGGATCACTCCCGCAGATGGGCAGTCACTCAGTGGAACACGGCCTAAAGAGCAGACAGTTCTGCACCAAAAAAATCTGCCACCTCTTACCTCTCCAGATTTAGGCTATAACAAAAATTGGGGGGCTCCCCTGGTGGCGCAGTGGTTGAGAGTCCGCCTGCCGATGCAGGGGACACGGGTTCGTGCCCCGGTCTGGGAGGATCCCACATGCCGCGGAGCGGCTGGGCCATGGCCGCTGAGCCTGCGCGTCCGGAGCCTGTGCTCCACAATGGGAGAGGCCACAACAGTGAGAGGCCCGCGTACCACAAAAAAAAAAAAAAAAAAAAAAAATTGGTCTAAGTTGTATCCATATGCTGGGGTGTCTCAACCAAATCAGCCATGTCAGAATTTCACAACTGTTCTGTTCCCGATGACACTTCAGCAATCCTCCGGGTCTCTCCACTTACACAAACTGTGTTTCTCTCACAAGCCCAACTCTCCTCTATGAGAAAAGTTTGCTCTGGTTTCACACCTTCAACCCCAGCCAAAAGTCCCTATGTCTGAAATCACCCACTTTTTTCTGCACACCTTTCATACAAATTAGAACTTCCAACCCTGTATGGGTTACTAGGGTGCATGCCTGAGTACCCCTGCTAGGCTGAGATGCTGAGAGACAGGATCCATGGCTCACAGTGGCTTTTCCCAAAGCACATTGATAGACTAAGACCAAGAAACGTCTGGGGGCAGGGTGAAAGTTGGTGATGCAGAGAGTCTAGGATCTAAAACTTTGAGAACAAACCTCCCAGGAAGTCACAATGCACATTAGTTTCCTAAAGATTCAGAAAAGTCCCACAGTAAAGATACCCATTTAATTCTGTTTAACCTGCCAAACTTTCTTGGCTACAAGACCTTTTCTCATAGAACAATAAGGGACCTCAGAGCTTCTACAGGAGCACCTTATCCAATATTTCCACTACTGCTCGTCTCATACTAGACTACATGTCTTCCTTAACAGCAAGGACCTTGTCTAAATCATCATGGTATCTCTGACACCCAGCAGTGCCTTACAAGCTGTAGGCCAAAAAATATGTGTTCAATGAATGCACTAAATCCAGTCCTCTCATTTCTAAGATGAGAAAATAAAAACAAGTATGTCAACATGACCTCCTCTGTATCTTCCTAAGTGTCCAAAAGAATGTCTTACACAGAGAATGTGTTCAACAATTCTTGAAGAATGGAATGCAACGGAACGCAATGCAATGGAATGGAACAGAAAAATTTCTCAGCTGTGCCCCAAGCCAGAAGTTCCCATAACACAATAGACTCCTACCTCTTCTCCTCCTCCTTCACCCAAGCTGGGTGTCAAGCAGATGAAAATGAAGATGACAAATCAGAAGAGGAAAGCCATGGGAAAACCAAAGGCCCTTTGGGGTGGGAGGTGGGGAAATGGTGTTTGCAAACTGATGGGGATAAATAAGACCTGTCTGTATCTAATTTAGACTTCATAAGAGAGTTTGCTGAATGTTAATTAATACTCAGTGGTTGTTACCAACTGTGGTGATTAACTTAATTTTGAATTAAATAAGCAATAAATGCTTAACTGAAGTTCTATTAAATTTTACCCAGCAAGTGAGGTATATGAGGCTCTTAATTGACTTTAAACAAGATAGTTATGGCAAGTTAGTTGAATTTTTATTACCTGAAGATAACTGCCTTATTAAAACTAAATTGACTACTTTATTTGATAGAGAAATGTCACCTTCTTCCCTTTTCTTTACCAAAAACATGTACAAAAAGGTTCACAGTTGGTCTAAATGGCTTAGATGGAGTAATTTTATTTTCTAGTCCTATTTTAATAATAAGTGTGCTGGGTACTTCCCTGGTGGTCCAGTGGTTAAGACTTCGCCTTCCAATGCAGGGGGTGCAGGTTCAATCCCTAGTCGGGGAACTAAGATCCCACATGCCTCACGGCCAATAAACCAAAACATAAAACAAAAGCAATATTGTAACAAATTCAATAAAGATTTAAAAAATGGTCCACATTGAAAAAAAACTTTAAAAAATAAATAATAAGTGTGCTCATTTAAGAATGAATGTAAATGTAAGAGGCCAAGAGCTCTAGGAAGGAGTTATATATGAGACTGAAGAACCAGGTGATCATATTTTCTAAATCAAAAATCAGGCCTCTGCTTTCTCAATGTAGATACAGTTTGGAGGTGTTGTCTAGATATCACAATTCTGCAATTTCCAGGATATTTCCAAGGCCTAAAAGGCTACTGATACAAAACATATGAAATCACAATTACTGTTCAAATAAATGGTTGGCTCTGCTACTGAACAAGCTAAATGACTCTGGTAATTATCTCTTTTTTCTAGATCTCAGCCACCACGCATATTACACGAGGAGGCTGGAGTGGAGATCACTGACTTTACTCACTTATTTTTTTCTTTGTGGTTTGCATAGCCCCTGGAAGAGTGCCTGGCACATAGCAGGTGCTCAATAAACACTGAGTGACTGAATGAATGAATGAATACATAAACTAAAGTTTAGGCAACTCAAAACACTAAACATTTTTAGCCCTTTCATATGAACCTTCTCCAGCTCAGACCATTTTTAAATATTGCCATTTGAGAATTCACGCAAGGGGACACACAAACTCTAAATCACTTCTCAGGATATTTTTTCAGTAATTAAAGGAATACAAATTGAAACAATAATGAAATATGATTTCCTACATATTAATTTAGCAGAGACAAATGTAAAGTTATAAAATTAAATTTTAGGGAAGACATGGAGAAACCAGTAGATTCACCCACTGCTAATGACTCTGCAAATTAATACAGTCTTAATGGAGGCTGAATAGCAACGAGCATGAAAAGTAATAGAACTATTCAGTACTTTGTGCCTATAATTCTCCTTTGAAAGAACTTAAAACTTATTTAGCCAGCTGATATACATGTATTTAAGGTCGACCTGCTATGGGTCATACTCTATGGGGAAATACAAAGGGGAAGGATCTTGGCTGTCTTATCATTTGGTGGGTGACGAGAGAAAAGAGGGAAAAGATAGCATTTTTTCAGCAGATCACATGGCAGGCTTCAGTGCTTTCCTACCCTGACCACAGAATTCCTTCCACAATGACATTACATGGAAGGCACTATTATCCTCTTTCACAGACGAGCAGTTGGAGGTTCAGAGAGGCTAAGTAACCAGTATGATTATATAACTATCAAGATACAGTGCCGTAATTGGAACCCAAACCTGTCTGACTCTCCAGCCATACATGCATTTTCTCCTACATCCCTGAGATAAGATACATAGTCACATAACCACAAAACACAAGGGACAAAATGGTAACCAATGTGCGGGAAAGTGGAAGTGCCAAAGAAATCATTGTCTTCAGGAAATAATTTAGAAGGAAGTAAAAGCTATTTATTTGTCCACTGATGTTTACAAGGCATGTTTTAACATACTGAATTGTATTAAATTTCTTTAAAAATTAAAAACTATCCTAGTGTCCACATGGGTAATGTCAATTTCAACAAATCTTTAGTTATATAAAAGATAAATATAGGGCTTCCTTGGTGGCGCAGTGGTTAAGAATCCACCTGCCAATGTAGGGGACACGGGTCCGAGCCCTGATCCGGGAAGATCCCATATGCCGCGGAGCAACTAAGCCCGCGTGCCGCACAACTACTGAAGCCTGCGCGCCTAGACCCCGAGCTCCGCAACAAGAGAAGCCACCGCAATGAGAAGCCTGCGCACCGCAACGAAGAGTAACCCCCGCTCACCGCAACCAGACAAAAGCCTGAGCGCAGCAAAGAAGACCCAACGCAGCCAAAAATAAATAAATTAATTTAATTAAATACATTTATAAAAAAGATAAAGACCAGGCCAAAAGAAGAAAGAGTTTTTCTTGTAATAATATTAAGT
Organism: Kogia breviceps; assembly: GCF_026419965.1. Lineage (NCBI taxonomy): Eukaryota > Metazoa > Chordata > Mammalia > Artiodactyla > Physeteridae > Kogia > Kogia breviceps. Next base: position 70,770,669 of record NC_081314.1, on the reverse strand, counting down.
GGAAGGAAACATTGTACACAAACAGAGAAGTGGACATGCCCTTTCGGGGGGGGGATTAAGATCAGGGTTAAGGTCCCCTAAAAGATCAGAGAGAGGTATTCAGGTAAAAGAGTTTTGGTGGGAGCTTTTCTGGTGGTTTTTTTTTTTTTTTAATGAAGTTGAGTAAATGTATTCTAAATGAGTTCTTTCTCATTGTCTTTTTATAACAGATTAATTAATGTTTAGAGGAGCTCAATTAGGTTTTTTTTATTACTAAAGATATTCTTAAAACTCAAGTTGTCATTTATTACTTCATTTATATTATTCATTCTCATGTTCATTCAGCAAGCACTGATTAAATCCTTACCTTATATCAGGATGCACAATGGATTTAAGGTTATCAATAGGAATAAACCTAGAGGCTGTCTCGGGGATCTGCGCAGGCTGGGAATAGGAGGAATCTAAAATTGTGCAAATAAAAACCTCAAGTTGAAGTCCTGGTTCAACATCCGGCTAGCTGGGGCCCTGAGCAAGTCATTTAATCTTTCTCAGCCTCACGTTCTTGATAGTAAAACTTGAACAATAGTAACAACTCCTCACAGTACTATTGTGAGGATTTTACCTGTAATTTGTAGGAAAACACATGATTAACTGTAAAGCACTATAAAAATGGCGATTGGTCAAAAGCATCATTAACTGTACGGTGGATTCCATTTTGATCAGGATCATGCAGGCTGGCCTAGGTCACAAAGGTCTCCCTGGTGAGTATTAACTTACTGGCCCCCAAATAGTTATTCCCTCACAACTCTGCATGAACTATGGCCCACCATTCTTAGTGCCTAATCATCCATTTTTAACTCTCTCTGCCTTTTGTCCAATTTGGCTAAAATCATCCTGAGGAACCAAATGGAGAGAGGAACCCCAGGTAAGACTGTTATAAATATATTCTCCAAGGGAGGAAGAAAGGGAAGGAGGGAAGGAGGTAGGAAGGAAGGAATTTTTTAAAAAAGAGTCAGGGTTAATAGACCTCAAAGATACTCTAGACCAAGTCTTCAACCATTGCCTGAGTTTTCACTGTAACATCCCAATCAGCCACTGCTTGAATATCTCCAGTGATCACAGATTCCATAACTCTAGAAAGAGCCAATTTCATTCAGAGGTAAGAGATTCCATGGAATTCTTAAAAGATAAAAAGTGATGGAGATCTTCCTCTTGACAAACGGCTACCTCAGCAACTAGGCACCTGTTACCCTGGTCAGAGGATGGATCACCTGGGGGTTATGATGGAACCAGGGCTGTGGACTCTGTATGTGTTGTTACCTGCTCAGGGCCTGGGTTTCCTCTTGTTTAAATGAGGAGATTGGGTGACCTCTATTCCACCTGTGAACTGTCCCTCATAGCCAATGCCTCAACCTCATTTCATCTTCCATTTATCTGGTGCCTGGACTACAGCAGCACATCTCACCATCTCCAGTACGAGGCCCCTCCAACCATCCGTAACCCATCACTTTTCTAAAGCACAGATCCAATCATCTCCCTTCCCTACGTGATGCTCCTTTCACAGCACAGTCTCAAGTTCTCAGTCAGCAATAAAGACCTTTATCAATCCGCCTCCCAGCCCACCCCTGCACCCTCATTTCTATGGCCTCTCTACCCCACAGCCCATCCCCAGTGACTCCAGTTTTCCAAGGTGCCATGCACTTTCTCACCTGTTCATGTTATTTCCCTTGCTCAATGACCGCCCTCCTCCTCTAGCCCACTAGACAAATCCCCACTCATCCTTCAAGGCCCAAACAAATGAGAGTCTTTTTATCTGTGAAGTTTCCCCAAGGTCCCTAGAGTTAGTCGCCATTCAATCAGTCACCAGATATTTTTTCCATATACTTTTACATCCTCTCTTTTTTTTTTGCGGTACACGGGCCTCTCATTGTTGTGGCCCCTCCCGTTGCAGAGCACAGGCTCCAGATGCGCAGGCTCAGCGGCCATGGCTCACAGGCCCAGCCGCTCCACGACATGTGGGATCTTCCCAGCCCGGGGCACGAACCCGTGTCCCCCGCGTCAGCAGGCAGGCTCTCAACCACTGCACCACCAGGGAAGCCCTACATCCTCTCTTGATTATTTAAATGACCTCTGGAGGCAGGGATGGCACAGCATTCATGTTTCCATCCCCCAAGCCCAAACTAGAGTTTCACTCATTCATTCACAGGTACACCTAGCACCTGGTGTGGAATGAATGAACACACAAACACATCAGATCGATGGACAGATGTATCTGTAGGGTCCTGTCCAGCTGTCATTACTGGAACACTCATAGTTTCCTATGAAGTGAAGTTGCTGCAGCCAAGAAGAGAAGTCCAGTTTGGAAACAACCAGACTACAGGAAAGCTGACCTGCCTTTCACCTCATTCTAAGAAAAGGTGTCGCTTACCCTCCAGGTCACTTCAGAGTTTGCCTTTCCCATGAAGTCAGGGAACACCCTGCCATCTGGGAAGCAACTCCTTCCTCCAGTTCCTGAAAATGATTCATTTTCATATCAAACAAGACAGAAGCTCTAGGTGCCAACTAAGTTGTTTTTATTTCTGATTTTTTTTCTTCCTAGGAACTAAACAAGAACCATATTCTTTGGAAACTCATTAGAAGAATAAATATGTTACTCTGGTGACCTCTTGGCACAGAACTTGGTACCGCATTAAGCTGCCACAGTTACAGTTAAAGATCTTAATCAAGATGGACCATGGGCTAGAAAATAATAGATTTAAAAACCCATCTAAATTACACACATGGGGAGTTCCCTGGTGGTCCAGTAGTTAGGACTCTGGGCTTCCACTGCAGAGGGCCCAGGTTCAATCCCTGGTCGGGGAACTAAGATCCCACGCGTGGTGTGGCAAGAAATAAATATATAAAATACACACATGGACAGAGATTCAATCTTATTTCTTGACTGTAAGTAGCCAGAGCAATTTAGCTGCCCCATCACATCCTGGACTAAGCCTTCCTGTCCTTCCATGTTTAACCCAAGGCCTGGCCCTTCCAATAAGCTTCCACACATGTTCCAGAGGACTCAATAAGCCCTCCATCCGTACCACTCTCCTGGCATTTTTTTAATATTCTAAACAGGTACTAACACATTTTTATCAACCTAATAAACTCTAACTACCTACAAGCTAGACATTCCCTTCAAACATCCTCAAACTTTACCTTTATAAAAGTAGTTCACTGAACAAACATTTCTTGAGCACCTAGCATCTCCTCTGACAAAAACAGTAGACATTTGTTGACATTTTACTTTAGTCTTGGTCTTATACATATTACTTATACCAGCGGTCCCCAACCTTTTTGGCACCAGGGACTGGTTTCCTGGAAGACAATTTTTCCACGGACGGGGGCGGGGGGGTGCAGGCGGTAACGTGAGCAGTGGGGAGCGAGAGGTGAAGCTTCACTCCCTGGCCCGCTGCTGTGGGCCCCGTACCTAAGAGGCGGCTGACCGATACCGGTCCACGGCCTGGGTATTGGGGACCCTTGACCTACACAACCTCACTCAGTACTAACAAGTAGGGTGACCCCCAATCAGAATACCTCTGAGAGTGGAAGGGGATGCTCTATATACTACACCAGGCCACAGGCATAAACCAGGGCTGTCCTGGCAAAACCAGAAAGTATGGTCCCTCTACCTCTCCATCAAGTACTGTTGCTACAGCCATTTTTACAGACAAAGAAACCGACACTAACATTAAAGACAGGATTCCCTTAACGCCCAAAAAGCGGTCTCCTGAAAATGCCAAGGAATTCGCACTACACATGCCCACGGCCATCTTCTCCGAAGCTGTGGCTGATGGCCTGAGTGACTAAGGAATGCCAACCACGGCTGCAGCGGAAAAAAGTGCCCATTGTGGGGATGGAATGAGGCCAAAGCACACTTCTTGAAGGACGCTGAAACAACTCTGCCCTGTCCTGACCCTCTTGCTTACCTGCCCCGTGAAAGGTTCCCATACAAGTTTCTGAGGAAGGCCTGGAACCACCCCTCAGCACCAGCTTTCCATGGGAACTACAGGGGGCTTCGATGGGAGGCCGGGAAAGAAGCAACGACTGCACTAGAAGCAGAGCGCAAACACAGCGCAAACCAAACCCCAGAGAGGCCCCGCCCCCCGCCTGCCCCTTTCCAGCCTCCGCAACCAGAGGAGCTGCCGCCACGTCCGCGCGCCTGCAATGGCTGGTCGTCCGGAACTGCTCCAGCTTCTTGATCAAGAGGAACAAGCAGACGTACAGCACCAAACCCAGTAACCTAAAGGCCCGCGACTCCTTCCGCCACAACGGGCCCATTCACCGCAAGACTGTGGGTATAAAGCCGGCAGCAGATAGCAAAGGGGTCGTGGTAGCGATGAAGCGGTGATCCAGCCCGCGAAAGCCGGCCACCTATGTGAGGACCACCATCAACAAGAACGCCCGGGCCACCCTCAGTAGCATCCGGCACATGATCCAAAAGAACAAGCACCGCACGGATTGGCGCCTGGCCTCGCCCTGCTGAGCCAGCGCCATCCTGCGCTGCCAGAAGCCTGTGACGATGAAGAGGAAGCAGACCTTCCCACCAAGAGCTCCTGAGTGACCCCCTTCCCCAAAGCAACAAAGATGTCAGCCGATTTTTCTCAAATAAAAATAAATTTTAAAAATTAAAAAACCAAGAGAAAGTTGGAGGATCACAATGGAGAAGAAACACTGGACAACCATTCACTGGTGACAAACCATCCCTCTGCACAGCCTGGAAATACCTGTGAACATCTGTGGCACTCGTCCCACTCCGCAAAGTGACTGTTGTCAACAGTGATGCCCTCATGAATAAGAAGTCTAAAAATGAGTAAGTCAGTACACCAGATCGCCCGTGACCATCCCAGGGAGCACTCTCCGTTAAGTCGCACAGCTAAGACTTGAACTTGGGGCTTCCCTGGTGGCGCAGTGGTTGAGAGTCCACCTGCCGATGCAGGGGACATGGGTTTGTGCCCCGGTCCGGGAAGATCCCACATGCCGCGGAGCGGCTGGGCCCATGAGCCATGGCCGCTGAGCCTGCGCGTCCGGAGCCTGTACTCTGCAACGGGAGAGGCCACAACAGTGCGAGGCCCGCATACCGCAAAAAAATAAATAAAAATTTAAAAAATTTAAAAAAAAAAAGACTTGAACTTGGAGCTGCCTGGGTCTAAATCCCACAATCTCCTCTAGAAGGACAAGGTGCCATTCCTGTGGGCTAGACACCTTGCTGGGCACCAAGAATTAGCCACGTGTACCCACTGCACGGCCACGTTACACACTATACAACCATGAATAAAGCATTGTCAGGGAAATGTCTGGTTCTCACAGATGCATTGGGATAGATGATCTATATCAAAGGTAACTGAGGCTCAGGAATATTCTGGAACTTGCTTAAGATCACAGGGCTAATGTGTGGCTCAAACACAGGTCTTTGTTTTCTTATACCAAAAACCAAGTTGATGATGGTACTGCTGAAATGCTAGCATCTGAAGTCCATATCCTCAGGACTCTGGGGTCTCCAACCAGATTCTCAGGTGCCTTCCAAAGTCACAGACGGGGGCAGCTAATGCTACCAATTAGCACACCATGAAATAATAACAGTTTCTCACCCGTGTATAGGGCTTGCGAAGGACCTTCACATCAATTATCTCCTGCTCACCAGCAGAAGTGAAGGAAGGAGCAAGACAGGAGCTTTAGAGCTGGGAGTCTGATTCTCACTCTACCACTTAAGCACCGCAGGGGAAGTTCCTTCACCCCAGAACTTTTACAAGATTGATCCTGCTGACCCACCTCTTGGATGGCAAGTGTGAGCTAAGTAATAAAAAACAACTGTAGAATGCATTCGCCACATAAAAAGTGCTACAAAGGCTATGAAACGCTAATGGGTTCTATGAGATGGGTTGTGACGGGCACGTTTAAGAAGGAAAGAAAACACAGCAGGATCTACTCTGTAAGGGATCTAATGCTGGCAGCCTGAAAACCTTTAGGCAAGCAAAAATAAGTAAAAATAAAAGGGGAGTGAGGGTGGGGAGCACCACAGGCAAGGAACCTTAAAGTTACATGCAGAAGCTTGGTTCCCGCAAACAAGGGACAGGAATAAATAGCAGAAAAAGAAAGAAACCCCCAAAGCACTCTCAGACTGAAACTGAACCTCTTAATCACTTTGTTTTCAAAGTGCAAAGAACAAGGTTCAAGCCCAGTAACAACGATCTCCAAGTTATAGTCCCTCCCAAATTCTCCCAAGCAAAGCCCCTGGGGGTGGGGTGGGGAAGGAATGTGTCCAGCCAGGCTCAGCAGAGAGAGAATCAAAAACACCCTTGAAACAAGGCAGGAAAGGGAGTAAGGGCCACACCCAACTCCAGCTCAGCGAACAAAGGTGTGACTGAGCACTTCTGTCCTTTCCCTGGGGCCTCAGTTTCCTCACCAGCAAAAGGAGGAATCAGATGGCTCTGGCCACCAAGGCCCCAGCCCACAATTCTAAGGCATGAACTGGCTGCCAGCCTGCTGCTTCCACGGCTACAAGCTTTGGTGCCCATAAAATAGTTTTTCCAGTCAAGGCTGATAAGCTGGCAAATCATTGGAAGGACAAGAGTAGGAACTAAGCTGCCTGATAAGATTCTAACAGTAAACAACTTTTTCCCTCTCTACTCTGCTGACCTGGTACAGGCCGGTGTTTCCTGACCTGGAACATTTCAGCAGCCTGCTAAGCGGTGTCCCCGCCTCTGGCCCAGAACTGCTATCGCTCTGCCACCAGAGTTCTCTGAAACACAGACCCAACGACACCCTCCTTTGCTCAAAAAGTAACAAAAGCCCTCCTGCTCCCTACCGACCACCACCGCTGCCATCACCCTTAGCTCAAGCTGCCAGCCCTTTACCCTCTAATCCTCCCTGGCCAGCCCCATCTTTCTCAGTGATCTCCAAACACGCACCCCAAACACTCTTAGGCCTCAGGCCTGTGCCTGTATATCAAGGTCTCTCTGCCCAGAAAGCTCTTCCACCTCTGTCCACCATAAGAACCCCTACTCACCCTTCAAAACCCAACCCAATGTCTTCTTCTCCATGAGCATTTTTTCCTGTTCTTCCAGGTGGTCAGTCAGCCATTTCTCACTGCTCCCATTCTTTCTTTGTTCATCACTCTAGTAGGGCCTTCCCATGTTCTATTTCAGTCTGTCTCCTAGGCTGGAATGAAGATCCTTGAAGACAGAGCCTTAGCTGTCTTTGTAAGATCAGTTTCCAGCATTTCTGTCTGGCATGGGGTAATCACTCAGGACCAGAATGATGTGCTGAACTGAACACAAGAGACAGAGATGCATGTGATCACACATATAAGTGGGGTCTAAGGGGGGCTAAGAGTCTGGGAATGGCTTCATGGCACAAGGTGGGTTTTCGCCTTGAACTTAAAAAAATCACAGGTTTACAACACGCAGAGAGGCCTGGAACTCCAGGTAGAGAAAACAGCATAAGCAAAGGCATGGACATGAAAACAGCGGAATGTTCAAAGACAACACGACTGACCACCTGGCTGTTGAGGGAGAAGGGAAATCACAGTTTGAATCACACTTACTCTTGGGATGGCTAGTTAGTTTAGACCCTCAGTTCTACACTCCCGCCCCCTAATCTTGACCCTGATGGTGGGACTGCCGAGTACCACCTGTGGCGGCTTCACAGCATCGTGGGGACTCAATCCAGTCCTGGGACCCCACAGGCCCAAACTTCTCGGTCAGTAAAAAGCTCCTTTCCCCCATCATTGCTATCTTGTGGTTGCAGTAAACTAAGCCAACCCCTTTCTTCACCTAACAAACAGTTCCAGGGTGCCTACGCTGTACCAGGCACTCCTCTGAACGGGGGAACATGGCCCTTAACAAAGCAGGCATCCTTGTGAAACTCCTCCTGCTTATTTTAAAGAGGAGGGGAGAACAAAGTCAAGCAAATATATGTGGTCAAGCGTGATCCGTGCTTACATTGTATCAGTAAATGTTACTCATTCTAAATGGGTAAACAAGCAGTTACTGAACATCTTCAAGGTACAGGAGATGAGAAGTATTCAAAGAAGAGAAAGCCAAGGTCTTATTTACCTTGCTGGGTGCCATTCCTAGGATCTGTCTTCTCGCCCCTGAAAATATCTTACCTGTAAGTTATCAAAATGCAAATAACCCACCTGAGGTGAGTAGGTCAAAGAAAGGACCTTAGTTGATCCCTCAGAGTCCTGAGCCAGAAACCCTTCTTGGAGGAAGAGGTCTGCGTGACCTAGGGAAGGGCAGGATCCAACAGGAGCTATCTGGCTCGACTCCAGAGAACATCGTCCCAGGAGCCATAGATCAAGGGCAATGACTGAGATCAAGACCCTCCATCACTCCCCTACTTTGTTATCCTATTTCCCCAACCGCCTCTCTGTGGGGTACCTCAAACCCTTATTACTCCAAGAGACTGGGGAGAAGGCAATGTTGGGGGGAGGAAGCAGATGTTTTCCAGAGAAGCTCTGTCCTCTCCGGTTAGCTTTGCAGAGAGAAGACACCCAAAGGGTAGAGGGAATGGCAGCATCTCAAGAGAGACGGGGCTGAAGCAGCACCAGAATGGAAGTGAAAAGCCTGCTTGCCCAGGGAAACCCTGGATTATGGTCCTGCTGGGGCCCAAGGAATGGATACCGAGTTAAATTCTGAGGAAGAACATTGAAAGACAGTGGTGACTTTGTGAAATAAAATTCATATTTTATGGCAAGGCAAGAAAATTTAAACATAAAAATGCTTCCCTGCCCTTTGGCCCCCTCTCTCCTCCCCGCAATGCGCATCGCAATGCGCATCTCATATCTGCATTACGATTCGACCAGACCTCCCCCTGGCAGCAGCAGGAGTACCTGCTCAACCTTCAAGAGCAACATGCTCCTAGCATCAACCAGACCACGCCTTAATAACATTCCTTCTTGATGTTGTAGGGGTCACATGACCCACCAGGATGATGCTTAGATCTGCATTAAGTAAACTGTTGATAATATCAATACATCATGTGACGTACAGCCCTCTGTCTCAAAAAACTTATATAACGGTGCCTTGACTTCTAACAGGAGGAACAGTTCTCAGCGTTCTGAGATGCTCTTCCCGGGTTATAATGCTCAAATTTGGATCGAATAAAATTTTCCAGTTCTTTTTTAGATCGACTGATTAATTTTCACCGACAATTTTCACTTTTCCTTCTGTGGGCACAGAGAGAACGGTGAAGATCAGGGAAAGGTTCTAAACTCGGCCATTTCACTTAGTAGTTGTATAACCTTATTTAACCAAACTCATTTTCTCATCTGCAAAATGAGACTGATAATCATAAAACCTACTTTAAAGAATCAGGATGAGAATTATATAAGTACTCAAATTTTTTAAATTATGTTATTATTATTAAGAAAGAAGGATCGAAAGATAAACATTTTCTAGCCTCAGTCTTGTGGTTTACCTGCTTCCAAGCATGAATCCCATTAACCCCCTGGCCAGCCACCCACCCTATTTGTAGAAAGTCAGGAGAGGTGAGGTCCTCATCAATGCCTCAGTGTCCGTCCCCATTTCTATGACTCGCATTAAGAAGGCACTGCCATTTCCTCCACACATTCAAGCCATCTAGAGCAGACTCCCACGTCACGATTCCATTCCTCCTTCTCTTTCCCACCTCTGCTTCGAACACACCTTCAGCCCATGGATTTCCACCCAGATAAGCTTCCTGCATGCATCACAACTTTACCTCCCCTTTCCTCGCCTGGGTTTCTTCCAGCTGGGTGCTGCCTTCCAATGCCATTATCCAGGAAAAGTCCCCACCCAGCAATGCACACGCTGAGCTAGGACTCCTAATTACTGCCCAGGGTCAAAGTCTCAGCTCCACTCAACCACTTACTAAATATGTTACTCTTCTTCCTGCAGTTAGCATCCAATACCTAATCCCACAGATGCTTCCAGAGCCCTTGCCCAGCCTTGTTTTCGTGCAAATCTCTAGAGAAGCCTGTAATGGCCCCTAGAGCCCACAAGATAAATTTAAATCTATTTAGCAAAGAATAAAAGTCCTCCCTTTTACCATTTCCCACCACCCTGTTCATGCTGGCCATGCAAAACCCAGCCTCAACCACCATGCTCCTTCCCTACATTCGTCTGCATATGCCTAACAGGTTCAGCCCTTACCTGTTCTTCCACTTGGGCGATTCCTATATAACCCTAAAGATTCTCTTCAGACACTGCTCCCTCTTGTAGCTTCCCTGAGGTGGAACCACGTCAGTGCCCCAGAAACACAGCCCTCGAACAGCACCACGCGCACACACACACACAGGTGCTCCCCAAGAACAGGGACCGTGTCCTCCTCATCTCTGTACTCCCAGGGCTAGCCAGTTCCTGCTTCACAGAAGGGAGGCTCCAGAACCCATGTGCTTCATCCACGGCTCCTCTCCTTTCTGTGGAAAAACAGCAGCGTGCTCCATCCTCTGGTTTTAGTATGTTACCTGGCATCTTCTATCTCCCTGCCCATTTTCTATTTAATGCAGCAAATCTCTGGGCTAAGGGATCCTCCCAGTCCTCATGAGTTACATTCTGCCCTTGACCAAACCAACCCCCCCCCCAAAAAAAACACCATCATTCCAGCATCTTCAGCCATAGTTCTGAAATCAAATTCAATTTGACTCTTCCCATTCCTAATTAACCCATGCTAGTTCCACAGCAGGGTAAAGTCACATATTTAACATCAAGGGTCAAAGTTCTAGGCTGTCATTTTGAGCACATTTCTAATTAGCTCTGTGACCTTGGGCAAGAGGTAAAATCGAGATGACAGGATCACTAGGCCCAATTCTCAGGGGATTTTTGAGATTCAAATGGAATATCTGCTGGAAAACTTTTATAAAGTGCAAAGCACTGTACATTCATAAAGGGTATGATCAACAAATTTTATCAACTCTTAACCATCAAGGTTAAGATTATCAACTTAGAATGAAGAGCTGCTCAACTATGACACATCTGTGATTATAAGACAACCCTATTTCAGTGATATTAAAATGTGAAAAAGTATACTTTTTATATGCCTCAACACATACAATGTACAATTTATATGCCTCAATAAAACAAGCAACCTGCCATAAAATTTTCATGTTTGCCAATGGCACATAACAGATGCTCAGTAATATACGTGGGGTAAATGAGCAACACCCCACCGAGAACATTCTTAGGCCAGATCATGGCCTCTCTCACTGGAATGGGCAGCAGCCCTCCCAACGCCAGTTCCTCTCCTCTCACTGATGTCCCAGCCTGCTCAAAACCCTCGAATGATCACTTCAAGTCCTATCCATACCTGGCATTTTTAAGGACCTTCATGATGAAGCCTCCTTTCCCATCTCCTACTGCCTGGAACTGACTGTCCACTGGCATATGTCACTCGAAGAAGGGTCCTACTCAGTCAGTCCCAATCATAGGAAGCAGCTCCACGGCTTTCTCCTCCTCCTGTCAATCCCCAAAGCCCGGCTCTAGGCCTGCCCACTGCTTACAAGGAGCATGACCCTAGGCAGCTGCCTGACCCAAAGGCCCCAGGCGTGCACCCCCACCATTCAGACAGCTAACCCCGGCTACCTATCTCGCATCTAGAGTCTACACTCTAGATTCTGAAGGCCTGGGTGTTGGTGTTGGGGGACTGCCTTGCAAAAATTAAATGCCAAGATACACATTCTTGCACCTAGAGACTGTCACACAGAGTGAAGTAAGTCAGAAAGAGAAAAACAAATACCATATATTAACGCATATATGTGGAACCTAGAAAAATGGTACAGGTGAACCGGTTTGCGGGGGAGAAATTGAGACACAGATGTAGAGAACAAACGTATGGACACCAAGGGGGGAAGCTGCAGGGGGGGTGGGGGGGGGTGATGAATTGGGCGATTGGGACTGACATGTATACACTGATGTGTATAAAATGGATGACTAATAAGAACCTGCTGTATATAAAAAAAATAAAAAGTGTATTCTTATACTGAGATTTAAAAAAAAAAAAAAAAAAAGATACACATTCTTCCTTTTGACTGAACCTGGTGCAGGCAGAGACCCTGAAAGGAAGAAGGCTGGTCATGAGGTACAGAGAACCCTACTGGAAGTTCTGGCCTCCCACCGGCTACCATTATTCACTGTAGGCTTTAGAACTGGCACCCATCTTCTCTGGGCTTTTATTTGTGTTTCACTATCTGTAAGGGCAGGGAGGGTGAGGATGCAGGGGAGAGGAGAATGTTAGCTGGTTTCTCTCCTTCCGCTTAAAGGCTTTCTTAAAATGCGCTTGTGCTGGGCGAGGTAAGCCATTGCCAAGTCACTAACACCTTCGTGAGAATGAGTTTTATTGGTAAGCAAGCACTAGAAAAGGGGGAGGAGGTGGAAAGAGAGGCGGGATTGGACACAAGGTTAAGCGAGTCTTGTCCTAGAAAAGCAGCTCAAACGTGAACCTAAATTTTTGCATTTTGTGTTGAGGGCGAGCAGACATTGGATCACTGGGAAGGGCAGGGAAGCCATAAAGCTCTTTCAGCTCCCCCAGCACCTCAAAGTCCCAAAGACACCCCTCAGGCTCAATTCCACTGATTATCTCATCTCCTGTACCCACGCCTCCCAACCCCGTGCTCCCAGCACAGTAACAGTTACAGCTCCATCCCCACTCTCCACATTTTCTTGAGTCTTCTTTGCTCTGCGGTTGCCTCCCGCACAAGGCCTCGCTCCTTGTGCCTGGCTGGCTTCAGAAGACACCCCATCCTTCAAAAGCCTCTGATGCTTCCTGAGGGACGAGGAAACCAAACTCTTCTCCGACCCCCTTGAAATTTTACCCTTGCCTTTTCCCCAGCACTTAGCACCTTCTACCTTGGGTCACCTTTGGCTCCTTGGGTTGACTGTGCGCTCCCTGAGGACAGAGTCCGGGCCCTAAATGCATCTGACCCAACAACCCGGCACAGCCCGGGCTCACAGTGGGCGCTGGAAAACTGCTTGGAGAAAAGGAACTAGGAGTCGAGAGCCATTTATTTTAATTATGGCTCAGCCTCTAGTGAGCGACTTTGGGGAGGCTCTCCTCCTCTCTGGGCCTCAGTTGCCCCAGCTGGAAAATGGGGGAACTTGATGTGAGGGCTCCTAGGCCCCTTCCACTGTGACAACTGTGATTCCGCGAAAGCTCGGAGCTGCTGGGTGTGGCCCCGCCCCCTGGGAGCCCTGAAAAGCCCGGGCAGGGGGCGCGCAGGGAAGGCCTCCGCCCGCGCCCAGCCCCCGGTCGACGCTTCCCGAAAAACTCGGGGTCCCCCTCCCCCACGCGTGCACCCCATGATCGCGCTGCGGCCGGCACTTCCGCACCGCGGGCCCTGCGGCCCGGCCCGGGCGCGCGCTCGGCGCCCTGCGCCCCGCGCTCCTGCCACCCCGGAGGCGCTCGCGCTCGGGGAGGGCTGGGGGTTCCCGAGGCGCCCGCGGGCGGAGAGTGGGGGGAAGGAAGGAAGATTTGCAACAAATACCTCGGGGAGGAGGCGGCCGGGGCAGCGGCGGCGGCGGCGGCGGCTGGAGGCGGAGGCAGCGGAGAAGGAGGAGGTGCCCAGGCACTCCCCCTCCCATTGTCCCCAGGCCCGGCCCCGCGCCCCGCACCGCGCCCCGCGCCCCCGGCCGCGCAGCCAGCCCTTACCTTGCAGCGCCTGGCTCTCCCCCGCTCGCTAAAGCTACTTATCCCAGGAAAGCTCGCGCGGGGCCCGGGAGCGAACCCACAGACAAAAAGTGAAACTTCGGCAGGGCTGGAGCGGCTGCTGGTTGGTGCCTTTCCCCCTCCTTCCTCCCCACCGTCCCCACCCCCTCCCCTCGGTCTCCCGTGCGGTGCCCTGAGAGCTGGAGGCTGACGTCAGGGGCCTGAATTCCTGACTTTGCCTGCACGCATTTGTCCATGTAAGGTATGGGAAGGCGGGTGCCCGCGGGGCCTCCGCGCCGCGCTCGCCGCCGGGGGAGGGGGGCGCCCGCCGCGGGCCGTGGCCTTGCCCCAAGGTGGGCGCGCTGACGACAGTTGATTTCCTGGGAGGAAGGGAAGACGCGGGGATGCGGGGAGACTGCAAAGGAGGAAGGGAAAGGGAGCTGTGGAGGTTTTGCCTGCACTGGAGGAAGAGGAAGGAAACGTAGAAGGAGGAAGCGGCCGGGGCGAGGGGCTGCCGAACAAATGGGGGAACCTGCGTCCACTGTTAGGGCGCCAGATTAGGGGGCTGAATCTGAGCAGACGAGATCCTGCCGTGGAATTCCCTTCCGAGATCTTCCTCATGAGCCCCGCCCCGGATTCCCAGCGAGGTTCAGAGCTGGCCCAGACCAACTTCCAACCCGTCCACTTCACACATGGGAAAACTGGAGCTCTGGAAGAGAAATGACTCCTACAAGGTCATGCCCGCCACAGATCCAGGCGCGGGACCCGGATGCTCGGCCTCCCATCTGTGTTCCTGTCTCCAGGCAGAGCCGCGACTCCCTCCTTCCCGCGGAGCAGTGAAACAAGCTAGATGTCAGCGGGCAACGAGGACCACCCTGGGAAGAGATTCAGAGCTTCCCTGGGCCCCGGAGGGAGTCAGTTCCTGGAAGGTTCTAATTGCCAGTGAGCCCTGGATAGCCATGCCAATCAGTGACTTCAAGGCAACTCCCTCTATCCGGTGCTCAAATAAACGAAACCCTGGAGTTCACTTCACAGCCCTGCCGGAAGCCCAGAAAGCTTATTCTGTGCTTACAGCTTCAAAAAATATCTGCGAACTGGATGAAAGGCAAGCCTGTTCTTGGAAGGTTTGAGTGGGACTTTTTTTCCTCAGAAAGTTGTAAATGTGAGCAACCAGGGGACCCACCAATTACTGTGTCAGGGGGTTAAAATGTGCAGCAGCCATTGCCAGGAAGGCACTCCAAGGTTGGAGGCTGTTTCCTTGTATTTCTATACTGCTGATGTCCTCACCTCAGCACATCATAAAAGCACTTTCTCACTGGTTTATTAGATCTTCTTGTTAGGAGAAATTATAGTCCATCGTTTACATTTGAGGTAAAAAGTCAGGTAAAATGACTTACCCAACACAAAATAAGCAACAGAGCAAGCACCTGAACCCACCTCCCCCCAGCCAGGTCACCTGACTAATCCCATGATTTTTCCACCCAACAAGGAGGCCCTGACCTCCTAATTTCTGTTAATGAATGTTGAGAGTACACCGTGAGTTAGTAATTCATGAAACCTCCAAAACTTGGTTCTTTGGGGATTTGGTGGGATTCTTTTTGACCAAGAATTAAACAGACGCAGAAACACATTTCTGCACTTACCATTTATCGAGCATCTTCTTAGTGCGAAGTCTTTGAATCCAGACATTCTTGAGTCCAAATTACTCCATCTCTCTTGCTCTCAGTTTCTCATCTACTCATACAAAAATATGAAAATAGTAGTAGAGGTAAGGTCAAGGGTACCTATTCTGTGCAATAATGAAGTATTTTTGTCTTTGCAACTAATGTAGTTTGAAATGGAAACATGAGCTCTTAAAGAGATTTTATTCTGGGTCTTTAAAAAGATCATTCTATTACACCACAATTCACTTACTCTGTTCTCAACATTTCAGCAAACCCACGTTCTGAGTGCTACTGTTTAACATGAAAAACTCCTGGTATCACACAAACTAAGAATAGATTCACCCGTTCCCCAATGGACATAATGGGACTTGACCAGTGCTTCTTTTTTTTTCTTCCCCAGTAACCCACTTATAAAGAATAATAGGGTTCTATTGAGGATTAATAAGATTTAATAATGTATAATTAGCATTCATTTCCTTCATCATACACATTGTAAGAGTGCAGTGTTAGATCAAGAAATGCTCCTAATTATGTTGAAACTGTCGTATGAGTGTGTTGGGGAAGATCACTGTGTCTCTCCTCCTGAAATATTTATGAATTGCTCAGGTGGGCCTAGAGTGAGCACAAGCATTATATAAAGTTAATCACAAAAGATAATTTCTACTCAGGTGGCACTCACCAGGAGTGTAAGAGGCAAAGTCATAAATTGGATGCTTGGCGAACAGCATGCAGTGTTGTCATCAGTGCAAACCCAAATCAAAAGCCTTCTCATTTGCTGATCTGGTTTCTTTTGTATTCACACTTTTCTCAACAACCCTATTAAAACCTGCTGAGTGCAGGGACTTGGGAAAGAAGGGAAGGCTGTGTAAATCTGCAGACTCAGTGCTAGAGAAATACAGGTTTACCAATTCAGAGACTAAAAGAAGCACGGAGTTTCAGGTGGGGCGGAGGGCATGTGACTGAAGGATTGAGAGTGATGACACCAAAGACTGAACGCTAGGCTGTGTTCCCACCATTTGCTTGCATCCATGACAATCGCTTTCCCCAAGGCCTTTGTGTAGCTCTTGTCAGCCCTTTCTCTGTCCTCATATATGCCTGGCAATATTCTAAGGATTTTTATCTGCATTTCACTGAACCCTCAGAAAACCCTTCTGAGGTTGGCATTATTATTTTCTCTAGCCCAAGGAGGTTAAGTAGCATGCTCTTAACACAGAGCTAGTACCCGGTTAAACTGAGACGCCCCACTGAGCCCAGGCAGCCTGACTCTTCCCTTACCCACTGCTGAGTGGCCATCTGGTCTCAGATTGAACATTCCAATGTGCAGAACTCATAATCTGCCATGGCTGTCCAAGAGGAAAAGATATGAAGAGGCTACTGGAGAAATAATAAGAACAGGGACATTGAAGATGGAAGGTAAATACCAACCCTATGTGGCCTCTCCCCAGCTTAAAACCCATCAGGCCAAACTCCTCAGTGTAGTTTGCATAGCTCTTCAGCCTCATGTCTGCCAGTCCTGAACCCTCCAGCCAATTGGAAGCCTGGTGGTTTCTCAAACACCTTAACTGGCCTTGCTTCTCTGCCTTTATACGGGTTCTTCTTTCTCCCGGGAGCTCTCTTTCTTCTCTGTACACCTGGCAACCCTTACCTAGCTTCTTCAGACTTGCCTTAAATATCACGTCCTCTAAGAGGCCTTTTTGCCCCTCCCACCACCTCCAGTGGATGCATTGCCCCTACAGAGTGCTCCCATCACCCTGTGCTTACCCTCAGTCCCTGTGACTCTGCATGATGTCATTGGTCACCTTGTCTTTCTCAGCTACTGGGCTGAGAGTGCAATTTGTCTCTGAGTCTCTAACAAAGTGCCTGCCGTTGTCAATGTAGGCATTCAACTGTTGTGTTCTGTTTTTTTCCTTCTTGTTCCTGGTCAAAGGCAGAGGAAGATGCAGAAGGTAAAAGGCCTGGGCATTTAATTAAAATCGGATAACTTCCTCAAGAGATGAAGACTGGATGTAGGCAGACCAGTGGGAAGGGAGAGGAAGAATCAACAGGGCCTGGCCACTTGGAAACAGAAGCAGGATGGACATGGGGAGGCAAAGGAGAGGAAGGTTTGTAGTCCTTTCCTTGTCCTAAAACTGCTCTGTAACCTCATGGCAGGTCACTTCGTCTTTGGTCTCAGTTTCTTTATCCACACAATTAGGTTCTCAGACTTTATGCTCTCCAACACTCTCTTCAATTTGAGGCTACTTTCAACCTGTTGACCAAATTCATCTTCCCAGAGCATAGCATGCCACATTATACTCTGAACTTGTAAAGGTTCCATGATATCAACCACATTAAGTCCAAACTCTTCAGCTGCCCCTCCCTGGTTCCATGATCAGCTTTTTCCAACTGTAGACTGTACCTCCAACCCTCCACCATCACCACCACCACCACCACCACCACACACACACACACACACACACACACACACACACACACACACACACACACACACACACTCACACAGCTTCCTGCACTTCCTGCCTCAGGACTTTTGCTCATCTAGTTCCCTCTTCTCAAAATACTTTCCCAGGCCCACCTCCATGAATG
This sequence comes from Kogia breviceps, assembly GCF_026419965.1. NCBI lineage: Eukaryota > Metazoa > Chordata > Mammalia > Artiodactyla > Physeteridae > Kogia > Kogia breviceps. The sequence goes on along the minus strand of NC_081314.1, from coordinate 70,752,778 downwards.
CAGATTTTACCTGTCCTGCCAGCATCCTCTCGAGGAATCTCTTCCCTGTTGCTCATTCCCTCCAAATCTCCCCCACTGATATGAAAATAATTTCTCTATCTTCTGAAAAAGGCACACACTGGATTGTCCCATTGCATTGTAATTTTTCCTAAGTGTGTTTGATCTGCTCCTGTCAAACATACAGCTCTTCACAGTGGACTTCATATCTTCTTCATTTCTCCTCCCCAGCAGCCATTGGCAACACCTGGGACTTACGATCAAATGTTATCCAGTGAGTGAGTGAATGCAAGAATCCTTCATCTCGGCTAGAAAAACAACACAGTTGATCGTCTCTCTGGAAGACTGGTCATGTTATCTTAGACCATGACTCTGGGCAGGTACCAGGAGGGATGAGGGAGAGGGGTTGGATTTAATATTTGTCATTTGTTACAATGTGCTCTGTGTGCGAGATTCTAGAGAAACGGTGCACCTCAGATTGGAACTTGAACCCACATGCTGGGACTCGAACCCAGCCTAAACCCTGACTGGGACTTGAACCCACACGGCCAGGACTCAAACCCAGCCAAAACCCACTGTCTTCCAACTGAGATCACATACCAGGTTTCAGGACTTAGTGAAGCTCAGGTTCTTGATGTCTCATCACAGAAAGAATTCAGTGAGAGACAAAGTGATAGGTAAGAAATGGATTTATTTAGAGAGAAACACTCCAAAGACAGAGTGTGGGCCATCTCAGAAGGTGAGAAAGGCACCAGGGTATGGGGTTGTCAGTTTTTATAGGAGTGGGTAATTTCATAGGCTAATGAGTTTGAAAAGTATTCCAGCTATTTCAGGAAGGGGTGGGGATTTCCAGGAATTGGGCCACCACCCACTTTTTTAAAAATTGATTTATTTATTTAGTTTTGGCTGGGTTGGGTCTTTGTTGCTGACCTGTGGGCTTTCTCTAGTTGCGGCAGATGGGTTGGGGGCGGCGGGGGTGGGGGGTGGGGGGTGGGGGTGGGGCTACTCTTCGTTGAGGTGCACAGCCTTAAGTCTTCTCCTTGCATTGGCTTCTCTTGTTGCGGAGCATGGACTCTAGGTGTGCAGGCTTCAGTAGTTGTGGCGTGTGGGCTCAGTAGTTGTGGCTTGCGGACTCTAGAGCACAGGCTCAGTAGTTGTGGCACACGGACTTGGTTGCTCCGCAGCATGTGGGATCTTCCTGGACCAGGGCTTGAACCTGTGTCCCATGCATTGGTAGGTGGATTCTTAACCACTGCGCCACCAGGGAAGCCCCACACCATCCACTTGTTGATCCTTATGGTCAGTCTTGGGACTGTCATGGAGCCTGTGGGTGTGTCGTTTAGCTTGCTGTTGTGTTACAGTGAGTGTATACTGAGGTTCAAGATCTAATGGAAATCGACTTGTCAGCCATCTTGGACCGATGGTTCAAATTAGTTTATGTTATGTCCTCGGGCTATGTCATTCTTTCAAAGGTTGTGCCCTGCCCCCTTCCCTCCTGTTTCACTTGATCTTCTCACATTTAGCATATATCAATTTTACAAATTATCTGAGGATATAGTTCTGCTCTGGGAGTAGACACAGAATTAAAGCAATGGTTGCTTTGAAACTTTATATCAAATAAATTCTTTAAAAAAATACTCAAGGTCAACTTTTTCCAGGAAGAATTAAGCACAAGTGACAGCTTAAATATTTGGTGTGTCCTGCTCTATAGCTGAGCTTAATTCTCTTCTCAAGACTATCGTACCAGCCTGTGATGCAAACAAGACCTCTGACCAGATCAGATAAGCATCAGCCTTTTGTAAAGAAATGAAAACTTGTATGGTAAACAATAGTGGTAGGCTTTTTTAAAATGCAGTATTAAAGATAATGAAGTCTATTACAAAAGGTCTGTTTACTCTCTATTCTTCACATCCTATTGTACAATGTGAAAAAATTATCTCCATGTAAAAAAGGAATAGATTATCAGACTTCCTAAATGAATATTTTCTCCCTGTTTTGAGAGGGAGAAAAGACTTGTTTTTTTCTTGAGGGAAAAATGGTATCACAAGCTACTTTCTTTATTAGTTTTGAAAAATCAAGCCAATGTGGACAAATGATAGTTTGTATCTGCCCACGAATTTCTGCACAATTTTACCCAGCATTGCAGCCCAGTTTTCAGCCAGAGGCTGTAATCATTGTTTGCATTTTATCAGATCACAGGATCAGATTATCTGAATGCATTCTGGCCCATCACAACTCACCCCTTGCACAAGTCTGCTGGCTTTTGACCTCAGGTAAGCCCAGAACATAGGAGAGCTGTGACCACGCCTGGAAGCCAGTGAAACTTCAAAGGTCAGGCAGTCTAGTCTGACAGGGGGCCAGTCTGTGGTAGTAGAAATGTTGATGGATGGAGCTTTAATCCCTCCTGGGTCCACTACCAATGAAAAGTTTCACAGAGACTCAAACACAAAGGGAGACAGTTTATGCCACCTTTTTATTTTAACAAGTATATAATATGCACTTGCTAATTGTAGTAGACCTAGGAATAGTGTTGAGAAAAATAGACACAATGCCAGTTCTACATGTTAAAACAAAGATAAAACAGGATAGCAACTCCAAGGAAAGGAGTAGGGTGAGATAGCTCAGCTGAGATCTCCCAATGGACCCCTGGATGGACTGGACCTGCTACTTCAGCCAGGAGCCTCTTTTGATAGTGATGGAGCAGGCAAGGATGAGCCTGGAGACACCCCCCAGGGCCTGTTGAAGGAACACACATCTTTGTCCTCACAAAACATCAAGAGGTAGAAAATAATGTCCAGAGGTTTGATGTCTGCAGCCTTGGTCTTGGTGGCCTCTCTGCTTCCTTTAGGAAGCTGTGTAGAGCTGTGTGACTTCTGAAGAGAGTCTGCTCGTTCTTGATGACCTGCGTATCTGGGTATATGCTTTAGGATGTAGTTTGCCTCATTCGTGGCTGTGATACACAGCCTCACCCACTCTTAGAGAATCACAGCAGATATCAGGGCAGGAGAGAGAATCTCTGCCCAACAGTAGGGATTTGATTAGATTTATATTTCCAAGTACAGTTTTAGGTGAATGAAAAGAGGTCCATGATACATATTTTGACAGCTTAATTGCAGTATAATTTATATACCATAAAATTCATTCATTTTAAGCATACAAGTGATTTTACATAACTTAATGGAATTGTATAACCATCACTGCACTCTAATATTAGAACAATTTCATCATCCCCCAAAGAAACATTGGACCCATTTACAGTCATTCCCCACTTCTGCCTGCAGCCTCAGGCAACCACTAATCTACTTTCTGTCTCTATAGATTTGCATATTCTGGACATTTCATGTAAATGGAATCATAAATTGTGTGGCTTTGCATCTGCCTTCTTTCACTTAGCATAATGTTTTCAAGGTTCATCCATGTTGTAGCATGTATTAATGGGTTTTGTTCTTTTTTATGGCCTAATACTAATCTATTGGATGGATGTACCATATTCTGTTTATCCATTATCAGTTGTTGCATATTTGGATTAGTTCACCTTTGGAGCTATTATGAATGACACTGCTATGAATGTATCATGTAAAACTCTCTGTGTGGTCATGTATTTTCATTTATCTTGAGTACACAATGTTTTAAAGTGGAAAAAACAAAGGATAGGCATATAAAGAGGAATCTGAAAGGATATGAACTTAGGTTTTCAAAGTGATTAGCGTTAAATGGTAAGATGATTCCTTCTTTTTACTTACCAAAATTTTCTTACAATAAGCTTATATTATTTTAAATTTTCCTATGTGTCTGGAATAAGACAAAGACAATATAGCTCTCATTTTTTAAGACAAAAAAAAAACCCAACAAATATTTGGAAAGTTACAGTCCCTCTTTTGACAATTGAATCTTCTCAGGAATCCTTAGCAGGTGGTTTGTAGTGAGATATTATTTTGAAATATTTAATGAGATTTTTTTTACACATATTTTTAACCATTAGCCCTTCACTCAACCAGTTAGCTTAAGACATTCTGTGTTAGTGCATTCCCAGAGAAAAGGTGGAATAGACCTCTAATTGAATGAGACTACATTTCTCCTACCTTGCAGAATAAATTTAATTTTAATTAGAAGCTCCCAATTATAGACAATTTTTATATTTTTATTTCTCACTTTTGAGTTGCAGACTCAAACTAGTATTCTCTATAGGTTTTCCACCCTTTACTTGAGAACCCTCAAAGTCAACATGGCTCTAAATTCAACTTCCTAAGTTCTCCGTACATTATACCTCCCTACTTCCAACCATCCCAGTCACAACCCTGAATCATTCCTTACCTCTCTCTCCCCCCAGCTCCTCTCTTCAATGAGTTGTCAAGTCTAGCTTATTCTGCCCTAAACAGTTCTCTCCCACTTGTCCCCTTGTGTGAGGTCAGGTTCTCATTACAGTGTAGTCCCATCATTGATGCATGTAGCATCCACAAATTCAGCATGAGAGCAGAGAGAGGAGAGGGGAGACCATGGAAATGCCGCTGGTGGTCCTTACCACCAGAGTTCTCGTGAACAGGAGGTGCAAGATGTGAACCTGCTCTCCTACACTGGGTCTCCCAGTCTCTGCCCATCTTTCATTGTCAACTCTCCCACCTCTATGATTTTGTTGTTTAATGGTACCCATTTTTTATTCAGCATGGTCCTCAGTTAAAAGCCAGCTACTGCTTCTGGGGCTCAACCAATAAACAGCAATTAATTCCAAAGCTGGAGGAAAAACAGGCTGGGTTGGGCACCAACAGTGCACCTTCCTAAGTATTTTTCAAGGATAATTTCAAGCAAAAATTTTCACTATATGCTTTCATTTCAATCACTAACACTAACATTAGATGGGGCTCCACTGAATGGTCACCAGGAAAATTCAAAGGCACTTTGAGTACACAGTATTAGCACCATCCTACCAAAGAAACAAAAAGAATAAAAATAAATATACATCTGGAAGAGTAGGTCAGCAATTCAGGTTTGCATCCTGAAATGATTTTTTTAAACCAAGGGGGCTTGGTGTTTTCACCTTCCACTTGAAACTTACAGATTCCCAGTCAGGCACATTATATTTCATTTGTCAGGTTGACTCATAGATTACCCCACTACCTTAGTATCTCACCTTTAGATCCTGTTCCCCTCTAGTTCCAGATCACCCAGGTGGCTGCAGGTGTGTAACCTGAGGCTCAGATACCCGCAGAAGGCTCTGGCAATAAGATATAGCTTCCTTTCTGCAGTTTTTTTATTATAAGTTTTCTCTTTGCTCACACATATGGCTTAATAGACAGACAGGAAAAGAACAAGAACCCTTCAGGATTTCCTTAGCAGAAAGATACGCAGTGTGAAAGTTTTCTGGTGGCACTTGCAAATTCCGAATAGGGCAGGTCACATTTTTTAGGCCCCCTGTACCATGCACAGATGAAGCACTCAACCATATAACTGAGCCCAGGGGAAGATGCTCAGGCAAGGAGTCAAGAGACTTGGGTTCTAGTCCCAACTCTGCTAATAATGAATAGTGAATGTGAAAGCACATTGCAGACTATAAACACCATGCAAATGTATGAAACAACTGGTATTGGTTTCCATGATTCCTAGCACTGCTTTTCCTCTCCCCCTGAACCTTTTCAACATTGTTCTCAAAGTTAGCCTCCAGTGTTCTCTCATGGTCTATTTGACCCTTAATTTGTCAACCTATTGATAACAATAGATCTACTAAACCACAGTTTGACCCAAATGCAATATATATTGAGCCTTGATTTCCCTGAACAGAATGTAGATAAGAAGACTTTCTAGGGCATCAGGCTCGTAAATGGAGGATGACTTAACTGATGCTTAAATGCTCCTTTTCTTTAAAGAGAAAAAAAGTGGTTGCTGCATTGGGATGATGGCTGAGTCTTCAATTAAATTCTTTAAAGCACATGGCTTTGACATTTTATTCCTACCTCTGATTACAGTTAGAGGATTATGCTTGATCACCATGGTAGAGGTAGAAGAAACAGATTTGATTTTGTTTCCTTCTGTTTTATATTGACTAATGATTACAGTTCAAAAAGTGTCTAAATTGCAATGTTTCCCATTGCATATTCCACACTTAATCAAAAGGGAAGTAGCATTCATTAGGGTAAAGAATAAAGAGAATCAAGAATCCTGGGCAAAAAAAAAAGAATCCTGGGCAGTTTATCTGATCGTGTTGCTAATACCCTGCTTACAGTTTGATTATGAGATGACAAGCTTTCATACTTAGTTTGTCCTTCTAGAGAGTCAGTGTAATGCCAGAAGCTCTCCCTGACCCAGCACCTTTTAGCTTGGTTCCTGAGTGCATATACAGGTATGTAGCCTTTAAAAATCACCAAATCCCATCCTCCACTTTAATAGGTGAGGAAACTGACCCTCTGGGCAAGATCTGTACCCGACAGAGCCCTAGGTAGCTACCCCTTCCCCCATCAGGCCTCTATTTCTACTTTCTCAGAGCTAGGAAATCCCACCCCCAAGCAACAGACCTGCATGAAAACCTGAAGACACCAGGAACTGGGCCAGAAATGGAATATGACATCCAGCTCTCCTCTGAGAATGGGTTCGACCCTGACCCAGGTGGATAGGGTAGAGTCAAGGATTTACTGTGTTATCAAAGCAGATGACCACTCATTTAAGAAACGGTAACCAGAAAATAAGACCACTATGGGGTCTGTTTAAAAGATATTGATCGTATCATGCAGGGTTCTTAGTTGTAAATTAGTTGTGAACTAGTCTCTGACAATACAAACAGAAAATAAATTTATTAAACTGGTGTTGAGGAGCTTCCATAGTCTACTTTGAGACTAAAGAGCAGGTTCAAAGACTATATAATAAGCTATTTAATTGCTCCCATGGTGACACTCCTAAATGCCACAGCTGGCTATGGACATTAGTGCTTGTACCGGACCCTAGGTGCTGCCTCTAGAACTGCCACCATGCTGCATCTGGAAACTGGAGTTGGCCAGTTCTGCTCTGCTTCCTTGATCCACTCGTGTTAGTCCATGCCTAGACCAGAGACATCTAATTGGCAGAGCCTACTCCATGTGCCCTGACGGTAAGGGAGATGGAGAAACTGAGTTTCCAGCATTTTCAGTTTCTATATGGAAAACAAGCTTTGCTCCACAAAATGAGAGATTCTCCAAATGTAGGAAGGAGGAAGGAAGAGATTCAGATGCTGAGACACAAAAAGAATGACAAATGTCCATGACCCTACAGAACAAGGGAAAAGAGAATATTATCCTGGAAAAACAAAGGGAGAACAACCTTTGATTTGCCTAAGGAACCAGAAGAAAATGAGAAAGAAGTTTTTGGTATTCTCTAAAAAGTTAAAGGCAATGCCTTTTGCAACAAGGACATAAGTAATAAAAGAGAGATTCCAATCTGGAAAGACAACAGAATAACTGAAATGGGAAATGGACAAATATTTAGGAAATTTTAAAAGTGCCAATAGCAGAATTAACATCCACCTTGGGGGCGAGAACCGAGAGCAGAAACCACCCAGAAAAATCTAGCCAATGACATAGAGGATAAACTTAAGAATCTCTCCTAGATTATGGAAAAAAGCCTAAAGAGATCAAGGTAAAAAGAGAAAAGCATCTATGTAAGTCAGGGGCCAGAGATCAAACCTGAAAATTATTGAAAGTAAGTCCTTAGGAAGAAAACAGGACCTGGCTCGGAAACAATCACTGGTCAGAAACACTGACAAGGGCATCAGTAGAGGAAACTTTCCCAAGCTGCAGAGGTTACCTGGGTGTGCAAGTCACAGGCTCCACACTGCATTCAAGGCAAAACCAAAGACGAGAGATTCACACGCACACACATCAGGGTGAAATGTCTGTAACACGGAGTAAAGCAAAACGACAACAAATCCCGTAAACATCTGGGTGGCAAAAAGAGTTTACCTAGCAAGGAATAAAAATCACCTTAGCCTCAGGACTTCCCTGGTGGCGCAGTGGTTAAGAATCCACCTGCCAATGCAGGGGACACGGGTTCAAGCCCTGGTCCGGGAAAATCCCACATGCGGCGGAACAACTAAGCCCGTGTGCCACAACTACTGAGCCCGCGTGCCTAGAGCCCGTGCTCCACAACAAGAGAAGCCACCGCAGTGAGAAGCCCGCGCACGGCAACAGAGTAGCCCCCGCTCGCCACAACTAGAGAGAGCCCACGCCCAGCAATGAAGACCCAACTCAGCCAGAAATAAGTAATGAATTAATTAATTAATTTAAAAAATCACTTTAGCCTCAGCTTTGGGGGCCATAATAAAATGTCAAAAGTAAATAAAATAAGATTTACATCATTTGGGGGAGAAAGCTTTTGACCAAATGAACACGTTTTATTTGTGTGAAAGCAACAGAAAGACATCTTAGGTATGAAAAAGAAAATCCTCCAAGATCTCGCTTCTGAAAGTATGGTCTTGTGGGCCAGCAGCACCAGCACCATCTAGGAGCTTGTTAGAAATGCAGAGTCTCCAGCCCTCCGGACCTACTGAATTAGAATCTGCATTTTACCCAGATCCTCAGGCAACTCCTATGCGTGTTACTGCCTGAGAAACACTGGTTTAAGACAAACCCTACAGACCAAGAACAGAACCAAAGTTATGAACCATCTAGGAGCTTGTTAGAAATGCAGAGTCTCCAGCCCTCCGGACCTACTGAATTAGAATCTGCATTTTACCCAGATCCTCAGGCAACTCCTATGCGTGTTACTGCCTGAGAAACACTGGTTTAAGACAAACCCTACAGACCAAGAACAGAACCAAAGTTATGAACTCGGGAATGGTGAAGTGATGGTTTAAATGATTGGCAAACTGCTCTGTGAACTGTCCACAGAGCCCCCACCTCATCAGAAGGTCCCTGAGGAGCACGGTCAAGATCACCCATGACTAAACAGGTGGCATGAAGCATCTGCAACAACAGGAAGCATTGGTGCCCTCTTGGCAGTAGCATCTGGATCGAAGTTTCCCTTTTATCGCTTTCAGTGTGGCATTTTATCTCTTCTGAGACTTAATACTGTCATTGGACACAAGACATTTTTCTTTCAGGACCCATCACTTAATTACTGGGGAAAACAAATAAGTGTGATTAAAACAATGTTTTAAAAAATCAAAACAGTTATGTCTGTTTAAAAAAATACTGGAAGGAAATAAAGCAAATTATTAAATAATAAGTTATTTCTTTTTAAATCTCTTTGTTTTTCAGATTTTCTTGAATGAGCTGATTATTACAGATTATAAAAATAAATTTAAAAAATAAATGTTCTCTGGCATGGTGAGAATACTTAAGCCAGGAAGCAAATCATAACTTATATGGGATATTTCCCCTAAGCCTTCCTTTCCAGCATTTTCTCACTGTTCCCCTTCCTGCTCTCTGTTCTAAGAAAACTACCTTATGTTTTGTCACCTCACTGTCTTTACTAACTGGGAAATCCACCTCTCCCAGCCTACCAAAAATATCTGAGGGGACAAATCCTGTAGTCTTTCAAAGCTGGTTCAGGTGACACCTTCCCTACAAAAACCTCCCTGATAGTTAAAACCATTGGTATTCTAACCCTCCTTCAACTCCCTGTAGGTTTCTTCAGGTCTTTTACACTTTATACCTCATATTATTATGTTATTAATAGTAATAGTAGTATTAGTAGTAATAGTCTAATGCCTTTGCTATACTATGAGCTCTTCAAGGCCTTTTGGAGTTTTGAAAATACCTTGATTATAGTAAACACCAATAGGTGTTGTTAAGTGAATGATTCATCATTTGTCCTAGGAGTTGAGGCAGGTGCAAAAGATTGTGGAAATACCCCACAGTCTTCTTTTTACCAGCTGTGTAGCATTGCTTTGAATTTGGTTAATATAGCAACTGAGCAGTTTTAGTAACAATAGCTTTTTAGGCTTGACAAATAGAAAACCCAAGGAAATACTTATGTTTCTTTTTGAAAAACACCAAAAAGAACATGTTGTATCTTTCTGTATTTAGAACAACTTACTATCCTGCCTTGGGCAACTTGCTTCCTGGGCTCCAGAGGAACTGTTTGCGCTAAAATTAGAAGAAATGAGTTTGGATTCAGAGCGCTCTAAGGCCCCTTCCAAATCTAGCCTTCTATAATCCTAAAAATGATGATAAAGCCAAGTTTGGCTTTTAGGGACTTCAGTTGTTGTGTTCCAAATATTACAATGTCAAAGTGCCATAACTATTAATAATAAATGCTTAGTATTTACGAGAATATGCAGCCTCATTCTTTCTTGATTCTCACATCATCTAGTCTCTGCTATAGTATTATTTTTTTCTTTTTTAGAACAACCTAAAGCCAAAGGCTTCCTCTCTCATGTTTGCCTTCTCAAGTGGAGACACGCCTTCTGCAGCCACAGGGGTGCCCAATTAACATTTCTCCTTGCCACCAGTGCACAAGCCCCCATGACTCAGCAGTCCCAGCCTCTGAAAGAGTCCATCATAATGACAAAGGATCAACCATTAAGCTTTCTTGCACACTCGTTCTGAGTCAGGCAAGTACAACTTTCTTCCCAATGTAAATCTCCAGATCCAATTAAGTGACCAACTTTGAATTCATTCCATGGGAATTTTATTGATAATCTATTAGGTACATAGTTATACCTTGTAAACTGTGGATGATACGTAACACATAATCTACCATAACACAAACAACTAATGTTTATTTCCAGTTTTACAGTTTATGAGTGGTTTCCACATATATGTGTGCCATATTGTCTCTTAGAATTCATATCAACGATTGTTGAGTTGACTTTCAAATGTGTTGTAGTTAAGAAATACCAAGAGAGCCCTGCTCTGCACACTCTGTTGTTGTCAACACAGAGCAGAGTCCAGTCGTCAGCACTGCTGCATCGACAGAGATGGGGACATTGTATTCATTCAACCAGAGGTGATCACTTAATATATCCATATGTCATCTCAACTGCCCAAGCTGAAACCAGAGTTTTCTTTCTCCATAAAGTGTTCCTAGATTTCCACCTCTCCAGCCAGAAATATCTCCCCTTTTCTGAACAGCCATAGTACTTTTCTTATATCTCATCTATTATATTTTTATTACATTAAAAAAATGTTTTTTGAATTTTTGAATTGTATTTTATTTATTTTTTTACACAACAGGTTCTTATTAGTCATCCATTTTATACATATCAGCGTATACATGTCAATCCCAATCTCCCAATTCATCATTTTTACATTAAAAATTTTTTATTACATGTTTCCTTCTTGTTCATATTTTATTGCCTCGGCTACTCTGAATACCTACTCTAGACCCATTGAGGCAGCGTCTAAGAGGCATCTGTCATTATAAAATGCCTCATGGTTCATATGTGGAGCCAGAGTCACCTGCGTGAAGGGCAGAAGCCCTATACGTAAGTCACATATCCCTTGAGAGACAGTGGACACAGCGGTGAAGAGCCCAGGTACTGGCATGCCAGAGTATCCTGCTTCACAGCCAGCTCTGCCACTTACAAGTTAGGCCTTCAGCAAGTCACTTAACCACTGTGAACTTAATGTGTGAATGAGGAGATAATAGAACCTGCCTCATGGGCTCATGGTGAGCTTCAATGCATCAACACGTATAAGCACTGGGAGTGACTGGCTATGCCTGTCAACTGTTACTGTCCCCTATGGAAGCCTGTGCCCAGGAGCTGCTTTCTGATTAAATATAGAAAAAACCGTAAGCATATAATTCTATTGCTGTGAAGCACAACCACATGCATAGACTTGTATCACTTGTTTCTCAGGGGACTTAGGTGAACTAATTGATTTAGGTTCATAAATCAGAGCCCTCTGATCCTTACAAAGTGTACATACTAGTACATGCATTATTTCTGTTTTTACAACAATCGGGCCACTTTCTTCTCTCTGTAGCAAAGTTCATTCATGGGCATGTAATTGTTGTCAGCAAGCAGCAAGCACAGGGCATTTCTAAAGACTTCATTGGCCCAATCATGCCATGGGTTGAGAGTCCCCAAGCAGAGGAACTTTCACAGGTCATTTCCCAGTGACATGTGACAAACTGGAATCCTAACAGAAGCCCCAGGTGAGTGAGGCCAGAGGGTGCACTGGCCAGACCTGAGAACGCTGTGGGCAGGAGATTAGACTTTATGGTAGCGCAGACAAGTGAAGGACTCTGATTTATTTTCACTTTTCCTACAACTTGTATATATTTTAGTCCTCAGGCTGCATTTTTCATATGCTATACCTTGTTTAAAGATCAGGAAGTAAGAAAACTTAAAGTAAGTATCTTTAAGCAAAAATCTCCATTGGTTAGGGCAGTAGCATGTTTGCAAAGATGGCTACAATAATCTCTTTGCAATGTGACTCTCCCTGCTATTCCTCCCACAAAGAGGTGGAGTCTACTTATCCATCCTTTGAATGGAGGCTAGCCTTGTGACTTTGACTAATAGAAGAATAGCAGCAGTAATATTTTGCAACTTCTGAGCCTAGGCCTTGAGAAGCCTTGTAGCTTCTGCTCTTATCCTCTCTTGCTGTGTTTACAACTCAACTGCATGTGAAAAACCCTGAGCTGGCTTGCCAGATATTGCAGGCATACAACCTAGACAAAAGCACACAACATTGTAAATCAACTATACTCCAGTAAAATTTTAAATAAATAAATAAATAGCCAAAACTTAAAAAAAAAAAAAAGGAAGGGTTCAGCAACTACGAATGAGTGTAAAGACACTTACATAGCTCAGACAGCTCATTCACAGACAGAAACTAAAGTGAGTTAATGAACTCCCCACCCCTTTCTATACACATGAACTCAGATTTCCAGACATTTCCAGAGCTCAGATTACCACGGAGCCTACAGCTCCACTGTTATCTCCATTTTCCACAGGTGAGGGACTTGGGCTGAGAGTTTGAGATCATTCAGACCAGGCAAGGCTCTAACAGGAGGTTACTGAATCTAAGCCCAGATCTTTCACACTTGCCAATGATGTTTGAGAATTGGTAACTGTTGAGTTAAAGCTCAACCACAGGAAAATTATATACTACATCTATGTCATTGCCCACTATGGTCACCATAAACCAAGATTCATGATTAATTTTTTTTTTTGGCCACGCCACGTGGCATGTGGGATCTCAGTTCCTCAACCTGGGATCAAACCCGTGCCCTCTGCAGTGGAACCTCGGAGTCTTAATCACTGGACCACCAGGGAAGTCCCCCATGATTGATTTCTAGCAAGTGAAATAGCCTGTTTTAACATTCTTGTAGAAACACTTGCTCTCAAATGTTAGAAAAGCAATGGCTTTCTTTCTTCAGCAACCCACAGAAAAGAAATGAACTTGCCCTTGTGACCCCAGAGGTGCAGAAGTTAGAATCAAAATTTGGACGTGGCAGGAGGTAGATTGTAGCTTACATTTTTTTAATCCTTTTTTAAAAAATCTAACTTCTGTCATAAAATTGGCATCTCCCGTCCCTAAGGTGTCCAGAATCTCGCAGATGGGACTCCAGGGCTAGTCAAGAGGCCAGGTAATCTGACATCCCAGATTCCTATAAGGAAGTTTATAAAAGCTGAGATCCTTGGACTTAGGTGAGGATTACTGCTTTTATTGACTCTCTGAAAAATCGTGTCCCCAGAGAAAAGGCCTGTTGCATCTGGTCCCCAGACATTGAGAACCCTTTATTCAGGACCCTTTTGGAACATAAAGAACATTTGTTCTGACTAGGTAGCCTGGCAACTGAAATTCACCAGCCCTTCGTATGTGCACATTACAGTGCCAAAGATATTTATGGCAGGGTCTTTAGGGGTCTCACCCTTGGCCAAATGTCTTCAGTATTGGGGAGACAGGCTTCTACAAGAGGAAAAGCCCCCTGTAATTTTTGTCTATTTCAGTTTTCTCATGCATGTCAAAGTAGGAAGAAATAAGGTGGGGGAGGGCAGGAAAGAAAGAAGCTGGTACTGGTCCTTGAGGGTATGCCAGGCACTAGACTAGGAGCTTTGCAAAAGTTATCTTCTTTAATCCTGTAGACAACCATAGAGACAGCTAGGTTTATTCTCTTTATTTTACAGACAGGTAAACTGAAGCCCTGAGAAGTTAACTTCTCCCTGATCCCATAGCTAAAAGGGGTTAGCTGGCTCTAAAGCCCGGCTCTAAAGCCCCTACCTTTCCCTCCAGCAGCCCCGCAGAAAGGCTTTGTTGAAAGTAGCTCAGTCTCTCTCCTGGAGTCCAAAAGAAGAATCATGTACAGTGTTATTAAGCCACGTAATCTGTGTCATACACACAAACCCTCACCACCTCAGGCGGCCCCCAAGGAAGGGAAAACAGTGTTCTGATTCACTGGAAAGCCCACTGGGCTAACCAAGTGCCCATCTCTGCTCTGAATTCCAGTTTGTTCACTTGTAGATAAAGAGCTTTGGACTACTTGCTTTCTTCAGCCCTATTTCTAGTTCTAAAAAATGTCCGTGGAATCAGTCAAAGAAATGATTACCTGACTAATGTGTGTTAAGGAATTTCTTTCAACAGTGAGAATCCCTACCTCTGTGAGTTTTATTTTAAAAAAATTTTTTCATGTGCATATACTTGGTAGGAGTAGAAGGTGTGAGAGTGGCGACCTTTATTTATTCCCAGGGTGTCTTTGGCATAAGCAGGATCTGAGAGCTTCCGCCTCACATGAGCATCACAGACATCTCTGCCAGAGGGTGTGAGCAGAGCCCCACTCAGCCTTTGCTGAGAAGCTAGCAGCCTGCCAGGTGGGGCTGGAGGTGACAGGGAATGTGCTAGGAGACAGATGGAAGAGCAGTGTTGGGCGTCACGAGATGCCGTTCTAGTGTGGGCCCCAACTCAGGGTGTGATGGCAGGTAAGACGTGGCTCTCCCAGCCTCTAGTTTCTCAGCTCTGAAAGAAGGAACTTGGGCTGACAGATGGCCAAGCAACCTAATAAGATGGCCCGCACATGATCATATAACTTGATTCATTAGTTATAGACTTCAGTTCTTTAGAGCTGGATTTAAAGGTATGCCCTTTGGACCTTCTTTCAGCCTCGTAGATCATCCTGGGCTAGTCCAGTTCATTTTGTACACTATGTGTCTGTGAATAAGTTACCTTATGGATCATCCAAGATTCCTACTCCAGGAACAAAATAGATTTTGCTCTTTATCGAGCAAAAATGTATTACTTGAGAAGGTGCAAAGAACCAAATGAAAAACTCCTTGAATTAGACAAAAATGGCTCTGGGGAAGTTACCCACTCATCATTAGAATGGGGCTCACTACCCCTCACAGACAGTCAAGTAACTGGTCTAGATTTAAGAACCCAGTCTCAAGAAGACCAGAGAAAGATGCTAATCTCAGCTCTTTCCACTAGTGCTCAGACCAAGTCCCAAGTCATCCAGCCTGAGAACCTTCAGTGAGTCACAGCCAGCTGAGAGGCACAGCTTGAAAAGGACCATAGGTCTCTAGCACTTGGAAAGCATTTTCATTAAACCTGTTAACTAGGTGCTAGTACATTCTCTCGCCTAGTAACTAGATGCTAGTACATTCTCCCGCCAAATCCAAGAATCCCTTCATCCCTGACAAATGGTTGTTCCCTTTCTGTTTCAACATTTCAAGCAACTGGAAATGTACCACTTTAACGTGACAGCCAGTCCCATTCTTTTCCAGCAATTAGTTAGAAAGTTATACTGTGAGAGCAGTCTCTCTGTAACTGAGTAAAGAATGTCTTTTTATCATTCACTTGTATCAAGCTTTCTAAAGGAGGAGCCATCTCCTATAGAGCTAATCAGGATTGTTAACTGCAAGCAACAGAAACAGACTCTGGTCCCTTGTGAAAAGGTACTATATTAAAGTGTCATTAGAGCTCACAAAACAAGAGGGAGACTGAGAGAATGAGCTTGGGCAACAGGCAAGATCTACAGTCAGGACTGTATTTCAGGAACAATCTGGGCCATGTGTAGGTGCTCTGACTGTCTGAGCTGCAAATGTTTCCTCCATCTATACCTATTCACTAAAGATTCCAAGTCCTAGCAGTGAGTGTGTGATTGGTTAAAGCTCAAGGCATGTGGTTTAGACTTGGAGAACTCACAAGTCAGACTTTTTTCTAAAGGAGTGACCATAAAGCCTTAGTCATTGAACTCTCTGAGTACGTATATAAGGCTTACTTCTTTGTAACCTAATTATGCCTTGTACAGACTAAAAGCCCACTGCCTGTCTCTAGTGGAGACACGTAGTTCTCCTCCAGGAGGGTTTTTTGTTTTTGTTTTTGTTTTAATAAACTTACTTATTTCTTTCTTTTTGGCTGCATTGGGTCTTCGTTGCTGTACGCGGGCTTTCTCTAGTTGCAGCAAGCAGGGGCTACTCTTCGTTGTGGTGCGCAGGCTTCTCATTGTGGCGGCTTCTCCTGTTGCGGAGCACAGGCTCTAGGCGCAAAGGCTTCAGTAGTTGTGGCTCATGGGCTCAAGAGTGCAGGCTCAGTAGTTGTGGCTCAAGGGCTTAGTTGCTCTGCGGCATGTGGGATCTTCCCAGACTAGAGATTGAACCCAGGTCCCCTGCATTGACAGGCGGATTCTTAACCACTGCACCATCAGGGAAGTCCCAGGAGGGTATTTTAGAAAGGAGAAGAAATGAATTTTGCCATCCAATCCAGTTGTCCCTTTCAGCTTGTTAATGCTGTGTATAACTTTACACTTCTATTACCTGAGCTAAAATGCACCAGTATCACTTAATGAACTTTTTAATTGGCTCTTTAAAATGGTAGTGCAATCAGGCTCCTCATTTGATTCACCCAGAAAAATCTTCAGACAGCCTAAAAGGAAAAATGTGAATCACAGTTTAAATAGATGCTTTTCAACTACTTTGTAAGACAAACAGATGTATTAATTAACACATACTTTAGGGCATGTTTTATACTTGAAAGGAGAAAGGAGAACAGAATATCATCTCACCAGAGGCAATAAGAAAGATTTGCGTTCCGACCCCAGAAACAAAATGGCATCTTGTTTTCAGAAATGCCTATTCCTGAGAATAATGAATTCAGGGGCTTAGATTAGGGCTCTGAAGGCCTGAACAGGCCAGAGAAATGATCTCTGGATTTATGGAACAAGGAGGCTCTTGTCTAAGAGGTATATAAGAAGCAGACCTCAGCCTTAGTAATGTGGGGAAAAGCCTTTTAACATAGATATGCATGAAGAAATCCAGTAGTCATAGAGCTAAGACATTTTAAAAGGTCTTTAGTAACACAGTTGTGCTCTTATATGCCAAGAACTTAAGTATAAGAAGATTAGGCTGAAGGTAGAGGCAAAATTCTGGGCATACATGATATTATGCTAAGTGTTATTGAGATAATAGAGACAACAAGGTCCCTACCTTGCAGGAGATTTGAAGGGGTCACATGGACACAGACATGAATTTAAAGTAGCATGTTTTCTTATTGTGGTAAATTCATTTTTTTCTTTTAACTAAAAGGTGAGACAAATTCTTTTTCTTAAAGTGATGATTATGTGATTCTTTCTTGCCTTGAGTTTCTTTGGCATCCATCCCCACCCACCTTGGGTCATTATTTGTAGGTCTATCTTATTAGATTTTATGCATGAGAGAAAGAATTATGTCTCCTTCCTTTCTTTTTCTCTCTCCACCCCCCATTCTTGCCTAGCACATAGAGGATTCTCAGTATGTGTGTGCAGAATGAATGAATCATGAAACAGAATCAGGAAGACATAGGGCTCCTTGTAGGGCTCCAGGAAGAATTCTTCCATTTTAGACAAGGCTGTATAAGGTTGGCAAGTAAATTCAACTCTCTGAGGCCTTCCTTTCAAATGAAGGGGTAGAGTATTGGCTAGATTGAGGATGGTAGTTTTCAGCTTACATGCCTACTCAGATTGCTAGTGGCTGAATTGAGCTCTAGTTTGGGAAGGATCTGGAGGCCACTTCTGGGCTTAGTCAGGAAGAGGATTGTGATTGAAAAGCCATATGTCTATCATGGGCATTGGAGCAGCAAGTAGCTGCATGTGTCATCTCTCTGTCGGAAGATACCTGCATCTAGGGCCTTTTAACTGTTACTCAAACTGAGAGCTTCAGTGGGAAAATAAGATGGAGGTGGACCAAGGAGATGGTCAATTTCTCTGCGTTCTTTGAATTCTCTCTTTGGCCAAATTGCATACTTCTGGTATGGGCAGGCAGGATGCTGCCTGATGGAAAAGAAACAGGACATTCTGAAGCTTCTTTGCATCTGATCATCCATAAGCCCTGCTCACCTATAGGTTGTTGTATCTACATTGTTTTATAGGATGAGGAAGTAAATGATTTGTAAAAGAACATTAACAGAATACGAAAGTTATAGGAGAGTCATTGCCTGCCCTTCCATGTAGATAGCTTCTTACCCTCTAGGCAGTTCCCTAGAAAAATCATGTTTATCAAGTATGTAAGTGAAGCTGAGCAGGCAAGGTTATGGTATAACCGGGATTTCCAAATGCGGGCTAATGGATCCTGATGTACTCACTGATAACCACATAAGATGCTTGTTTTAGGTACAGCTTCCTGGGTCCTTCCCTAGAACAAGTGAATCAACATCTTGAGAATAGAGTTTGGGAGGAATAACTATGTTTGAAATATTTTCACAATGATTCTGGTATGAAACTAAGATTGGAAAGCACTTTTTTGGGGGGGTTCTTTTGGTTTGTTTTTTTTTGCGGTACGCAGGCCTCTCATTGTTGTGGCCTCTCCCGTTGCGGAGTGCAGGCTCCGGACGCGCAGGCTCAGCAGCCATGGCTCACGGGCCCAGCTGCTCCGCGGCGTGTGGGATCCTCCCAGACCGGGGCACGAACCCGTGTCCCCTGCATCAGCAGGCGGACTCCCAACCACTGCGCTACCAGGGAAGCCTGGAAAGCACTGTTTTTGATTGCTGAATCATAGTCCAAAAGTGTCTGGAAAGGGTGAACAAACAAGATAAAATGTCAGAGACAAATGTAAATTCCTCAATTTTACAATAACAAGAACTGGGGAAACCTAGGCTGACAACCGCATGTGTAATAAATCTGCAGTATTTGATTTTCTGTGAACTCAGGATGAACTCTGAGACTCAGCCTCCCAAATGGCAACTGTGGTGTTAGGCTAAACGCATATGAATGTAACATCCAGAGCAGGGGAGGAGATCTCCCTTTCCTAGTCTGTACTCTTGGAACACAACTGGATTATACTGTTGATTTAATAGTAGTAATTGTTATTTTTCAGTAGTAATATCTAGCAGCAGTAATACATTTTTTTATGAAGCATTTCATCGTTTACAAGCTTTCTGTGTCCAACATTTCATTTACCATACATAAAAACTTCAGTTCAGCTGTGTTGATGGAATACAACCCATTGGTAGATGCACAATTCAAACCTAGGTCTTTTGTCCCCCAAGCCCCATGTCATGTTTGACAGTTTGGAGAATTTATAGACCAGAGGAGTAATATAGCTGAAAACCGTGCCATCAGGAGAACTGGAGTTTCTTATCCTTGAGAAGATGTAATAAGGCCTTATGTGTTGCCTCCAAAGGTCTGGTGGGTTTCCATGGGGAGAGAGGATAGATTGCCATGGAGGCCCCAGAGGACAGATCTGACCAACGGTAGAAATTACAGGGAGACAGACCTTGACCCACACCTTGACCCAAGACATTTCTTAGTAGTCAAAGCTCTTTAAAAATGGAACAAACTGCCTCCAGACAGAGGCTGGAAAACTATTTACTAGGAATGCATAGGGAAGAAGTTTGGGGTTGGTGACTTCAGAGGTCCTAGAAAGAACCCTAAGTTGTGAAACCCAGGCCCATCCAATCTTCTGATGATCAGGGTTGCTGAAACAGCAGGTCTGGGAGCAGGTGTTGTTGGGGAGAATGGTGACCTCAGATGTGGGAACCTCCCGCTCTGTGCCCAAGTGGAGGAGAGTCTCACCTCTTGCCCTCTGACCTCTTGCTGGAGAAGCTCATGCCTTAAGCTGAGCTAGAGCATTGGGAGCAGCCCGATATCCCTTATGCTTCTGGCAACCACAAGGTCTCTCCTTGTCTATCTGTTTAGTGATCACTGATTTAGTCATAGAACCACAGATTCCCAGAGCTAGAGGGCACTTAGAGGTCATTTGGTCCAACCTGGCCACATTATAGATGAAAAAACAAACAGTGAAATATGTGACTTGAATCACAAACACCATTAAGTATTAGAGTTGGAAGAGGATCTTAGGGCCCCCTGGCCATGACCCTTCATTTCTCTGCCACTTGAGAAGGGGAGTGATTGTCCCACCCTCATAGGATGAACGATAGTGAGGCCGAGACTGCGGCCCAGTCTCTCAGCATAGTGACCCCTTTGTTCCACACATCACCTCCTGTTTCTCCCTGGGGATCTTTTCTTTCTGTCCCAGTAAGGACAGTATCCTCTGCTGTGAGATGGATAGAGGCTGGAGCTGAGCTCACGGAGCACCCACCCCATCATGCCCAGCACCACCTTTGCTCCAAGCTGGGCCTCAGGAAGGCATGCAACCCTGCCATGGCTGAAAACAGGGTTCTCCAAGCAAGAAGCAAAATGTCCGTGTTTTATAATCTGCAACTCACATCACTGAGGTTTTCAAGTAAACAGACTAAACATTCTTTTGGATAATTCTACACATTAATCCTTCCCTGGGTGAGTTTTGTGTGTGTTTGTGTGTTGGAGACCAGAGTTAGTAGTATGGATGGAAAATTGAGTTTAGCATAGAGTAGAATTAATCCTTATATTTGTTGAGATTTTTTTTAATGGAGTGAGGAGAGAAACAGCAATTGGCTATTTTCTTCCTCCTTCCCTCCCTCCCTCTCTCCTTCCCTCCCCTCCTTCCTTTCCTCCTGAATTTTCCAACTCAGGGCTGCAGGTGCTCATCAGTTGAACAACGAGTGTCCTCACTCTGAAGACCTAGTGCACACCACTCTAATTTAAGGATGCTTTATTCTACCTTTCAGCTTCTTTGCCCATCTGAGAACACAACTCTAAAGAACTGGGCCATCAGACACTCTTCTTTGCTAAAGTCTATACCCAAAGCCAGTGCAAAATCCCTCTTAAGTCTGACTAACACCCTCATTTGTTCTGAACTTATTATCTCTGCAAGGCCTGGCGTTTGCAGTCACAAATACCAGAGGTTACCAAATGCCCGGCCTGTTTCAAAATTTCTATTCATGATTGCTCACTGCTTTTTGAGAAGTTTTCCTTTCTCCACTGGAATTTTCCATAGAGTACTCTACCCTAAAGGTGAATTTTTCTGGTGAGATAATCCAAATATCCCATTTACAGATATTTTTTTAAAAATCATGACTGTGCTTGCCATTTTTAGCAGGAAAAAAAGTCCAAAATCAGAAGATCCACCTCTTCTACATCTAATTGCCCTAGGAAGTGACTCTCTAGGGTAAGAGTCAGTTTCCCCAAAGGTACTCAAAAAAGAAGAGTTTGGAAACTAGTGATGTCACCTCCTGAGAGAATGGAATGAATGTGGAAGAGCAGGTGCCTCTGTGGGATGGAAGACCTGGGCTCATCTCCTGTTTTTCTACTCCTCAGAACCTAGACTGACAGCTCTACTGTTTACAAGCTGTGTGACCTTGAGCTTAAGTGACTTAACCTCTCTGTACTTCATGTGGGGGTAAGACTGCTCCACACTTCATATGTTTGTTATGAGGAATAAAGGAGTATCTGCATCTAAAGCATGGTGAGAGGACGTCCTTGGCAACAGAAGAGCTGAAGCGGAGGTCTGGAGGCTGGCGTGAGGTGCCTGAGTGAGGGACAGGGCAATGAGAAGAAAGGCCAGCTGATCTGGGCAGGGCTACAGCTAACGCAGTGGGGCCGCAGATGGCCAGGGCTGGCCAGACCTGCTCACTGAGGGCCTTGGGAACATAAAGGCCAAATGAGGATGCGTCAGAGAGCTGGGATTCCCTCTTTTCAAATGAAGAACTGGAATTCACAGCTGGGAATAGACAGTGAGGTCAATCACTGTTTTAGCAAATAGACCATATAACAAATTACCAGATTTGGAAAAAATGTTGGCCAGGAGGACAGGAGATCTCAACCTTGTCTCAGCCTGCTAGGAATCTGATATTTGACTATGGCAAGTAAGTAGGCAAGTAACTTGCTCTTTCCAAGGCTCACTTTCCCTGTTTCTTAATAAAAGAAGCAGGGCTAGATTACTAGATTTTCTCCTCTGGCTCTGATATTCTGTGATTTCTGATTTATGAGCATTCTCCTTAGTGCTTAACAAGGAGAGAAAAGGTTATGCTGAATTGCAATTTTTTTAAAAAAAAAGGAAAGAAAAAGGAAACCCTTAAGCTCTAATAGAACTAGTGAGCCGTGCACCATTTCTAGCAATCCTTGGCAAGTGTTTCATAACAGGAGCAGCTTGCTTACCCTTACGGAATATTTGCAGAAAGGGAGGTACAGATTGTCAGCAGGAAGACACTCGAGATGTTGAATATCTTTGAACGTCTGATAAGAAAAGGGAAAGGAGGAAATGGCATTTGATGGTAATTTTATTCACTCAGTAAACATATGTCAAGTGCACCCTGTGAGCCTGTGCAGCTGGCCCACGTGGATCCCACTTGATTTGGGTGTTCAAGAAGTCACAGTTTCGTGTAGGAGATAGACATGTAATAGAAAATCGACTCTACAGACATAGTGAAAAAAGAGCTGGAGAAAGGAAGGATTCTTCCCAACTGGGGGAGGATTAGGAAAGGCTTCACACAGGGTGATGTTGAACTAGCCTTTAAACGATGAGTAAGGTTTTGATGGGTGGAAAGTGAGAAAAGGGGGCATTCCAGGCTGAGATAATGGCATGAATAAAGGATTGCAAGTGGGAAAGTCTGGGTAGTTTTAGGGCACAGAGTTAGGCCACATTGCTGAAACAGCAGCATGGGAGATCTCAGAAAAGTGGCTAGAAAAGAAGGGATTTTTAAAAAATATATATTTTAATTTATTCAACTTTTTAAAAGTCGTTAATATACTTTTATTTATTTGTTTTATTTTTGGCTGTGTTGGGTCTTCGTTTCTGTGCGAGGGCTTTCTCTAGTTGTGGCAAGCGGAGGCCACTCTTCATCGCGGTGCGCGGGCCTCTCACTATCGTGGCCTCTCTTGTTGTGGAGCACAGGCTCCAGACGCGCAGGCTCAGTAGATGTGGCTCACAGGCCTAGTTGCTCTGCGGCACGTGGGATCTTCCCAGACCAGGGCTCGAACCCATGTCCCCTGCATTAGCAGGCAGATTCTCAACCACTGCGCCACCAGGGAAGCCCCAGAAGAGATGTTTTTTGTTTCTTAGATGCTTTCACTGAAATTAACTTACTGACGGTTCTTAATAGAGAATTCTACCCAATATTCATTAGAGGGACAAAGAACCATATATAAAATGCTTGGGAAGATGATGTCAATGTTTAAGAATCCAGCCAAGGTGTGACCAATGTTTAATAATCCAGCAAGTTTGGACTACAGAGGCCTATGGAAATGACATATTGTCAAGAAATGAATCTTGGTTTTCATTCTTTGGCTTTCTATTAAAAGTAAGACATCTACTGGGGACTCAGTGATTATGGTGAGGGGACTTGGACAAGTCAATTTATATCTTCAGGTCTCTCTAGACGAATGACCTGCCGTGAGTTAAGGATGACTTTCTTTTTCTTTTTTTTTTTTTTTAAATTAATTAATTAATTAATTTTTGGCTGCATTGGATCTTCGTTGTGGTGCACAGGCTTCTCATTGCAGTGGCTTCTCTTGTGGAGCACGGGCTCTAGGCATGTGGACTTCAGTAGTTGTGGCATGTGGGCTCAGTAGTTGTGGTGCACGGGCTTTGTTACTCCGCGACGTGTGGGATCTTTCCGGACCAGGGCTCAAACCCATGTCACCTGCATTGGCAGGCGGATTCTGAAGCACTGTGCCACAGGGAAGTCCCAAGGGTGACTTTCAAAAATAAAGATTCTGGGGCCACATATTCGAAGCTCATTTGACCCTGTCACAAAAAAACTCTGTGACCTTAGGCCCAATCAACTGGCCTTTCGTTGTCTTAGCTTCTTCCTCAGAAAACCGTGGCAATGCTACAGTGCCCTGAGTCACCGTGGGAGGCCCAGGGTGGGGTGTGAGGAGCCCTGGAGCAGGAGCCAGGAGCTGGGACTTCTAGGGTGGCCTCCAGGCGGGACTCAGGGTCCCGTAGCCCTGTGTGGAGGCTGCTTTCCTCATTCTAAGAATAGTGATAGTATTGCTTCTTACATCGTAGGCTTGCTTGAAAATTAAACAAGGTCAAGAATGAGTAATAAAAACCATCACAAAAATGTATGATTATATATATATGATTACCTAAAAATTAGCTTATATATATGATTAAAAATAGTTAAAAAACATAGACATGGAGTATATTTAATCAAAACACAAGTTTACCAGCCACATCACATATATTTAGTACAAAATTTACATCTAATGTAACAATCAGAAAAATTTAGGATGGAAGATTAGAAAGAATATAAGACTTTTCTTGAATAATTTTCTTTTTTGGATAAAAAATATAAGATGCAGAAGCACCTATTCAGGTCTAGTTTAAGACCTGCGTTGGATGATGCCTTGGAAATTGTCCCTTTGTCTTAGAGACAGGGCATTGTTTGCACAGGGCAGACCAGTCCTCCAAGGAGATCCAGTTTCCCTGGGGGCAGCTCTCAAGTTTGAAAGGGTCTTTCTTGTGCGGAGTTTTTGGAATTTTAGAAATTCAGAAATGAAAGCGCCCTTGGAGTTCATCTAAGCCCATCCCCCAGAGAACACAGAAATATCTTCTACAACCCAGCTTCTGTGGATGGGGGTCTCTGGGCCTTCCAGATGGGTTTCTCAGCACTTCAAGGAGAAAACCATGGCATTATTGAGCAGGCCTAATTGTTAGAAAAGATGCGCTTCTTTCTTGGCTCAGGTTCTCTGAGACCACTGCAGACCGTGTGGCCTTAGGCCCGATTAACTAATATTTGGAGTCTTACCTTCACAGACCAAGGCTTATCTACCTTCGATTTGATTACCCTTCACATACATGGAAACCCAGAATTATCTGGGTTTGTTTTTTTTTTCCAGCTAATCATTCCCAGTTCCTTCAGGTGTCCTTCATTTCACCCCTCTCCCCAAACCTTTCCTCACTTTGGGCCCCATCTCTTAATGTGTGGCTCAACTGCCTCTCCCCTGACTTCTTCCTGCTTGAGTCCTACCACTCATGGAAGCCTGGGCCCTTTCTTCAAGGCAGTTTCCTTGAACCACCCCCTTAGAAACAATGGCTCCTTCATTCAGACTCCAGATGTACTCTACTGTTTACCATCTTCATTTTCTGCCTTATCTACATATCTGTGACTATATAATGAAAGAAAGGTCACACTGTCTTCTTATTGACCTACATTTTGGGGAGTGTTGAAGTTATCATTTACCTTCAACTTGAAGAGTATATGACCTTCTCTATGTGTCAGCCTTGGCTAATTATGCTAGTGTTTACATCCATGGTGGAGATGCTGGAAAAGGAACATCATTCCCTGACTTACTGCTAAAAGAAAATTATGTGGGGTGGCTGCCATTATGTGAGAGGTCATATGCTGTCACGAGCAAAAACCAAAAGACATAGATCTCAGCAGATGGACAATCTTGGGTCTTCCACTTTACCTTCTTGTGCTTCATTTTATTTCAACTCTGGAATGTGAATAATAATATCCTCAATATAGGGCTGTCCTGAGAATCAAATGAGGTGCTATGTGACAGCACCTGGCTTATAGGAGCTGCTCCATTATGTTACATGAAGCCAAGTAGAGTAGAATTGCAATTCAATATGACCCCTTAAATTAGAGAAGTTGACATGAATGTGCAGGATTATGCTTAGCTGAGGGAAAGGGAGTTCTCTGACAGAAAAGGAGTAAACAACCATTATACAAGAAGAGGGGATGACAGCCCATGCTCATAATAAATATCAGAGTGCCATACAGATATCAGGAGGTATTTTGCAAAGAATGCAGTAATTAGAAATTAGCATAAGTTAAATATTATTTAATGATACCTTATTATCAAAACTCTTTAGGCCTTGTTTATAGTTCTTTGTCTCAACACTATAACTGAGGACCTTAAGCAAAACCATATACGTAGGAGCCGCAGTCTTCTCGTGTGCAAAATCTAGATGTTTGGAAGAAGTGATCTCTAAGATCTCATCAGCTCTAAAATCCTAGACTGTGTCATTTTAAACTCAGAATTAACAAAAATTCTTAGATTAAAAAAAATACATACATATATATAAAACCACTGCATTTATAAGCGTTGGGAAATCCTATGGAAGAGCTCTCTCAATACCAGCCATCAGGCATCAGAAGGGATATTACTGTAAGGGTGGGGGTATGGGTGTGTGTGTGACAAGCTTTTTTCCATTCCCAATGAAGACAGAGCCAAAGCAAACTCACTTCAATTGCATAAGGGAAGTCTTTCCAACTATCTGGGGTGTGTAACCCAGAAACAGTTACCAAAGAGAGCTTGGGAAATCAGACCTTTAAGAAGAGCAGAGCAAAATGTTTCAGAAAATGGCTTTGTGAAGGTCTTTCCAGCCCATTGACTCTCAGACACATCTCTGTGCTTGGTTGGCTATCAAGCACCTCCCGACTCTACATCCTGGCCTGGTCAAGCTCTTCTCACTTTCATTCAATGTTACTAGGGAGTGTGACTCAGAGCCAGATGGGTGAGCTGGATTCCTAGTTGCTCAACGTTTTCTATAAGCAGTTAGATGACACTGTGTTGGTGCTAACATGCTTCACAATGAGTTGCATTAGCTGCTCCTTGCAATTATTTTGAAGGGCGTTTGCTGTTTCCCCATTTTTTAAGATGGAAATACTGACAATCGGAGAGATGAGGGCAAAATCAAAGATGGCACTGGAATGCATAACTTCCCAAGCCTGAGCCCTTAACTTGGTCTTCAGCTATCCATGTTACCTAGTAAGTCCTCTTAAGTCCTAATAGGCACCCATTTAACAAATAGGAAAGATAGAGCATGAGCATGTGAGGGGCAGGAAAATGGATAATCTACACACTAGAGACCTCTACTATACTTATTCCAGAGCTAGAAAGAGAATATAGAAAATCCAGCCAAATGCTGTAAACATTTGGTGTCACTAGAATCACTGGATAGAGGTAAACATGGTCTTGGACCTGTGCCAAAGTTTGTGACCTGGGTGCCCGGGACCATGGACCTGTGGGAGTATGTCCAAAATGTCCTTCCTTGAAATACCCAGGAAAATAATGTGTTGTAGGAGTGGTATTCAGAGACCTAGGTTTGAGTCCCAGAAATACCATGAACTGGTGTGGGAACCTGGGCATGTCCCTTCTGGCTCTGAGCTTCAGTTTCCTTCTCCGTGCTGAGGCAAGTCTGTGGATGTTGGGGGGCAGGAGTTGTGTTCAGTTCATAGGTGAACTGCTTCTTTCTGCTCCAGTGGCATCACTGTGGATGTGCGGATGCTTCTGGGGCCACGTGCTATTGCAAGATGGGTCTCACAGCCTCTGAAGGATCATGAATATCAAGATCATCCAGGATTATCAGACCACAGCCAACACTACCATGGAACGGAAATGCCATGTACAGAGTGGGTATTCAGCATGTGCCTATTACAGGAATGCATTGGGCTCAGTTGTGGGCAAAAAAGACCTGAAAAACAGTGGTTTGTACAAGATAGAAGTTTATCTCTCTGCAGCTATATGGTAGGCCTCACAAAGATGTCCATGTCTTAATCTCCATAACTTGTGAATATCTTAGGTTACATGGCAAAGGGGAATTAAACTGACCTTAAAATATGGAGATCACCCTGGATTATCTAGGTGGGCCCAATGTAATCCCAAGGATCCTTAACAGTAGAAGAGGAAATTGGAAGAGAGAACCAGAGTGATGGCAGCATGAGAGAGAGTGGCCAGATGTTGCTGGCTTTGAATATAGAACAAAAGGGTCATTACCCAAGGAATGTGGGCAAAATTTCCCCTATGCTTCCAGAAAGGAATACACCCTGCTGATACTGATCTTGCCCAGTGAGACCCTTGTCCAAATTCCGATCTATAAAACTGTATGGTGAAAAAAGATTGTGTTGTTTTAAGTTAATGAATTTGGAGCAATTTGTCAGAGTAGCAATCAGAAACTAATACAGTCCCGAAGATCAGGGACCCAGGCTCCTTCTCTTTTGTCACACTAATGTGTGACTTTCATTCTCAAGGCCACCTCAAGGACAAAGATGGCTGCTGGAGTGCCAACCATTACATCTGCAGTCTGAGTAGAAGAAAGACAAAGAGAGGAACAGTTCTTCCTCTGAGAGAAAGAGGGAAAAGGGGAGGGACAAGAAGGAGGTAGGAGAGTTTCTGGAAGTCACACATATATCTGCTGACTTTTCACTGACTAAGACTTAGTCATCTGGGTACATCAAGGGGCAGGACAGGCTGGGAAATCCAGCTGACTGATTCTGTGGCCGGTCAAAAACCAGGGTAATTACTGAAAAGGAGGCACTAGATGTTTGGAGGCAACTAACAGATTTGGCACGATACTGACAGTCTTTTTTGCTCTCTCTATAACAGATTTTTAAGGAAACAAGTTCTACTCTCAAAACCTGCTTTTGATGCATGGTGAGAAAGAGTGTAGACTCTCAGTGTGTCAGTTACTTGTTTTCTAACCCTTTCATTTTGGCCCAACACACACTCTCAGCCTTTCTCTCCACTTAGCAGCCTTTCAGAGCTTATCGCTCTCCGCCTTGATGGCCCCTGTCTTTTTTCAGGCAGCGACTTGTCCCCTCTTGTCTGGATTCTTACTGAAGCATTTGGCACTCTGTTGAGGTAGATGGTGTAGATATATTATCCCCCATCTCCCCCACCTGAAGAAAGTGAAGTGCAGGGAGGTGATGTGACTTGCCCAGGATCCCAACTGGCGGATGGCAGGGAAGCAGTGTTGAAAGGTGTTTGGCGGGGTGTCAGCTGCCTAATTGCACCAGAGTCCTTTTCCATTGCTAACCAGGCGTCTGGGTGGGAAATAAATTTACTGATCATATTCTGGGATAAGTTTTTTAACTTATCCAAAATTGTGGCAATGTATAATCTATTATCTGTCATGTAGAGCTCCAAGCAGAGCTGAAGTGGGAGAAGAAGAGATAGAAAACAAGGATAGGGGTCAGCTGTAAGGTAGGCTTCCTCATTCTCAAAATCTGTGTTGACCTCCTCTCCTTAAATCCACTGCCCCACCCATATCACCAAAGTCTTTGTGTTTCCAGGCTAGAAACCTTGGGATTGTCTTTTATTCCTCCCTCTCTTACCAGCTTCTTTACCTGGTCGCCCATCATCTAGTTATTGCCAAATCCTCTGGATTAAAAGTCAGCAATGCTTCCTTCATCCATGTCCTTCTTGTCATTCCCCCGCCACTGTTTTTCTGTTTCATGCTTTGGTAGCTGCCCAAGGGTCTACCTTCCTCCCATCTGTCCCTCCCTTCTTCTTCCCCGCAGTGCTGTCAAACAGGGTTGTCTAAAATGTAGCTATTGGTTCCACCCCAGAGAAAAGTTCAATGCCTCTGCCATTACACCGGAACATAGTCCAAACCTTGCCCTTTCCTGCTTTGCTGCCCTTGTTCACACTATGCCCTTTAAATGGAGTCCCCTTCCCCTACCAACATTCAATAGCCAAATCTTACACAATCTTCAAAACAGGCACAAGTGGCACTTGTTGATCTCTGAAACCTTCTTTAATATCTGTCCCCATATACCCAGTGAGGGAGCAATTCCTCCTCCTCCATTATGATCCTTCTAAAATTTGATTTTTCTGTTTGTAATTGTATATTTATGTGTATAATTATTTGGCTAAAGTCTACTTCCTCCATTCCTTGTGTAAGTTCTACGAAGTCTTGGTCACCAGGCAAGGATGTGGAGAAAAGGGACCCCTAGTACACTAGTACATTGGTGGTAATGTAAATTTGTGCAGCCACTATGGAAAACAGTATGGAGGTTCCTCAAAAAACTAAAAATAGAACTACCATATGATCCAGCAGTTCCACTCCTGGGTATTTATTCGAAGAAAACAGAAACACTAATTTGAAAAGATACATGCACACAATGTTCATATGTTCATAGCTGCATTACTTACAATTGCCAAGATATGGAAGCAACCTAAATGTTCACCAACAGATGAATGGAAAAAGAAAATGTGTGTGTGTACACACACACACACACACACACACACACACACACACACACACACAATGAAATATTACTCAGCCAGAAAAAAGAATGAAATTCTGCCGTTTGCAACATCATGGATGGACCTAAAGAGTATTACGCTTAGTGAAATAAGTCAGATGGGGAAAGACAGATACTGTATGCTACCACTTATATATGTAGAATCTAAAAAATAGAATGAATTAAACAAAACAGAAATAGACTCAAAAATGCAGAGAATATGCCAGTGGTTACCAGTAGAGAGAGGGAAAAGGGGAGGGACAAGAAAGAGGTAGGGGATTAAGAGGCACCAAATACTATGTATAAAATAGATAAGCTACAAGGATATACTGTACTGCACAGGGAATATAACCCATATTTTACAATAACTTTAAATGGAGTATAATCTATAAAAATATTGAATCACTTTAAAGAAAGACATGATCACCATTGTATGACCAGGGCACAATGCCTGCACATTATAGGTACTCCAAAAATATTGAATGAATGAATGAATGAATGCATCAGTTGGATTAGTTCTCATGGTTGCCTGGTTATATCAGTATGCCTTGAATGTTTATATAAATAGATAAAACATATCTATTACATATGTATATAAAGATATCTATAGCATAGATATATCTATCTATAGATATAGGGATATCTTAACACACACACCAGACACACACACACATATATCTATATCTATCTATATCTATACCTATTTCTATCTATCTATCTATGTATCTATCTATCTATCTTTCGAGAGACTGAGGTTCCTCACATCCTACCTACCCACCAAATAACCAAATAACCAACAAAGAAATAATCAAAATAATTCTGAACAAGAAACACAAGTGGGGACTTCCCTGGTGGTGCAGTGGTTAAGAATCCTCCTGCCAATGCAGGTGACATGGGTTTGAGCCCTGGTCCAGGAAGATCCCACATGCTGCGGAGCAACTAAGCCCGTGTGCCACAACTGCTGAGCCTGTGCTCTAGAGCCCGTGAGCCACAACTACTGAGCCCATGTGCCACAACTACTGAAGCCCACACGCCTAGAGCCCACGCACAGCAACGAAGAGTAGCCCCTGCTCGCTGCAACTAAAAGAAAGCCCGCATGCAGCAACGAGGACCCCACGCAGCCATAAACAAACAAACAAACAAATTTATTTTAAAAAAGAAACACAAGTGGGGAGGAATTCAACTTTATTTTATTTTTTTTGGCTGCACCACGAGGCTGGCGGGATATTACTTCCCCAATCAGGGATCGAGTCCGGGCCCTGGCAGTGAAAGCACCTAGTCCTAACCACTGGTCTGCCAGGGAATTCCCAAATTTAACATATTTTGAAAAAGCTCCTAAGTGATTTTGATAGGAATGCTTTCTTGCCCCACCTCTTGGGCATGCCTTTTGCTGCCCACCCAGATGAAACTCTTAATGGACTAGCTGGAGTCTAACTCATCTCTGTATCTCCACCCTCCAGCACCATGGATGCATCACACCTTCAGTAAGTGAATGACAAACCAACTAGATGCCGTGGAGCAGTGCGTGTTGCAAATTGAAGAAATATTGTTTTCTTCTCTTGCCCAGAGCAAAGGAATATTTAGAAATTCTAACCTCTTGCCTCTGCCAGAGAGAGCCCTTCTGGTAATGAGAATGCTTGGTTATACAAAAAAAAAAAAAAAAAAAAAAAATTCAAAGCCAGGGCCAAACATTTCAAAAGGTGAGCAGACGGCCTCCAGGTAGTATTCACTGACTAACTGGGACCGCTTTCAACCGCCCAAGCTAAAATTGGTGCTAGAAGCTAATGTCTTGCTTGTCTTGCCTCATTAGAAAGTCTTTCTCTTTCTAAGACGTGTTTCGGGAAAAGAAGAAAGAGAAATGAAGGAGAGAAAAAAAGACAGCTGCTCTGTTGCCACCGGAGGGGAACAGGGTCTAAAGATGCAGTATGTATTTGAAGGTTGGACTGATCCAGTTCACCTTTCATCTCTTTTTATTACTACTTCACACTCCCATGTCAAGCTTCATTTCCTGTTAGGATCCTTCCAAAGAAAGGAGCTTGCCTTGCTTTTGCCTCCCCCAAGCTTCCAAAGGCACTTCTGATCTCTTTGGCTAGAACTAGCTGAGAGGGGCCACGAACTCTCTCTTTCCTGCCACTCTGAGGAGGAACGCAGAAAGCAGAGGTGAGGGCACATGACCTACCTTACAGTGGGAGTAGGGAGTGCTCTGCCCAAATTAACATCCCAGAGAGAGGCTGAGGCTCTCCTTACCCGACGCTGGTGTTAGAGTCTGGTTCACAGCAGCAGTCTGAAGCGGATTCTGTGGGGATGCAGGAAAGAGGTAGAAATAGTATTGTAGTTAATTTCCCATTCTACACACACACAGCGGCAGAGGGAGGGCAGCAAAGCTACAACAAGTAACAACAAAGAGTGGGTAATCCCAATTCCACATCCATACACATCTGCTGGAGCATGGTACAGAGCTGGCTTGGGGTCTGGAAGAAACATTTATCAATTTTTCATGAAGTGGATGAGTGAGAATTGACCCAATTTTTTGGACAAAAATGCAATTGTACAGTTGTGATATTCTTTACACTTCCTACTGTTGAAAACATGCTTAATTCAGGGTTGTTTGGCTATTGGTGCATTGATCTTAAACTCACTCCCCCCCCCCCACCCCAGGGAATAACAGTGGATTAAAAGGCAGTTCAAAGCATGATGAGCGGAATTGTGATCAGCTTCTCCAGGAGCACCGGCCTCACCCTGAATTCTCCGGCACCCTGGACCTTTCTCTTTTGAGAAACTCATTGATGAGTGGAGGATACATCTTATTTAAAACTGTGGCTTGGGGCTTCCCTGGTGGCGCAGTGGTTGAGAGTCCGCCTGCCAATGCAGGGGACACGGGTTCGTGCCCCAGTCCGGGAAGGTCCCACATGCCGCGGAGCGGCTGGGCCCGTGAGCCATGGCTGCTGAGCCTGAGCGTCCGGAGCCTGTGCTCCACAGCAGAAGAGGCCACAGCAGTGAGAGGCCCGCGTAGGAGTTTCCTCCTCAACACACCACAGTGCCCACCTTAGAGAATGGACTCTACAGCAGAAATTGAGCCAGGGAGGTGTATATGCACCGCACTGACACGCCACCCCTCCAGCAAAGGTTCTAGAGAAGAGCTCTGACAGAAACCCGGGACTATATCAGAAGAACCCAGGAAACCTCTATCCTGTCTTTGGTCATAGACCTAGCCTGCAATGACTTCCCCTTATTTGGAGATAATGGAAGAGAAAGACCCCCAATGTAGGCTCTTAAAAAAAATTCTATCATGTGAAAGAAGGACTGCATAGTATTCAAGATGTAGAGAGAGGACACACAGTTGGAAAGATGTATTGTTGGGCCACCCTGATGTGCAGCCTTCTTGAACAAGGCTGTGAAACCTGGAGCCAGCCCCTGCAGAGAAGCAAGTCACATCATGTGAGTTGGGATGCAGGCTACTTTCACTGGGCAGTAGCCCTGTCCTTGGAGGCCCTTCATCTTCAGTCTTGCCTCTGTGCCATCCCTGAAGCATGGACCTTATACTCATGGTCCAAGGTAGTGGTTAGAGTTCCATCCATCACATTAATATTCCAGGCATCAGGATGACAGAATAAACAAAAGCACACACTCATTATCTTTTAAGCAAAGTTATCAGGAACTGCTATACACTTCTGCTTACATTCTATTGGTCCAATTTTATCACATGGCCACCCTCAATTGCAAGAGATTCATCCTAGTGTCATATCCATTTAAAGTATGCATCCTTAGCTTATTTAAACAAA
Organism: Kogia breviceps; assembly: GCF_026419965.1. Lineage (NCBI taxonomy): Eukaryota > Metazoa > Chordata > Mammalia > Artiodactyla > Physeteridae > Kogia > Kogia breviceps. Next base: position 70,718,820 of record NC_081314.1, on the reverse strand, counting down.
TGAGATCACTCTGCTAGGTAATTTGCCTTCTTGCTCAAACTACCTTGCATATGCAGGAGCACTTAGTTGTTTTTAATAGTTGAATGGTATATGTCACTGTATGGATATACCTTGATTGAATTAATCACTTGATATTTAAATAATCTTCTACCTCTCCTTTCTCCAGAACCACAACCAATCCTGCAGTAAATATCCTTGACTATCCTTCTAGTCTACTTTGTGAGCAGTACTTTTTTTTTTTTTGCTGTTCTTTGTCTTAGCTTGAGTTCTTCAGAAGTCATAATTGAAGTAGAATTATGTTGTTTTACTTCATTAAGGAATTTAATCTCAGGCAACATGAGTGAAAAGGGAGCAAAGCAGGGAAGGAGAGAGAGCCAATATAAAAATGGTTATTGAGCTTGTCATTACTTTGTGATACTGATTGCTCAATAAATGGGATGACACCCCAAGCTGCCTTAGAAGCTGCATCTAGTGACTACCCATTAATAGGGGGAGAAGAGAGAGGACTTTATCCCCTGGCTTCTGTCTCCCATTGGTCAAAGGTTTACTCCACAGAGTGTTAAATCCCCTACACTTCTGACTAGCGCATGTACACTCAGGGCTGCTGACCTGGTCGTGCAGCAATCTGTGTAAGAAAGCCCTGAAGCAGGAGATGAGCAGGGTTCAGTGTGAACATGAGATGGTCAGTTTGTCACTCTACAGTTCACCGAATCCACACAAAACTGAAACAAGAAACATGAGGCCAAGAGGATCTGCCCTGGTACAAGCGGTGGACTGTGTTAGACATTTATTATGCACCCCCTGCAGCTCTGTTTATTCTCCTTATATCTGGTTTCCATGCTGCAATAGAGAAGGATCTCTACAAGAACAAGAATGCTTCACTTCTTTTCTGTTGCGGTGATAAAAGTTCAATGAGTCTTCTTCAAGGTGATATTGAAGCCAAAATTGAGATCCATTATATCTCTGTTTAACCACTCTTTCTAAGTGTCCCTCTCCTTGGCTGGCACACCAGCTGGTCGGTTTGCATGCCTGGTGGAGTGGCCAGTTACATGTCTTACGTGAACATAGCAATGCATCCAGCTGTCCCCTGAGCCACACTCATGCTACCGACCACTACCTCGGTCCACATCTGCTTCATCTCTGCCTCGAGTGTTACAATAGGCTTTCAGTTGATCTCCCCAGCTTTCATCTTTTCAGCTCTCCGTTCCATACTCACGACCATTTCCAGATGAAAATTTATAAAACTGCAGACTGGCTTATGTGATTATCCACACAAAAACAGCTTCCCCTTGCTCATGCAATGAAGTCTAAAGTCCTTAGCTGCAAACTTAAGGCTCTTGTTAATCTGACTCCTACCTGATTCTCCAGCATTATCTCCTCCTTTATACCCTCTCTAACCTCATGTGCTCTAATCCCAGATAACCACTCTTGATTCTGTGCTTTCCTGTTGTCACCCCTCTTATCATGCCGTTCCTATCACATGTGCGCGTATTTAAACCCTACTTATCTTTGGAGGATCAACGCAATGAAGATACTTACTAAACTAGGGGGTGAGGGATAGAGTCAATGGGAAGTGAAGAGAAGGGGTCAGGGACCATCCTAAAGAAACAGGGAGGTTAGTCAATAGCAAGTTTAGAGACCCCTTGCCCTATCACTCACTGGGTACTCTACTGTCTCTAACACCCTAACTATAGTGTTCTTCTTCTGAGTTTTTGTTTTTAACATACTTCTCTGGTTTTGATACATCATTCCTTGTTTAGATCAAAGGCTTCAGAAACAGGAGCAGATTTACTGAATATTAATATACAGTATTTTAGACTAAACAAAATAAAAATAATTTCTGTGAATTCTTTGATTTACAAGGGAAACTACACTTACATATTTTCATGTTTAATTGACTATGTTACTTTGCTTTTTTTTTTTTTAGATAGACCAATTCAAAAGAGAGATTTAAAAGGCTTTACATACATGTGTGTGCTGAGCAATACGTCACATATTTTCTGGAACTTTTTTTGAGAGCATATTCAACAAATACAGTAATAATTATTTATAGATTAACTAGTATATTCTAGGCACTGTGCTAGTGGTGAAAAAGACACACACTTTGCCACTAAGGGGCTAACATACTAGTCAATAAAATAGACAAGTGAGGGCTTCCCTGGTGGCGCAGTGGTTGAGAATCCGCCTGCCGATGCAGGAGACACGGGTTCGTGCCCTGGTCCGGGAAGATCCCACATGCCGCGGAGCAACTAAGCCCGTGAGCCATGGCCGCTGAGCCTGTGCGTCCGGAGCCTGTGCTCCGCAACGGGAGAGGCCACAACAGTGAGAGGCCCGCATAACGAAAAAAAAAAAAAAATAGACAAGTGAGTAGGAAGTTAAATATAGGAGGAAAAGTGGTTTTATGGGACACTGGAGAGCTAGCAAGGGGATGGGAATGTGTGACACCTGGATAGGGGATTAGAAAAAGTGACAGGTGAGCTGAATCAGTCTAAGAGAGGGTCTCAGTGTCAAACGTTCATTCATCTGTTTCTGTAATCACTCAGTCATTCGCTTTTGTCCCTTCATACAGCAGACCTTTACTGGGAGCTGTGGCAGACACTCTTGATTAATTAAACTGTTTTTTATTCCTAATCACCTTCCAAGTAAGAGTAGCCATTTCACCCGATTCTCGCCAATAAGGTGAAAGAATAAAATTGCTGCAGGAGTTCTATACATATTTTGATTCCCTGACAAAGATACCACCATTTTCCTTTCTTCTTTGTTTTTGCAGGATTTTATATATATATATGATGGTTGTAGCTGCTGCAGCCAGAATGTAACCATGAAGAATAAAGCCCAGAGAATTTCAACTTAAAAGAATTGTGATGACTTTATTGAGCCTCTAAGCCAGCACCAGCAATCATCTTCTTGTGTATATCTTATGTGAGAAAAAGAAACTTCCATTTGTTTAAGTTGGCATAGCTGAGTTCTCTGTTACTTGCAACTGAAAGCATTCTCAACGAAACTGGGCATGTGCTTTTGGCCAGGCCTTTTGTTTGGTGATCTCTTAATAAAGTTGTCTGTTGCAAACAGCTTGAAAAGGTGAGAGCCCACTACAAAGGAGCAGGTGATATCTCTTCAGTTGTTCCTCTTCAGTGAATGAGGGACTAAGATTTATAACTGGGAGACTGGGGAAAGAGTTATAGGTATCTGGCCCCCTGTCTCAGCACCATTGTATATTTCTTTAATGAAGTGTGAGACCAGAACTTCATAAATTCACACAGTAGCAGAAACGGGCAGCAGCTCCTCAGTGTAGCTATTCAGGGAGCCCAGCATCACTCTCTGCGTATTAGAAAAGTTCATTGCTGGTTAAAAATAGGCTTGGAGAGAAATCACTTTTAGACCACAGCTCATTTTGGATTTCTCTGGAGCTCCATTCTGGGCCACAATGTATTTCCTTTTTCCTTTCCTTTGAGTAAGAGCACCGAGGCAGTTCCAAGACAATAGATGCATAGTTATCTTTAGGTCTGCTGTGCACTGAAAGCAGAACTAGGGAGAAACAACAGTAACCCCTTGGGCACAGGGAGAATTACAGCTTTTTAATAAATACCCGCACTGATTGAGGCTTCACTATGGGCGAGGCTTTAAATCCTCAAAACAACCCTATGAGAAAAATACTATACATAGCCTCTTTTCTCTGTTGAGGAGCCTGAGGTTCAGAGCAGACCAGCAACTTACTTAAGGTCATGCAGCTAGTAAGTAGCAAGACCGGGATTTGAACCAAGGTCTGTCTGGTACCACTCAGCACCGTGCTCTCAGGCTGCTCACACAGGACTTTTGGCCTCACGTCGTTTTGATCCTCAGAGCAGCCTTGTGAAGTAGGCAGGGTGGGGAGAGGACCCCAGTTTGTGGAGGAGAAAACTGAGGACCAGAGAAGTGAAATGATTTGCCAAGGTCAACCCACCCATGTGCAGTAAAACCAGGACTTGAGCCACACCTTCTGATTTTGTCCTGTGAGCACAGTGCAAGCTGAGCGTTCAAGCCCCTCAGTTCTGAAAGAAGAACATCCTGAATTTGGGGGGATTGACTTCTGAGGTTCAACAGCAGGCCCTATATCAAGGAACCAAATATCCCAGGGCTAACCTGATTTATTCAGAGTCTATGATAGAAAACTTCTTACCTAGTACCTCTGTTGAATGATATTTGGAACTAACATTTAAAATCCCCAATGGAATATTGTTTCACTCTTAATTTAACAGTCCTTCAAATAAAGGCAGGGGGGAATGAGCTGGAAGGGATAGACATCTTGAATAGGGGACTGCCAATTTAGCTGATAAAGCTAGTATAACATCTCTTTGAACATTTAAATTATCCTGTGACAAGGAAGCTGAGAATTAACTTATGAGGGGGATAGGGTAGGTATTGTACATGTGAATATTTTTTTAAACACCTGAGTTTTGAAAAATGAAAGTGGTCTGCCCACATTTTCAAGCACAGTGGTAGTCAAAAGAGAGCTCTGTGGAGGTAATAATACCTTGTGTTTAAATACTGCTTGTCTCTGAAGAGCTCAAAGCATGCTATAATCATTTCCTTATTATGATTCTCAAAGCTTCCTGGGTCAAAAAGTTACAAAGTTTATACCTTAGCTCTCTGGCCTCAGTTTCCTCTCGGAGAATTTGAGGTGAAAAAGTAGGCTGGGGTCTCAGAACTCTATCAGGGCCCAAACCTTCCGCACTGTGCCCCCATCTGCCCCTGCCTGTCTCCCCAGACCCTTGTCCTAGTCATCCTACTACCCTATTTAGCCTAGCTTCTTTTTTTTTCTAGATCTAACTAGTTACTCTTATGACATCGAACCACACAATATTTTAATTAGAAGAGTTCCACTCCAGTGAGCTAGGGCTGAGCACATAGTTCCAGGTGGGGATGGGGGAGGGTCCCTGCAGACAGAAGGGTTCCACTTTTATCTGCTTTTAGATAATATTGGAGATCTGCAGGAGATTTCATCTTTAAAGAGGATTTTTGCTGTTAAAAAACTGAAATCTGCCAGTCCAGTCTAACCCCTTCATTTTGCTGATGGAAAAACTGAGGCCCCAAGCAAGGGAGTAACTTGTTCAATGTTCCACTCCAGCTGTTGGGTGGCCCATCTGTCCTTGAACCCTGGTCTCCGGTGCCAGTCTGGGGCTCCTGGGAGGCCATCAGGTTGCTTTTCCCCCAGCTGTCACTTTCCCTGACATCACCCCAGTCCCAAATGTAGACCCATGGCTGTGGGCTCATACCTAGGGTGACTTGAATGCTCCTGACAGAACAATATCTACTTCCTTTTTTAGAGTTAAAGGGACTTATTTTACCTAGGAAGGTTAGACTAGACCATGAAGGGAAAAGCAGGGAGAATTAGTATGTGCCATTTTCACCTAGTCCCAAAATGGTTCTCCATTTCAACTAGGTCATGAAGAGAAAAAGTGTAAGTACAAACATACACATATATTTATATAGCCACTGCCTCCCAGTGAGCTTGAAGCATACATAAACACACACACACACACACACACACACACACACACACACACACACACACTTTATTAGTTCTCCTCGAGGAAAAGAAGGGTAATTATTGCCAGCCTTTTTTGTAGTGAGAAAATCAAGGCACAGAAGAAACTCATTATGACTCAAATCATGGCCTGAATTGGTGGTGTTGGCATAGACTGTCTAAACATTTGTCGTATCATATTGTGCTCCAGGAGCAGAGTCTGGGAAGTTGAAGACCCAAGTTGTAGACCTGTGTTGAGATGTGACCTTGGGCAGGTCACCCCCTGAGCCTCAGTTTCCCCATCTGGTAAATGGATAGAGGAGGGGTGTTGGCTGTTTCCTCTTAATGGCTCCTTTCTTTGTACTACAAGTTATGTGTGCAGAGGTTGAAAGGAGCAGGGGTGAGCCCGGGGCAGCCCACGTGGATGGACTGTGGCTGTCGCTTACTTCCCTAACCCTGGGTATTCTAGTCTTTGTAGGGTGTTCAGCTTGCGTTCTGCGGGCTAGTTTTGTTGGGGTCCTAGACCAGACCACATACCAAGGGTTGAGGCTGCTGCACAGAGGGAATCCACGTCCCGGCTGCTGTTATATGAATCCTGGGGCTGAAAGTGAGAATGGGGTGTGTTGATGTGTATGGGAGGTGGGGAGGAAAGTTCAGGGGGTAGTGTGTAGTGAGTGGTGTGTAGTGGGTCCATACTCCAAGCGTGGAGATGCCTGAGTGGTTCTGCTGCTGTGGCGCTTGCCCCCCTGGCCTCAAGGAGGTGTGCTAGGAGCAGGATGGGGGACTGGCTCTGTTAGAGACCCCAGAAGTACCCTGGGAGTAGTAGTAATTTTAGGCTGTTTTTAGCTTTCCTTTCCTTTCATTATTCCTAGAATGGTAGGTACTTCACTGTAAGTCATCCCTGACACTGCTCCAGAGAAGATTTCTAAATAGCCAACAAGCACATGAGAAGATGCTCAATGTTATTTGTCAATAGGGAAATGCAAATCGAAACCACAATCTGATACCACTTCCCACCCACTAGAAGGGTTATAATGAAAAAGAACAAAAACAAACAAACAAAAAACACAGAACAACCAAATGGAAAATCACAAGTGTTGCGAGGATGGAGGGAAATAGAACACTTGTATATCGCTGGTGGGAATGTAAAATTGTTCAGCCACTGTGGAAAACTCTTTGGTGGTTCCTCAACAAGTTAAACACACAATTACAATACGATTCAGCAATTCCACTCCTATATATATAACCCCAAATAGTTGAAAACAGGGACTCAAACAGATACTTGTACACCCAAGTCCATAGCTGCATTATTCACAATAGTCAAAAGGTGGAAACAACTAATGTCCATCAATGCATGAATGGATAAATGTCTTGTGGTATAGACTGACAATGGAATTGTTCTCAGCCATAAAAAGGAAAGAAGTGTAGTAGCTTCAGAATCATGCACTAGATTAGATTAGCTCGGATTAGGATTAGAAATGAGGAAGAGAGAGAACAAAGTCTGCCCTTGGCATTTGTGAAGTCCAAGGCAAGTGTACAAAATGAGGCCCCTTTCCCCACCCCTGCTTGCTAATGCATTGTGAGCACCTGGCATGCGCTTACAATGCGTGGGCTCCAGCCTCATGACAAAGATCCACCCACAACCCAATCCCCACCCCAGCCCATCCCTGGCACCCTGCACACAGCTGCCGCTTGGCCTAGGAGTACACACACTAACATCATCTGTCCACAGGACAGACCTGGGGAAGCAAGGTCCTAGCAGTAGGTTCAGGACCATGTGGGCAGGGAATTCTGGAGTCCTGGGTTCTTTTTTTTTTTTTTTTTTTTAATTTCATTTTATCGTTTCATTTGGCTGCGTCAGGTCTTAGTTGCGGCATGTGGGATCTTCATCGTGGCATGCGGGATCTTTTGTTGCGGCACACGGGCTCTTCACTGTGGCGCGCAGGCTCCAGAGCACATGGGCTCGGTAGTTGAGGCGCGCGGGTTTAGTTGTCCCATGGCATGTGGGATCTTAGTTCCCCGACCAGGGATTGAACCCGCATCCCCTGCATTGGGAGGCAGATTCTTAACCACTGGACCACCAGGGAAGTCCCTAGAGTCCTGGGTTCTTGGACTGTGGTCTAGAAGCTGAATATGACTCTAGGTGGGCATGTCCCCTAGTGCCTGTGGACTCCTCACCTAGTGGAGAGGAGAATACGTGATGGTACGGCCTGGGGCCTCAGAAGTGCCAGGTCCTGCTGGACCAATCGGGTACAGGGCCCGTGGTGCTCTAGTCTAAAGCAAGGCTAGAAAGAACTAAGATGTATTGAGCCAGGCCATGGCGCGGCACTTTTTTTTTTTTTTTTTTTTTTTTTTTTTTTTCCAGTATGCGGGCCTCTCACCGCTGTGGTCTCTCCCACTGCGGAGCACAGGCTCCGGACGCGCAGGCTCAGCGGCCACTGCTCACGGGCCCAGCCGCTCCGTGGCATGTGGGATCCTCCCAGACCGGGGCACGAACCCATGTCCCCTGCATCGGCAGGCGGATTCTCAACCACTGCGCCACCAGGGAAGCCCCATGGCACGGCACTTTTTGTTTGTCACTGATCATTATCACAATCTCAGAAACTATTACTTTCCCCATTTTACAGGGGAGACTCACGAAAGGAACTTATGGGGGGCCACACAGTGAGTAAGTGGCAGTGCTTTTAAAGTCTGTGTTTTTTCAAGGACTGTGCTTTTCCATGGGACAACTGGAGAAGGCACCAGAGAATTCTAAGGATGCTTTCTAGACAGAGGTGGTGTATTTTGGCGTCAGAAGTCAGGCTGTGCAGCAGGTTAGATAGGATTTTACCCTCGCATTTGCTTGCTGATGAGGGAGGGTCTTTTGCAGGTACCCTCCGCTGCTCTGCTCAGGGCACCCAGAGCGTGTTCCATAGCATTCCCGGCAGTTCAGGTTGACAGTCTGACAGTGAGCCTTGATATAGCCACATCTGTCCGGGACCCCACAGCCGTCAATCTAAACACTTCCACTAGCACAGCGGTGGGAAAGGCACCCTTGAGTTCCCTGGTAAACAAGGCAGGGCGGTTGCCTTGGTGTCTTTCCATCCCTCTCAGTCTCATAGGAGATTATCTGCATCACAGTCCAGAAACCAAGAAGCCTCTGAGCAGCACGATGAGATAAATTAAACCAGAACTTTCCTTTACTACTTTCCTTGCTACTGAAGAAAACGTGTCCTATTCTCATCCCGTGCCTTAGTGTCCTTGTTTGGAAATGAGACATGTAGGCACTCGCTTCATATGGTGAAGGGCTTTAAAGTGGGTTCTTCTGATTGCTGCTTTCTAAATAGAGTTGTCTACCCAGGGAGGTAGTGAGTTCCCTCAAACTGTGGATTTTTAAACTGATGATGGAAGTCTTGGCAGCGATGTAGGAAGATGTGTGTGGAAGATGTGGAAGATTCAAGAATTAGGTGCTCTCTTAAGTCTCATTAAATTACAACTATTTTTTTATAATAGAAGAGAAATTGTGTTAAGTACCATAAAGAAGCGCAGATTGAGCCCTTATAAAGATATTACGTAAAGAAGAAGGTGATTCTGGCTGGGAGAGTTGTAGGAGGATCCATAGAAGGGGTGTCCTTTGAATTTGGCCTGGAGAAGTGGCTAGAATTTGATGGGAAGAACAGCAGGAGCAAAGGTGTGGAGCACCTTGCAGCAATGCGTGAGGACTGCTTGTACAGTTAAATGTAAGTAGTTTATTCTTTCTGCAATGTGATGTGGAGAGTGGGACATATTGCCGGTTTCGTAACTTCAGGTTAGATGAGAAGATGGAAGATCTTGAAGCCTAAGACATTTTGCATTTATCCTGAAAAACATAGGAAGTTATCAGTTTATTTGTTTGCTTGCTTGCTCTTTAAGCAAGAGTAATGAAATAGTCATTAATGCTGTTCACTGAATATTTCTGGGTCCACACCTTCTGGACACATGATAGGATTGTACTTCCTGGTCAGCTGTGGATGGGGCCATGAGATCAGTTCTGCCCAGTGAGCTGTGAGCAGAAGTGGCCTTTGCCATCGCCAGGCAGACATTGATCTATCAGTGTGGGACCCTCTGGAGCTCTCTCATCTCTCTTCCACAGCCTCAGTAGTGTTTCAGATGGTCGCTGGGTCTCAGAGGGGGGACAATAATGGCATGGAGCTGACCCCAGCTCCCAAAGATGAACGTGTAGTGAGAGTGAGAAATATGCCTTTGTTGTTTCAAGTCACTGTAACGTTGTGTTTGTCCGTTACTGTGGCATAGCCTAACCTATCCTGACTGATGCAAATAGTGACATCAGGGCTGTACTTCAGGGCTATGGTATGCAAGATAGATTGTCTTTAGGAGAGACTGGAAGGAGGAAGAAGAGTTAGGAGAGAGTGCAACAGGCCAAACCAGAGATAAAGAACCTATGAGGACAGGCAGTGGACAGGAAGATGGAATGGAAGTTATAGATGTGATGACTTTCAAAGGCGACTCTGAAAACGGAGCAGTCACAGGACCTGGCAAACAATCAGATTTATCTGCAGGCAGATTTTTGACTACTTTCAGCATCCCACTCTGATGCAGCAAACAGGATTCCCTAAAAATATCCCTGGAAGCTCACTGTTTTGCCAGGACAATTAATTCTTCGGGACCAGAGGCTCCCCCTTCTCCCAACAGGAGGAACTGCACCCAAATTCAGCTTCCAGTGGGATCTGGCAGGAGTTTCTTCTCCCAGGTAGGAAGGGCTGCTTCTGAACCCAACTACTTATGATTCCCCAGGGTTTGCAGGTGCTACTCAGTTATCTTTCTTAGGAAACTCCTGTAAACACTGAAACTCACTGGTATATAAAAGCCAGACAGCCTGGCACTCATGTAGTCCACAGTTACCCTCCCCCAATCTCCAAGTGTGCTCTCAATCGTGACCTTTAAAAGGGAACTTTCAGCTAAATCTAGCAGGGTGTCCTGGCTCTAGCATGCCTCTCCATGGATAAGTAAGACTGGTCCACATGTCTTCCACTGCTGACCTTTGCTTTGTAAGTTTTCCTAATAATCCCTGTTGTGAAACCCATATCATGCTCTGAGCCCTGTTGCATGTTGCAAAATAGGTGTGACAACAAAGGGACTCAGCTGCAATACCACCACGGATGATGATTTACTGTGTCACTCCGGATGAGGGAGTTGGGAGAGCAGACGTGCAGAAGGCCTGATACAACAGGATGTATCCTGCTGGCCTGGAGTTCCTTCGAGCAGAAAGACCAAGAACACCCCGGATCAGAGTGAAACACAGAGCCTAACGTGAAAACGAAACAGTACTCTGAGATGTATACTCCCCTCCACGCTGGTAAAAATTATTTGATTGTATTCAGTAAATCACCATTTTTTTTTTTTTTTTGAAAAGAGGGTCATTATTGTTCAAAATGATCAGCCTGCACGTTTCCATTTTTCAACTCCATCACAGAGCTCCTTGGTGAATTCTTGAAGGATCGCAAGGCATGGACAACTTCCCTATGAGATGACTCCTTGGGGCTCAGGGCACATTTCCTGGATGATGCTTTCAGTGTTAAGCGGAGCCCCAGCCCATCTCTCTATGGTCTCTGAGCCCCATAGTATAATTGAAGCATAATATATTTGTGTTAAAAATAGTAAAACCCAGTCTAGTAATTTAAAATCTAGGGTGGTATTTTTGTTTGAGTTTTTAGGTAGCACATTGGTACTTGAAGACAACAGAAGGTGAGGGTACTGACAGGACTTTGGTAGGATGGCCAAAGTAACTTGTGGGCATTTTCATGGACTTTAAGGGGCTGATGGAATAAGTTTCTTGTAATGCTCACTCCACTACAAAAGGCAAGTCTCCCTTTGTCTTTCACTTGGGGTGTCATAAGCACTACACTGAGGGCTGTCAGTCTGAGAGAGTGGTTTAGGGCTCATGCCAGAGTTGATGGAGGGGAAAGAGGGCAGAAGAGAGATTTTCCTGTGGTAAATGGGAGAAAGTTGGAGAAGAGACAGGAAGAGAGGGCCAGAGAGGCTGTGTTTGCACGTGTCAAAGAGAAGTGGCTGGAGGGGCCTTACCTCAGTGGTAGGCGGTAAATGAGGGGAAAGGTGAACCATATGGTAAATGCAAGATTCCCGGAGAAAGAAGAGCCTTGTGGGAAAGCCAGCCTCCCGGAGTGTGGGATGAACCAGAAGCATTGTGTGGGGCCTGTGCCACACGTGTGTGGGATTTTGAAGGCTGGAGTGTGTTTCTTCGTGACCATAGCAGCAGCGTGGTGTAAGAGGCTCCAAGTCAAGACCCCTAAGCTCTTATCCTGACTTCTACTTTAATTCATTACATGAATAAGGAGTACCTGCGAGGTGGCCGGCCCGGGGTTGGGTGCTGAAGGGTCAAGAGTGATGTCGCCATCTTGAGGAACTTGGGTCTGATGAGGAAGCAGCTGCCCCTACTGCTGTGTTCCGTGGTCATGTCACTTACCCTCTCGGGAGAGTGTGGTTTATGTCTCTGGGGTGAGTGCTTCCTGATACTGAACCCCGGTTGTGTTGATTTATCCATCCTGCCACAAGCACTCCTGGAAAATAGCAGCCTCTCACAAGCCCAAGGCCTTGGTTGCTATGTTTACACTGGGGCAAGAGCAATTGAGACCACATATGCTCGGAGGGCAGACTGAAGGGGAAGAACTGGAAAGGTGCACAGGCCACGACCCCACTTCCAAATAGCCCATTGGAGAAGTGACTCTGCTCCTTTCTACCCAGGGAGGGGTGCAGGGGACCTGGGGTATCCCACCTTTGTAGCTCCCTACACTGAAGGAACCTTCAGAATGGAGAGTAGGGAGAAGGTTTCCCCTCCTAACAGACATGTGGTAGGGAAATTTATTCTAGCCCACCACTGTCTTATCATTTCCCACTGGGATAATAGTCCTCTAAACTGGATAGGAAATGAGAACAAAATGGGAGCAAAACACATATATGGTGATGTATGCACCTCCATCTCAACACATTCTAGTGGGAAAAATAATTAAATGCTTGTCAAAAGACTGCTGAAATATATACCTGGCTTCTACTTATTATAAAAAGATATAAAAGACATTGACTAATTTCATTTAAAATGTAATAGCTTATTTGCATGTCCAATTTTTTTTTTTGTATATTATAAAGCTGAGCAACAAAGTTCCTCTAAACTCAAGTAGGTTGGAGCCTTGAGATGGTCAATAAAAGAAACTTGGCCACAAAGTGTCCTCAAGCTATTGGAGCATAAACCTGAACTGGTATTGTGTCGGTTGCAATTTGCTCTTATTTATCCATCAGCATCTTCAACTAAATATGAGTGTAAAGAGCAGTTGCAGATATAGACAGGCATCGGCGTCTCTAGAATTATTAAGAACCACTGACGTGTGAAACATCAGTATTCAAAAGTACTGATTTCTCCCGTGAGGTACTTTTCATATCTTATTTTGATATCTGAATGCAAACGAGCCTTAGTAAACCCTTCCTCACCTGGGTTCTTTGCATGATGGTGCAACAGCGTCTGTTTATTACAGACAATTAACAAATATATAGCCCAGTTTAGATTTATACAAATCGACTGTTAGGTGAGTTACCAAAAACATATTTGAAGGTGAAAACAAGACTATCTTTAATTACAGCTCTGTTGATTCTTGGCTTTCTATAATTATCATGATTTGCTACAGTGCGTGGGTATGTTCACTGCCAAGAATGGGGAGTTTGAGTCCAGGCTCTGCCACGTACTAACTCTTGGATCTGGGACAGTCACTTCCTCTGTCTGACCTTGGGAAAATCGGGATAAGCATCCTCTCCTCACCTATCTTACTGGTTTGCTCAGCAGCTTAGAAAACAGGATAGACGTGATAGCTCTTGGTGAGATTATCCAAACATGTAAGGAGGAGCATGACTCCGCATAGAAGAGCCCTAGAAAACCAGGGGCACATCTGCTTGTGTCCTAGGAGAAGCATAGACACTGAGAGCTCTTTGGAAAAGTTACTTTTGCTGTTATTGTTTCAGTCATTTTTGTCACTTAGCAGCCATGACTAGATGTAATAGTAGTCCCACCTCTCCCTCTTAGGGTCCTCATACATCTTGCATATATTTAATTTGACAAACACTGATGAGGAGCCTACTGTGTACCAGACACTGTTGCAGGGGACCTGGAGTTGGGTAAGAAACATTCTTACCACACACAAATGATTCTAATGAAAGGCAGAGGTGCGAATGGGCCTTTGGGGTGGCACAAGCTCTTTGTTGAAGGAGAGCTTCATTCCCATGGGGGTGGTTTGAAGGAGTGCTCGTAGGAAAGGTGGGATTTCAGCAGGTCCTTAAAGGGCCTGACACAAGTGTCTGCTAAATACTTCCTAAAGAATGGGGGCTTCCCTGGTGGCGCAGTGGTTGAGAATCCGCCTGCCGATGCAGGAGACACGGGTTCGTGCCCTGGTCCGGGAAGATCCCACATGCCGCGGAGCAACTAAGCCCGTGAGCCATGGCCGCTAGGCCTGCGCATCCGGAGCCTGTGCTCCGCAACGGGAGAGGCCTCTAAAAACAATGGGAAAAAAAAAAAAAAAAATCACTTTTTGCACCAAGGCTCGTTGAATCCATCCCTGGGTGGCAAACTGGCTGCGGTCTTCTTTCCTCTTCTTCATGGCTGAATGTCTGGAGTTTAGCAGAGGACCAGCACATAATGAGCACTCAGCAAATGTCATGGAGGGAATTACTGAGCAAAGTCATACTGCAGTTTTGGAATGCAGTTGGGTGGGTCAGACACTAAAGAGAGGGAGTGCACCTGGCTCCAAGAACTTGACCAGGTCGCTTTCCTTCTTCTCTCCTCGGGACGCTGGAGGGGCACATCTGATCTGCTTTACAGGCTTGTGAGCTGTCTGCTGCTTGGGAGGTCTCTGGAATCGACCACCAAGTAGCAAGAATAAAGCCACTTTCTGGAAGCATGCTGGGGACGAGAATGACTATCATATGAAATTTAGCATGGGGAGAGAGAGCGTCATGTGGAGCAGCCATCACTGTTCTGTACAGGAGGGCCAGCCTGAACACTAATACCAGGATAAAAGGAAAAGGTGATTAACAAAGGTAATTGTCTATTGTGTCGAGGAAAGCTTCCTAGGGCACTTTTCTTTAAGAAAGTTAATGATCTTCATATAGCTACAATATTAGGGTTATTGGGGGGAAAAACAGCTGATGTTTCATCTGTAATTATTGGTGGCGTGCTAATGAGTTGAGAAAAAGAAAGTTGATTGGCCCAAAGGCTTAGCACAGAAAGATCATTGGGGAAGAGCAGAGGATGGGTCGGCCAACCTCTGAGTTATCGCCGTGCAGTCATCAAGTAATCACTGCTTCCCGTTCTAGCAGACATCATGTCTGAGGAGCAGGCAGCGGCTTGTGGGCACAATGATTGTACTTAGGGGGGAGTCTCTGAAAGGTGCAGAGAGCACCGTCAAGAGTAGCCTGTGCCTACCTCCTCACCCACCTGCGGGACTAATTTTATCTTTTGGAGTCTTTAGAGACTTGGAGCTGCTGGTCTCCCTTGCGTAAAGTGTGATGTTTTGTATGCATGTAAAACACTCGTACATATTTGAATTTGTTTTGTCCCATTTGCAAGAGTCAGAGAAATGCTGTTGACCTCAGATTATGGGAGTTGAAGGTAGTGGGGAAATTAAGAGTAAAGCCTCTCTCTGGCAGAGAGACTGGGCCTCCGGCTATGAGGAAATGTTCGCTGCCCTTCTGGAAACAGCTGTCATGCCTTGTGGCCATCTCCTCATCTGTGGAGGCCCCTCAAGTCACTCTGGCATTCTCAGGCCTCGGCTTGTCCTCCATCCTAGCACCTCTTCTTGTCATGGCTACTGACCTCTTCGCTCTAGGTTTCTCTTATCTCATGGCTTCTCCTGTCTGATCGCACTCCTAGGTCTCTGAGAGCCTCCATTTCTGCACCTACTTGTCCCCACTTGTGGTCATATCAGCCCTTAAGAGAGAAACCACACGACCTAGAGGATCTCTGTTGGCAGGACTGGCTTCACGGGCACACAAGCTGTGCATTCTCACAGCACCCTGTGCTCCGAAGAGGCCAGCACCGGGTTTAGTTTTCTCCTCTGGAAAGACTCTCAGCAGTGTGACACCTCCATAAAAGCACACATTACATTGCAGTGTCTTTATCTGCTTGTGTATCTGTCTTGTCTCATATACTGTTAGCCCCTTGAGAGCAAGAAAAACATCTCTTTCATTCCTGTGTCCCTGGTACCTACCTCAATATTCAACCTATATTAGGTGCTCATTAAATATCTGTGGAATGAAAACAAGGGCCCACAGAAGGTTGGTGGCACTGGGACTGTAACCAAAGTCTCCCATCTCTCCACCTTGGGCTTCAACAACTGCACCAAATATGCAAATGGATTTTCAGTTGACAGCTGTTATGGAGACTTTCTTCTTTTCTGTCTTTTGTGAGGTGGATTCCTAAGCCAGCAAAATTGCACCTGCTGCTCTACTCTTCCTTGAAAGGCAGATGATGTTCAGGTGAGCTCTGGATTTCCAGCTGTACAGACACCGCCCCCAAGGTGACCCGGGCTCAGAAGGACCCAACGTGGTTTAGCATGGACCCCGCTTGACATAGCTGCAAGCAACAGAGGCAGGCAAAAAAGAAAGCACTAAGAAAATTCCAGTTTGGGAAGCTAGGAGGGAAAGGAAGTTGTGGGATACAGAGAGCTCTCATTCTTTTCTCTCTCCAGGTTTCTTGTTTTCTTGTTTTCTGCCCCAGTTCTGTTATTCAATAGTTGTGTGACCTAGAGCAGGTCACTTAACCTTGATGGAATTCATCAATAAATATGATAGTGACATCTCAATTGCACACCTCGTGATGTCTTAATAGGCTCAAATGAAAGTGCTTTGTAAAATTTGGAAAGCATGTTGCTCATGTCATGCTGTTATTCCATGTTATTCCATGTAATAACATGTCTGTTATTCCCAAATATACTTATCACACATGTGGCTTTCCACTGAATTTTGGCCAGACTTGACAATCCTAACTGAACATTGGTTCCTAGGGTAAAAGTAGAGATTTGTGGCAATCATGAAAACCCAGAAGTGCCTTTATTCACATGAAATATAAATGGCAGGCAGGCCTTGTTGTTGCCTCTGGGGAGGACAAATGTTATCAACTTTGGTCTTTATACCTTGTAGAAGTTGTCTGTTGCTCTGATGTTTCCCCATCAACCCCACTTCACATAAAGTCAAAACATTTACCTATGACCTCGTAGTATGTAACAGCATAAGGGATAATGTAAGATATCCTGTCTGAAGTCTTAAGAGAAAAACCAGATGCCAACATGAATAATTATAACCCAAGGTAGACCATAAAAGAGGGAACCACAATGGTCTTTGACAGCTTTGAAGAGGAGAAATGACATCCCACTGGAAGGTTGAGGAATGATTCATGGAGCCTATCTCTGAATCTTGTCGTTCTTGGACCCAGTCCCTTTGATAAGGAAAAACCCTTCAAGGTTCTTACAGAGCTCGTGGACCCGTAGGGCGAGGGCATCTTCAGGAATCTTTCTCTCTCAGAGCCTGGGAATAGCACTGTCAGACTGTTTCAATCTCTCTCTCCCTGTGAGGCCCAGAGCTTTGCAGAGATGAAGTTTGAAATGCTTGGCCTCCTAGAATCTTGACTGAGTTGCCTCTAGGCGAGCCCCTTAGCTTCTCAGTTTTCTCATCTGGAAAATGGACATAATAATACTAACTTCAAAGCAATGTTGTAACATTTAATTGATGTTTGCAAAACCTTCTGAGATCTACAGATGAAAGACCTTGGGGAAGAACACAGCATGATTATTCTATGGGAATTAATCCCTTCATCAGCCTTTGGGAGTTCTCTGTTCAATCTGTACCATCTTTGGGGGTCACTGGGCTGCATTTCCAGATGCAAAACATTCTTACAAGAAGAAACAAGTGGTTCTTGATTTCCTGGTCACCCCTGGGACTTTTTCAGCTCAACATCATCCCTAGACTATCACCTTCTCTCTTCTTTTTTCAGACTCTTGAAGCAAAGGCCTTACTCTTTCACACTGGGGCAGCGGTCAGCCTGGTCTCACCCTGGAGCATGCTGTGGGTGAGAAAAAGCTGACCCATTAATAATATGTTTGTTAGCTTTGAAGACTCAGTGTTTTCTGCTTTTTGAGCTACAGGGAAAATGTTCTGCCCACTCTTGGAATCAGTGACAGCTTCTTAGCCCCTTAGAAAACATAGCTCCCTTGTCCAGAATCTGATACTTTTCATCTCTTCATCCTGAAAATGAGATGAACGTCCTTGGCCTGTGATTCCATAGGAGGAAGAACGAGCCCCCAAATGAAGTCTGATAATTTCCTTTGATTTTATCATTGATTTGCTTTTCTCTCAGCCTTTCCTTTCTTTAGATTCCTCAACTATAAAGTGAGTATAATAATTCTTCTCAAAAATTTGTCCTGAGGAGTTAATGAGATCACGTAATTGAAAGCACTTTGTAAACTCTAAAGGATGTGTAGATACACAAAATGAAGTAGAGTATTATCTGATTTGTAATGCAGAAATCGTTGGATACA
Source organism: Kogia breviceps (assembly GCF_026419965.1). Classification (NCBI taxonomy): domain Eukaryota; kingdom Metazoa; phylum Chordata; class Mammalia; order Artiodactyla; family Physeteridae; genus Kogia; species Kogia breviceps. The sequence goes on along the minus strand of NC_081314.1, from coordinate 70,700,742 downwards.
CCCAACGCTTACAGAAGTGGATTTGGCATAAAAAATAAAGACATAAAGATCAGCCCCACTCTTTCCAAGTTTGCTGAAAGAATCTCCTCTACAAGCTCCCTGTCTGTTGAACATCTGGCCTCTGAACACCTCTAGTAATGGGGAGCTCACTTCCTATCAAGGCAGTCTATTTCATACTTGGAGGCTTCTCACTGGTAAAAAGTTCTTTCTTTGGCTAAGATGACATTGGTCTCTCTGTCACTTCCAACTGCTTTGCAGTTCTAGTTCTGATTCCACAGGAAAAAAATCAAACCCTCCTTCCTTATAATGGTCCTTCAGATTTGTGAAATCAAGTATCCCATCTCTCCTGGGTTCTCTCATCACCAACTAAAATTCCCCAGTTCCTTTCATTTTTCTCAAGGTGTTATTTCCAGGCCTTTCACCATTCCAAGAGGTAAGATCCATTAATTGCCCAAGAAATGGGGGGAGCAGAGGCTCCAGGACCAGCAATAGAGCAGGGTGGGAACAGTTGGATCCCTGTGCACTCAAGGTTGCAAGGAACAGCATGGAAAGGACATTTTTATCACACTGACTAGAGCCAGCTAGCTCAGCACCCAACACTGTCAGTGCCTTGCACACAGTTGGAGCTGAAGGAATAAATACCGTGAATGAATAAACAAAGTGAAAGATTTGTTGTCCGTAATGGATACATATTTTCATTCCTCCAGACCATTGTGATTTTGGAGTGTCTTTTAATAATTTTTCAGCTGCTATATCACTATGGAGGGACAGGACAGCTTTTAGTTTCTTCTTCAACCCTGAGATATATCAAATTCATCCAAAGTTCTATCTTTGGGTCTCATACTTTATAGGTGCACATGACAAAATGGGGTATGGGGGCAAATTGGAGAGTGGTTCAGATAGGATGCCTTCCCAAGATCTTTCTTACAGATGTTTGTAGCTCTTTGCCATGCCCAGTCTTAGAGTGACAAAACTTTTGGCCTCGAACAGAAATGAGGTCCCAAAGCATTAAAAAGGGGGTGGGGAGGCCTGAGTCACAAATCCAAGCGGAAGAGATATTGGATGTCAGCCAATCCAGATCAGCTCCTGATGACTGATCTCCTTTATAATGCCAGATTCTATTTGGTTAATAGTTACTGAGAGGTTATGATATTCCAGGAACTCTGCTAGATGCTTTAACACACAATCTCTTACTTAGTCCTCCCTTCTATGTGATGAGAAAGCTGTCACAGTCTCCCAGAGTCAAGAGAGATTGGACATCAATGACACTGACCCGCAATTAGTATTCTATCTTCCAAGGGAGCATGCTTCATTCATTAATCAAGAAATGTCTATAAAACCCTCAGCAGTGGTTCCCAGACTCGGGATTCTTTTAAACGTATGGAGCTTTTGCAAGAAAATCTCTGAATCCACATGTGTGTTCAAGATTGTTTAGAGACTGCAAAAGACAGGCGTATTTTACTCGTATGTACTTGTATTTCTCAAGCATATGTGGGCGCTGTTGTGATTAATCAGAATATAATTTTTAAAACCAGGCTACGAAAACCATGGTGGTGTTGTCATCATATGCTTTATGAATCATTAGAATTTTTAAATTAATATACAATATTGTTTGAGCAGTTTTAGTTTTACAGAATAGGCAAGTGGAAAGTACAGCAAGTTCCCATACTCCCCTTTGCCCTTCCACCAAGTTTCCCATTTTTAGCTTCTTGCATTAATGTGGTATATTTGTTATAGTAAATGAGCCAATACCGATACATTATTATTAGCTGAAGCCATAGTTTACATTAGGATTTACTCTTTGTGTTGTGTATTCTATTGGTTTTGACAAATGTATAACGACAAGTATCCACCCTTACGGTATCATACAGCATAGTTTCAATGCCCCCCAAATCCCTGTGCTCCACCATTCATCTCTCCTTTCCTCTCTCTCAATCACTGATTTTTTTTTTTTTCTGTATCTACAGTTTTGCTTTTTCCAGAATGTCATATAGTTGGAATCATGCAGTATGTAGCCTTTTCATGTTGCCTTCTTTCACTTGGCAATATGCCTTTAAGGTTCCTCTTTGTCTTTTCATGGCTTGATAGCTCAATTTTTTATTACTGAAAAATGTTTTATTGTATAGATGTACCATAATTTGTTTATCCATTCTCCTATTGAAGGACATCTTGGTTGCTTCCAAGTTTTAGCAACTATGAAAAAAGTTGCTATAAAAAATCCATGTGCAGGTTTTTACGTGGACATACGTTTTCAGCTCATGTGAGAAAATATCAAGGAATATGATGGCTGAATTGTGTGGTAAAAGCATGTTTATTTTTGTAAGGAATTGCCAAACTGTCTTCTGAAGTGGCTGTACCAACTTTTCCATTCCCACCAGCAATGCATGAGCGTTCCTATTGCTCCACAGTCTCATCAGCATTTGGCATGTACTCAGTGTTCTGGATCTGGGCCATTCTGATAGATGTATAGTGTATCTCATTGTATTAATTTGAAATTCCCTATTGACATGTGTTGTTGAGCATCTTTTCATATGCTTATTTGCCATATATATTGTTTATTTGGTGAGATGTTTGTTCAGATCTTTTGCTCATTTTAAAATTGGGTGGTTTGTTTTCTAATTGTTGAGTTTTAAGAGTTCTTTGCATATTTTTGATACCAGTCTTTTTTCATATATGTGTTTTGCAAATATTTTCTCCCAGTCTGTGGCTTGTCTTTTCATTCTCTTAACAGGGTCTTTCACAGTGTAGAAGTTTTTAGTTTCATTGAAGTCCAACTTATCAATCTTTTCTTTCATGAACTGTGCTTTCGGTATTGTTTGTAAATAGTCATTGCCAAACCCAAGGTCACCAAAATTTTCTCCTATCTTGTCTTCTTGAAGTTGTATAGTTTTGAGTTATATTTACGTCGATGACCCATTTTGAGTTAATTTTTGGAAAGATGTGAAGTCCGTATCTAGATTCACTTTTTTTGCATGTAGATGGTCAGTTATTTCAGCACCATTTATTGAAAAGACTATCTTTTCTCCATTGAATTGCCTTTGCTCCTTTGTCAAATATCAGTTGGCTATATTTGAGTGAGTCTATTTCTGGGCCCTCTCTTCTGTCCCATTGGTTTTTCTGTTCCTTTGCCAGTGCCACATTGTCTTGATTACTGTAACTTGATTACTGTAAATCTTACTGTTGCGTAGCATCAGTCCTCCAATTTTGTTCTTCTTTAATACTGTGTTGATAATTCTGGAGATATATATATATTTTTTTCTTTTTAATTTTTTTTTCCTTTCCACACAAACTTTAGAATCATTTTGTTGCCATCCACAAAGTAACATTTTGGGATTAATAATCCCTTGATTGAGATTGCTCTGACTTTATAGATCAAGTTGGGAAGAACTGATATCTTGACCATATTGAGCTTTCTAATCCATGTACCTGGAATATCTCTCCATTTATTTAGATCTTTAATTTCTTTTCATCAGAGTACTGTGGTTTTCCTCATATAGCTCTTTAACATGTATTGTTGAACTTATACATAAATATTTCAGTTTGGGGAGTGCTAATGTAAATAGTATTATGTCATTAAAAGTTGAAAGTATAACTGGTGTCAAGTGGGAAGTCTGTGATATTTTTCAGGTTAAAATGTGGTCTGTATAATCCCGAAGATGAGAGAGTGCTAGCTGACGTGATGTTGGACATGAAGTAGCTGACAGTAAGGCTTTGAGCTCCTGTTGCCAGAAGGGTGTCTAATGGTGTTACGGTGGCAATGTCACGGTACACTGGAAGGAAAAATCTCATTTGCAGCTCAGACTTTCAATGTGAAATAACTTTTTCCGTCCAAAAGAGTTTAAAACTCTTTGTCCTTGTCACAGCCCACATAGAGAGAAGTGGGCACCAAAGAGCCTGTGCAGAAGGTACAGGTTAGAGGAATGAAGAACTGAGGCAACAGCCTACCATTTTATTTTTTTCGCTAGCAGAGTAAATAACTCACAATGCTCATGGGATAAAGATAAAAATTCTTACCATCGCCCACAATCCTGGAATGGTCTGACCTCTACCAGCCTCTTAAACCATATATGCTCCCTCCTTTGCTCAGCCACTTTGTCCTTGCACATCCTTTTCTTTGCCACACTTCTTTCCTGGGGCCTTTTCATATGCTGTTCCTCCCCCCTCTTCAGCCAGCTCTTGAATCACTTCCCTGGTCCTCCTCGGCCAGGCCTCTGAAGCACAGCTTACTTCTGAACGCATATTACATTGTGATTTTACATTTATTTTTATTTATTTATTTTTTTAAAATTATGTTTATTGCTTTGTCAAGGGTATTCTTAAGTGAAGTGTGAAGTGAGTGTTTTGGTTTTTTTTTTTTTTTTTGCGGTATGCAGGCCTCTCACTGTTGTGGCCTCTCCCGTTGCGGAGCGCAGGCTCCGGACGCGCAGGCTCAGTGGCCATGGCTCACGGGCCCAGCCGCTCCGCGGCATGTGGGATCTTCCCAGACCGGGGCACGAACCTGCGTCCCCTGCATCGGCAGGCGGACTCTCAACCGCTGTGCCACCAGGGAAGCCCCTGATTTTACATTTATTTATGTGATTAGCTGATTACAAAACTGTAAATTCCTTGGAGGAAGGCACTGTCTGTATTGCTCACCTTTATGGTCCCAGCGCTACAGTTGTTGAGTGAATGGATGATTGATGACATATACTACAGAATCATAAACTGTGTATATTTCTCAGTTTTGAGTGTGGGGACCGCTCAATGAATCATTTAGTTTCCTAAAGGGCTCCTTTGGGGGTTATGGTACATGCAGTTACCTGGTATGGTTGGTTCCCCACCCAAACACTGTAATCAATGTTTTGGTCCCTAGAGCAGTGAAACCTGAGTCAATAGCTTCCTTTGCATAGTGTTGGCTAACTGAGGCTTATAGGGCTTTGGGTAAACATTAGTTCTTTTAAATTTTATTTAGCAAACACGTATTAAATGTCCACTATCTACCGCACATTGTGTTAAATGAGAACCAGGTATGGAACCTCTGCAGCCATGTCTCCACCTGGGAAGACTGGTGTGACAGTATAGGAGGGGTGTTTACCAATCCAAGCCAAGCTGAACGTTCCAGGGTGGAGTTAGAGTAGGGGCTGTAAATTTTGTTGGCTCTGGGGCCCAGGCTGCATGCGTGCTTTTCTTTTTAAATTTTATTTTTATTATTATTTTTTTTTATTGGGGTATAGTTTTTTTTGCACTCTTCTTTTGGCTGTACGATCTTTCTAAAACTTTTGGACCTGAGCATCTTAGGTGGGTCCTGCATGTTTTGTTCCCTCAATCTCCTACCACTCCCTATTGTCTCAGACCTGGCTTGGGATTTCTTGTGTTTCCACTGCCTGCCTGGTCCCTAAGCGCATCCAGTTGGTGACCCTTGCTTGAGTCCAGTCTTCCTCTGGGGTCAGTGGCCGGCCAGAGAGAAGGGCTGCTTTTCACATTCCTATTTTGTACAGGAACTGGGGGAGCCACACAGCTGGATCACACAGGCCCTGCTGAAGAACTCACAGTCCAGTCAAGGAAGTGACATGCACATAAACGGCCAGAACACTGTGCTTCCGAGTGTTTACAAAAGCAGCTGTGAAAAGGGCAGTGACTGGAACACATGCTTCTGACCTGCATGTTTGTGGGTCTGGTTCACAGGACGGTGGCGGTGTGGGCGAAGATGAGGCAAAAGCAGCCTTCAGGCCCTGGTCTCGTCCTCCATCAGTGAAACACACTGTGACTCTTGCTGTGGGTCCCTGCGTGAGTTACTTCAACTTCACCTCTTTGAGCCTCAGATTCTATAACTGTAAACTGGAGGTGATGTGAGGGGCAAGAGGGTTGTTGTTTAAAAAAAGAATGCCTATGAAAACGCTTAGCATGATGCTTCATACGGAAGAGACAAGTGGAAACTGCTGAATATGAATCCTGCTTTATGGGAACCTTTATAGAGACTGCTGCAGAATATGTCTTGGCAACTCTTGGGCCCACCTTCCAAAGGACGCCTCGGTAGGGGGTCAGGCAGTCCTCTTCCTCGCCCAGCCATCGGCTGCGTAGAGCACCCTGTGCCAGCAGCAGGCCAGGCCATGTGACCTCTTCTCCTTCTTGGCTGTTCCCACTGGCAAGCGATGAATAGCCAGAGAGACACCCTCCATCGTGCCGAGAGTTTTCCCAAGGAGCCCAGAGGGAAGAATGTTCTGTGTTTTTGCAAAGCCTGACCCTCTTCTGGAGCCAATTCTGGTGGAGATACAGGAACCTAATTGTTTACTGTTCTTCAGGTCCCCTCCATTGGGGGCCACTTAAGCCCTCCTTTAACACAATGAATGGAATGCTTCAAAGAGTCAGTATCTGACAATCTCAGCTTCCAGTGGTCACAAGAGCACCAGGAGTTTCAGGTTTACAGATTCAGAGAGTGTCAGAGCAGGAAGGTGTCCCAAACTTATTTGTCCAACTCTCTCACTTTACAGCTAAGTAAACTGATGCCCAAAGAGACAAAGCCAGTGACAGACCCAGGTCTCCTGCCTTCCAGTCCTGGGCTTCTGCCATGACACCATGCTGCCCTCCATGTACGGAAAGAAACATTGAGCATGAATGTGAGCGTGTGATTCCACTAGTGTCAGTTATCACAAATGATAGAACAGCAGATTCAGCCCTCCCACCCCCCAAAAAAGAGTGTGTGCGTGTAGGGGGTATTTATTAAGTTCTGTAACTGAGACGTACAGGAGGACATCTGGCTTTGGCAATGTTCTTGGGATCCGGTTTTTCTCTCTCCATCTCTTAGGTCTTCTTCTCTTTTCCTTCAAGAAGGCCACCAGAAGTTTCCAGGGCAAAATCCTTTCAGGATCATGTGCCATGGGAAAATATGCAAGTTCTCTGTCCCTGCTTTGTCTGCAAAAATCCCAAGGTTCACCTTGATTGGGGTTTCTGTATCACGTGTTGTGCTGTCAGCCAATCACTGGGGCTGGAGACTGCAACATGCTAATTGATGTAGGTCTGGGCCACATGCTCCACACCAGGGCTGAAGTTGAGGCCCACTCAGACCCTGTGAATTGAAAGTGGGGTGCTGCCAGGAAGGGGAAATGGGGTTCAATGGCTAAAAAAATGAAAAATGTCCTCTGTGCCCCCGCAGTGCTCCCATGTCTGAAAATAAATGTGATTATGTCTTAGGTGCATCAAATCTTCCATCTCGTCAATTTAGGGAGTGTTTTGCTCTCTAGCAAACAGTGCAGTTGAGACAGTAGAAATTAATGAGAAGAGACTGGGGCATTTTGCTGTGAAGTGGAGTTCTGGGGTTTAGGTAACATGACATCCTACAGTCGATCAGCTAACCTATGTCTTATTCTGCATGTACTTCTATGAAGTAAAAAAAAAAAAGAGATAAGCAAACAAACAAAAATCAAAACCAACCAACAAATAAACAAAACTACTCAAGGCCTAATCTTTCAGCTTGTTCTAAGAAAGTCTGATTAAACATATTCCAACATAAGACAGGGGCTACTACTGTAGCTGTATGAGGGGCTTTCTTGGTACCTAGAAATATGCAACCCACCTCACCGAGCATCAGTTTATTCACCTTACAAAAGTCAGGTAATGTCTGACAGTTGCACAGAGCTAACCATTTATGAAGCACTTTCATGACAACTATTTCACAGCGTGGACAGACAGGAAGGTGAGGCACAGAGAGGTTGAGCAATTGTCAGAGGTCACCCAGCTTGTCAGTGGTAGATCTGGGAAGCCAGCCCAGGCCCTTTGACCTCAGAGACCATTATCTTTCAGTATGTCATGTTTTCTCTGAGAAAGTTAACACACTTTAAGTGTTAACACTTTTTATTATTTCCCATTTTAAAGGAAAATATGCTTGAAATGCAAATTAACATCAACAATGCATATTTTATTTTTACTATCAGATTGGCAAAAAAAATTAAGAGAATCCATGATATTAAGTTTTAGTAAAGGATATAAGAATATAGGTCCTCTCCTACACTGTTGGTCAGCCTGCAAATTAGTGCCATACTTTCGGAGTCAAATTTGTGTTTCTGAGGTGCCACATACAAAAATGTTCATTGCAGCATTGTTGGTGATGGAGAAAAACATAAAGATCACTAGAGGTCCATTCACAGGGGAATGGCTTAACTGCACGGTAGCAATATTATGAAATACCAAGGAATAGAGTACATCTATGACAGCTAACAAGGCTAAAGCTCCTCTATGCGTTAAGTTAAAAAAAATTGTAAAACAACGTACACACCATTAGACCATTTACATAAGGAACAAACTGCAAGACACACTGAGGTATTTCTATATGCACATGTAATTAGTTGCATGATACTGATAAGTACTGATAAGTACTAACGATAGGAGTCGGGGATGGGGGTGGGGGGAGAGGAGTAGAAGGGTGGGGAGTTAGCAGGGAGAAGGGATTGGGATCAGGAGGGTCAGTCAGAAGGACATTTGGGGCTTCCCTGGTGGCGCAGCGGTTGAGGGTCCGCCTGCCGATGCAGGGGACACGGGTTCGTGCCCCGGTCCGGGAAGATCCCACGTGCCGCGGAGCGGCTAGGCCCGTGAGCCATGGCCGCTGAGCTTGCGCGTCCGGAGCCCGTGCTCCGCAACGGGAGAGGCCACAACAGTGAGAGAGAGGCCCGCATACCGCAAAAAAAAAAAAAAAAAAAAAAAAATTTGCTTTTAGATATTTGAACATTTTGCAGTAAAACTATATTCATGTTCTATTTGTGTAATTTAAAATATTGAAATATAAAATAACCCAAGGTTCTTACTAAAACATATTAAGTCATTTGAATTAAGAAACGTTTTATTGGTAGCTGAGTTTAGATGGAAAAGATGCTGATTCTTTTCCCAGTTCTCCAGTCATTACAAATGCTTATCCAAAGCCTCCTCAGTTCCAGGTCACCTTGCAACGTTGACGAACTTGTAGATCTATAGAACTTTATGTCAGAAGGAACTCAGGGATCACTGCTGTTCACCTGCAGGGAGGAGGCTATTGGAGACTAGAGTCCAGTTACCTTCCTGGTTCTTTTCCAGATGACTCATCTGGGAGTGAAGTCACGACTACACTCCTGGGACTCCATCTCTAGAGAGAAGAGCTAATCATAATGCTTTCTTCCCTGCTTTCTTGTAAGGATTAAACCAGCCGATGAGTATGAAATTGTTAGGGAACTGTCAAACATGATAATAATGTTAGAGAGTGATGTCATTGCTCGTGTTTCCATTTTTCCGAGCCTCAAAGTTGAAGTGATTTGCCCAAGGACACGAGGCTGCAGGACAACTTCGGCTCCCTCTTTGTCACAGTCCTGGTGACGCTTTGCAATAATGCTCATATTGCACTGTCCACAAATTGTGAATGTGCCTGTGTTCTCTACTAGGTGGGGAGTCCTCTGAAGTCAAAGACCCAAGCCCAGTCATCTTTTTACCCAACATCTGTCTAACATCTTGCAGGCCTTCAGGGAATGTTATGTATGAGACTTTCTGGACTCAGCTTCTCCTTCTCTAAACAAAGAGTGGGATCTAAATTGCTAATATCGGGCTTCCCTGGTGGCGCAGTGGTTAAGAATCCACCTGCCAGTGCAGGGGACATGGGTTCGAGCCCTGGTCTGGGAAGATCCCACGTGTCGCGGAGCAACTAAACCCCTGCGCCACAACTACTGAGCCTGCACTCTAGAGCCCGAGAGCCACGACTACTGAGCCCACGTGCCACAACTACTGAAGCCCGTGCACCTAGAGCCCGTGCTCCACAACAAGAGAAGCCACCGCAATGAGAAGCCCGCGCACCGCAACGAAGAGTAGCCCCTGCTCACCGCGACTAGGAAAAGCCCGTGCACAGCAATGAGGACCCCAACGCAGCCACAAATACATAATAAATTAATTAATTAGTTTTAAAAAATTATAAAAAAATAAATTGCTAATATCCTTTTCAGCTGCAAGGGTCTGTGATTTAAAGATCGAGGTCTTCACTTCGCTCATCTTTAACCAGATGGTTGACTCACCTCAAATCCTCTGAAACTTGGACATTTCAGCTGGATGAGAAGCTGAAGGATGAGCTGGTCCTTTCAGGTCCGGAGAGAGAGGAGTTTTTGCAGGGACCTGAACTGTGATGTCCTTGGCTGATGTGTACTTGGAGGTAATAACACCTTGTGTTTATGGAGCCTCTTGTTTCTGAGGCGCTCAAAGGGCTTCCCATACATTATCTCACTCTTCCTCATGATCATACCCTGGCATACCCAGTGCCAATGGGTTAAGTGGTTTTCCCATAACCCTCTGACGGCAGAGTCAGGACCAGAACTCAGGTCGCCAGACCTGTTATTGCATCCTACCGCTTTCAGGATCGATGCTCTGCCTCATGGAGAAGGGACAATTTTCCATCACTGTTGTAAGGGCTTGGGACAGCTGCTGGAGCCGCTGGGGAGAAAATGCTCTTCTCTCCTCTCCTGCTCCAGCCTCATGAAGTTGATAATGTATGAACTGATTCTAATTTGAGCACGGGTGAATCATCCTCTGGAAGAATGAATCAGGGACATCTACTGATGCCAGAGTGCAATATGGGGGGCCATTGGAAGCCTGAGTGGTCTCCCAGGTTCGGTGGGTACTGTGCTTCAGTAATACGATATCAGAAACCTTAGCTGGACCATCCATTTCACTCCTTGATTATTTCCTACATGATAAAATGACATTGCGGAAGCTGGGAAAAAGGAATGGATTTATAGTCAGGAGGTCTGAGTTTCATTCAAGTATTAATATGTATTCTGGTGCCATGTGCTACTGGGAAAAGTACTTAATCTCTCTGTTCTTCAATTTCCCCATTGATGAAAATGGGTAATACCTGCCTCATCAATTTGTTATAAAGAACAAATAAGAGACATTGTAAGCCAGTCGTGGTTTTCCAAACATTTGGGATACTTGGTAGTTCCAGGGAATACTCTAAGCCACAGTGATATCAACTTCAGCCAAGATTTGGGGGAAATTAATTTTATATTAAAATAAGGACACATTTATGGTACAGTAGCAAGCTAAAATTGAATACATTTTAAAGATAAATTTTATTTTGCTCCAGAGATGGAGGAGGGCATGACTGATCCTCTATCTCCCCATCCCACAAGGATTCCTCTTCTCTCTGCCTTTGGGTGCTATTAGGAACACTGGGTGGAGAAGTTTGAGAAGTGTTTGTTTAAATAGTTCATTCCTTTGAATTTTCTGAGTTATTTTCTTGTATCCATTTTGGTTACTTCGATGATATTAGCTCAGGTTCCTGTAGCAATGACTTCACAACTTTTAAAAAATATCATGTCCTCAGATTTTTATCAAGTGTCAGTATAATAAATGGTTGTGTGGAGAATGATTCTGCATTGTCTGCAAAACCACTGTTGAAGGTTTGGTTCCTTATGTTACTTAGCGCCTCCTATAAAAGGATGCAGATGATAAAACTCTTCCTCAAATTTTCTGCCCAACAGAAGTTTGTCTCCTTTGAAGAATGAGTATTTGTACTTTTGATCACATAATAAAAGCCAGGTAACTCTGCACTTTTCTAGTTTTGCTTTAGCAGTCAGGAGGCTCAGAGCTGTTTTATTCTTATATTTAGTAAAAATTGAATCCAAGGCTCCTGGCATGATTATTTCCTTTCTTTCCTAGCATGGCAAATCTGTATATTTCGCCATCTGGTATTTTTACTGCTAGGCTTCTCCAGGGTTTTGTTTTTGTTTTTTAGAAACAGATAGGGTATCAATGATAAGGAAACCAATTCTGAGATAGCCTTATTCCAGAGAGAGAGGAAGAGAGGCTAAGACACACCTTTAAAATATAAAATCAAATTTCTCCAGAGGAGAGGCCTGAGGCAAACCTGGGAAGGAGCCTGGGTTTGCCTGTGGGCCTTTGAAGTGACCGACTGGACAGCTCCAGCTTGGGAAAAGCATCACCACTGGGCGGCCCACTCTTCTTCCCACCACCTTCCAACGCGGATCCTTCACAGCCTGCTGTTCTTTGGCAGCCAGTCCCCCACCCCAGCATTTGCAGGTCAGGTATCAGAAGAAATGGAGGTTGCTGGTCATACCCCACTGTCCCCACCCCCTCCCCCCTCTCTTCCATCCCCGGCCCTGCTACTCACTGGCATTGATAGGCATTTGCACCCCAAAGGCAAATGCTTTGCAAACTTTTCCACTCAAGTATTCCTGAGGGCAGGGAAGAGTGGGGTGTGGATGTGGAGCATCAATCACACCCCCCATCCCTGGACCACACCTAGGGGTGTGCACCCTGGGGCTGTGATCTGCTCTGGGGATGAGGAACCAGGGGAGGGATCAGGTAGCGCCTGGAAGCAGACCTTGGGCCATTTGCACAGACCCTTTCAGGGTCCCAGGTACCCAGAGTTTGCTTTGAAAGGGGGATGTGGGCTCCAGGGACACATGTTCTTGGCACCATGGACCTCTGCCCCGTAAGGAAGGCCAGAGCTGCCCCTAAGTCACGGGGCCCAGGGCAGGGTGGCGGTGGCCTGGTTGTACTGTTATCTGACAGCCCTCGTACTTAGAAAGACTACCCTTGTCATCACAGCGGACCTGCTCCGTGTCTCCTTCAGTCATTCGGTCCTGGAGTATTGAAGCTGGAAGCAATTATGGAGACTCCTCATTTTAAAGATGGGAATATCGGGCTTCCCTGGTGGCGCAGTGGTTGAGAATCCGCCTGCCGATGCAGGAGACACGGGTTCGTGCCCTGGTCCGGGAAGATCCCACATGCCGCGGAGCAACTAAGCCCGTGAGCCATGGCTGCTAGGCCTGCGCGTCCGGAGCCTGTGCTTCGCAACGGGAGAGGCCACAACAGTGAGAGGCCCGCATACCGCTAAAAAAAAAAAAAAAAAAAAAAAAAAGATGGGAATATCGAGGACTAGAGAGGCAACTGACCAACTCAAGTCCTTTAAATTGTGTTCTGAATACTTGTACCAAGTCTTCCAAGGATGGGGGTAGAGTAAAAAGAGAGAGAGATTTATAACATTATGTAATGGTGATAGCATAGCCAGATCCGTGTCTGTTTAATACATCTTCGATTAAAAATTCCTAGAGGCTCATGGATGAACAAGGTGTGAGAAACGAAAGGTGGGGGGAGGAAAAAATTCATATCCAACTTCCACCGTCAGAAAAAGTATTTTTCCCCCTTGGATATATTGCACGGCAGAGATAAAAATTAATAGCTTTGTCACCTGTGATCTATTATCAGCTAAAGTACAAGGCTGTGGCTCTCAGTAATTTTAATGGAAAAACTGAAGTCGTATTATCAGGTGATAAGGCTGTGTCAGGCGTTATTTTATTCTCTTATCTCGCTTGTTCAAGGCGAGGTGTTCTAGCCCTGAGGGATGAGCCAGGCTACTGTGACTGTGACGTTCCCTGTGCCTCGATCTCACTCCACCTTTTAAGATAACTGAGGCAGGTGAGAGAGGGCTCTGGGGCCAGCTGATTCTGAACACGGATCCCAGGGAAGGCTGTGACGGCTGAGATCCTTGTCGTAGGAGGCTGGGACAGGTAGCTTGAGAGCTCTGCAGACTCTGTCCCATGGCCCAGGTCACCTATATGGCTGAAGCTTTCACGACTCCTCCGGGAGAATTTATTCAGCCCACACTAACTGGTGATCTCGGATGTTCCCAGCATAATGTCTGATAGGGAGGGAAAGATGAGTCATGCCGGTTCCTGCAACCTTAGGGAAGCTCGGGCGGACAGACGGTTGCAAGTTTGGTTGCATGGGAAGGAGGCTTAGTCACATCCTCCTGCTCTGGGCTTCTAGAGTCCAATCTACCTAGTTGCACTCTGGCTTCCGTCACGGTGTGTGGTCATTTATTTGTCTGCGTGTCTGTTTCTTCTCCTGTTGGAATGTGTGTTCCTCTGGGGCAGAGACCAGACCTTAGACGTGGTCTCCGGTCCGTCTTCTGTGCCAGCTGAAATATTATCAGTGTTTGCGTACTCCATTAAGGTGAGAGCTACTGCATTTATTCATCTGTTCATTCATTCCTTCAGTATCCAATGCCCAGTTGCTGATTTCATTATATGACACTACCTCTAGTCAGCCTTGTTGCTAATATCAGAGATTTACAAAAGGAGTAGCTCGGCTCTGAGTGTCAGGTGTGGCTCATGGAGGAGAATTAAAGGAGACCCCTGCCCCAGCTCCCTTGTCGCACCAACAAAGACCCCTGGCCTCTCATCCTTTGCCAGCCCTAGGAGTGATTCAGAACTGGCTGCGGACAAGACCCCTCAGACGTTGTAAAATGAGTGCTGGCCACCGTGGGACAGGCTGGGTTCTGACTGCCCCAGGTCTGCCACTTCTTAGATGGGTGAGAGGGGACAGGTGGCTTCCTCTCCCTGAGTCTCTAGGAAATGGGGAGGCTAGAACTCCGTCTTGCCTTCTTCACAAGGCTTTTGAAAGAGTCACGGGTGTGACTGGTAAAAGTGCACCAGGGGAAGCGAAGATAGTTACAGACTAAGGCACCTCCCTCTGCACCGTGCCCTAGGACCCTGCGTGTGCTTTGGAAAAAAGCTATCCCATAGGCACACACCATGCCTTCCTTTTGGTATGTAGAATAATTATTTCTTCCCTTTATTATGTTTCTGAGAGTCTGGAGGAGTGGCTTGGCAAGAAGTGGAACAAGTCCCCAAACTGCCATCCCATGATGGCGTCCACATTTCACTAGAAGCCCATGTGGAGCTCAAGAAGACTGCATCCTCAGCAGGGGCTTTCTTGTGGAGATTTTATGGTTATTGGCTAGAAAGCCAATGAAACAATGGTCACTGGCTAAAGAGCCAAAGAAAGTCCTCCAGGCCTGCATGACTCAGCCCCAGGAGAGGCTCCTTGCATGTTAAAATCAAGGGAAGTGTATATATGTCTATGCCACTCTCTCACTTTGTCACAGCTTACCCTTCCCCCTCCCCCATATATATACTACCAAATGTAAAATAGCTAGCTAGTGGGAAGCAGCAGCATAGCACAGGGAGATCAGCTCGGTGCTTTGTGACCACCTAGAGGGGTGGGATAGGGAGGGAGGGAGGGAGGGAGATGCAAGAGGGAAGAGATTTGGGAACATATGTATATGTATAACTGATTCACTTTGTTATAAAGCAGAAACTAACACACCATTGTAAAGCAATTATACTCCAATAAAGATGTTAAAAAAAAAAATCAAGGGAAGTGCTGAAGCAAGGCAAGGCACAGGAAACTATCCAAGATAAAAGACAGCATCGATCAAACTACAATCCCAGACTCCTCTTCTCACTCCTGCTGGGGTGGAATTGAAATAATCATGGTGTCTCCTTTGAACTGGTCAGAGTCCTGGAGCCCTGGGTTCTGGGAATGACTCGGCAGGAGTGATCTTGGACTAGTCCTTGACCTGTTCTGTTTTCCAGGCTTTTATCTGTCATATGAAGAGGCTGATTAATTCCCAAGGTCCCCACTAGCTCTGGCATCTAATGATTCTAGCTATCCAACTGTTTTATGATTCCCGGATACTCTGAGGTGATTTACAGGTACGAGTCTTGTCTTATGATTCCCCCAACGTACTTCTGGGTTGCCTGAGCCCCTGTCTCTACAGGAGGCCCCACATAGCCATTAGCAGGGCCTGGGGGACAAACAGCAGCAGGCTTTTTCCTCCAGAACATGACCCTGCGCTAGCACTGACCCCTGTGGGATTTAAGCTGAATATTGGACAAGGAAGCAGAACATGGGTTCTAGTCTAGGTCAACTGTGACTCCCTTAATCCCTTAAGGCCCATCTCTGGTGAACTCTCTTTTATGAAGCTTTCCCAGATTCCCACCTAGAAGATTCTGTCCCTCCCCTGTTCTCTTAATTCTTTTACCAGTCTGTGAGAGTGGTAGGGGCTGGTGGAGTCACCTAGCTTCCCACAGGTGCCAGGAGGATTTTGTGCACGGTAGAAGCTCAATAAACATGAATCAGCGAATTTGAGATTGAGATTTGAATTAGATATGGATTCAGATCGACAGATATAGCAAACACATTTCTGTGATCTCCTTGGTGCTTGGTTAATGATTCCCAACCAGGGATCCCTGGTGCCCAGAGATCTATTTAAGTAATAATGAGAGGAAGGAGGGAGTAGATAGAATTATTTGGTTGTAAGTGACAAACACCTGACTTATATTGGCTAAAGCAAAAAAAAAAAAAGGAGGGGTACTTCTTGGGAGCAGAGCTGGCTTCTGGTTTGACAACCAAGGTGCTTGAGCTGTCATCAACTTCTGCTCTCTCACTCTCATCTTTGCTTCCTTCTGTGTTGGTTCGATGCTCAGGCATACCCTTTGTGGTGGCAGTATGGCTGGTAGCAACCCCAGGGAAAATGAAAACCCATTTCTTCCCTAATTTTTTCAGAAGAGTACTGGGCTTATCTCTCAAAATTTATTGTTAGTTAACAGTCCTTATAACCAAAGAGGAAGTGGACTTGGATTGACTTTGGTCCAAGTACATCCCTGGAGCTGGGGGTGGTCTATGGATTGATGTGGTATGGGGTGGGTTGGGGAAAAGTGCTGTAACCAGAAGAAGGGGAATTAATGCTTATGGCAAAACCAATAAAGTGTCTTCAAAATATTTTCAGTGTTTTAAAAAGCCTGGCAGAAATAGTCCATTTACTGATGTTGAAGTCACAGACGCTAATGAAAATGTCAAGTTTTTTCTACCTTTGTCTGAAATTATATCAGCTCAGTTTGAAAACATTGGAAATCTCTTACTGACCAGAAGCTCTTTGCTTCGTAAAGAATGGAAAGGAAAGTTAATTTCTGGCATACCCCATTTAATAACACAGATTCATTTTAACCATCATTACTATGAATTTTTTCCCTTGAAACATGTATTATACATAGCATATCTTAAATATTTCTACCTGGGATTGGAAGGTTAGAATATGCTCTCAGCCAATAAGAGATGGATAAACTTGGCTGTGTCCTTTCAGCCAATAATCATTACTGCCCCATCCTACAAGTGGCTCTCAGCCAATGGGCACTCTAACTGCACTTTGAGAATTTGGTGACTTGTGTTTTTTCCCCCAGGACCCTCTCTTTTTGCTGTATATATTGTGCTCCGGTCAATGCTTTGCCATGGGACTATAAGTATTGGAGAAAGATGAAGAAACAAAGTTGAGTAACTTAACTGCAGGAGCTTAGAATGCAAGACTCAGGAGATCTTCAAAGAAAGTGTCCAGAGTCAAGATGTAGAAGCAATTAGGCAACTATGGAAATCTTTTGACCTTAGGAAGGGCCTGGTGAGCACATCTGAGCCCAGGGGCTAAAACCTTGTAATAATAGGTAGGAGAAGCCATGGCCAGGGCAAGTCATAACTTAAGGGCATTGGAAGGAACCAGAAGATCCACTGCCTAGGAGAGTCAAAGGCTGGGAACAAGCTCTTTTTTTCTGGCCAACCTACAATAGTTGGCTCTTTAATTCTGAGGATTTACAAATGCTAATGAAGAATTTTGTAGCTGCTTTATGTAATCATTAGACTATCTTAACGAAGGAAAAAAGAACATCTCTGCCTAGCATGTCTTATCTTAAAGGAGCTCACTCTCTGTCCAGGTTTTGCTTTCTTCTGAGCAGTTCAAGTTGATTAATCTGGAGCATCACCTGCTTAGTGGACTCTAGATCTGAGGCAGGATTAAGGGTGTAGAGAACCAGGCAGTTCCTGGACATTCCTGCCTGAGGATAGACAGTGGGTTGCAGAGGTAAGGGCCCGCAGACTGAAGACCCGCAGTGGTGAAAAGGAGAACAAGTTAGAGAGCATATGCAGCAGATGGTGTGCAGTGGGGAGGAACAGGCAGAGAACCCCTGAACCCCTCCATGGTCCACACTGAGCTCTGTGTGAACGAGTACCTGTATTTGAGTTAAATGCCGCTGTAAGCACATGGCCCATCTGGGCTACAGAGCTAACCCAGAGCAAGGCAAGGACCCAGCCTGTTCATTCCCAAGTCATAAGAGCTCTGTTGCCTGAATCAGGAGGTGATCTTAGAGATGATCCTTGTCCTACCTCCTCATCCACATACGGGGAAATTCAGGCTCAGAGAAAAGGGGACAGTTTGCCTACAGCTGGTAGGATTTTGGTATGTTTGTTCTACCATCTATATCTACATCCTGATATCCAGTGATATCAGGATCAACTAGGAATGCTGGTTAAAATGCTGATTCTTGGGAACTAAGCCAGACTTAGAAGATTGGATGTCCTGGAAGTGGGCCCAGGAATCTGCATTTTAGCAAGTACCCCAGGTGATTCCTAGACACCCCAAGTTTGAGAAGCACTGGTCTAATGTTCCAAAGCTGGTTCAGTATCGACTCTGTAGAAAGACTCCTGACTCCAGGCTCACTCCTCTGTCTGATACCAGAGGGCTGACAGAGCTGGTGACTGTGGGGAAAGACAGATCCAGGAGAGTGAACTGGGGAGCTACGAAGAGTGAGGTTTTGTTTCTAATCCTTCCTGCACTCTGAGAAGACCTGGTTGCCTTTCTTCAGACTAGATATAAAGAAATTAACCAAATGATTCCTGTTTGCGGGCCGATCAGGCACTATGATGTTTGAGTGAGTGTGTCTTGAAATACTGTTACTCCTTAAACTGCAACTGATCATTTGACAAATGACAAAGCTCACAAAAACTCCTCTCTCTCTCTTTTTTAAAGTTAATAGCTCCTCTTTAGTCTCCAATACTGCATGTAACAGTTTAACAGGTTGGCATGCATCCTTCTACTGCGTTCACATCTCAAACTTAAATTGCTGAAAACCTCAAGAGATAATCTCCAAATCTTTACAAAGATTAAAATGAAAAGAATCGGTTCTTTTTGTTATTTTTACAATGACATAGTTCTTTACTGATGGTTAAAATAACATTTACCTCATGCTGTAAAGTTGTGTAATACACACAACTTTAGACAATACATAAGACAATACGTCTTACGTTTCACTATGTGAAGACTTCTTTAATCTTTTTAAGCTGGATTCCATTGGCATGTCCTAGGACCCCAGTAGAACTAGAGGTTAGTTGCTAAAATTTTAATTTTCAATTATAAAAAGTCAATAAATAGCTCATCGAGTTACTAATAAATGTTAAACAAAAGAATAGGTTTTTTTTTTTCTTTAAAGACTCAGCTTGTATGTGTATGTTTCTTTAGAACATTTGACTGGGATTCAGGACAGGGATCCAATGCTGGCTCTGCTCTGAATAGGCTGTGTGAACTTGGACAAGGCACTGCCCTTCTCTGGGCCTCGGTTTCCCCTTCCACAGAACAAGAGGGTCAGGTGATTTCTGAAGAGTTCTTCAGCTCTGAAAATTTCAGGGCAAAGTACCAAGGGGTTAAGAAATGTCACACAGTGCGGGAGGGAACAAATATGTCATGACTTGGTTCCAGTTTAATCTGTTTCACATTTAGTATAGTCCAATCTGAGATAAGTCCTCTGTGGAACACAGATGACTCACTTCCTGTCCTAAGTGGGTCTTCTCTGAGGTGTGGAACAGATCCTTCTTTCAAACATCAAGCCGGCCAAGGGGGTTAAGTCTATGGGCCTCTGGACAAATTCAGCATGTTCTTTGTCTGTGTCAAATTAAACCTGGTAATTAGCACACACAGACACACCCACACATACACACGGACATTTAACTACATGGTGGTTTAGAAGCTAGAGATTCCTGAAAAGTGTGCACTTCAAGTTTTTATAATCACAATCGCAATTGAAATGAAGAATGGAGTGAAACTTTTTGTAAGGTGACAGATGTCTTTTGTGTAAGCAATTATGAAGGCTGAAAAAGCCCAGCATACTTCAGAAATATTAAGAGTCAGTTGTTAAACCATCCTTGCATTTGGCTATGATGGGTGTACTTACTCATGGAATTTGGCAAAATCAAGACTTTTTTCTTCAGAGAGCCGGATTACTAGTACATCACAGTAAGACCCAGAGTTACCAACTCAAATGCCCTTTGAAGAAAGGAAGTAATATGTATAAGTGATTTGTTCAGATCTAGAAACATTTCTTTCAATGAAATATCAAAGCATGCTGGCCCCTTGCTAGACTAAAATTAATACCTAAGGAAGTCCAGAAACTGAAATTTCTCAATATAAAATATATGTTTATATAAATATATATTATATAATATATAAAAATATAAATTACACATTTATAAATATAAATGTGTATTAAATATATCTATTACAGGTTATTACAATACATCCAGCTCCCCTATTACTTTCCCCATAGATATTTTTAAATTCGCATGATAGAAAAGCCCTGATGAACATTTTTCCTGAAATCATACAGTCTGTCTCAAGATGAAGCCAAACTTTCATCTCTAATTAGGGAGAGATGCATCCCCTCTATAAGAAAAAGCACTAAGATGTCAGTTGCCACTGTAAAGATTCCAGCCCAGTGTTGCTAGATCTTTTGCTTTTTCAAGAGAAGCCAGAAATCTGGGTTTTAATGAGAAACTTCCCAGCTACTAAAAGTTGACTTAAAATTTTTAAAAAAACACTGTGGGCCAAACAAAACACTTGCACAGCCTTCATCGGGCCCCAGGGCTGCCAGTGTGTAACTCTATGTGAAAGTTCATGTACATGGTCATCCATCTGGGGGAGGGGAGGGAACCACCCCACCTCCAACATGCCAGAAATCAACTTTCCTGTGAACCCTGGCATGTGGCATGTAGATATCAAATTTATTTCATTAAGAAACATTGTTCAAGTGGCATACGTTGTCCTCCAGCATGCTGGAGCAAATCACATCAGTTATATTTGTTCTTCCCATTTAGCTGTGGGCTCCTCCAGGTAAGCCCCTGGACTGCATCTTTATCTCCTCCAAGCATGTAGTACTGAGGACAGCAAATAGGAGCTTGCTATGGAGGGAGCCTTATAGACATCTTGCCCAGTCTCTTGAAGAAACTGGCACCCAAAGAGATGAAGTCACTTGCCCTGGGCCTCAAGAGTGAATTAGGAAAGAACTAGAACTAACCCAGATCTCTAAATTGTAGATTCCAGAGCTGGAAAGGACCTATGGTTCTCAGGAAATACTTGCTGAATTAATGAGTATATGTGAAATAATGATAGAAGAATCAGTGAATGTATGAACGAGTGAGCACTGTCTGAAATGACCAGCTGGTTTATGGAATAGAGTTTACAATATGGATCATGTGAGTTAGGACTTGTTTTCAGTTCTTCAGCTCACTACTGTGTTGCCTTAGGCATGTGCTTTATCCTCTCTGGTCCTTGACTTTCTTATCTATATGCTGTCTTATATCTCAGAGTTGTTTCAAAAATCATAAACTAATAGCAATAGTCAAAATTATTGAGCGCTGTATGCCAGCCATTGGGCTAAATGCTTTACAAGGATTTCATCAATGCTTATGATAGTTCTATGAAGTGAAGACTGTTTTTATCACCTCCATTTCATAGATGAAGAAACAAACACACAATATTACAACTAACCTGTCCAAGTTCACACAATTTGTAAGTAAACAGTAGATGGGATTTGAGGCTAGACATTTTATTCTGGAATTATAACAGCAATAAAAATGTTATGAGAAATGAAAGGATGACACAAATGTATGATCAGAATGTTTTGGGGAGTTTCAGAGACGTGGCATTCCTAAGGCTCTTGAAAAGAATGATGCTCAGAGTTAAAGAGACATTTTTTTCTGTGTTTCACACTGTAGAGTTGACATTCGAATCAACTTCAGTATTAGAATAAGTGACTTCTGGGGAACCTTTTAGAGTGATGAAAAGAGCTGGCTTCTAGTCTTAGAACTTTTCTGGGTAACTTTGAGCAGATCCTCTCAGTTTCTCTATATATTCACAGTGGACTGGAACACATTAGAAACTATTTCAGCTCTATTATTCAAAGGCCCTATGGAGGATTTAATAAGAAGCTAACTAATATGAGTCAAGATTATTGTGGTTGCCAATGACAGAAACCTAACTAAAATAGCCCAAGCCAAAGAGGGTATTAATTAACTCAGTAATAGAAAAGCCTAAGAGTAGTCTTGGTTTAGACTTGGCTGTATCCAGGGGCTCAGATAATATCATCAGGTTTTCTTCTGTCCAGCTCTCTCCATATATGGGCAGGATAATCACCTGTAAGACTCACATTATATCAACTAAGTAAACCCAATGGGAAAAACTAATCATCTTCCCTAAAAGCAGAAAAGTCATGGTGAGCCATTGAATTGACTTGCTTTGATCTCATATTCACCTTCATCTTCATATGGTGATCTGGCCCAGGACATAAATGTTTGCCTCTTTGCCTATGTGGCAAGAGTCTGTTTCCGTATATAGTACACAGGATAGATTTTCCACTGAATAAGAACTTTCTATATGAGAAGAAAGAGAGAGGGTGCTGGGCAAGAAACAGAGAAGCTAACTCCAAGAAGCTTCACCTCCCACTTAAGAGGAAGACTGAGAGAATGGGCATTCTGGGGCTGAACTTTCAGCTCAGAATCACAAGATGTGCTGTTGGTCTTCAGTATTAGAAATAAGTCATTGCTATATATGTCTTTTGGAAAGTTTTCCTCCATCTTCAGGGACTTTTGGCCTTTTTTTGGTTGTTATTTTGCCCTATACTTACAGTTCCTTGGAGAAATATATACAGCAATGATCTTAGCACAGGTAATAAATTAGGCAATAAATGATCGAGCTTTGAGCAAAGTTTGCCAGAGCTGTATTTATGAGGAATCAGCCAATTAGGCAACTTGGCTAATGCCTCTGATTTAATTCACCATCCCCCTGGTTTGTACTGGAGAGGGTGGCCAGCCCCTTTGCCTTTTTTAGTTGGCACAAGTAGTTACTTGTGCTAATCAGCAGTAGGGCAAAGGGGCAGGAAATATCCACCAGCAAGATGTGATGGGTGACAAAAACCTCTCCTGGGCACTGACTTCTAGGACGCTAATGGATAGAAAAGTGTTTGATCAACCCCCACTCAAAAAGCACCTACACTTACCATTTGGATACTTACAGCTTATTCGAGCTAGAAGAATGTTTAGGCATTACGTAATACAACTCTTTTATTTTTCAGATGAAGAAACTGAGGCCCGGAGAGGGCAAATAACTTGGTCAAAGGAGTGCCACTAAGGAGCAGCTGAACCAGAACTTCAACCCAAGTCTCCTTATTCATTTTCCAAGTGCTCATCCCTACATGGCAAGCTCCCTTTGGCTTTACCCTCAGGACTCTGGTAAACATTTTGAATTCCAGAAGCTTTGCCAGGAGGAAACTTCATTTAATTTGATCTTCGCTGGAAGTGCAAGGAAGAGAAATAAGAAGTGTCTGTTGCAATGCTTTAGACTGAAATATTCTCAGCTCTCCCTTCTGCAAGCTCAAGGAAGGAAATAATAGCCTGAGGCTCTTCAACATTAGAAAATCAAAAGGTAATTCATGACTCTTTGAAAGGTACAGAAGGGGTATAAGTTATGTTTACTTTCCTAAGTCTATTTATGTTTAGTTAGTATTAAAAGAGTGCTAAAGGAGGAGTTTGGGGATCTAAATTCTACTTGGATGTGGATCTTGATGGGTAATCTTGGCCAACTCATTCTCTCTGGGTTTCGGTTTCCTCGTCTGTAAGTTTAGCCAATTCTTAAGACCCTGGTCAACCTCAATCTTCTGGGGTCTAAAGAAATTTCTATGCTTTGAGTATCATTGTTATGGGTAGGGAAGGAACTTTTTGAATGGAAGGTAGCCAATTTAAAGCCAGTCTGCCTTTGCAGATTAAGTGCTCCCCTTACTAACGGCCCAATGGAGGAAGTACAGGGCCAAGAGCCTAGGACATGACTGTGCTTCCCTTTGCTCCCTGACATTGGGCAAGTTCTTAACTTTCTCTAGGCCTTTAAAAAAAAAAAAAAATCTCTCAAATAGTATTAATGCCTTCACAGACTTGCCTCACAGGGCTGTAGCCTGGAGCTAAAGGATGTAGAAGTGCTTTATGATATGCAGGCTCTTTTGTATGTGTGACTTAATACTGAGTTTGCCTTTGGTGACTGAGAACAATGTAAAAACAACCTGTAGATACAAGTTTCCATGTGGCCAAGACCACGCTGAGGGAACTGAAATCTTTTTTGCTCAAGGTCATTTTGTTTTCTTGTTTTTCCAGTAATAGTGCAAGTTGAAACAGGGTTTAAGAAAATGTCCATACATCCAGTTTGCCTGGTACAGTCCTATTTGCTATGGTCATAATTATTAACAATTTTTCACATTCAAAAGTGTCTCTATTCTGGCAGTAAATTACACTGTTACCCTTAGACGTAAATA
Organism: Kogia breviceps; assembly: GCF_026419965.1. Classification (NCBI taxonomy): domain Eukaryota; kingdom Metazoa; phylum Chordata; class Mammalia; order Artiodactyla; family Physeteridae; genus Kogia; species Kogia breviceps. Next base: position 70,676,497 of record NC_081314.1, on the reverse strand, counting down.
TCATTCTATTCAACCTCTTCACTTCACATATTGGAAAATGGAGGCTCAGAGAAGAGAAATGACTTCCCCAATTCACTGAGCTCGCCCAGAGCCCGGACTTGGCAAACTCTTTCTCCTTGTGCCTGGGAAGAAAGTGAAGGGGAAAGCAGGGTGAGAGAATGCTCCCTTTGTCTGCCCTCTAGCTTCCCAAAGCAACTCCACAGCAGGAGCAGCCCCGCCTCTCTCTCGATTTCCTGGAAAGTGATCAGCAATCCTGTGGCTGCGAGTGGCCAAGAGGGAGCTGGGGGATGGAGCAAGCATTGCAGGATGCTGGAAAAGGAAGCTTTCTCTCTTCTGTACCCAGAAGAACAACCCCAAGGGGAGAACAACTCCCTATTACTAACTAGCCCTTTTTTAGGCACATAGGTTTTTTGAATTAATATTATTGTTCACAGAGCACGTTTATATCCATAATCTTTTTTTTTTTTTTTTTTTTTTTTTTTTGTGGTACACAGGCCTCTCACTGTTGTGGCCTCTCCCGTTGCGGAGCTCAGGCTCCGGACGCGCAGGCTCGGCGGCCATGGCTCACTGGCCCAGCCGCTCCGCGGCGTGTGGGATCTTCCCGGACCGGGACACGAACCTGCAACCCCTGCATCGGCAGGGGGACTCTCAACCACTGTGCCACCAGGGAAGCTCTATATCCATAATCTTAATTGGTCTAATTCTTACTGCCTTTGGAAAAGGTCTTGGAGGCATGATTATTCCCATTTTGTAGTTGAGAAATTGAAGGCCTACAAAGACAGTTGGTTTGCTTTAGGTTTCACAGTCAGTGTCAGAGACGGGAACAGGGCTTGATCTCCTGACTCCTGGCCCAATGTTCCTTCTACTTCTCCTTGCTTCCTGCAGGGTCTACCTTTAGGCATCTCCTAGGAGAAACCTCATTATAATAAGGTATTTTGGTGTTCAAGTAACTAAACCCTTTGGATGCAGCCCAAGGCAGAGCTACCTTGTACCCTGAATTTGTCTCTGTGGCTAATAGTAATGTTAGAACACGGTTCATGATTAACCATGGTCTTCGTTCTGTTGACGTCATCTCTGAGAAAATGAGTATGTGGATGGGGAAAACGATATTGAATCCTGGTATAAGATTTTTGTCTTTAAAATTATTGATGGGATCATGGGGAATAGACTCTCACGACAGTCCTTAACTGCGCTGTGCTTCCAAATCACTGACCTGATAATTTGCCCATTCCCCGTTTCAGAAAGCTTTGTTCTGGCGGAGACTGAAATTCTTTATCTGGAACTTGACACATCCCAGACCCATAAGAACTCAGCATGACAAGATATGCAGCTACATCCATCCTTACTCAGCACTAAGCAGGCAACAGTGCAGGGCAAGGCTTTGATGGGCACGTCAGGGACCCCAGGTACGTCCCGATTGTGTGTGTGACTCATGTGATGTTAGGAAAGCCAGTCTTCTGTTAGGAAGCTCAGTTGCTTCAGCTGTCACATGTTGAGATTGGATTAATCAATGTGCTGCTAACTTTGAAAGCCACTTGATTCTTTTTTCTGAGAATGCTGTGGGAACCTAGGATGTAGAAATGGTAAAACAGGTAGGGCTAAGGACTTGGAGTCCTTTCATTTAATCCACTTGTGTTGTCATGTGACATCTGCATGGACGATATCAGTGTGGAAATGACTGGATAATTTCCCAAAGCCTTTTAGTCCCCAACACTGGCATTCCGAGGACCAGTAAGATTGTGGATAGATTGAACACCCAAGGGCTTGCAGTGAGCCCAGAATTCAGGTTCCAGAACTGGGCAGACAGGGGAAGGGGTTATAATGGCATCACGAAGAGTAGAATTTGGGGCAGAGGGCAGCATGATAACAGTTGTTACCCTTCACAGGTGCACAGCACTTTTTAGTTTTTGTGCATCAGTTATAAGTATTTGCACATCAGTTGTCTCTTTTGTGCTTGCCCAGCACTGTACATTCAGATATTTACACGATGACCTTTCATAAGGCCACAGTGGTATGACCCATACTGTGGTCGTGCTCGGAATATAAAGAGGATCCATTCGATCCTCAAGAAGCTCATCTTCTGATGAAGGAAAAGGCATGTAAACATATCATTGCAACTGCAAAATTGAAAGCCTCTTAGAGAGGTGCATGCAAATGTTGAGGAGAGAAGGAAGAGAAAGAAACGATTCTCTTTTCCTGGGGAGGGGAAGAGGCATACTTAGGGTGTGGCTCTGCAGGCGGTGTTCCCCTAGGGGGTTAATCATCAACGTCATTCTACCTGCTCTGTCCAGGCTACTTGAGAAAGCCAGCGGGGGAGAGGGGAAGAGTTTGGGGAACCCGGCCAGCAGGGAGCAAACAGAGGTGAAGCTGTGAAGGTAGATTCACTGGGAAGGGCTTTGCATGCCATGCAGAGAGTGGCAATGAGCTCTTAGTTTTCCAGTTGAGGAGACAGGCGCACAGACGCCTGAAGCTTCACTGTCGCCACAGGCGCTGGAAGGGAACTGCAAGGCCGGCCCAGCCGGCGTCCTGCAGCTCTTGCTGCTACCCTGGGCTGCCTTCAGCAGGCCCGAGCGGAGCAGGCCCTGGTGGGAGAGGCCTCCGGGCTGTCGATCCGGCTCGGTGGCGCAGGCCCCGGCGGGGAATGGAACTGGGTGGGGTGAGGCCGTGCAGGAGAGGAGGGGCCTGACAACAAGGGCGACATTCAAGGCCTGCACTGCAGCCGGGCGAGGAGAATGGAAAGCTACAGCCTGTCGGAGCGTCCAGCCTTGGCAAGGCGGTCGGGGCCTTATAAGGAAATGTTGTTCTCTCCCAGCCAGAGGCGCTGGGACGGAGCCCTGTGCCCACAGGACAGAGCTGCCCTTGTGGGAGGAGGCCGGGGTGCCACCCGCCCTGGGCTGTGAGTGGGAGCTCTCAATGGGCCACTTCTGCAGGCTCAGCATTCCCTCTCGGGCCGGCCGGCCGGCAGCCTCCACCGGCTCCGTGCCCTCCCACTCCCCGGTGCCCTGGGCTGATTGGAGGAAAGGAAACAAAACAAAACAAAACAAAGACTTGGCCAGATTTCAGGCCTCAATGCTGTTTGATACCGAATTACCCCGAAAACAGGCTCAAGTCAGATTCCCCCTCCTGTCCCCTCAGGGAGCACGAGGGAAGGGATGGCTCTGTGCCCTCCGTTCCTGCCCTGCGCCCAGTCTCTTCCTTGTGACCACAGACAGGGAGCAGAAAGGCAGGACCTGAGGCCGAGAGCGGGGGAGGAGGAGGCCTGGGGCTGGTGCTGGTGCTGAGGAAGGGCAGAGCCACGGGCGCATTTGTCGGAGCAGGGCGACTTTTCAGGCTCCTCGCCAGTGCCCGACAGGCCAGAGGGCCTGGGAGACTCGGGAGGCGCAGAGGAAAAACACAGCCAGCCCACAAAGCAACGGAGAGGGCTCACTGGGAGAGGGCGGGGGGCATTAGTCAGCTCCTGGAAGGAGCACCTCTCCATAGCTGTGCCACAATGGTGAGGAGTGATTTAAAGCTCCCTCGATCCCTAAGGGAGCTCCCTGAACCTGGGATTGGGGGTGGAAGCAGAAAAGATGCTTAGCATGGCCTTTTGCTTTGCCTATTCATAGCCTCACGGGCACATGAAACCCTGGAGCTACCAGGAAACAGGTCAGCCAGCTCAGCTCTCTACCTAAAGCTAACGTGGCAGAACTTCAGGAGACCTGTGCTCTCCCCGTGACCACGAACGTGGTCCCTCAAGCCAGTCCCTCTGGTATCTACAGGTGACCCTGCATGTCAGCCATCATGGGCCCCCCTGAGGGCACTCTCCAGGGCCGAGCCATGAGAGGCACACAGGGAGCAAAATGCAAAGGAGACAGTTACAAACACTGAGAAAAACACAGAAAAAGTGCTCTTAGAGTTGAGAGAGAGGGAAATTCCTCTCGAATAGGTGACCAGAGCAGTGGACAGTAAAGGTCCGGGGCGAAGAGAAAAGCTTTGGGGTGCAGAAAGCCTTGGAGCTCAAGAAGTGACATTGTGAAAGCTTGGAGAGTAGGGGAGATGGTTTCTGGGGGCTGCTGGCATGGGCAGGCAGGTGGGGTGGGACGGCATGAGGCTGGCTTGGTACATGGAGGGATGGGCGTGGCTGCTGTACAGAGCTGAGAGACCGGAGCTTTGTCGCCATCCTGGTTAGCACCAGACTTTGGAGGCCCTGAGTGTCAGAGAGAAGAAGAGACTCAAGTGAAAGACAGCCGGGAGCTATGGAAGGCTCTTGAGCATCAGAGAGGCTCGGTTTTGGGCAGTGTGATCCAGTAGCACGTGCAGGAAGAGGCATCTTTCTCGCCGCTTCAGTCGAGTCAGGAAAGTGTGTCTTCCCCAGGCAGAGCTCCGGGTGGGCCATATTCCCCTTCCTGGGGTCTGGAGGCCTGGCTCTCCAGACGGCCACCCAGACCCCAGGATTTCGAGGGACGCTGGATTTTAGAGGTGCCTTTTGAACAAGCAGCGACGTTTCCCCCAGGAGAGGACTAGGACTGGCTGCTTTGGTTCATGTCTCTTTGCGAATTGAGGCTTTTGTACACAAGTTGCCCTGTTCAGATGGGGTTAAGAAACCTCATCTTCAGTCCTTTTCGGCAAGAAGTGATTAAAAAGCACCCAGGGTTGAAAGGCAAAGACACAGCGATCCTGTCTCATCTCAGAGAGCCTGTCCTTTGCTGGGCACCCACTGATCACACACTGGTGCTTGTCTCACTGCTGATGGCAGACGGGCGGCCTCCTCCATTTTCCCTCTATTGCTTCCTTCTCTTCCTTTCGAGGCCCATCCCCATTGTGGCACCACCAAGGAGAGAAGAGGAGGCCCTTTGCAGAGGAGAGCAGGGCTGACTCCTTGCCCGTGGGGAGCACTGAGGGGCTCTCAGGCAGAGCACCGAGCTCACTTGGTGTTCCAGCCCTGGGTTCCGTGGTCCACTGCCCGGGATAGCTGTCTCTGCATCAGGCTTGGGAAGAACTTGAGCTTGATCCTCACACCTGGTTCCTGCCTCGTGGCCATGAGGGCAGAAACTGAGGAGCTGATGTTGTGAATCTCCCTAGCACATCTTGCTTCCCATCAACTTTTTCTTCCCCTTCAGTGCGGGCACTGACACTTAGGGTCATGGAGATACAGTTTCAGTCCCCCTGCCGTAGGCAGGGTTCAGTTTAAATTTGTGTTAGATGAAAATGAATTTATCTCTTTCTTTTCAAGGGCATATGTGAGTATTTTATGGTGAGATATTGTCTTAACTCTAAAGAGTGAATTTCAAATAATAATAAGCTCAGATGGTGGCTAAAGTCCTATTATGTGATATCTTCTTGGAACCCCTTAATTTTTATTGCCAACTCTTAAATTGCCTACTAACCTCAGCCTCCATTTCAGGGAAATGTCATTGGCAAATCTCTGGAGATTTTCATTTTGTTTAATTTTACCTAACTGTTCGTTCCTTATTCACACATTTATTTGAGTTGGTAATGAGTAGTTCAAAAAAATAGAAGAGCAGAAAGGGAATGCAGTAAAAGTCTCTCTCTTACCCTTTCCTCAATTTCCTCTTGTCCTCCCCCAAAGTAGCCTGTGCTACCATCTGCTTGTGTATCCTTCTCCTCTGTGATGATTTTATGGAAACCATTATCAAGGATTTCCTCATCCAGTAGATATAGGTTCAGATTCAGAAAGATGCAAGCTTGTTAAAACAAAAATTTCTAGGGGCAGTTTCTCTCCCGGGTTTGCCTTCCCAGGATGCTGATCCCTGATTCTGGACGCCGGAGAGCCTCACCTGATCCAGGTATCTATAGAGCAATCCCTGATGTCCTAAAGGACTTTATCATGATGTGCTGAGGATGCCTGAGAGCAGCCTCTTGAATGAGATTTAAATAACACTCCCTGCATGATCTTACAGAAAATGAATCGTACAGAGACAATGAGTCTCTGTACGATTGTCTCTGTACCATCGTACAATGAGTTCTGGTGCCAAATTAGGAAGGATGTGGTATCCAGGTGGCTAGGGTTGAGGGAAGAGTCCCTGAGGGGTTAGCATCCTCTTCTCTGGGGCAGAATTCTCTGGTTCCTCATGGTTTGAACTGGACTGAAATGCCTATCACTTGTTCTAGATTTCTGCTTACTGACCACAGAGGAATCTGTGCCTGCTCCCCCTGGGACTGGAAGCTCCGCTAACACTGCAGCAGCTCACCCATCACACGGGAGCACTGCTGGCTCACTGATCGTGCAGGGGCACTATCTTGTTCAGCGATGGTGCTGGAGCTGCATTTCCTCAGTGAGAATCAGGATTCATGAGTCCTAGCAGCTCTGGTCTCTGCATACTGGTTGCTGGGAAGGTTTTTAAAGACTCTTTGGTGGGAAGACTTCCTGATCGGAATCCAAACTGAAAATGGATACTCCATTTGCAAGACAGTGACACTTCCAGTGTGGTGTCAATCAAACGTCTCCCAAGCAACAGCAGCCTGGAACATTATTGTTTAACCACTTCTTGCTCAACATTGTGTGGGTTTCACTTACAGAAGGATCTACATGGTGAGTGAGGTAGGAGCAGGTCAGCACAAACAGAACTATAAATATCTTGATAGAGACAGGTGTATGAAATCGAACTCGGTGGGGAAAACGGACGTAGATAAACAGCTGGATAAGAACACAGGCTCGAACCTACTGAAATACTAAGATGATATAAAAGATAATATTATAGAAAAAGTTACCTGTGGTTCTTTTATTTTTTGAAGCAGTTTTTATTTTCCACAGTCCCTTTAATCTTCTTGTCCAGGTACAATGCACATTTTTGCATAGCTGCAATCCTATCACATATACTATTCAGTCTGTGTTTTTGCTTAATATTATAAGCACTTCCCATATTGCACCAACCTTTATTTTATGTCTGCAGAAATGCCATTGTGGTGATTCACAATACATTTCTTGTTTTTACCTATTGTTGCAATTTTATGTCTCCAGCTGCTTAGTGTTATGGATAATTTGGCAAAGAACATCTTAGGATCCTTTGTGCTTTTGTTAATTTCCTTCAGATCCATTTCATGGAAGGAGATGATTTGACCAAAGAGTGTGGACAGCCTTATGAGGAGTAGCATTGCCTCTGGCACAAGGCTAACTGTGTTGGGCAGAGCTCTGAGCCTCATACCGATCTTTTTTTCTGTTTTTTTAAAAGATTTATTTATTATTTATTTATTTTTGGCTGCATCGGGTCTTAGTTGCGGCACGCGGGATCCTCATTGAGGCACGAGGGATCTTTCGTTGTGGCGTGCGGGCTTCTCTCTAGTTGTGGCGGAGGGTTTTCTCTTCCCTAGTTGTGGCGTGCAGACTCCAGGGCACCTGGGCTCTGTAGTTGTGGTACACGGGTTCCAGAGCACATGGGCTCTGTAGCTTGCAGCACGCGGGCTTTCTAGTTGGGGCGCGCGAGCTCAGTAGTTGTGGCACGCAGGCTTAGTTGTCCCGCGGCCTGTGGGATCTTAGTTCCCTGACCAGGGATCGAACCTCTGTCCCTTGCATTGTAAGGCAGATTCTTTACCACTGGACCACCAGGGAAGTCCCTCATACTAATCTTATTGGCCTGCTGCTCTAAGCCAGCAAATAGCATGTCACCTGGCAACTGAGCAGAAGAGCAGAGGTTTACTAGGCCCTGAGGGAGACCTGTTACTGCACAAGTTCTCTACTTTTGACAGCAGAATATATATGGGTGCCATTCCAGGGGTCTGGTTTATTTGCAAAGGTTGTTCATTTGTGGTTGCCATATAAGGGTCTCTGAACCAACCATTGTTTGGGAGCAAAAGCAAACCAGTGCTGAGGTCCCAGCTCTTGTACTGTGGCTGCAGGGCAAGGGCTGCATGGGGTGTAGAGGTACAAGCACTGTATTCTTGGTGCAAGGACACGGTGGGTCTCATCAGTGGCACTGACCAGGGGCACAGCCCTTGGGGCAGTTGTCCAATTATGTTCAACCCAGATGTCAGCCGAGGCCCTTGGAGATTTCTTAAACTTGACCCAGACCCCAATGCCAAGCCTCGTGGGAGCCTCAAATCCATCACCCTACTTCCGTGAGCGCCCACAGTGTATGTCATCACACCTCGCTCAGCCTCCATGCCCGCTCACTGGAGCGTGTTATTCAGTTCTGCCCCACATTGGTTCGAGGAGCAAAGCCAAGTTCCTTCCCTGGTCTTCACAAAAATCCCCTTGCACCCAGGCCTTTGTGAATTTGGTAACTTTACTGAAGATGGAGGGTCATGGGGAATGAGTCTCATCATGGACTGGGCAGCCTTTTTTTCTTTTTAGCCCCTCCCATCTCTCTTTGTCAATCTTATGACCCCTGGGCAACATGCAGCTTATTTCCGCCTGTCTTTCTCAGAACAATTCTCCCACATTCAGGCTCCTTCTGTGCCATCCAGGGAAATACATGTCACTCCCTGAAAGGGATTCTGCTGGATAAGATTTCTCTGTCCATTGTCAGTACCATGCCCTTGCAGGACGCTGGCAAGTGTGGAGTTTTATTTGTTTGTTTGTTTTTTTAATGAGATAAAACTTTACACAGTGAAGAGGTGTTTGCAGGGTTATAGGTATCATCTCATTCAGGTCTCCCAGTGGCCTTGACAGGTGATCAATTGGACAGGCATTCTTATCCTGACTTAGAGGTGTGGAAACTGTGGCAAGAAGAGGGGAAAGACCTATCTTAGGCCACTCAGTTGACTATCTGATGAGCTGAAACTGGAAGCCAGATCTCCCCTGGGCTCAGTGAGTGGTCCTTTTTCACATCACGCTGCCCAGCCATCTGTTTGGGTGCCTCATGGAGCTTTAACCATGGCAGGCATCGATAAATGCCCATTGACCGTGCCATTGCCTTGGGCCTGCCTTTAAAGAGTGCAGAGGGAAGGACGCAGGAATAAATTGAGGGACTTCTTATTACCCCAGTACCAACTTAGTTAAAACCAGGTGTGATAGTCCAAATATGGTATATGACAAAGGAATATTACTTAGCCACAAAAAGGAATGAAGTGCCGACACATGCTACAACATGGCTAGATCTCAAACACATGATTCTAAGTGAAAGAAGCAAGACCCAAAAGGCCACATATTCAAAGATTCCATTTATACGCAGGGTCCAGAAAAGGCAAATCCATAGAGACAGGAAACTGGTGGTTGCCATTCTGGGTGGAGGTGGGGTAATTGATGACTGAATGGGTATGAAGTTTTCTCTGGGGGTGGTGAAAATATCTTGGAACTAGGTGGAGGGTGATGGTTGCACCACACTATGAATCTACTAAATGCCACTCAGTTGTAGATTTCGAAATGGTTCATTTGATGTTATGCGACTTTTACTTCAATTTTCGGAAAAAGGAAAACCAAGCCAGCAAATAAAAGCCAGGTGTGAATTTCATCTCCCCATCTTCTGCTCTCTACTTCCTTGCCTGGTTCCATGTCGTGATGTTCCCTCCCTGCATGAGGAATGAACATGAAGACACAATTCTCAATTCTGTCACTTATCAGCTGTGTGGCCTTGAATAGTTTATGCCTCTCTCTGGACCTCAGCCTCCAGATCTACAAGATGAGGAGAATGACTCAGATTTTACCCAAAGTCCCTCCTGGGTCAGCTTCTGGGATCTGGAGGGAGGAAAGGGGATGGAATTCACCGTGGGGAGGGAGGCATCCTCTGAGTTTCTTTTGAACCTTTCTCTTCTCAGCTAGTGAAGTGCGGTGACTTTCAATTTCCTCTGTCCTAGGGCACCAGGGAAAGAGTCACAGAGATAACAGCCTTGGCTCCTGACCTGGCTGGCACCGCTGGGGCTCCCACCATGCTTCATTGAGCAACGTGAGCCCCTCGGTAATCCTGTTAAGCAGCTGGGGCTGTGAGTCATTTCCATACCACCAAGCACCTTCCTGTCCTGAGGAGGAGAGGCGCTCCACCAGAACGTTAAGACTTGACCTGCAGCAACATTCTAAACATAAATTGGAACTTTTAACTGGGCTGTGACTTGGAAATCCATCATGCCTAAATTAGTGTTTAGGAGAGCTCAAACTGTGCTCATTTGTTTACTTATGACCCCTTTTCTGAGCCTCTGTGACATCCCAAGCCCTGTGCTAAGCTTCAGGAAGACACAGCTGTATCTGAGCCTCTGTCTTCAAGAAATTCAAGGACCTCTGGGAGAGACAGACTTGTAAACAAGTCTGTCTGGGCTCTGTAGTTGTGGTACATGGGTTCCAGAGCACGTGGGCTCTGTAGTTTGCAGCGGGAAACTACAGTACAAAGGCAGGGGGAAAAAATGTAACATAGGACAGGGAGCAGTCCAGAGGAGAGAAGCCTTACCTCTGAGGGTGAAGGGAGGGCTAGGGTGGAAGGTCAGGGAAAGTCTTTACAGATGCGGGGGACACCTAGGCTGGGTTTTGAAAGATGAGGCAGGCTTCCCTGTTCCAGTGGGACTCCGAGGGAGTGTGATGTTTGAAGCGGTGCCTGAGCGGAGAGAAGTGTTTTGTCACTGTCCATGTTTAGAATTGCCAGTGTAAGGTGCCAATAAAAAGAAGGCTACATTTTAGTTGGTTTTATTACTGATTTTAAATTCCTACAAACAATGCACCCCCTTATTGCCTAGTCTGGTCCAGATTGCTCTTTCCCCCACTACTACCAGGCATACAAGGTGGGGAAGGGCATTGAAAACAGTGGGAACAGAATGTACCCAAAGCCCAGAAGTATGAAACTTGAGAATATATTAGTGCAATGGCAAGCAGTTTGGTAGGATGAGACATGGGGTATTTGGAGAAGGAGAGCTGGAGATGAACTGAAAATAAAGCCTCTTCCCTTGCGGGCCCAAGTTACTGTGTAACATCTCGGTTTTATCCTAGAAGGCAATGGGGAGCCATAGATGGTTGTAAGCAGGAGCATGATATAACCGCCTCTGTTGTTGATGTAGCACTTTGACAGCTGATAGGATAGGATGGAAATGAGGATGGAGGAAGGAGACTGGTCGGGAAGCCCTTGCTGTCCTCTGGGAGAGAAGATGAGAATTATATCAAAGCTGGGTCCCAAGGGGAAAAGTAGAAGATGGGCTCAAGGGATATGTAGAAACTCAACTCCAAAGGCTTAGAGTCTGATTGGAGGTGTGGATGGGAGAACGAAGGTCTAAATGATGATTCTGACTTCTCTTCCCATGCAAATGTCAGAGATGGAGGGATGTTCAGGACCACCCACTCAACTGCTGTGGGCCAAGGAAGGGTAAGGTACTTACTTACCACACAAGCTCTTGAGTCGTCAGTGGGAATCCCTATCTCTAAAGCCCCTGTTGCAGGGCTCTCTTCCACTGTGGCAGCCTTCCTGTTGCCTTGACTCTGCCCTCCACCCACCTCCGCTGGCTGAGCAGTGCACTGGACAGGCTTGCGTTCCCACCCAGACGCTGCCCACAAGACAGAGTGACCTCCAGGAAGACCCTCCCTTCTTTGAGTCCCTGTCTTCCCATCCCCCAAAGAAAGGCCTGCAAATGTGGGGTGTCTCCATTTTTTCTCTCTTGCTTTCTGGTTTTTGAGTTTTTATTTTGCTCCAGTCCGTGACCATTTCCTCTTGCTTTACATTAAGCTCACTTCACTCATGTATACTCTCTGCCTGGACCTGAGGGCATTTGTGCCTGGGAGTCCCTGGGCTGGATCACCTCTCAAGCCTCTCCATCTTATCTCTAGCAATCTGGGCTTGTCCGGGTAGATGATATGGTTTTTCCAGAGCCGCACCTCCTCTCTGGCTCAGAAAGGCTACCTCCTTCTCTTCTGTGGCTCTCCCTAGGTTCTCTACCCCTAGAGCAAAGTCACCGAATGCAGGTGGTGTGGATCTATAACTATGTCTGCTGGGCCCAGCGTAGCTCTGACCAAGCTTGCTCAGGAGGAAACAGCTTTGGGGCCTGTGATCTGTGAAGACAGTGTCCTCGGTGTGGATGAGCCCAACTTGCCTGCTCTCTTGGGGCATCACAGTCTCTTGGGTCAGGTGCCTTAGAGGCAGATCTCAAGGAGAGAAAGTGGCTCAGGTGGGCTTCCTCATCTAACCTTCTGCCTCCCCCTTCCTGCCCCTCCCTTCCCAAGTGGCAGGAGACTCAGAATGCAGGGAGGGGTGAGGGTTCCCAGAGGCCCTGAGGCCACCCTTGCAGCCAATGCAGGATCACTTCTTTGGCTTTCCTGTCCTTTAGTCTCTTAGCCTCACTTGAACACTTCTTACACTTCATGTGTGGCCGTTTGGGGCATCTTGTCCTGTCCTTGTTTAGAACTGTCTTCCAGATGAAACTGCCTTCTTGTAACTCCCAGTGACTGCTCCTCTTAGAATGTACCAGATCCCTCTCTGGCAAGACCGTCTTTTGAATGTATGAAAAAAAAGATTTTATATTCTACTCCCATCCAACTCCTTTCTCTTCTGCAGGTTATCACATCTCTTATGTCATGTAGTTGCCATACTCTTGGAATGTGGTGCTTCCATAAGGCGAAGATTCCAGATATGGGTTAAATAACTTCTGAAACAAACAAACCAGAAATGCCAGTGACCTAACACAAAGGAAGTGTACTTCTCCATATATAACTGGTCCTGGTCAGTGGGTGGTCTTCTTCCACACGGTGATTCAGGGTTCCAGGTACCTGCTAACTTGGATCTCCATCATCCCCTCCCCACTGCCAGGGACAGAAAGGGACGGTGGAGAGGGCACAGAGAGCCCCCCCTGGAAGGGTGTCTCTAGCCCTCCACTCTCATTCCATTGGTGAGAACCAGTCACGTGGTCTCACCTCATACTCACATGAACTGGGAACTACAGTCTCCAGCTGGTCTGTTGTCCCTTGGAGACAAATTTATGAGGGGGAGTGGGAAGGTGGGGGACACCTGGAGGGCAGCAGGCCACCTTGGCCACACCTGAGTCACTCTCCTGCCTCTCACTTCTGAGCACCCAGCTTGGGGGACATGTTAGAGGCTGAGAATGGGGCCCCCTCTTGTTTCTAATTGGTAAGCAGTGTTTTCCTAAACTTCAGTTCTGCAAACACCACTTTGGAGACTTTGGGTGTATTTGCATAACACCTGTACTCTAATTGACATAATATTCTCTTTAAATCGATTCACTTTTTAATTTAGTTTCACCTGAATAATATATCTAGGAAATCATGGTTTTGATGTGCTAATTATATTTTTCCTAATATACTCTGAAATAAATTTATAGCTACTCCAATAAAAATATTTGCACATATACCACCCCAAATATTTGCACACACAGGTAGTATGCATTGCACATTTGGGGACATATGATGATTGAGTCTGTATAAAACCCTCCATGATCTAGCCCTAGACTTTCTCTCTGATCTCATGTTCTGCCCCTTTCCACAACCCACCACATCCACAGATTTTTTTAGTTCCTCAAACCTGCCAAGCTCATTCCTACCTCAGGGCCTTTGCACTGGCTGCTGTCTCTGTCAGGAGCACTCCCCACACCACCCTCACATCTGCACATGTCTGACTCTTTCTAGATTAGTTCAGATGGCTCTTCCACAGGGAAACACCTAGTCTAGCTGTCTCACACCCTAGTCCACTCCACCCTTCAAAGTCACTCCTTGTGTCAGGCCCTTCAAAGCACTTTTCAAGATCTGACATGCTCTGTTTATTTGTTCGCTGATTGATTTACTGTTTCTCTGTGCCCAGTAACGTGTAGACTCTGTAAATGCAGGGATTTTTTTTCTATTCTCTTTACCCTGCTTTCCCAGCACTTAGCACTGCGCCTGACACATAATACACGCTCCATAAATATTTGTTACATGAATAAAAACCGTAGAAAATAGACACATAGGTCACCAGTCAAATGAGACCTAAAATACAGTTTTATCAACTGCTTGGTAATCCCTGATATGCATCTCATCAACTTCTGCAGAAGGCAGCTTGGAGGTGAGGCCACCATGATGTCTCCAATTCCATCCCTGCAATTCACAGGTGTGCTGGTCACCTGACTTGTTCACCCAGCCACAGAGAGAGAAGCTGGACAAGGGAGAGCTGGAGGGCCAGACCCACCCCTAGAAGACACTTGCTACAAGGAGGCAAGAGGTGAGGAGAGAACAGGCCAAGGCCCAAACACCCCTGCTTGGGGCCGTGAGCAGCCATGGTGGCCCAGAGAGACTGCCCACTGGAGCACATGGTCCAGCAGCCATCAACCTCCACTAGACTGGCTTCTGCCCCTACGCCTTGGGGTGTGTGTGTGTGTGTGTGTGTGTGTGTGTGTGTGTGTGTGTGTGTCTGTGGCGGCACTGGTGGGGCTGGAGATGGAGGTGGAGTGAAAATAAGGAATGTCGAAAAACCTGAAAGTGTCCAATCCACACCCTCAAATGGGACCTGGGATGTGGGAAGGGGAGTGAAAGTCTCCTTTCTTTATGAAGAGAGTGGTCATAGTTTTCCTTGCAAAAGGAGTCAGTCCACAAAAGAAATCCAAGTTGCAGGAAAAGGTCAACGTTTCCATCTCCTCCCCTCTCCAGAAGTACGTTTGTCACGGATGCCGTGGTGCACCTGCCTGACCCCTGTTCAGAACCAAGGTGCTCATTCCTGCCACTCACTGCTGCTGGATCACAGCTGAGTCTCTTCCCAGGAGTCGTCCTAGGCCAAAGGGAGCTGCCTTACTCAAGGTAATACCCCCAGCCCGGGGACAGTTCACATTCAATGTGGGGTACAAAATCCTGGCCCTTTTGCTTCGACTAGGGACAATTCTGAAGGGCCAAGCCAGTTCTAGACCAACCTTGTCTGCTGTCCAATCCTCCCCTTCTATCCAATCCTGCTTCCTTCTCATTCCCAATAGACTCCTTGCTTCCCAGATCTTGGAATCTCTTCCCAGGGAACCCTAGGACAACATGGGTCAAACCCTAGTTGGCTTTGTCCTCCACCATCAGTTACCCTATTGTTTAGGTGAGAACTAATTTCTCACCAAGTCTTTTACTAGATTTGCTTCCTGTACTTGAAGTTGAGACAAGCCACATACAAACAAATGATGTGTGGGTGCGCCTAAGAGAATGGTGGTCACTCCCTTAAAACTACTCAAGACAATAAAGGTTAAAATTAAAGGAAGGCGATAAAGATAAAGTAATATTTCTAGAGCGGTTGACATTTTTCAAATCTGTTTCACATGAAGCATTGGACTCTGTTTAGTTCTGCCCCATTTGCGTGACCCCACCTGTTCCCCCTGGGCCCTCCACATACTCAGGGAAGAGCCCCTGTGTGTCCTACCTCCACCAGTTTTCTCAGACACCCTCACCCTGTCAGGCTGGGCCAGAGCTTGGGCATGGCCTCACCACACTCAGTGCATGGGACCCCCACTGTCGCAGCTCCAGTGCCCAGGACCCACCAGACAGGACCATGTAAGCTTGTCTCCTCTTATGGTGTCTAGATGCAGATGGTGAGTCAGATCTTGGATCCCCAGTGGCTGCCCAGAGGAATGGGGTGATACCACCTGGAAATCCAGGAAAGTTCATTCTCGATGGGGTGAAGTTTGACCATCTAGAGACTGGTAACTGTTATACTCTCACCCTTCCACTGTCCCCTCCTGGCCCCAACAATGGACGCCTAACAGAGGTTCTATCTGTCCTACCCAATGACGTCTCACCAAATAGCACTGGCCGTATTATCTGGCGATGCTGTGGCCAGTGTGGTGCTCACCTTCTTGGACTTGTTTCCCCTCCTTTCTGCCTCATTTCTCTTTTCACCTCTTGCTACCCTGAGATTACAACCCCTCAGGAAAGCATCAGCATGTAAGCTACATGTAAGCTTTGCTTTGCGTATTTCTCCCTAGACAACCCAGATGAAGACATGGCATTTGCTTATTTGATTGATTTTCACAAAAAGTCATTCTATGGGGGGTAGGAATTCTTACTGCCATTTTTCAGTTGAGTAAACTAGAGTTAAAATGAACTACTCAGGACCAAAGCTACACAGTAAGTGGCAGATCAGGATGCAGTCTACGTGTTTCGTATCCACATTGGGTGTTTTTCTTACACTTGAATGAAGGTTTCCATTAAGAGTTACAAGAACCAGTTAACTATTTCTTTTCCTGTAAAGATGGTGTCTAGGGAGGAGGTGGGGCAGTAATTACTAGAAAGTAGATTATTGAAGAGCCTCCTGAAAGGATGAGTTGAGGTGAGAGGCCCATAGACTCTGGTTAGCTTATACTTTCCATAGGTTCAAGGTCAAATGTATATACACTTTGGACCGATGAGAGTACAGAGAACAGTGTTGTCAGGTGTATTATTTCGCCAGGGCTTCCTTAACAAATTACCATAACTTGGGTGACTTAACATCAGAAATGTATCCTTTCACAGTTCTGGAGGTCAGAAGTCTCAAATCAAGATATCGGCAGGATCATGATTCTTCAGGAGGCTCTAGGGGAGAACCTCTCCCTTGCTTCTTACAGCTCCTGCCGGTCGTCCATAATCCTTGACTTGTTGGTTGAATCTCTCTCTGCTCAGTCTTCATATGGCCTTCCTCCTGTGTGTCTGCACTATCTTCCTTTGCCTTTCTCTTATAAGGACACTTGTGATGGCATTTAGGGCCCTCCTGGATAATCCAGGGTAATCTCATCTCAGTGTGCTTAACTTAATTACATCTGCAAAGACTCTTTTCCCAAAAAGGTAACACTTATAAATTCCAGGCATTAGGACTTAGTATTTCTGGGTGGCCATTATTCAGTCAACTATACTGTATGAGACCAGTTTGCCTGGAGACATCAGTGTGTGCTTAAACATGCTTAAAGACAGTTCTGAGTGTTCCTCTACATTACACTATTTGTCTTACCCACTGGCACAGCAGAGGAGTAATCAGGGTGGTAAAGGTAGAAGAAGCCAAGCTGTCTACATATTCAGCAGTGAGCTAGAAGGGGCACCAGAGTGGAATTTGCCCTGCCCCTCCCTCCTAGCCTTAGGTACGGGAGAGGGTCTCTCAGATATTGTCAAGATGGTGACACAGTTCCCCTGCTGCTGGGATCATGGAGGACACTGGGCTGTATTGCTTGTGTTTGAATTTTCAGTTGCCATCAATCACCCTGATCCAAAGTGTGTATTTTGCAGAACTATCTCATGGCAAGTTTTGGAGGAAAGATTCCCCCTAATCACAAGTATTTGCAGTACTTAACCTCTTTGCACTTTGGCCAGTGATGTTGAAAATGGGTCATGTGCTGCCCTGAGGGACCCTACAGACATGTCTGTTTGGAAGGTTTACTGGCCATGCCATCTTCTTAGGCCTCTCGTGGAAAGGACAGACGTGCTGAAAGGAAAAGAACATGCTGTGCCTGACAGAGGGCCAGATGCCTTGCAAAGAAAGTCCTCACAAATCCCAGCTTCCTTCTTTTGTTTATTCTCAGGCCGCTTCTATTCCTAGCTTGATGAGTGGTTTTTTTTTTTTTTTAATCAGGAAATTGTGTTGGATTTTGTTAAATGCTTTTTCTGTGTATTTTGAAATGATCACCTTTTTTGTTCTTTATTCTGTTAATATGGTGCATTGATTTTCATATGTTGAACCAACTTTCCAACCCTGGGATATATCCTGCTTGGTCATGGTGTATAATCCTTTTTATGTGTTGCTCAAGTCTCTCTTTCTCTTATATCTTCCATATTTTTTTCCATTGATTTCTTTCCCTTAGCTGATAAACTTGCTCACATTTCTTTCATAATAACAGAAAACAAAACAAACTTACTTCATGGGCCCTATGCCCCCAAACTACTGTCTTCTGTCTCTTCTTCCATTTTTATTCAAGTTTTGGAAAAGGGTTGTTCTCTTTCTGGCTTAATATCAATTTGTAACTTAATCATAATGGAAACTGCTTTCATTAAAATCAGGAAGGACTTCCTAACTACCTAAGTCCTTATTTTACCAGACTTGCATATCATTCTCCAGTTTCCTACTTCCTTCTTCTTTGAAACTTTCAAATTCCTGGTTTTCTTTGTATCTTTTTGATTATAGTGTCTTGCTCTCCTTTGTGGGCACTTTCTCCCCTGCTTATAAAATAGTGGTGTTCCTTAATGTTCTGTCTTTAGTTCACTTCTCTTCTCACTTTATACCTTGTCTGGGAAAACTTACAGATACTCATCACTTTTATTATCATCTGCATGCTAATGAGTACTGAATTGTTACCTTTTCTTGGATCCAGCCAGGTGTATTCAAACACTTCCTGGACATCACCACTTGAAAGTTCCACAGGATTGTCAAATATAAGAGGTCAAAACAAAACTTTGAAACCTTATCCTGCCTAACCTGTCCTTCTTCCAGCCTGAGGCAAACCTCTGGAATTTAGGGAAATTTCAATGGCTTCCTAGATGAGGTGAGGATTGCCTTAGTTTACCAAGGCAGGTTGGCAGTCCTGCCTTTTCATTGATGTGAGAAGCTGGGCAGCAGAAAGAGAGAATTCAACATTTTACCCTAACTTCAGAGAGCTTTTAGTCTTAAATAAGAGATAGGAAGAGACACAGCTGACTTTATTCCAAGAAAGGTTAAGAAAGAGCAACAAAAATGAATGATAATAGGAGATCAAAGGAGAATGAGCTTGATTCTGCCTGGGAAGGTAGCAGATGGGAGTGGGGAGACCTCCCAGACAGAGATGGTGATTCTGAACTGAGACAGGAAGGTGAGCAGGACTTAGATGTGCAGGAAGGTAGAGAATTGGCTGAGCTTTCATGCGGAATAAATCCAGTATGTTCAGGGAGGAGCATATGGTTTGATGTGTCTGGTGGGAGATTGAAAAAAGTAGCAGGTATCCAGGTGAGGGCCAGAATTTGAAGGGTCTTGAATGGCCCCATGGAGAATTTGAGATTTTATTCTGTAGACAGGAGAGACTCATTAAAGCTGTTAGGTAGTGTGGTGTCAGGGTCTGAGCCATATTTTGGGAACACTCAAAGAGTCCTACGCATCTAGATTTTACATGCATTTAAAGTTATTCTTGGGCCTCTCAGAGTTAGTGACGTGGAAAAGGTCTTGAGAAGTCACCTGTCCTTGTTATTGCTCTGGAAGGTGTGGTTCTTATATTTAAAAATAAGAAGATAATGAAGCTGCATTGGACATTAGCCTTTGAAAGATTGACGATCTCTGCCCAGGGGCTCTTTCTCCCCACACTCTTCTGGCACCGTGTCCTGAAGTGCCACTGAAATGTGTGTCACTATTTTCCGAGGGCGGCAGGAAAATATATGTGAAACAAACAGGAACAAAAGAGGCCCAAAGAAAAACCCACCAACAGCCATACATGGCAGGTGTACTGACTCTTCCTCATTCAACAGCCTTCCCCCACACTCCCATCCTGTAAGGTTGCTGAGGTCAAAGTAGAACATGTACAAAGAGGGACTTCCTCAGGGTATAAAGCACAAAACTCTTTGTATGCTTCATAACCTCCAGGGCTCCCTCTCCCCTAAAGACTCCCAGCTCTTCTCCAATAGGAGAAACTCTTCTCCTCTGCTTTCACAAAACACTCTGATATCTGTGAAGTTCTCATGGCATGTGTTCCTGACTGCTTGTGAACCCAAGAGCAGGACTGCGTCATCCATCACTGTATACTCCATGGCTTTCAGGCTCCTTAGGGCAGTGATCTGCAAATGTGCGCAGCCTTGGGGGATGTAAACAACAGTCTTTTGGAGAGTGGGAAGAAAGTATTAGAACTTCATTTATGCTTATTTCTAATCCAAGATAAGCAAGAAATCAAACTTTATTATTCTATAATATATAGATCGGCAAGAGTATGTACATACAAAGTACAAATAAATAAATAATAAATGAGGAAAGCTCAAAAAATTTTGTTGTTGAGATTTGATTAAGAAAATGGGATCACAGCTCTAGGTGCTGAATTAATGATTGTTGCATGAAGTAACTCTAAAGTATTTGACGATGAATAGGAAATTTATTGCCAAAGAAGAACCTGAGTCATTAATTTATTCATTTATTCTTGTCAACAAACAAATACAAGCATTACATAGTGCCTTTTATGTACCAGGCAATATGCCAGGCTCTGTGGGTTGTTTTGTTGTTCAGAGATGAATACTACATATGTATGAATACTTTGAGGAAGTTTTAAATCCATGTAATGTAATAATGGGAGCAAGGTTACAGGGGAGCATATGGGGAAATGGGCACCTTTGTCTCCTCAAAGATCTTTAAAAAGTCGATACATTGACCCAGCCAGTCCACTTCTAAAAATATATCTAAAGTATAATTAAGGATTCGTGCAAATATTTAGCTACAAGAGTGATTATCACAGCATCATTTATTTTTTTATTTTTTTTTTATTTTTTTTTGTGGTACGCGGGCCTCTCACTGTTGTGGCCTCTCCCGTTGCAGAGCACAGGCTCCGGACGCGCAGGCTCAGCGGCCATGGCTCACGGGCTCAGCCGCTCCACGGCATGTAGGATCTTCCCGGACCGGGGCACGAACCCGTGTCCCCTGCATTGGCAGGCGGATTCTCAACCACTGCGCCACCAGGGAAGCCCTCTTTTTTTTTTAACTTATATGTATTTTTAATTTTAATAAGATTATCAGATTGCCTTCCCAAAAAGGTTGTCACAATTTCCATTTCTACTAACAATATACGAGTCCTCTTTCCCCTGTATTCCACCAACAATAGATATTAGGAGTTTTATAGTTTTTGCAAGGCTGTTTGGTATAAAGTAGTATCTACTACTTGATTTTTCATATCCCTATGAGTGAATTTGTACATCATTTTGTGTGGTCTTCTTTTTTATCGTGGGAGGGAAATGAAGGTATTTGATTTGCTGTTCTCTAAATTAACTTTAATATTTTTTGCCTATTTTTTTGGAGTTATTTTCTCCTTGTCATTTTGAAAGATATCTCTACTATATATAATAGCTATATATATGTTACAGCTATTAAGTTATATTTTTCTCCAAATCTAGTATTTGATTATTGACTTCAACTTTTCTTGCTCTGCATGTTTTTTTCTCTTTTTTAACATCTTTATTGGAGTATAATTGCTTTACAATGGTGTGTTAGTTTCTGATGTATAACAAAGTGAATCAGCTATACATATGCATATGTCCCCATATCTCCTCCCTCTTGTGTCTCCCTCCCACCTTCCTTATTCCACCACTCTAGGTGGACACAAAGCACCCAGCTGATCTCCCTGTGCTATGCGGCTGCTTCCCGCTAGCTATCTGTTTTACATTTGGTAGTGTATATATGTCCATGCCACTCTCTCACTTTGTCCCAGCTTACCCTTCTCTCTCCCCGTGTCCTTAAGTCCATTCTCTCCATCTGCGTCTTTATTCCTGTCCTGCCCCTAGGTTCTTCAGAACCTTTTTTTTTTAGATTCCACATATATATGTTAGCATACGATATTTATTTTTCTCTTTCTGACTTACTTCATTCTGTATGACTGTCTCTAGGTCCACCCACCTCACTACAAATAACTCAATTTCATTTCTTTTTATGGCTGAGTAATATTCCATTGTATATATGTGCCACATCTTCTTTATCCATTCATCTGTTGATGGACACTTAGGTTGCTTCCATGTCCTGGCTATTGTAAATAGTGCTGCAAGGAACATTGTGGTACATGACTCTTTTTGAATTATGGTTTTCTCAGGGTATATGCCCAGTAGTGGGATTACTGGGTCATATGGTAGTTCTATTTTTAGTTTTTTAAGGAACCTTCATACCGTTCTCCATAGTGGCTGTATTAATTTACCTTCCCACCAACAGTACAAGAGGGTTCCCTTTTCTCCACACCCTCTCCAGCATTTATTGTTTGTAGATTTTTTGATAATGGCCATTCTGACTGGTGTGAGGTGATAACTCATTGTAGTTTTGATTTGCCTTTCTCTAATGATTAGTGATGTTGAACATCCTTTCATGTGTTTGTTGGCAATCTGTATATCTTCTTTGGAGAAATGTCTATTTAGGTCTTCTGCCCATTTTTGGATTGGGTTGTTTGTTTTTTCTATATTGAGCTGCATGAGCTGCTTGTATATTTTGGAGATTAATCCTTTGTCAGTTCCTTCATTTGCAAATATTTTCTCCCATTCTGAGGGTTGTCTTTTGGTCTTGTTTATGGTTTCCTTTGCTGTGCAAAAGCTTTTAAGTTTCATTAGGTCCCATTTGTTTATTTTTGTTTTAATTTCCATTTCTCTAGGAGGAGGGTCAAAAAGGATCTTGCTGTGATGTATGTCATGGAGTGTTCTGCCTATGTTTTCCTCTAAGAGTTTTATAGTGTCTGGCCTTACATTTAAGTCTTTAATCCATTTTGAGTTCATTTTTTGTACACAGCATCATTTCTAATACTGCAAAATCAGAGACAATCCAAACTTCCAACAACATGGAACTGCTTACATATTAAGTGTTATATCCATTCAATGGAACACAGCCTAGCCATTAAAATTGATATTTAGATACATATTTAATTACATTGAAAGATATTTACAACATTTTAAAATCAAAATGGGTTATACAGTATTATCTAATACAGAATGATTCTATTAATATATACAACTAGAGGAAAAGATTCAGGTGGAGTGTGCTGACTTTTTTTTTGAACTTTTGAATTTTATTTTTTTTTTATACAGCAGGTTCTTATTAGTCATCAATTTTATACACATCAGTGTATACATGTCAATCCCAATCGCCGAATTCATCCCCCCACCCCCCCCACCCCCACCCCTTCTCCCTTTGGTGTCCATATGTTTGTTCTCTACATCTGTGTCTCTATTTCTGCCTTGCAAACCAGTTCATCTGTACCATTTTTCTAGATTCCATATATATGCATTAATATACGATATTTGTTTTTCTCTTTCTGACTTACTTCACTCTGTATGACAGTGTCTAGATCTATCCACGTCTCTACAAATGACCCAATTTCTTTCCTTTTTATGGCTGAGTAATATTCCATTGTACATATATAACACATCTTCTTTATCCATTCCTCTGTCAGGGGGCATTTAGGTTGCTTCCATGACCTGGCTATTGTAAATAGTGCTGCAATGAACATTGGGGTGCATGTGTCTTTTTAAATTATGGTTTTCTCTGGGTATATGCTCAGTAGTGGGATTGCTGGGTCATAGGGTAATTCTATTTTTAGTTTTTTGAGGAACCTCCACACTGTTCTCCATAGTGGCTGTATCAGTTTACATTCCCACCAACAGTGCAAGAGCGTTTCCTTTTCTCCACACCCTCTCCAGCATTTGTTGTTTGTAGATTTTCTGATGATGCCCATTCTAACTGGTGTGAGGTGATACCTCATTGTAGTTTTGATTTGAATTTCTCTAATAATTAGTGATGTTGAGCAGCTTTTCATGTGCCTCTTGGCCATCTGTATATCTTCTTTGGAGAAATGTCTATTTAGGTCTTCTGCCCATTTTTCGATTGGGTTGTTTATTTTTTAAATATTGAGCTGCATGAGCTGTTTATATATTTTGGAGATTAATCCTTTGTCTGTTGACTCATTTGCAAATATTTTCTCCCATTTGGAGGGTTGTCTTTTCATCTTGTTTATGGTTTCCTTTGCTTTGCAAAAGCTTTTAAGTTTCATTAGGTCCCATTTGTTTATTTTTGTTTTTATTTCCATTTTTCTAGGAGGTGGATCAAAAAAGATCTTTCTGTGGTTTATGTCAAAGAGTGTTCTTCCTATTATTTCCTCTAAGAGTTTTATAGTGTCCGGTCTTACATTTAGGTCTTGAATCCATTTTCTAAGACTTATTTTTAATTTAGTTTTAAAATCAACATACGGTAATGTATAATTGTATGAGTTTTACTATGTATAAATTTGGCTAACCACCACAACAATCAGGACAGCCAGATCTATCACTTCAGAAAAAATCCTTGTGCTGCCCTTATGAGTTAACCTCAAATCCCTGGCAACCACTAATGTGTTCTCTGTTGCTATAGCTTGGCTTCCAGAATGTCATATAAATGGGGTCATACAGTATATAATTTTAAAACTTACTTCTTTCATTGGGTGTAAGCCTTTGCAATATGGCACTAATAGTTACTTTCTTTTTATTGTGAGTAGTACTCCATTGTATGGCTGTACCACAGCTGTTTACTCATTCATCTGTTGAAGAACACTGACATTTTTTTTTTTTTTTTACTTTGAGGATAGTATGAATAGAGCTATTAACATTTGTGTACATTTTTTACTTTCTAAAAACCTACCAAGCTGTTTACAGATGGTTTTACCTTTATATTTTCTCACCAGCAATGTATGAAAATACCAGTTACTCTGCATTCTTGCCAGCACTTGGTATTGACAAGGTTTTTTCCTTTTTTTGTTTTCTATTTTAGTCATTCTAATAGGTGTGCAGTGTTCTCTCATCATGGTTTTCATTTTCATTTCATAATGGCTAATGAAGTGAACATCTCCTTATGTGTTTATTTGCCATCAGTAGATCCTCTGTGATAAAATGTCTATTCAAGTCTAGTGTCCATTTGAAAAATCAGACTGTGTGTTTTCTTTTGATTGAGTTTTGAGAGTTCCTTATACATTTTTTTATAAGTCCTTTGTCAGATGTGTGTTTTGCAACTATATTCTCCCAGCATTTACCTTGTCTTTTCATTCTCTTAATATTATCTTTCATAGAGACAAAGTTTTTAATATTTATGATGTCTGATCAGTTTATCATTTTTTTCTTTTATGTATTGTGATTTTTGTGTCATAACTAAGACATTTTTGCCTAACTTTAGGTCATGAAGATTTTCTCTTATTTCACTTCTAAAAGTCTTATGGTTTTAAATTTTATCTTTATATCTGAGATCCATTTTAAGTTAATTTTTTTCTAGAATGTGTGAGGGTTAGGTTGAAGTGGTTCATATACTTGCATATAGATCTTCAATGGTCCCAACATGACTTTTTGATAATAAATTAAATTGCTTTTGTGTCTGTGTAAAATATCAACTGACTATGCTTGTGTGAGTCTATTTAGGAACTCTGTATTCTGTTCCAATGATCTCTGTGTCTCTTCTTTTGCCAAAACCACACTGTCTGATTACTTTATCATAGGTCTTGAAATCAGGTAGGGAGAATCCTCCAATCTTCTTCCTTTTCAATTTTGCTTTGGTTATTCTAGTTCCTTCACCCTTCTATATAAACTTTAGAATCAGCTCCTTTGTATCTACCAAAAAAAAAAAACTTGCTAGGATTTTGATTGGAATTTGATTAATTGTTTATATCAGTTCATAAAGAATTGACATCTTAACTATACTGAGTCTTCCAATCTGTGAACATGGTATATATCTCCATTTGCACTAAGATTTTAACAAGGTTTTTGGTTAGATTATGGTTATTTTCTTTTTGCTTATTTGCTTACTTTGATAGTGTCTTACTTTCAATATTTATTGTTATTTTTAATTTAAAAATTGAAAGGCCTTTCAGTAGGCAATGGACATGGCAGATCAGGAGAAGAGTAGAACTGCAGATTAGAGATGTCCGTCATGGAGAGTTGGAACAGACCCATTTGCCAGCAGAGTGAGGGATTCCAGTATATAGATATGGCACCTGGAGAGTATGGTATGGGGTAGCTGTTGTTCAGAATCAGGAAGTACCAGGGAGAACAGGAGTTTCCAGGAGAAAGTCAGCCAGTGATGAGACAATGTCACATGCTGGTTCAGGGTCTGGGCATTGTAAGACGTTAGGAAGCAGGGTCTTAGCTATTGGGATTCAGGAGGGGGACATTCAGTCTCTCATTGTAGTAGAGATGGTTAGCACAGGCTTGGGATGGGAAGCAGGCATTCTGGATACTAAAACTGGAGTGCACACGGGGGGCTATGGGAGAGGAACAAGGCAGTAATCCAGATATGGACTTGACATCACTGTGGAAGGATTGGCCAGATCACTAAATTCTGAGTCTCTTGGAGATCTAAACTGAGCCTCCTGAAATTCTACTTGACTAAGTCCTAAATTGGTCCTAAGAATGGTACAGTGTTAAGCCTGAAGGTGGAATTCAAGTAGCCTCAGTTGTGACAAGAGGAGGAATGTTGGGGTAGAAAGCCAGGTGGAGCATTGCTCACTTGTTCACTTATTCACCCAGTATTTACTACATGAAAGGCATTCTTATTGTTATTGCTACAGTTGACAGCAATGCTGTCTACTTGTGGAATGAGCAGATAGTATGCCTACACACGCTTGAACACACCCACACATTCACACATGCATGTGCACATGCGCACATGCATGGGTGGTTGCACAGAAGGAATGGCAAGCATTGGCCAAATGCCAGCTGGGAAACCCACAGTGATACTGAGCCTTAGGCACTGGGAGCCCCATGGATCAGTTCACAAGGTAGCTGCTAACATCAAAGAGCACTGGGAATGTCTCAGAACTGGGACAAAAGTGGCTGTAACCCTGAGGTGTTGTGACACCAGAGAATAAGTTGATGCATTTCCTTGGGATTGAAAAATATTCTAGGTGGCATTTGAACAGCTGAGCCTAAGGACACAATGAATTGGCAAAAACTAGGAAGGGAATCTATAAAAAATATATTAAATAGTTCTTGATTTAGATAGCAACATGAATGGGGTAATTTTTTTTTTCCTTTTTTTTTTCCAACAGGAAAGGGGATTAGCAGTTTCTTTTCAGCATCTAAAAGCAAGAAGACAGCCAGTCTCTTGAACTTAACCTTTCTTATTATAAGCCCTTATCATAAACTATCGCTTTCTGTGTATCGATTTCTAGCCAGTGATTAACTAGATGTGACCTTAGAGCCTTGATAATAGCTGGGGGACTCACTCAACAGAGGGAAGCCTGCTAATTTTATGAACAAAGTAGGTATTTACAGACCCCTTCAGCCTCAGGCGAGTACTTTTCCATCCAGGTGGCATAAGAAGTCACAAACACAGAGCTCTGATGGGCCCCTGAACATGAGTTTGTGTTGACCATCAGGAAGGATGAGGCAGTCTAGGCCTGACTGGAAATGACTCAGTGCCAAAATTGTGAGACCGGCCAACTGCTATGGAGGGTAGAAATTCAATGCCTACATCCCCATATAATA
Source organism: Kogia breviceps (assembly GCF_026419965.1). NCBI lineage: Eukaryota > Metazoa > Chordata > Mammalia > Artiodactyla > Physeteridae > Kogia > Kogia breviceps. Next base: position 70,649,541 of record NC_081314.1, on the reverse strand, counting down.
AGATTACTGATAATAATGTCATTCACTTTTGCATACATTATACTTTACGATTTTTTTGCATCCTATATCATAATATTTTTTTCTCTATGATTCCATTTATATAAATTTCAAAAATAACTCAAGTAAACTATATTGTTCAGAGATGCACGCTTAGGTGGTAAAACTATACAGCAAATTAAGGAAATTATCACAGTAACGTCAGGAGAGCAGTGACTCTGGGGGGAGAGAGCAGATATGATTGGGAAGGGGCACACGCAAGCCTTCTGGGGTGTGGCGTGTTCTATGTCTTCACTTGGATGTAGTTTACACAGGGATTTACTTTACAATAATTTGTTAAGCTGTACATTTATGACCTATGCACTTTGTGCATGAATTTATGTCTTGCTTTACACACAACAAAGAAAAAGCTGAAAAAGAAAAGAAAATCAGTTTCTTTCCTTTGCGTCATTCCAACCATGACTGGTTGTTAGTTATTGAGATTCTAGGCTAGAGATGGCTAAAGCAAATGCAATATTTAACATGAGACTGCCTTAGTGGTATTTTGGATATATTGATCTTTCATATCCCTTAATTTAAAAATATCAATCTCTCTATATAGTCACAGTCTGAGAGACCCATGGAAGGAGTAGAGACTTGTTCAAAGTCACCAGCTAATGTCAGAGTTAGAACTCAATCCCAGGACTTCTGACTCTACATCCAATGCTCTTGGGTGATGATACTCATATTTTATTCCCAGCTTTAAAAATTCCACAAATATCTTTATTTCAAATTCAATTGAGTTGGGTATCTTGGCAAATGGTGGAATTGTCTTTTGGTTTTCAAACTTGCTTTAAAAGATAGAGAATGTTTGGCTCTATACTAGTTAGAGATGCCAAAGAAAGGTTCACTTAGTATTGAGAGTTAATCCAGTAGGAAAGATACGCCTGATTCCTAGTCACCACAGCGTCTTAAAAAATTAAAATCTTTTACATGTAAGATTCAACTCATTATAACATTTTTGTACATCAAATATATTATGTGTTCATTATAAGCATTTAGAAAAATTCAAGAGAGATAAAGAAGGAAATAAAAACCACCCACAATCCCAACGTTCTGAGATAAGCATTGTTAAATTTTGATGTTTTTAATGTGTTTGATTAAAAAGTGTTAGCAAAATTGATATCCTAAAAATACTGTTTTGAAACTTTTTTTATCTTAACAGTATATTATGAACCTTTTTTCTTATTAATAATTCTTCTATAACACATTTTTAAGGCCTGCACATTGTACAAACGGATGTATCATGTTTTTCAAAAAGCCAATTTCCTTTTGTTGGCTATTTGGTTTTTTTCCAATTACTTCTATTGTAAATAACATCACAATAAGCATCTTTGTAAATGAATCTTTGCATATACCCATTATTATTTCCTTACAGTAAATTCCTAGAAGTAAAAACATTGTGTGTGGGTCAAAGGGTATACACACTTTAAAGGCTTTTGATATATTTGCCAAATTACCTTTCAGAACGATTGTCTCAATTTATACTCCCACAAGTAATATATAAAAGTGTTTTCCCCAGCCAAGCCAATACTAGATATTCTAATCTGAAATGTAAAAAAAAAAAAAATTGTTTACTAATAAGGTTCCATTTTCTCCTGTGGTTTTTTAGCCCTCATGTTGATTTAGTCCTTTAGTTCTTCAAGAAAAAATGTGTATTATCTCTCTTATAGGAGTCCTGATGATCAAACATGAATTACAGGACTGAGATATCTCACCTGTCTATGCACATTTAAAATTTTCCACTTAAAACATGAAGGGAATCCATTATTAATAAAAAGGAGAGTGGATTTTTGTCTGTGTTAACACTACAGTTCTCAGTTGAATCACTTATTTACATACCTAATGCCCCATTAGGCGTTCTAAGCACACTTACATATTGTTAAAATACCTAATGATCATTCTTAGAAATGGGAAGTCAAACAAGCCCAGTGTATAAATTTGCCAGATTCAACAAACTCCTTGGCAATGTGCTTACAAGACCCTATGGGGGACAGCAGTCAGGAATAGGCTAGACATGTTAGCTAGGCTAGCATATTAGCTTATGAACAGAGCTGTTGATGCAATCATAATCTTCTTGCCTGCATTTCATTGACATTTTTTCTGAGCTTATGGTGATAGAAAACTATTTCCCACATTCCTACTGAGGCACTCAGCAGAACGATAGGCAGGTTAAATCCCCATAAAACAAATCTTGCTATGATGCGAATCTTTCTGTAACTGAAAGAATGTTAGGCCCCAGGTGGAATTCCATGCATTTGAAATATTTTTTGATATCATAAAATCCTAACACAACAAAATAATTGGGACAGTACTTTGGTTTGCATTCTGTTGGGATTTGACTTATTAGTGATAGCTTGATTAACAAGGCTTCTGGAAAGAAATCTGCTTTGATTAAAACATCAGCCTGGGGGACAGAAGTTTGGGAGAAGTATGGACTTGTTCTTTGTTATTCCAGAACTCTAGAGGATAGAACTAAGGTCAATAGGTGGAAACAGAGAGTCTGATTATAGATTTCTTAAGGAATACATTTCTAACAACCAGAACTGTGCCAAGAGTGGCTGACTTGTGCAGTAGGAAATGCCCCTTTTCCTGTAAGCATCCAAGCTCCTGCTGGAGGAGTAGGCAGGGAGGCTGAAAAAGAGTTTCCTTTACTGTGGGACCCAGGGTCTGTGTTTTTGGAGGGGATCACATAGACATTGTTGGGATGGGTTGCTCTACTGCTGACTGTTTATTAAGCAACAAGAAATGTGAGAAATTTCAAGTTCATATTTTTCAAAAGGCTTATTCTTTTTTGAATAATATGTTAGTCAAATACTGATTGCAAAGGTGAAAGCCAACAACAGCTGAGTTAGGCCAAAGTGACAGGTTAGATTACTTTCCCCAAATCTCAGAAACATCTATTTCTTTCTCACAGAAGCTTCGTTGAAGGCTGGAGGGTCCTCCAAGGCAGCTCTCTCTCAATCAGTGACTTAAGGATTTAATCTAGTTTAATTTTGCATCACACCTCTCTTAACATATGACTTCTAGGGTCTCCATGGCAAGGGAAGAGAAAGCATGGAAGATTTACATACACTTTTCTATTCTTTTACTTATGTCACTTCTACTTATTGCCCATTGGTCAGAACTAGTCACATGGTCCATTGTAGTTGCAAAGGAGAGTGGGAAATACAGTCTTCCTGTGTCCCTAGGAAGAGATAAGTGAAGTAGGTCTTGCGAACCTATAGCACTAGTTTTTGCTCCTGAGTTTTCTTTACTTTCATATTCTACCTTGAAGAAAAATAATGTGAACTTTATCCCATCATAGAACAAGCTGTAGTATGACTTACGCTTTACCACAGTTGCAGAAACTTTGTCTGGTCTGAGAAGCTGGGGATACGTTTTCTCCATGTGCATCCTTGCCCTCTTTCCTGATGCTTTATTTATTTGGAGTAGGGTTATCAAGAGCCTCTATATAGTTCTAATATATAGTTCTAATATTTTTCTGACTTTCAGCTCTGGATTCAGTAGTCCTGGGCCTTCTGAACAATCGCTGTTGAGGAAGAGGAGTGTATGAGTTTGCTAGGGCCATCAAAACAAAGTACCACAAACTGGGTAGCTTAAACAACAGAAATTTGTTGTTTCATAGTTCTGGAGGCTAGAAGTCTGAGATCAAGGTGTTCTTTCTGAGGGCTATGAGGGAGAATCTGTTCCATGCCTCTCTCCTAGCCTCTGGTGATTTGCTGGCAGTCCTTGGTGTTCCTTGGCTTGAAGAAGTATCTTCTTGATTTCTGCCTCCATCATCACCTGGCGTTCTGCCTGTATGTGTGTCTCTCAGTATCCAAATTTCTCCTTTTTATAGGGACAACAGTCATATTGGACTAGGGACCACCCTAATGATCTCATTTTCACTTGGTGACCTCTATAAAGACCTTATCTCCAAATAAGGTCACATTCTGAAGAAAGAGACCTGGGTTTAGACCTACTTTCCTTTTCTGAGTCTCTGTGCTTTAACCTATAAGAAGAGGAGGATGGATGGGTGGACTTTGAACTTCTAGCCTGATCTGAGCCTCTGATACACAGTTAGTGACACTATAAGATATAAAGACATCATGATAGAAGAATTCATGACTAGAAGGGTCTATATGGCTTTCTGAGTCCCTAATTTCCTATTACAGCATGGCTTAGGTGCAGGGAAAAGAGGTCACAAATTGTGGCTTATGTTTTTAGGGTCTCACCCTGGCAGGCAGGCTTTAATGCAATCTCTCTCATATACAAACAGTTATATGCACACAGCTTTATTTTTGAATAGAAAAAGGAGATTTTTTTAATAGAGTTTTTTGTTAATCCCTCCCTTCTTTTTTTCCTGGAAAAAGATGAAATCATCTATTTATTCTGGACCAATTACAAGCACTAGAAAGCACAGAAGGAAGAGAAAGCTTGATCACAAATAAATATACACTGGGGGAAGGGGGAGGAAACTGTTATTGATTGGCCTTGTAAAATCTGCTGCTGAATTGATAGCAATTTCTGGAAACGCCAGACATTTATTTTGTGTGGCTTGAACAGCGGAGATAATAATAAACATACTTATGAAGTGGGTCTCTTGACACTATTTCCTTGAGCCCCTTATAAGAGCACACATACATAATGGGTGTGATAGGTCTACAAGCCATAGTGAATAGACTTCAGATTTAAACCCCAGGCTGAGTTGCCCATGCTAGCCTCTCCACTGTGTTGGACGTAGCATTTGAATAAGTCTCTATTAAAGAAACACAAACAATTCTTGCATGAAGAGGTGGGAGAGGTGTCCTCATCGGCTGTGGAAAGGCAAGCCTGGGCTTATTCTGATGCTCACGGAAGAAAACCAGATGCTGAAACTGCTGGACCCTGCCCTGCCCTTCTGAATTTCTGGACCTGCTCTGTTCATTGTTTCTTTCTAACAATGGGCAGCATACCTTATCAGGATGCTCCCTCACCCCTACCCATCACCCTCACCTAGTCCCTTCTCCCACTCCTTGTGCAAGGGCATTTGATAACCTTGCCAGGGCCAGTAAGAAAAGGGCCTAAGAAAAGACTCGGGTGTAACCGAATAGAGAAGTTGCTCGGTGTGCTTCAGCATAGTAAAAATAATTACTGTTTATAGAGTACCTATTAGGTGCTATGTACTTTAAACTCATGACCTCATTTATTTCTCACAACAACATTTTGAATTATTATTCTTTAAGCAGTTTTTTGTAAGAAAGTGAAGCTCATTAAGGTTAAATAAGTTACCCAAGATCATGAAGTTGTTACAAAACTGAGCTAGATTTGAACTCAAATCTAATTCTAGATTATTTCCATTCTGCTTTTGCCTGCTGGTGTGTAACAGGGATTGTGGGAGGTGAAGTTACAACATGAAGAGGGCCTTGAATGCCTGGTGAAGGCACGTCAACATTATTCCTGTGCAATAGGGAATGTATGAAGGTTTCTTTGAAAATATAAATGGTATAATCAGACTTAAGTTATAGAGAGATCTTTTTGGTGCTTGTGTTTAGGATGAACTGATGCAGGTAAACGCACATGGTGGGAGACCATATAAAGGGTACAGTAGCAGATATGGTGGGAGGCAAAGAGGTTCAGACTAGGAGATGGACAATGGAATCCCCAAGAAGTTGTTCTTGACAGTAACAGGAGTGGCAAAGGTTTCCCCTTCTCCTTACTTTGTCTCTGGCTCCCTGCCCAGCTACCTCACCTTCTCCTATTTTGGGATGGTGGGAGGATTCCCTGGAGAATATTCATTCCGATCCTGGGCCTTTTGATGCAAAGTCAATGTCAAAGATGTTGTTGGATACGGATGCCTGCTGAGCTAGGAATAGATGGAGATCACTTTTCCATCCTGCTTCCTTAATACATCTCCATTTAGTATGGTGCTGCTAAGGAGAATTTGAACTACTAATTTGGATGGTGGGAGAAGATGTTCTTCTATACACTGGTAGATTTACAAATCCCTGGTTGTGTCCTGTCTCTTCACAATGAACCTATATTTTTATGAGATAGTCTTTAGGCTCTGAAAACCAGTCTTTCCCCTGAGATAGGGATTGGTGGCAATAGTGATGCTTTCCCTCCAATTACTCAAGGAACCAGTTCTTTTCAGATGCTAAATCAATCCCAGTTTCAAGAGCAGGTCCTGAAAAATAGCTCCCTAAATACCTGAAGAAGGGAAGTCAAAGAGACTTCTTGGATGAACTGTCATGTGAGGACCCATGTGAGTTAGTTCTTTAGATGCCTTTTGTGCATGTATTTTGTGTCATACCCTGTGCCGTGGCCTATGGAGGAAGCCAAGAAGAATCATACAGTGTTTCATCCTTCATAGTATAGTAAGGGGACATAAGTTCATGTTCATAAATAACTTGTATACAATTTCACACCACAGAAGTGCCACAGATAGTATAGGTCATAAGAGTTCCAAGGGAAATAGGAAAGATAGTTTGCAGTTTTTGAGTGGCCCTAGAATGAGAAGAAAAATTATTTTGAAGTTGTGGGGTATTCCCGGTGTAGAGAATGACAATAGCCAGGTGAGGCAGTGAGAAAGCACAGAGTGTGCAAGGAATCCCAGAAAAGAATCCAAATTACTGCGATCCCAAGTCACTGAGATTCATGTGACCTATGGAAGCGAAGAGTAAGAGATTGAAGAGATGGGTTAACATCAGGTAGAGAAGAGTTTAAACACCAGGCAGATGCAATAACTCTACATACAAAAATTTGACAACTTGGATGAAATAAACCAGTTCCTCTAAAACTACCACAGTTTACCCAATACAATATAGACAATTTGGATAGTCCTATAATTATACAGAAATTGTACTCATAATTTTAAAAACTTTAGATAACAAAATCTCCAGTTCCAGATGGTTTCACTGAAGAATTCTTTCCAACATTTAAAGAAGAGTTAACAGCAATTTTACACATCTGCTAGAAAATAGAAGAGGAGAAAACAGTCTACAATTCATTATATAAAGATAGTATCATCCTGATACTAAAATGACAAACACAGTACAAATAAAGAAAACTACAGACTAACATCCCCCATGAAAATAGAAGTTAAATCTTAAAAAAAAAAGGAAAAAAACCCAGAATGCAACAAAACAGAAAAAAATATAAATTAGAATTTATCAATTATGAAAAGAATTATGGACCATGACCAAGTAGGGTCCAGGGGTGCAAGCCTGGTTCAGTATTAAATAAGCAGTTAATATTAATCCACCATACTAATTGTCTAAAGAAGAAAAACCAAATGATCATATCACTCAATGCAGAAAAAGCCTTTGGTAGTCAGTAAGATTAAAAGAACAAGCAACCAGCTGGGAAGAAAATATTTGCAAATCACATATCTGTTAAAGAACTAATATCTAGAATATATAGAGATATCTCAAAATTCAACAGTTAATAAACAAACAATCTGAAATCAATAAAAGATATGAAGAGACATTTTACCAAAGATGACAAGTGAACACATAGAAAAAGAATTCAACGTCATTAGAGATCAAGGAAATGCAAATTTAAAACACCAGAGATACCACTATACACCTATCAAGAGTGGCTGAAATAACAAAAAATTGCAACAACACGAAGTGCTAGCAAGTATACAGAGAAACTGGTTTCATGGGAATGTAAAATGATCTCGTCTCTCTGGAAAATAGTTGGGCAGGGTCTTAAAAAAAGAAATAAACATGCAACCCAGCAGTCACACTCCTGAGCATTTATCTCAGAGAGGACTTATGCTCACACAAAATCCTGTACATGAGTGTTTATAGCAAAAGTTCACAACTGCTGTAAATTGGAAACAAATGTCTTTCAATGGGAGAATAAACTGTGGTACATTCATACATGAGATACTACTCAATAATGAAAAGGAATTAACTTGATACACACAACCTGGATGAATCGCCTGATAGAAATTATCCTGATAGGAAAAAGCGAATTCCAAAAGGTTACATATGGTGTGGTTCCATTCCTAATTGACAAGATTTTAGAAATGGAGAATAGAATGATGGTTACCAGTGATTAAGGGGTGAGGGGGTGGGAGTGAGAGGGAACTGGGTTTGTCTATAAATGGGCAACACGAGACATCTTTGCGGTGACGGAAATATTCTCCATCTTGACTTATTAACATCAATATATTGATTGTGACACTGTACTATAGTTTTGCAAGATGTTAACATTGAGGGTAAAGGGCGCACAAGCTCTCTCTGTATTATTTCTTATAACTACATATGAATCTATAAGTACCTAAACATAAAAAGTTTAATTAAAAAAATCGTTCAGAGGAGACCCAAACTAGGATGCTAATAGTGGTGCTGGTGGGGGGATGAACTGGGATTGTTCACATGACTCTGGTTGTTCAGCCTCTCTCCTGTCTTCTCACTTACTTGGTGAGGAACCGTGAGGGACTTCTCCACCTAGTGTCCATTGTTGCCTTGGAGTATTGTCCTTTTCAAATTTACTTCAATGACTTCTGGAGGCAAATCAAAGGGACATTCATAAGAGCCTTTGAGGGACCAAACTGACCTCACATTGGTCCCGGTTTCCAAGGTTGGAGAAGTCACATAAAGAAATTTTCTAAAACTCTCCAAGCCAATAAAGAAGTGGGTGTGGAAGCAGAATATGGGCATGAGCTGAATATGAGCTTGCCTGGTAAGCCCATTGGATTAATAAAGAAAAAGAGCAAAAAGTGAGAGAATGCTGGCTTCTGGAGCGGTTGGGAGGTCCTCGTCTCCCCTCTTCTTCACACCCATGTCTGCTCCCACACAGGCACTCCACCCTCAAGGATGAGTCAGGGTCAAAAGCAAGGGTGTTCAAATGTAAAATAGCTAGCTAGTGGGAAGCAGCTACATAGCACAGGGAGATCAGCTCGGTACTTTGTGACCACTTAGAGGGGTGGGATAGGGAGGGTGGGAGGGAGACACAAGAGGGAGGAGATATGGGGATGTATGTATACATATAGCTGATTCACTTTGTTATACAGCAGAAACTAAACAAAGCATTGTAAAGCAATTATACTCCAATAAAGATGTTAAAAAAAAAAAAAAAAAAAAAGCAAGGGTGTTATGGAGTCCTGAGTTAGGGAGGGAGCTTTTGCAGGCCTGAGCTGGTAGCTTGGATGTTCTATCCCTGTTGCTTGCAGGGGGCAGCTCTACTTGGAGGGCGACTGCCCTGGGAAGGCCTGAGGGAAGAAGCTCAGGGGGAGTTGTACTGCTTTCAGCCTGCAGCCTGAGCGCAAGGAGACCTGATGAGTCCCATCGGCCCAGGTCAACGGGAACTAACGGGGTCTGGGGGCCGGGCCCAGGCGTGTGATAATACATCGCTCCTCTGCTGGACTTTGCTGCTGCACGGCTCCCTCAGGAAGAGGTCACAGGAGTTATTGCAGCCTGGATCAAGATTCCAGATCTGAGAGAAGGAGAGAGGGAGAGAGAAATGGAGCGAGGGAGGGGAGGGAGGCAAAACAAGTGAACAGGATATGGTCTTTTTTCCCTTTCTCTTTCTTTCCTCATGCCTCTCACTTTTTCTTTCCCTCTCTTCCTTACCTAACTTTAATCCTCTTTACATGCTTTTGTTGTTGTTCTTATTGTTTTATTCTGCATTGTACTTCTTTGTCTAGTTTTTAGTTTTGTCTTCTTTGTGTGGTTGGTTTGGGTTTGGCGTTGAGTAAATGATAGTAGATTCTCCAGGTCAATGGCAAGTCTTTCTCACGGGCCTCCATGATGTCTCCCCAAACTCCACTCTCTCCTGCTTCCCCCTTGTCCGTCCAATCCAGCCACACCTGACTTCTCACTGTTCCTTGCACGTGCCAGGAAGGTATCGCTTCAGAGTGTTGGCACTTGCTGGGTTTTTTTTTCTTTTTTTTTTGCTGGCACCCCTCTCCGCCAACTCCATATATCCCCATGGCTCATTTATTCACCTGCTCATGTCTTGACTTAAACACAACATTTCAAAGAGATGGTCCCCGAATAGTCTGTGTAAAATTGTATCACACTCCTCAACACTTCTTACCTTCTACATTTTTATTCTTCAAAGCATGTATAACTCTCTTACGTACTCTGTATTTTACTTTTATCTCAGTCACTGTTGCAGTGCCTCAACTAGAATGGAAGCTTTAGGAAGGCAGGGCTTTTGCCCGTTTTGTTCACTATTGAATGTGCCTAGAACAGAGTGTGGTATAGAGTAGGCAGTCCATAAATATTTGACCAATGAAAGATGGGAATAAGGGAGAGAATAAAATTCTTTCTGGTGCTAGGAAGACATGTGTATATAATATGTAATTTAAATGAAATATATCATTAATTAATTTAATACTTTAAAATATATTTAAAATAAATCTAGTTTAAGTATGTGTGTATTGACAGATTGATTAAACGTCTGTGACCTTGAAAAGAACCTTGGACTGGAGTTTGAAGAGTTGGTGTCAGTTCTGGTGTGGTTTTTTTTTTTTTTTTTTTTTCTTTTTTTGCGGAACGCGGGCCTCTCACTGTTGTGGCCTCTCCCGTTGCGGAGCACAGGCTCCGGATGCACAGGCTCAGCGGCCATGGCTCACGGGCCCGGCCGCTCCGTGGCATGTGGGATCTTCCCAGACCAGGGCACGAACCCATGTCCCCTGCATTGGCAGGCAGATTCTCAACCACTGCGCCACCAGGGAAGCCAGTTCTGGTGTCTTTAAAACAGATCTGATGGGACAGAAGCATTTCATCTCCCCGCCTCGGTGTCTGCCCTTGTGAAATAGGTATAATGTTCCCTTTGTACCTTACAGGATTATCATGAGAATCAAATAAAATATTGGACAGGGGTGTGTAAAAACTAAAAGGCAAATCACACATACACTCAAACCTCTGCAGGGATAAAACACTGTTATATTAATGTTTAGTTATCACATAATGAAAGAATTCAGAATGTGATCTTCCTTATCCTAACGGTGATAGAAACGCATAATATAAGAGAGCTGGGTATTCTGTAGGACTTAATCTCCACACGATACCGTGAGGCTGTCTGAGGAACTTATCTTATGAAACCTGAGTGTTATTTGGGAGCTTATCAGGAATGTTTCATGAGAGGAAAGGAGAACAGAGCTCAACCGTGTCATGGAATATTCCTTCCTTTCTTCCATTGCCCCAAGCCCTGTGCTGTTGCATTTCTTGCTGTGTATTATTGACAGAGGAAATGCTGATTCATGGGTCTGAGTTACAGGAAATCTTGTTTCCTGGTGAAGAAACAAGCCTGGTGGTGCTGCCAGCATCCTCCTCTGCCAGTTTCTGCCACAGACCCTTCTCCCAGGCCGGCACGAGACAGTCTGACAAGGGGTAGAGCCAACTTGAGCTTAACCAGTGAAGTTACCTCCCTTGCAACAGAGTTTAGCACCATGCCTCTCTAGACCCTTCGGCTCTGACCCCACAATAATTTTCCAGCTCAGCTCCCTCCTCTTCCTTCTCATATCCTGAGCTGTGGCCACACATGACTACTCCCAGTCCTTTGTGAACACCTTATATTTTCCAGTCTCATTGCTTTGGCTCATGATGTGCCCTGCCTGGAATGGTCCCTGACCCAGTGTCGGCTCATTGAAATCCTACCCATGCTTTCACCCTGCTCAGCAGCTACCTGCTATGTGAAGCCTGCTAACTTTCCTTCTCTTTATTTTTATTCTTTTTAGTAAGGGTATTTTCCAATATGCACATAAGTGGACAGAGCTGTATGGTGAAATTCTATGTACCCATCTCCCAGCTTCAACAATGACATGATTTCTTTTAATTAGTACTTGATCTCTCCTTCTTTGAGCTCTTCTAGTAGCTCTTATGTTCTGTACTTAACCCATATTTGCTGAATTGAATGAGAAGGTGAATCGGTGGATTTAGAATGCTCTGTTTACCCACTTGCCACAATGGGGAAACTGAGGCCCAGAGAAATGAGGTGAGTCACCCAATGTCATAAGACAGGGAGCATCAAGCTGAGACCAGAGTCTTCTGAAGGACCCCATGGTCTAATTGGAAGACGTGAATAATACACTTATAACAAGTACATGCCACTTGGATCTCAAGCACTACAGGAGTTCAGGTTAAGTGATTAGTACATGCGTGTTGAGTGAATAAATTAATCTTCTATCCAATTGATTTTTTAAAATAAATTTATTTTGTTTATCTATTTTTGGCTGCATTGGGTCTTCGTTGCTGCGTCCAGGCTTTCTCTAGTTGTGGTGAGTGGGGGCTACTCTTTCGTTGTGGTGCTCAGGCTTCTCATTGCGGTGGCCTCTCTTGTTGCAGAGCATGGGCTCTAGGCGCGCGGGCTTCAGTAGTTGCAACACACGGGCTCAGTAGTTGTGGCACACGGGCCCTGTAGTTGCGGGGGGACCTAGAGCACGTGGGCTTCAGTAGTTGTGGCACATGGGCTTAGTTGCTCCACAGCATGTGGGATCGTCCCAGACCAGGGATTGAACCTGTGTCCCCTGCATTGGCAGGCGAGTTCTTAACCACTGCACCACCAGGGAAGCCCTATCCAATTGATTAATAAGATGACCTCTTAAGCTTTGCACGGAGCAGCACCCTGTCTCTCTCCGTGCTATAATCTGATGTCAACATGCTGAAGGCCTTGGAAATATCTGACTTATATGGAAAGAAAAGCCATCTAATTCTAAAGAACACTAAGAGTTTGTGAAAAGTTTAAATTGATAAGTATTCTAAAACAAATTCTGTGTTATTACTACATGGATTAGAGAGCAGGCATTTTGTGCCTGAAGAAAGTAACTGATTCTGAGTTAACTTGGACTGGAAAGTAGAGAGAGAAATTAAGGGAGTCTTAAGTTTTGTGGTCTGGTGTACTTGTGCCTTTGGTCATTTGGGAGGAAGGTAGGAAGAGAAAGCGTGGAAAGATAAAGCAAGAACTAAAAAGCCAGTAGGGGAATAATGGCAATTTTTCATCTTGATCCCGATTGGGCTTGAACCTGGATTTTGGAAGGACAGCAAGAGGTCATCTGGATGTCCTGTCTGAGATACCCTGACTTTACTGTCTAAATGGAAGGAAGGTCATGAGCCAAGAAGCTGTTGCCACTGGGGTGGAAAATAGAAAGTGCGTGTGGATTTTCCTCATAAAATGAAGTTAAAAAATAATTTGAGATCCTTTCCTTGATAAAGGTCTTTCGAATCAGATTCTTTCTAAAGGTCACGTATAATTAAGGCACAATCCCTGCCTTTCCTTGGTAAGGCAAAATGGGCGTGTGCTGCGGGGAGCTGTAGGGGGCTCTGACCAGGCAGCTACCAGGCCATCCGTCTGCACTATCGCACTGGCCCATGAAAACAGTGGCAGTCACGCCATGACCTAGGTCCCAAGGAGGCTGAGGCTCACCCGAGCAACAGACACAAAGAGATTTGTAGGCTGTGAAGTGCCTCACCAAGGTCATGACATCTGCCATGACTGGAAGCACAGGAGTAGTAATCTGATGGCCTTGGAGATGTCTCCGGGAGGCAAGAGGGCAGGATAAGGAGATGAAGCAGAGTTATTAGAATCGTGGGCTCATGGTTCACACTTCAGTGTGGTCCAGAGACTGGGTGAGGAGGACGTAGGAGAGGATTATGAAACTGTGGCCCTTCCCTATGTTTGTCTCTCTCTGCCGGTGTCCCTGTGAAGTTTATCATTAAAAGTGTGGGACAGAATACGTGGCTGTGTGCCTCTTTTAGAGGCAGCAAGTCGAGGGGAGGGTACTCAGGAGGAAGTGGGGTCCTGAGTGATGCTTTGAGTTCTCTAGGTGGTCTGGAATCGTGAAGAGAGGAAAATGGGTAGAATTTATGGATCCTGTAGGGAGGAAAGAGGATTTTAGGTTTAACGGGCAGATGGGTTGGGTGTGTTCCCATTTGGGCCGTGGGAATCCGTTCAAGTACAAGCAGGAACAAAATAATTGCTCAGAGGAGACCTGCGATAGTCACCAAAGATAGATAGGATTCCACTACAGCAGGTGATGGTTTGCCCTCTAAAATCCATAAGAACACACTTCCCTCACAAAGAAAAATATCCCTCCCTCCACCCCATAACACACATGCTCACCCGCCTGTTATTTGCTTAATGATTCTTTCTTCAAGGGGATATAAAGGTTAAGTGTGCCCGGCACTAAGTAACCATTACAAACTCCAGATGTGGCCCTCGGTACAGCCGATCTGAATTGAACACCACCGAGGGGCAGGGCACTTTCTCGGGCCTCTGAGGTACACAAACTGGAACAGGATCTGAGCCCTCAAAATGCTAAGGCCTTAGCAAACTCATGTGGTGTAGAGCCTTCACAGAGAAGAAGGAAAGGCGGGGCTTTCTTTTGACCCCTGTGAAAAATTCATCTTCTTCCACACTCTCTTTGGTAAGAGACATCAGTGTTTCCAAGCCAGACGCATTCATGGGGTAGTATGAAGGGCACGGTCCTGGAGGGCCTGGAAGATTTTCCATTACAGAGCTCAGGTGAAGGCCTCGGCCGCTCCGGGGGCCTGCCTCATCTGGGGGGAGTCAGGTAGGAAGAGAATGCTTTGGCTGTGCTGAGCAGATCTCATTAGCCGTGGGGTTAATCCTGAGGTTAATGTATATTCGTTAGACTTTTTTGTTTCCTGGTGTCGTGTTTCCACTCTTAAGCTGAAAGTTGTCCTGTAGACTTTGGCATGGGTTTAGCTGCATTCTCACTGAAACTCAAGGCCAGTTTGTCTGCGTAGGAAAGCTTCCGATGTCTTCCCGTAAAAGGATTACACCTGGGTGTTCAGGTCAGATGATCAGGCCCAGAGAAGGTACAGAAAGAATGAAGCTTCCTCACCAGTGTGCCTGTAGCTGGTGAACAAGAGACTCTCAGGGGAAACAGCCCTACTGTAGTGTTGGCTGATTTCGGCTGTGTAGGTAGTCTTACCATAGCCAACCTCAAGCTACCAACATGGTCACTGACTGTGGAGTTGGGAAGAGATGTCAAGAATCAGCTTTGTGCCCTGGTAGGATCCACCCCAGCACACCACCCGCCAGCAGTCAGAATGAGACACAGCGGAACTGGCTCAGAGGAGCAGGAGGAGTTGGAACCCAGAGACCAGAGGAGGCGGTTAAGTAGGTAAGTGTGTGGGCAGCGCCAGCAGCACATGAAGACAGACAGGAGATGACAGGCCAGGAGGCAGTCAGCACCAAGCCAACCATAACAGATGGTCATCCAAAGAGAAACAGCTACTGGGGAGGGGGAAGGGTAAGCTGGGACAAAGTGAGAGAGTGGCATGGACATATAGACACTACCAAGTATAAAATAGATAGCTAGTGGGAAGCAGCCGCGTAGCACAGGGAGATCAGCTTGGTGCTTTGTGACCACCTAGAGGGGTGGGATAGGGAGGGTGGGAGGGAGATGCAAGAGGGAGGGGATATGGGGAGGAATATATGTATACATATAGCTGATTCACTTTGTTATACAGCAGAAACTAACACACCATTGTAAAGTAATTATACTCCAATGAAGTTGTTAAAAAAAAACAAAAGAAAGAAAAACAGCTACTGTTCACTGAGCAATACTGTGGGTCAAATTCTCTGCATTGTCACTATTTTTCACAGCATCTCCGCCCGGGTATTTTTATTTCCATTTTACAGATGAGGAAATTGAGGCCCAGGGAGATTAAATGGCTGGTCATGTGAGATATGGCGGAGTGAGAATTCAAATCTGAAGTTTTTTTTCCCCACTACAGCATCAGGACAGGGGAGGCCAGGAATAAGACCTGCTCCTAAATGTGCCAGACAGGATATATGGCTGCTGGTGGCTGACTCTGATTCCTGGGACGGCTGACAGTTTTGTAGGAATGAGGGCACTGGTGGATTATGAAATCAGGGACTCAGTATCAGGGATGAGTCATTGAACCTAGGGTGCCAGGTCAGAGAGAGATGAACTTGCTGCTGGGTCATAGTAAAGGCCCTCAACCTTGGAGTGGGATTGAAAATTATTAAGTTGGGAATTCTCTGAATGTCATCTGACCAGAGTATCCATCACTAAATCCTTTTTGTAGCCGTTGGCACTTCTGAAGAAGGACCTTATATAGCATGACTATGGGTACCTGTGTTTTATACCAAGATGATGTCTACAGCCCTTTAAAACTGTAGTACAGTCTATGGAAGCTAATTTGAAAATACAAATGTGTATTTAATTAATAAATTACTTAGGACCCTACACAATTCAAAGACAGAGCTGAGGCTATTGTACAGCTATGCACTGTGTAAGGCAGGGGTCCCCACCCCCCAGGCCGTGGCCTGTTAGGAACCGGGCTGTACAGCAGGAGGTGAGCAGCGGGCAAACAAGTGAAGCTTCATCTGCCGTTCCCCATCGCTCCCCATCGCCCGCATTACTTCCTGAACCATTCCTGCCTCCCCCACCCCCGCCTGGTCTGTGGAAAAACTGTCTTCCGTGAAACCAGTCCCTGGTGCCAAAAAGGTTGCGGACCACTGGTGTAAGGCATGGAGGTGGGATGAGGGAGGAGCTGTGTGGTCCCTGTGGGGGATGCAGATCCAGTGAGTTAGATATCGAAGAAGGATGCAACAAAGTGTCTGGAAATTGGAGAGAAATGAAAGCCTAAGGATGAGATCCAGAAGGAGAGAGGGAAGAAGCCCACCCTCCAGGTGGAGGATCAAGAAGGCCCAGTTCTGGGAAGAGCCTGTGAGGCCTCCAGGGACTCCACGTGGGGCTGGCTCGAAAGGGAAGCCTGGGTGGGAATAAGTTGCTGAGAAATCAGGTTTAACTTTACTGGTATTTCTTATCTGTTTATGTTCTGAAGTTTCCTTCCTGAGTAGGAGAGTTTAATCATATCTCTTCACTTTCAGTATTTGTGTGTGTGTTAATTGCGATGGCACTAGGTGGGAAATTCGGATATTATTGGAAGGAAAACCCATAGGAGATTGATGGTGGGACTCTGAGACGTGGATTTCCTGTCTATGGAGGACTAATCTCCCTTCTCACTCTTGGGTGCTAGTGGCCAAAGACTGTGCCATGCCATGGGCGCTTTCATTTGTGACAACCACTCTATGAGGTAGGTTCTATTACTATCCTCATTTTAAGTCATAGACAGGAAAGGTTACTCTGCTAATAAATGTCACGGGGAGGATTTGAACCTCAGGCACTCTTCAGAACCCAAACCTATATTATTAGGGCAGACCATAGGAAATGGTCTTTTTTTAATGTCTTTTTATTTTTTTAATTTTAAAAAAATTTTTGGCTCCGTTGGGTCTTCGTTGCTGCACATGGGCTTTCTCTAGTTGTAGCGATCGGGGGGCTACTCTTCGTTGTGGTGTGAGGGCTTCTCATTGCAGTGGCTTCTCTTGTTGCAGAGCATGGGCTCTAGGCACGCCGGCTTCAGTAGTTGCAGCACGCGGGCTCAGCAGTTGTGGCTCACGGGCTCTAGAGCACAGGCTCAGTATGTGTGGCACATGGGCTTAGTTGCTCCGCGGCATGTGGGATCTTCCTGGACCAGGGTTCAAACCCGTGTCCCCTGCATTGGCAGGTAGATTCTCAACCACTGCGCCACCAGGGAAGCCTGGTTTTTCTTTTAGATTGAATATTTGTAATTCCATATTGTGCTATTTTTGACTCTCTGGATACTGAGAGTGTCCTTGAAGTAACTAGATCTTGTTGTTACAGTGAGCAGACCCAGGAACCGACCTCAGCTGCAAGGTGGTGGTGTCCTGCCTCTTTTGTCACACATGATGCCAACAGTGGGAAGAGAACTTTTTCGGTAGCAAAGGTGATGAACGTGTGAGATTTTCAAACCTGCAGACGTGACTTGAATGGCTTCCCTTTGGGTAATGGACACTGGCTACAGACCTAGAAAGGGATCGGCCACAGGGTGAACTACTGGAGAGAACTAGCATGGTTTCCAGCACATGGTGTCGAGCAAATGGTGAGCAAAGAACTCGTGCTTAGGTATGACTTCACACTGGGATGACGTAAAAATATGGCTCTCCCCCGTACATTCACCATTCAGCAACTCAGCCTCTTGGCACGTGGTAGAAATTGTGGACCAGAGCAAATTTTGGCAGGGCAAATGGTGATGAGGTGGAAGAGTCAGCATTTGCCCAAATGGTTCTTCCACTGGCTGAGCCAGGTGACTTCAGGAATGTTGCTTACACTTCCTGGGGCCTCTGTAAAGTGGGCAGGCTGGTTCTTTCCAGCTTTCTCTCTCGACGGTTGAGAGGATCTTAAGAGCTTAGAGAAAGTAAGTCTTTGTGAGCTTAGAAAGACAAAAAAAAAAAAAAAAAAAAAAAAGAAAATTGTCTGAGGTAGAAAACAAAAGGTTTAATTTTGTAGGAAAAAGAGGGAAGCAATATGGTGGCTGGTTTGGAAGTCTGGACAGGCTCACTACTAGTGGGACAGTGGATGGGTCAAAGGGGACAGTGAAAAAGCACTCCTGACACTTTGCCCAAACCTGGCCCAGGGCCTGGATGTCTACAGAGGCCACATCCCGTGCTGCCGGCTCAGTGCCTTCACCTGCTGCAGAGGGTGACTAATTCGAATGCCCACCACCACAGCTGTGGGCTTCCTGCCCCCGCCTGCCCCCCGGGCCCCTCTCAGCCTCATTCCTCCCAGCCTCCTCCCTTTGCCCCTTTTTAGAACAACTGTGCATAATCTGCTCTCCCCTTCCTTCCCCCTGCCCCAACACTCCCACCTGCCCCTTCTGATTCAGTGCCAGCAGCTGGTCAGTGAGCAGAGCCAAATCAAACAGATGTGTGTGGGATTGGCCGGCACGTGTCATTGGGCTCCCTGTCCAGACCCCTCCCCGAGCAGGGCTCTCTCTCAACTGGTCAAAGTTTGGGTGCCCCTTTTCAAGGGCACTGCAGGGCTTAAGTCGAGAAGTGGTCAGATGCCTCTGCCTTCTGACCCTTCTCGTCTTTCTCCTCCTCTTGCAATTCTCTTTTTCTTAGAGCAGTATCCTTTCCCCTTCTTGATTGCTTGTCTTTTATTCTATTTTTTATTAAAAAACATTCTTCCTCATTAATCAAACTCATGAGCCTTTTAAGGATTACGTTAAAAAAAGAAGGCAGGACACCTTCTTTTAAAACAGTTTTTAAAGTTCAAATTCTCATAGATTCATAAAGGATATCACAACAGGCCAGAAACCAGCCAGAAGAAGAATAACAGCTGGTCTTTTTCACCACAGCCCGTCCCAGCCCAGGATCTTCAAGACATCACTTCCTTCCTTCCTTTCTTAGTCAGTGGCATGCAAAATTCATGGTAATTCTCAGAAGCAGGTACCCTTGCAAGCAAACATCTTTGATTTTTCTGTGCAATTGGCTAATTCTCCTCACCCCCACCTACCTGTCTATGTGGGGATGACTTGAGAACAGCAACAATTAACCCAAGAGAGCCCTGTGACAGATCGAAGCCCTCTGGGCACTGAAATCTTGTTGAAAATAAGATTAGCAGGTCTAGCATAATGATACAAAGATTGCTCTGTGTTTTCAAGTGTGTTTATTTTTTTCTT
Source organism: Kogia breviceps (assembly GCF_026419965.1). Lineage (NCBI taxonomy): Eukaryota > Metazoa > Chordata > Mammalia > Artiodactyla > Physeteridae > Kogia > Kogia breviceps. The sequence goes on along the minus strand of NC_081314.1, from coordinate 70,630,045 downwards.
AAAAACACAAGAAGTGAAACAGCCTGCATTCTAGCTGAGAAACAGTCCCAACAGAAATGCTAAACAACAACAAAATAGTGTAATGTCATACAGATTTTTCTAAAATAATGGTCTTAAAGGTTGATAATGGTTACTGGCTACCTGAATGTCTCAACATTCCACGGCCACGCATGCCTTTTACTTTTGTTAGATGAATAGAAAATGCAAGGTTACTGGATTAGGCCTTGCCTAGTTTTCTGAATATCGCTTAAGAGAGTGTTCGCATTTGAGAAATATTAAATTATAATAATGTGTTTCCCATCTTGCCCTGACTTCCAGGAAGATCAGAGTTGAATCTAATGCTTAATCGAACAATTATATTAGCCTTTGCCATTTCTTTTTGTTTTAATCTCAATATCTAGTTCTATCTTTTTATACCTCAGTGTATATCTTCTTTAATGTTATAAATTGTTCAAAATTCTTTTTTGGAAAAAAGGATGATATACTAAATATGGGGAATTCCATAAACATGACTTCTAATAATGATGAAGATAATCATTCATGACACTTCACTTTCTACCTTTAATTAGCTATTTATGTACTTGTCCTGAGATCCTCATTAGACCTCAGATTCCCTGAGGGGAGAGCCACCAGTGTCCCGGAATCTCCCCTGGGGTGGGTGTTTAGTAAGATTCTGTTGGATAAATACAGCCTGAGGATTAATTTTAGGGGAAATAGAATGAAGTTTTCTTCCCCTTTCTTTTCCATTCCATTCCATTCCATTCCTTTCCTTTTTTTCTTTTTTTGTTTTCCTTAGAGAAAACTCCATTGATGTGATCTTTGCACTCAGCCAGCTTGCAGCTAATATATGGGGATGCTTCTACTGTGCCGGGTGAGGGTGAGAAGTTATTTCCTCCTCCTTCCCCTTTGAAGCCCATCGTAAATTTTTCTTTCTCTGTATTGTTCTCTCCCTCTTCCTGCATCATACTCAGTAATGTTCTCCTACATAAATAATAACCACTTACATTTACATAAGCACCGGTAACAGTGGCACATTCCTTCCCAAAAGGATTTGAGATGGCCGGCTTAGAGGATTTTTAAACTATACAATGCACTCTCAGATGCCATCACTGTTATTAGCTAATATTTATTGCATGCTTGCCATGTGCCAGGCACTAGGCAAGGGCTTTTTGGACACGACCTCTGTTAGCCCTTACTGTAATCCTATGGAGAGGCGACCGATAATATCCCCACTTTCAATGCGAGGAAACTACGAGGCTCTGGAAATTGCCCAAAGTGGCACAGGCGGGAGGGTGCAGGACTGGGATGGGAACCCTGACCTCCAACTGGGAAACCCAGGCTCCTAGCCTCTGAATACATATAATTCCTTTGGGTCACTGTTTCAACCCAGTGAAATGGGTGAAGTGGGGGTGATTCTCTCTGTCTTACAGATAAGCCGAAAGAGGAACAATGTTTACCGAGGCCTGATGATGTCCAGGGCTTACAGTTTACTCATTTGGTCCCTCCAGTCATCCTACAAGGTAGACATCAATTTCTGCATCACAAATGAGGGAACAGAAGCTTCGAGTGTTTAGTTAACTTGCATTGGCACTCAGCCGAGGAGGCAGGGTTTGAGCCCGGTCACTTTGGCTCTAAAGTCCAAATTTTTTTTTTGTTTTTTCATTGTACACGTGGAGGTACAGCCCAAGTGCACACGGTAGTTTCCCCCCAAAACCAAAAAAACCAACCAACCAACCACCAAGTTCGGTCAAACTAGAATTCTTTAAACTGCCCTTTTCAAGTTCTGGTGTCCTGCTGGGGTCAAAAAGTGCAGTGTCTGTCTGGCTACTGAGTGTCTTTCCCCATGTGACCTTGAGAGGGAGGGAGCCTCTTATTATGACTTGACAAGGCGAATGCAATTGAATTTCCATCTCATTCAGAACAGAGAGAGAATAGCTTTGGGAATGAGGCTAGTTTGAAACAAGGGCTCCTGAAGCTAATTAAAAGCTAGGCTGGAGCTGTGCTTTTCATTCCTTAAGAATGTTCGACCTCATTAAATAGGAAAAATCAAGTGGAATTTTCTGATTTTTTTTTTTTTTCAGGTTCTGCAGGGAATGGGGACTCTGAACCAGCGAGACACATGACTACGGCTTTCCGGCTTTCAGTCTGCACGGTGCCAGCATCGGGCATCCGCATCGCTGTTGAGATGAAGACTTACCCTTCTCCAGTGCTTATCACCCTGAAAGGATCGCAGCTTGGTAAAGCAGACGCAGAAGGACACAGGCTCCTTGCTTCCGGCTCCGGTTCCCCAACCCTCCATCCCCCCTAGTCACAGGGGGTGGAGGAAGCGTCTGTGGGCTCCATACAGTGAACCAAGTGGTTGGTCTTCATAAAGGCCCTGCCCACAGACACCTGGAGCTAACAGACACTCGCAGGCATGAGGTTCCAGCCAAAAGGGACAGAAAAATTCACAGACTCTCCATGTGGCTTCTGGATGGAATAGAAGACTCCAAAATGGACTTAGAACTCACAGTGGGAGCAGCGAGTCAGGGGCCATATGCTCAAGCCACAGAGTTGCCTGGGACTGCAAAGATCAGGCTCCCAGAGGCTGAAACTGGAAATCTTTAGGTTTTGATTTAAAAGTTTCCATTGATGGGGCACCTACTGAGTGCCAGGCACTGTGCTAGCAGCTTTGCGTCTATTGTATCTAATCTTTCCAGCCACCCTACAAAGTAGGTGTTATTATCCTCATTTTAGAAGTGCGGAAGCAGAGGCGAAGGCTACGATTTCCCTGTTCATGGTTTTTGGTCTTTACTAAGTTAGTACAGCATGATCAGAGGAGTCCTAGTTTTACAAGGTATCAGAACTGGAAGGGATGGTAGAGGTCACGTCTGCCATCTGAGGATAATGATGAAAAAAGATCCAAAGTGAGAAAAGTAAATTATTTTGCTCAAGGACACACAGCAGAGCTGGCATCTCCTCCTAGGCCTCTGGGCTTGCCGTGTGGACCTGTCTTGTCTTCTCCGTGTAACAGCAGGGGAACACGGAGATGTCATTGCTGTCTGGGAGGAATGGAACAAATGTCAAGGCCTGTCTGCCTCTAAGCAGTGATCACCACAGACATGGCCGTTTTCAAACCGATTCTCACTTGATCTGCTCCACATTCCTTAAAAAGGAGGGAAGGGGAAGTTTGGACGTTTTGGAAGATGAAGCAACTTGCAGATGATGAAAAGGGACATCCGCGTCTATCAAATGTTTTAAGCCCCTCAGGAGAAAGGTGCAGGAGGAGAGTGAACTGTTTTGGTATGTTCTTATTTCCATCATCTTGTGATTTAGGTGTCACACACTGGGAAATCTTCCTTTCAGGACAGTAATGAGTTGCTTTTTTCACTCCTTGGTTTTCTCCAAACTGCTTGGGGTTGCAGTGGAAAGCTCTTCTAGAAATGTCCCTGTTTCATCTCACCACGTCTCTAAGGAGTGTATAGTCTACATTCACAGCCATAACGTAAACCCCAGTCTCTTTGAGCTACACACAGGATTGCCCAGATGCGGGCATCTGGCAACTCAGAAATGGTTCTATGTGCTGGGGTCTGGCTGCAGCACCGTGCGCAGGATGGTTAAGAAGCATTAGGGCTGAAAGGGATCTTGGAGGCTATTTCAAACTCTTATTTTCTGAATCACATGGTACCTGTTTTTCATTAAACAGTGGCTTTCAGAAATTCTCAGGGATTGAACCTGTAAGTATAGTGACAGTCAGGGTCATTTGCAAAGGCACAGAATAAGCAGTTTAGATGCTTGGTTCTACTTTTCACTTGGAATGTTCTTTATGAGCCAGTTTTATTTATCTGTTAAATCGATACAATACTGGATGAACACAGGTTTTAAAATGGAATGAAATATAAAATCCACACAAGTCATGGTCCCTTCACTTCAGTCACTGGCTGACTTGCTGGTCCCTGAAATTACGTCATGACAATGCCCACTAGAAATAAGACTAATAATTTCTTCAATTTGCTATCAGTGCTTTACACTCTTATCACAAAGGACTGGAAGCTTTGAAGTTAAACTTTCAGATCTACTTTCCTGCTTAACCTTCAAAAGCACCCTGCAAAGTAGATGGGAAAGGGATCTTTATCCCCCATTTTGCAGATGAGCCAACTGAGGCACAGCCAGGTGAAATAATCAGACCAAGCTCACGCAGTGTGTTAGACACAGGAATAATGGGTCTCCTGAATTCTGATCAAGAATTCTTTCTTCTGTACTACATAGGGTAAGTGTTTAATGCTCCCAGATTTGGAGGATATGTTTGGCCACTAAAGCTTTCTCCCAAGATAGGAAAAACACCTGGCTGCCGCCTGCCCCACCGTAGTAATGACTCCATACCTCTTGTGCACTCAAGCTTCCCTGCCTTGATTCACTCTGGTCCCTCTGATGGGAATGCCCTCTCCTCCCCTTCTCCAAATGATCGGCTCCTCCGAATTCAGTTTCAGGCCAACTCAAATCATACCTCCTCTCCACGCGTTCCCTGATTAAATTCCTTTTCTATGTCTTTGCCTGCCTTTGCTACAGCACGACAATGGATCCTAAGCAGTAGCCAGGCATTTCTTATGGAGTCACAGAAGGAAGAGAAGCCTGTGACCAACTAGAAGGCCAGCTTGTTGAGATCTGGAAGCAGGCCTTTGTTTTTGTATTTTCATCACTTAACACAGTGCCTGGAATATAGTAGATATTTGACCTAAGGTTGTCCAGCACCTGAAAAATAGGCTGCTCCTGAAAAGAAACAAGGTGACAGGCAAGGGGTGATGTAGTAAAAATGGAAACCAGGATCTCAGCCCTCAGATTTCAAGGTGGATTTCTCGGGGCTATGGATAAGGTCCTACAGTGCTGTGCATCTGGGATGGTTATGAACACTTTGGAGGCTGAGGGACTTGGAACTTCTTGTGAGATGGATCTACCAGCAGTTCCTGTTCTGAGTGAGTGCGAGCCCACTAATGCCTTGAGGGCTGAATACTGGTGTGACATGTACTGTTGCCTTAGACCAGATTTTTCCTTCTAAGTGTCAAAAACAACTTTAGATGGAGAAAATGAACTGAGTGGGGTGAAAAAAAACCTATGAGTCCCAGAATAACCTCCAGCTTGGTAATGATTTATCCTATTTCATTGTTAATTTTGCAATTAAGCAAGAGTACTTTATATGCCTGAATAACCCATGGACCTTATCTTAATCAAATTAATGTGTCTGTAACAGAAGACTGATTCAGTGTTCAACTATTAGGATAACAAATGATGCAAAGCCCAAGTTTTCTCTCTCCTCCCCCAACAACAGCCAAAAGGTCAACACGAAAGGTCAACTGCCTGAAAGACTGTTGTTTTGATGACTGATGTGAGATTCTATTGGTTAAAAATGTGAGAAAACTGGCTACCTCCCCTCCCCCCCACTTCAAACCAACTGTATGTATGTGTGACAGTGTGTGTGTAAGTTTGGATGAAAAAAAAATTGTGGTTAATTCTTCTTGTTGTGTACTTCCTGCCACTGACATTTGTTGCTGCTGCTGTGTAATGACGTTGAGGTTGGGTAGGAAAATCAGATGCAAATGACCTATTTACTTATTCCCCAGTTATGACTACCCTTCTCAACTCCTGTTCTTGGAAAACCTGGAAAGCAGAGAAAGGGGGTCAGGAAAGCCAGCTGAACATGGCCTTGCCCTGAAGCAACCCCTAGAACTTTAGGTCATCCTAGTTGATAAGAAATTTGAAAAAAATACGATTCTGTTTAATAAAATGGTATATATTTTTAAAAAATTATAAGTTACGAATAATGGCTTTTTAATAAAGACTTTTGTGGTTTAGGCCAAGGACCAGGATTTATGTCTCCCCGGGCTCAATTCATCAGCTTTTACAGGGACTTCAGCAATATTTTACCATGCTCATCCACTCCATTTTCCACAATTAGTGGGGTAATTTTAAAATATGTTAATCAGATCACATCTCTTCCCCGTCTCAAATCTTTCAATGGGTTTTCATTCCACTACTTAGAAGAAAGTACAAAGTTCTTGCCATAGCTTAGAAGGCCCTACGTAATATGGCCCCTGCCAGGGAAAGTGGTATTCGGGGCGGGGAGGATGAATTGGGAGACTGGGACTGACATATATACACTAATATGTATAAAATAGGTAACTAATAAGAACCTGCTGTATAGCACAGGGAACTCCACTTTGCTATACAATAGAAACTAATACAACATTGTAAAACAACTATACCCCAATAAAAAAATATGCCCCCTGCCTTGCTCTCTGGCCTTTTCTTTTTCCCTGCCCCCCTTGAGACACTGGCTGCTTGCTTTCCAGCCTAAGGGCCTTTGCACAGGCTGTTCCTGCTGCCTGCTTGTCCCTCCGCTCCTGTCCTGGCTCACAGCATAATGCCACCTCTTTAGATAGGACTTCCCTCACGCTTCCCTATGCATTCCCCTCTCATTATTGTATCATAACTTGTAATTTTATATTTATTTCTGTGCTGAATTTTAATGTTATTATCTGTTTTCTCACTCGTCTATAGGCTTTATATCTGCTTTGTTTGCCACTGTGTCCAGTTCTGGGCCTATCGTAGGAGCTTAATTAATATTTATTGAAAGAAAGAATGGGCAAACCATTGACTTTCATAATACTTAAAATTCCTTAGCCATAAAATGGGAATAGTCATCTTTATTCTGTGGCTAGCTATGGAATTCATTTTGATATTTGTTTTGCACTGAACTTTGAGATGTTAGGATATTGGTTGGACGTGGAAGGAATGTGAGACTGAGAGTTTTGTTTTTTGTTTTTCCTTCTCTGTTCAAAGTTCACTGGCTCATGTGGCAGGGATTAGACACAACCCCTATTCTTCATCCCGAGCCTGGCAAGGGTAGCCACTCCATGACTGGATCTCCTTTCCTTCGGCCCCTTTGGTTAGTGTCTCTGCCTTTAATGAGCCAGGTAAATCATGGGGAACATGTAAGCCAACTGTTCAAGACTTGCTCCTCACTGCTCCCTCATTCTTTAGGAGCTTCTCATTTACTAAATAACCCTGGATATTTGAAAAGAGGTGCACAAAAAATGTGGGAGAAGATATTAAGTACAGAATGCCACTGTTCCCCCCACCGTCTCTTCTCAAAAGGCTTTATCCAGTCCATCTAATTTCTGCTCGGCCTCCCTTCTCTTCGTCCCTTTCCAGCCCTGGGATGCCAGAGCCGAGAGTTCCAGGTGTGTTCCTGCAGAACCCATGGCTCTGCTTTCTTTTTAGCCCTGAAATTTCTTCCAAGGTGGATACAGAAACCTGAAAGAGGTTGAGAATAAAAAGAGTCAAAAGGAGCTACATGTCTTCTGGAAAGCCAGTGAATGTCTCTGAACTTTAATTTATCTATAAAATGGGAGTTTAAAATACCAACCTAACAGCACGATTTAAGAGTAAATTAAATCACATACGTAATAGTATTTTTACAATGTCTGATACTCAATGCTCAATAAACATCAACTGATTATTCATCAACCACTTTCACTTCTCCCTGCTCTTCTTTGGCCGCTCCAGAATGCATGTGATTCCTTCCGCCCCGGAAGGGAGGAGACTATCATTATGTTGGCCCACCTGTTTGTCAAGAAAGTGGGAAAATGGGTTGAGTTTAGAAGATGAATCAGTTAGGAGCATTGACCTCACATTGGATTTTCCATCTCAGCTCTGTGTGTGCGCTAGAATTTAGCCTCTAGAATTCCAGTATGCGGAGGGGTTTTAATGGTAAGCAAATTCAATCTCCCCCACTCATTCATAACTAGCAATCTAGTGAACAAAGCAGTCTTTGTAGAACCATCCCACTGTCTGACTTTGCAAACATGCTCATTTCCACTTCCCAAGGGAGAAAATCCTAGAAAGAATGTGAGATGACCAGATGAGAAAAAAAGAAGATGCCACCCAACTACTAGCAAATCCCACCATCAAAATAGAACCCTAAGCTTGTTATGTTCGCCTAGAGAAAAATAGCTGGGTTCTCAATCAGGAAGGGTTCTTTAAAAAATCAGTTCCCTTCAAAGAGTAGGGTCCCTGACCATCTAGAAGCTAAGTGGATGAGGGATGTGGCAAGATGCTTGTAGAAGACCAAGGATCTGCCTTGAACCATATGATGCCTGCCTGGGCGGCATGACTAGGCTGGTGACATTTGAAAGGGATGAGAGAACTTCCTGGTTTCCAGCTTTTTCTCTCCAATGCTGTGTGCTTTCCAATAGAACTTGGTCTTCCTCATTCTGCCTTTGTTTTTTCCTATGTCTACTATGCAGAATTCTGCTAAGGTTCTCAGGCTGGGAGAAAGCTTCTGGTTCTGTGCCAGACTCCTCTTCTGGGACTCCCCCTCCTTGAAAAGTGCAAGCCTGGGGACTTCCTTGGCAGTCCATTGGTTAAGACTTCACCTTCCAGTGCAGGGGGTGTGGGTTTGATCCCTAGTCAGGGAGCTAAGATCCCACATGCCTTGCGGCGAAAAAACCAAAAAAACATAAAACAGAAGCAATATTGTAACAAATTCAATGAAGACTTTAAAAAATGGTCCACATGAAAAAAATCTTTAAAAAAGAGAAAGAAAAGCAGCAGCCTGGAATCAAAGAGTTGGCCCATTTGAGTCAGTGGATCTGAGTTCACATGCCAGCGCTGCCATTTACAGCTGTGTGAACAGTCACCTTACTTGTCTGTGCCACAGTTTCCATATGGTAAATGGAGGAAGGTGGCGTCCACCTCACAGAGCTGTTAGGGGAGATTACGTAAGACACTGAAGAGTGCCCGGCACTCGGTCAGCTATCAAGGCTAGTTGGTTCCCTTTCTTTTCCAACCTCCCCTTACTCCACCATGTTCTGTGCTGTGGAAGGAGCCTGGCAAACCTCAGGGACTATGGGGAAGACTGAGAAGAAAAATTTCAGGTGGAAATGGCCTCCGGGACTTCAAGATGTAGGTGAGGAGCTCTGTCTATCAGGTTAATTTCGCACATGAAGGAGTCTTCTCTTGAACTTGTACCGAAGTTTGGTTGTGCAGGACTGGGGCATGGAAATAAAATGGAAGCTGTAGACAACTTTCCTAGTCCAGATTTATGGTGCTACTTTGAAGTATACCCCAAATTCCAGAGGAAGAATTCCATTTCAAAACTATATGATTTTTATTTTTCCTCTGGCTGAAAGTGATCTTTTCAGCAAAGGAGCTGGAGCATTTGAAGTTTATCAGTTAAAAGACTTGTGTTGGGCTTCCCTGGTGGCGCAGTGGTTGGGAGTCCACCTGTCGATGCAGGGCTCGCGGGTTCGTGCCCCGGCCCGGGAGGATCCCACAGGCCGCGGAGCGGCTGGGCCCGTGAGCCATGACCACTGAGCCTGCGCGTCCGGAGCCTGTGCTCTGCAACGAGAGAGGACCGTGTACCTCAAAAAAAAAAAAAAAAAAGACTTTTGTCATGGCAGTATTAGAGCAAATGAAAAGACATGCCCACTTTGTTGACGTTTCAGTGGAGAAGACAGAATATGAAGTAAGTAGCAATGATTAATTGAGTGAGGGCTCTGAGAAGGGTAGCACACTGTGCCCTGAGAACACATAGCAGAAGCACAAACCTAGTTTGGTGGAGGTGGTTGCGGGGGAGGAGGACAGAGGTGTGGTCAGGGGAGGCTTCCTGGAGGAGGGGCATTTAAACTGAGACTTGAAGAGTAAGGAGAGGAAATCTAAATGCAGAGAGTCAGAAAGGTAGAGGAACCAGCATATGCAAAGGCCCCCGCAAGCAAGGTAGAGCCTGAAGGACGTTTGCTTGGTCTGGAGTAGAGGGTAGTAGGTAGGATGAGTCAGAGAAATAGGCAGGGGCCTGCTCATGAACATTCTGGGAAGCCAAGCTCAGGGGTATAGACTGTATCCTAGAACCAACCAAGTGTTTTCCTCAAAGAGTGATTCCTAATCAGCAACGCTGGCTGCTGGGTGGGGCATATCTAGACAAGTCAAGCAAGAGAGGCATGTGGCTCCGATTCAGGCAGTGATAACGGAGAAGGAGAGAAAAGGAGGGACCAAGAGATGTTTAGGGGGAACATGGGCAGGAAGCGGCAGGGGGTTGGATGTGGGGTGCTGGAGGAGGAGGGAGGTTGGAGGAAGATACCTAGGAATCAGTCTGGGTGAGGTTTAGTGAGACAGTAACCCAGAGCAAGAAGCAGGTGCTGGCAGAGAAGGGGTGACGTTCAGCCTGGGAGCTGGGTTGGGGGGTTTTAGTGTGTACACAAGAGCTAAGGTGGAGATAAATATTTGGAGGTTATCAGCATGTAGGTCATTGTTTGTCAAATTATATTCCAGGTACCACCTGCATCTGCTGTATTCGATCAAAAGAGATGACTGGGGAAGGCTGGGATAACGGCTAAAGAATTGTTCAATATTTTGCCCATAAAATGAGCAGAGAGAATATAAATTTGAACACACTTAACTGGAATGGTGTCTGAATATTCCTGGTGTGGTGAGATGGCAGAACCGCTGAAGAAGCGGGATGGGTTCCTTTCCTCTCCTTCTCTCCTTCTTGTTACCCATTCCACACCCCCTTGGCCCCAGCGACACTCATTTTGTTTGTTTTGTTTTTGGGGGAGGAATGGTACAAATGAAGCCCAGCCCCATTCTTTTTTTCTTTTCTTTTCTTCTTTTTTTAGTCTAATTCAGGACAGAAGAAGCTTTCATTGAAACAACAGATGTCATCTGCTTTGGTCCTTTGTGGTGGTTTTATTTTATTTTATTAAAAAAAAATTCTCCTGCAGATGAGGGTAATTTAAACATAATGAAGAGGCAACAAGAGACCTCTCACAGAGAAGGCTCAGATTCAGTCTGACTCAGGGGAGGGAGACCAAACAAGACACTGTCCTGTCCACCGGACTCCCCTCTGTAGGGCCCCAGCAGCTGCATTTCAGATGCAAATGGGAGAAGAGGGTGGGAGCGGAGGAGGGGAGGGGAAGGGCCCAGGAAGCTGACATGCAGGTGTTGAGGATTCCAGACAGCCCTGTAACAACAGGCTCTGAAAACACAGAGCTCACAGACAGAGCGGGCTTGAGAGCGCTTGCTTGGAGGGCTCAAGTGGCCCCGCAGCTGCATTGGACATTCCTTTTCAGAGCCATCAATGGGCCCTGTATTGAAAATATGAGAGCCAGCAAATGGCACGTTCGGAGAAAGGAAACGCTTTGGGAATGGAGCAAACACCAGGCTGAGGGGGCTTCTCTTTGGCCGTGCTCATGATTGAAATCCACGAACAGGCATGAAATAGATATTTGCTGTACGACACTGGCATCCTGGGGCTGGAAGGATTCCAGGAATCGAGTCCATCCCTCTCATTCTGTAGACGAGAAAATACATGGCAGGGGACTGCAGGGCTCACCGCAGGTCACACAGTGCGTGAGAGGAACAGTTAAGAGCACAGAACCGAGACAGTGGCATCTATGGAGCCCTCTCTGTGCTAGATGACATTCAGTATTTTGTGCGCATGATTTAACTTGCACAACAGACCTCTGAGAGAATTTTCATGATTTCTGTGTTTAATATGGGGAAATTGAGGCTTCAGTGAATTTAAAACTTGTCTCAAGTCAAAAAGCTAATATGTCATAGAGTCATCATCAGGATTTGAACCTAGATGTGTATGTCTGATTCCAAAACTCATGGCTTTTTTCATTACACTTCATTCCTGATTCCTGGGCAAGTATTCTTTTCTTTCAAGCACACACATGCACACGTACACACACCTGTGCATATGCAAATATTGTTTCTATTCCCATATATGTAAAATGCATGAATATATATATATACATACACACAAACACACACACGTATATATCTTGAAATATGAAACTCTTGACTTCAAACATATAAATATTAAACTACAGCATTATTGAATTCAGCTACGGAAGAGTTATGGTTAAGACCGGTAACAACCCTTTGCACTGTGTCTGGCACAAAGTATGTAGTCAATAAATATTTGCATTTGAATTGTTCCTTTACATTTGAAAAGGTGCTTTTCCTTAGAGACAGAACCTAGTGTCTGCTGGTATAATTACTCCTATGAATCCTACATGTTTGCATTGTGCCTGTGTTTATAAGACACATTCACATGTATTATTAGCTCATTGCATTTTGGTAATACCTAGGTAAGGAAGGTAAGCAGGGCCACTGGGGCCATTTTATAGATGAGAAAACTGAGGCTCAGGGAGATCAAATAATTGCCCCAGAGAAAGCTGCGAGGTGAGCTCAAGTCTGCTCACGCCAGCATGTTGGCAGGAGCTGTTTAGTGAGGGGCAGCTAATGATGGGGGTCAGAGGAGGAGAGCCATCAGAATACGGGTGCACCTGTCTTATCTGCTGAAATATGCTGTGGTCCGATGGGTAGACCTCCAGATTTTCAGACAGATGACCCAACACTCTGTGGGTCTGTGAGTGTGGGGTTGGTGCTGGGAGGTACGGGGACCATGGAGATAAGACCTGGGGGTGGTGAGACTGTGTGGGTGACTTCCTTTGCACAGATGTGTCACCCTCTTGTGCCTGCCTGAGGACTGTGGCAATGCCTGTGTGAGTGCCCACAGACAGGCACCCACGGGGGTGGATGATGCCCATGACTTGCTGGGGATGTGGCTAGAGTCCTGGCCTGTGGTGGTTTCTGGGTCCTCTTGTATAGCACTGGCTTTGAGCAGTTCTGTGATTTCAAGCGGAGCTTCTGAGACGAGCCACATTGAGTGTGGGTGGACCCACAGTCCCACTGCTTCCTTGGGAAAAACAACTCAGCAATATCTCCTACTAATGAGTGGGCCGGGAGTGGGAGCTGTGTTATTTGAAGGATGATGCTGTATAAAATCTGAGGCTGATAGAGTTGTAAGGTACCTGGATCAGATGCCTATTTTATGGATGGAAACACTGAGGATCAGAGGACAAAAGTGACTTTATTATTTCATGCTTCTCTTTAATATTTTATTTATCCAAAAAACATTTGTTACATAGGCATTCTGTGAAAGCACCTGCCTCCAAGCATCTCTAAGTGGAGGGAGACATGTATAAACAAGAAGTCACAGTGCCAACGGGTGCTTAGTGAGAGTGACCATGGTTTGAGAGAGAGCTCAGAGAAGGAGGTACCAGAGCATTTCTGAGTATCTGAAAGGGCCACACAGAGAAGATGACATTTCAGCTGAATCTAGAGAGATAAACAACGTTGCCAAAGGCAGAGAAATGCTTACCTGTGGAAAAAACAACATGTTCAAAGACCCAGGGGAGGAAAGAGTGCATGTGATACCAGGACTCTGAGGGTTAGCTCCAGTCTAGGTGGTGTCTCTGTGCATAGGACTTGTGAGGTGGGATCAGCAGACGAGACCAGAAGGTGGGCGGGTCCTGGATCCTGAAGGGCTTCATACACCAGACTGAGGAGTCTGGGCTGTTTCTTGTAGGAACTGGGGAAGCATTGAAGGATGTTAAGCAGGGTGATAACAACATAAGAAGCGAGGTTTGGACATAGCATTCTGTGAACAGTCTGGAAAAGACTGAAGAGAATCAGGAGTCAGGGAGACTAGTTAGAAGAGGCCAGAAAGAGTCGTAGGGAATGATGACAAAGGTCCAGCCAGAGTCAGATATAAGTGGGGAAGGAAAGGAGGACATGGAGTGAGATATTCAGGAACTGAAATTGACGTAGATCATGGGGCGATGGGAGTATGGGTAGAGGAGAGGCCCAGGAGGGGTCTACGTTGGCTGGTTGGGTAGATGGTGGTACAGCCAGTGAGAAGAGGAACTGAGGGAGGTGGGCGGGAGGGGGGACATTTTTAAACTTGTTGCATGTGCAATGTTTGGGGATATCAAAGTGGTAATGTAGGTGGGGAAAACAGTCTGGAGCCCAGGAGACAGGCCCAGTTTGGCAATCAGGCAGCTGTCAGGATTAGAACCCCTGCACACTGATTTTGGTGATATGGAACACTTTTTAAAAACCAGTTCATCAAAAGTGGTATTCAAATGTGGCTCAGTCCTTGGGCTGAAAGCCTCCAGAGGGCAGAATGACACCCAGCATCTGCTCTGGAAGGTCCCCCTGGGCTGGAAGGGTTTAGCGCACCATGAGGTGAGGTGCGGAGGGTCGTGAGAGGGTGCACAGGTCCCTGCCTGTCTGCACCGTGTCAGAGCCTGGAACCTACCAGGACCACACACCTTTATCTTCAAGCCATCCTTCATCAGATAGGGTATTCACTCATTTCCTCTCTAGCCCCCGTGCCCTTCCCACCAACACTACCTCCTCACCTTAGTCGCTGGAGCTGAGCCATCCCGTGAGCCTCTTCCTGTCACCTTCCCCTCCATCGGGAGGGAAAGGGTTTGGGCAGGAGCCACTGGGCATAGGTATTGCCATCTGCTGGCCAGATTGGAACAAGGGAATGGGTCTCAGACTCCAGGTTCCAATCCCTTTTCTATCGTTTGCTTCCCAGGAGGCCGAGGGAGAAGGCTGGCCTTCTCTGTGACTCCCAGAAAGGAAAGGAGAAAAAGGAACTAATGTGGGCTGAGCCCCTCTGGGGTGTCAGGCAATGCCAGACATGTTAACACCCATCCCCCGTCACAGTGGCCTTAGGACAGGGGTGTTATCCTCAGATGGGGAACACGAGGATCATGAGGTTAAGCCATTTTCCCAAGGTCACATAGCAAGTATAACTGAATGATTTCAAAGCTCACACTATTTCCACTACATTTCTCTACTATTGCTCTATCATCTCTGGAGGGAGGATGGCATTCCAGTCAACACATGTTGAATACCTACTACGTGCAAAGCATAGCCCCAAAGTGGTTAATAGAGGCATTTTGCTCTTGAGAAGCTCAACATGTCACGTTGGAAACCCTTGATCCTTTGACTCATTCACTCAATATAATCTGAGCACCACCGATGAGCAGAGCCCTCAGGGGGCCCATGGAGATGGAGGACACAGGGGCTCAGCCCTGGCACACTGTAACCCTGACCTCAGGATGCGGTGGGAAAGCGGAGGAAGGGATTTTTTCATATTCTGTGAAGAGTTCAAGGAAGATTTCTCAGTTATTTTCTACTGACGTCAAGGTTGAGGCTTTTATAGACAAAGAACGTGGGGAAGGGAAGCCAGGGCTGAGAGAATCACAAGCACCCTACAGTGAGGAAGTATAGGAAACAGCAGGTATAAAGGAGAGTAGCATGGCTTAGCAGATGTTGGGGAGATGTTGGATTGCTGAGCTAAGATTTCAGAGCCCCACTGACAAGAGAGAATTACTAAAGATTTGAGTACTTGTGTCCAGCTGACCCCTCAGCTCTTCCTCGTATTCACTCCCTTCACCGCTCCCTTGATATCAGGTGCTGGGTGAGGGCTTTGGGGGACAACAGAGAGTAAAAATCAGGGACAGTCTCTGCCATCAAGGAGGTTAGAGACCCATATCAGAAGGTCACAATTCAACGGATGTTTGCAAACTTGGATTGTGTTCGGAAAGAAAGGAAGATGGTGTGAGAGACCATGGGACAGGGGGACGTGTTTTGGGGGGACAGTGGTGGTAAAAGGAAGAGCTGCTTTGAAGAAATAGCACTTAAATTGAATATGAAAAAGTACCTAGGAGTAATTAGATGGTGTGTGTGTGTGTGTGTGTGTGTGTGTTGAATGGGTGGTGGAAACGGGGTAGAGGGCAGAGAATATTATCCCAGTAGGATGGCATTAACAAAGAGGAGACAGATGATATAACAAGCATTCTAGCAAAAGAAGGATATGCAGGATGGTCTGGAAGCTGTTGGCACCATGTTGGGATCCCTGAATCCAGTTATTGAAGCCATGCCCTTGTGCTTCTCCCGAGGAACAGCAGCCGTGTTTGGTCTTGGTGATATTCCTGGGTTTTGCTCTATGACTAGGACCTTTGTGTCTCAGCATCTTCATCTGTAGAGTGTAATGGAACTCACCTATGTACTTTTCAGAATACTGATACTAATAAGAAGAGACAAAATACAAGTTATCTATAGACATTTCCTGAAGGATTAACAATTTGGAGTTGACATAAAAAGTCAGAAAAGAGCTTCAGAGTGTTAATTAATCATACATGCCCATATGCATGCGCAGCCCAGGACTTAATGATGTCAGCTACTAGTAGACAGGTGTGGGTCTTCATTTCCATATCCACTTATCTCTAAATAAAGAGGTGGGATTTGAATAGAAGCAGGGCATGGACAGCCCTACTGTGCTTCTTAGGAAGCTCCTGAAAAGAGACCGCTGCTTTCATTTCCCTCCATTTCTTGCACGCTTTTCCTTCCTGGGCTACAAAGGGGATTCAGTTTGGAGCCAAAGCACATCAGACACGAGGATTAGTGTCTGAGCTGGGAGGAGAATCCAGATTTCCACAGCACTGAGCTGCCACTTTCTGAGAGCAGAAGCCCTGGCAGAGTTTTCCAGTTTGTTGTATAAGAGCCTAAGAACACTTAGACCCTGAAAACTTCAGAGACCAATGAGAAAATGTGTCCATGTTATTGAGCAAATTCCCATCCCTGAGAGTTTAAGGGCAGGGACATTCCTCAGAACATCAGTGGGCATTTTGGCCTCTAGCCTCGGTTCTGCCACATATTGACGGTATGACCTTGGACACAGTCACTTCCTGGATCAGAGGCCCTGTTTGCCCAACTCCAAAACAAGGTGGTTGGTCCAAGGTATCTGACCTGCTGTGTTTCTAGGACTTGAAGCCCTCACAGAAAGACCCTGGGTAGTATTGAACCTGGTTTTGGATCACTGTTTGCCTGTGTTTGCCATTGGAAGGGCTCTCTTTCCTGCTCGCTGTTGTCCTATCACCTAACCCCAAGCTGCAAATAAGGTTTTTTTCCACACACTTTCAGTACCAGCATTTCACGGATGGCTTCCACATAATTTCAAGATTTTCTGTTGATGAGGGCCCTGGGAGTCTGAACTGATGCCAGATTAAGTTTCATTTATAATACAGGTAGTACAATGATCAGTCAGGGCAGGCTGAGTTCAAGGTGATGGATGGCATGATCAAGGAATAGCTGGGTAGGATGGGCAGATAGGTTTGGTCTAAACAACCCCTAATTAAAGCTTTCCCCTTCACCCCCACTATCCAATGCTCTCCTTCCAGCTCCTGACCGAGAGTGAATTTCCCTGACAGTTATAAGTTTGCTTGTGAAATTTGATAAACTAAAACAAAATTTACAGTTCTACGTGTTTATGTAATGTAGTACAATACATAGTTATATATGTATATATGTATTATAGACACACTATATATATATATACCATATACATATACACACTATATACATATATATACATACGTGTGTGTGTGTATATATATATATATATTTTTTTTTTTTTTAAATTTGACTTCTGTATATACCCTGATTTTTTTTTTTTTTTTTTTTTTGCTGCACGGTGCGGCTTGTGGGATCTTAGTTCCCCGACCAGGGGATGAAACCCAGGCCCGCTGCAGTGGAAGCGGGGTGTCCTAACTACGCTGGACTGCCAGGGAAGTCCCTCCCCTGATTTTGATACAACTGTGCTTCCTAGAGCCGTAGAAAGTGGTAAAAGCCCCAGTGCTGTAAGAAAGCCTTATTATGAAGGAGCTTTCTCACCTCTCCAAGACTTATACAAAATAAGAAAATAGACTTCGTCCTCCTGAATTGTATCAGGGTAACCCCCAGCTTATATTGTTTTCTTTGGACGCTCACGATAACCCTGTGAGGTAGGTTAGTCTGGATGAAGAAAGAGATCTTGGAAAGTCACCCACGTAGCAGGTCACGGCACTAAAATTCAACTGCTACCTTAAGAAAAGAAAGAATAATGTAATTGTGTGCCTCTCATTATGCACCTGTTCATCCAGTTTTGCAGATGAGGAAACAGAGGTTCCACAGCTGATCTCCAAAGTGCTCTCTGGTTTGTGACTTGGCTTGGCTCTACTGAGGACTTGGACAGATTCCATCACACGGTGGTGCTTCTTTTTGCTCCTTTATGAGCGTTACCATTCTGGTGAGACAGCTTTAGTCACGGCTTGCATGTCTGTCATTCTCTGTCCCTTGGAAAACACATTTCATGGTCCAATAGAGCAGAGTTTCATCCAATAGCACTTTGACTGGGTGGCTTCAAAGTGTGGTACCAACCTCCGGCTGGGTTTGGGGCAGTAATGCATAACAGTCTGGTAGTTAAATTAGAAACAACAGTAACACAACAGCCAGGTTTGGTCCAAAACCTTAATGATCCCCAAACCTCACGCTGTAAGTGGAAAAAATAGAAGGGGATGGATGAGTCTGTGATTCTGTAGAATTCCTACCTTGTTCTTCTACAGCCAGACAGAGCAAGAAATCCCATTTAGCCATGGCCCCAAATCCCACTCTGTGGTTGAAAAAACTTGTGCTCTGTCGACCACCTCTCAAGTCTCAATGCTGACAGGCTGGGAATAAATGGGAATAATTAATTCTAAAATTATCCCAAAGACAAACCTTTTTTTTCCAAAGATATGGGTTGCTTTAATGTCTGGAGTGTGTGGTATTTGGGTTTTTCTTCCATCATTAATGAAATTATACATCTAGCTCAGGTCCCAGGGCTCTAGGGTCTCCAGAAATGGAGTGTCTCATTTCCAGGTCAGCCCTCGCGTGAGTGCCCCAATATGACAAGGCAGCGGACTTTCAGAGTTTAATCCCCTCAGATGCTCTGACCAGGGTGGCTTGGTGTGTGGTTCACCTCAGGACAATGCAAACTGAGCTATGCATTTACTGTAATTCTAATCAGATGACTCTATAATTGGAAGAACACCAGTGGCATTCTGTCTTTGGAATCTTCTCCATTAAATGACTGAACGAGGGCCAGGGGACATTTGCTTGTCCCAAATGCAGGTTCTGATAGAGATGTTGGGATCTGGGTACTATGTTCCATTCTGCAATAGGATCAAGTTCTTCCTTTGTTGGTAAGATTCTAAATCAGTCTGGAATTGGCACATCGTGTGTATAGCAGTCATTTCCCCTCTGCTTTCAGTAAAGTCTGGCCAATTGCTCTTCTAATAGTAAAGAACAAGTAAAATGAACACAGTGTGTGTGTGGCAGGTAGGTGGGAGATCTGTGCATAAGCTTCATGACAGTGACTGAGCATTTTAGATAAACATTTCCAAGTCTAGATCATAATCATATGTGGTCATGGTTGTCTAAAATAACAAGAATAATAATCTGAATTTCTTAATTTCTCTGGATACCCCTGTTAGAGATAGAAAGAAACATTAAAGACAAATGCATCGAGGAATCAGTTTGTTGTATGAACTTTGCAAAGTATTGTGTGGCTTTGGGAAATATAGAAATGAATCAGACCTAGACCCTGACCTTGAAGGGCTCATATTGGGAGAGAGATATAAATCACGCTCATAAAAATTATAATCCAAGATAGAAAGTACAAGGCCTGTGGCACTGGGACTTAGAGAAAGGAAAGATCACTCCCTCGTGGGGATATCTAGCTTGACTTCTTGGAGGAGGTGGATTTTGAGCCAGACTTCAAAGAATGGGAGGGATCTGGTTCATGGGAAAACCAGGAGAAGAGATCGTAGGAGCAAAGCTGAGAGGGGAAATGTGAGGATGTGGGGACTGGTGAGGGTTGTCTTTAAGCAGCCAGGGTGAGGAGAACTTTATGCCCAGGGTCAGGAATCTGGGCCATATTCTTTGTCAGTATTTCTCAACACTCAAGTGCAGACCCATGGGGATCTTATTAAAATACAGACTCTGAACACTAAGTCTGGGGTGGGGCCTGAAATTCTGCATTTGGAATAAACTCCCAGGTGGTGCTGAAGCTGCTGGTCTGAGGACCACTCTAAGCAATGAGGAATCACTGAGGATTTTTTTTTAAGCTTTTAAAAAAATTTTTATTTTATATCGGAGTATAGCTGATTAACAATGTTGTATTCGTTTCAGGTGTACAGCAAAGATCATTGAGGACTTTAAACAGTAGGGAAGGAGTTGCTGTTATAATCAGCCTTACACATCCCTTTAAGGAGATATTCTGAGGTTGCTCACACACACACACGTGCGCGCTCTCACACACTCATACACACACACACGCGCACACACACACAACTGGTACGGCAAGCAGGGTTCATGTGAGCGTTTGCTTTCTATCCTTCTTTCCTCAATTGTACTGACTCAAAATAAAAATCCAGTTAGAGGGTGAAAGTGAAAAAGAGGTGGAAAGATAGTCAAGACCTGGATTCGAGAAACCAGATAGACACAAACCACGGTATAAATGCTGTTTTGGCTTCAGAAGTGGTTTATTCTCCTAAACTGTTGAAGGGCAGAAGTGAGCTGATGAGTGCCTTTGTATTTGAAAGCAACTTAAATACTGGCCCTCTGGCTTGGTCATTAATACAATTTTGCAATATGATGAAAATACTTTAATTGTACTACAGATGAAAGAATAGAGATTAGAGTCAGAAGATCTGACTTAATCCTCTAACCTTTCTGGGTCTCACATGAAGTTCCTCATCTAGAACATGGGAGAATCATCCTTTCCCTGGTCAGCTCTCAGTTCTCCATAAAAAGCAAATGAGTCCATGGGTATGAAGGTTCTTCTTAGACTGAGAAGTGCCTTGCAGGTGAAGAGCTTGGCAGGTGCAAGGGCCACCTCTTATTACTACAGATGGAGACATTAGTCTTTGCTCTTGGGAATTGCTGGTGGAATGACTTAGCATGTATGGGGAGGGGCCTGTGACAGCTTCATGGGCAAGGCTCCAGGTACTAAGGTGTGCGAGATCCTTCCGTGGAGTTTTCATCCCCTGTCACAGCAGGATGTACCTGCAGCCGGTGGGTCAGACTTGCCCTCGCATGTGGTGGTGTAGCTTCCTGTGATCTCTGGGGAAGTGTTATCAGCAGCAATATTGCTGTGCAAAGCATCCTCTGGGAGTGACTTTGAGGCCAGACTCAGGTGCTCATGAGCTGTTGCCTGAGTTATGTCCTGTGTTCTCTGCTGCCCAAGGAAGGTTTTTCTGGCTCCAAACCCAGAGCCGGTAATACTGGCAGGTGGGGTTATTTGTTAAATAAGGGTAGAGTCAAGAACATTAGGGCTCCAAGGGCTAAGAGAAAACAAGCAAGACACCAAGAGGCAGTCTTTGGGCCAGATAGAGAGGAAGGCAAAGAGGTGGCATTCAGGGTATGTGGGGAGAGGAGAAGATAGCTCCTGAGAGCCAAACCTGCAAAGTCAATAACCTGGACCAGGAAGCTCATTTTTAGGGAGGATTCTACAGCATTTCATGCTTGATAGAATTGGGTGTTCTTAAAACAACAGACATTAGAGATAACCATGGGGGTCAGGTTCAATCCCTTCATTTTGTACATGTGGCAACTGAAGGATTTAGCAGGGACTTGCCCTGGTTAAACTCTAAATTAATAGAAGACCCCAGGGTGAATGCCAGGTCTCTTGATTACCTGTTGACGTTTGAGAAGGATCATCCTTTTTGCCTCTCTTGGCCTCAGTTTCTTCATTTGGAAAATGAGGGGAATGGAAGAGCTGTTCTTTCCCTTCTATAATCTTCCAGCTCAAGTATTTGATGAGTCCCAAGGACCCAGACTCAATATAGGTCTAGGACATTTCCCCCTACGGGCTGTGCTCTGAGGAATCACATCCTCTCCCCTTATTCTTCCTCAGGAATCTGTAATAATGCTTAATTCTTGCTCCCAGACTCACTTTCGCCAGAGGAAATCAATAGATTATTCAAGCGGTTGGACCACAGGATGATGCCTGGGCCTAGTTTGTCAACCAGGTGGCTCTGGTGAGGGAAGTCGTATGAGTCATTGTCGGCCAGAAATGTAAATCTACCCTGAGGCTTCCCTTGAAGCAAAATTTAGGTCATTAATAATAGTGAACGTTACAGCACGTTACAGTTACAAAGCACTTTACATACCTCATTTGTTTATCACAACTATTCAGAGATAGGTGTTATTGTTATGCCCATTTTACAGATGAGAAAAATAGGCCCGGGAGGCATGGTAAAACGTTCCTAAGGTGACAGGAAGTGTGAGTGGTCAATGTGGGACTTAGTTAAGTCTTTGGACTTAATAATCCGTGCTCCATGCACCACCTCTCTTTACATCAGGCTTCCTACTGCCAATTCAGCCTCCATGGAAATAAACAACAGCAAGTAAGGTCAACCTGCTCAGAGTCATTACCATGAAGAAGCAATGGTGGCAGCACCCGTGTGGGTATGACAATCATGGTGATGGACCCGGGAACAGACCTAGGGGGGCTGACAGTTTTACTACCTCTGTCCACCTACCCTGCCTCTTTCACCTTCCATTCCTCAGATGGAAGCCCAAGCCTCCTGATTTCCAAACCAGGGCTTTTTTTTCTTTTTTTCTATTTTGTAAAACATGAAACATAATTCAAACTCGTAAAAAGGCTGATGAGAACTGTAAAAAATATCCATTGTGGTAAACTTTCTTGCCGTTAGCCAAATATTTCCAATTCTATCCACTGCTGGGCTTGTAGTGGGATTGTACTTCCTGGCCCCCGTGAGCAAGGGAGGACGATGTAATTAGTTCTGGCTAATTAGTTGTGAGAGGAGGCGACCATGTCACTTCTAGTCTGGAGCGTGTAATTGTTCTTTCTTTTCCTTGGCACAGCTGCCAGCAAGAAGGTGGTGGCTGCTCTGTTAGCCTTGGTCCCTGAGTGACAGCAATAAGCAGAGTCCCTCTGTTAACCCACCACGTGTGAGCAAAAAACCAAATCTTTGTTGTTTGAAGCTACTATGATTCCGCTTTTTTGTTCCTGCAGCAAAACCTAACCTATCCTGACTTTTATATTCATGTTTCTACCACCCTGACTTTGAAGAACATTAATGTTTTCTTACACCTGCTTCAGCTTGTAAAAGAAACAAACATCACCCAAAACAATTGAGTCTCTTTCTAGCTTACCTCTTCCCAGCCCTTTCCCTTGTTCCTCCAAACAAGCACCATCCAAAGATGGGATGCCTCTGTCCTGTCCATGTTGGATACGTTTACTCCATAAATGTGTCCAAGACAATAGATAGTGTTTCATGTTTCTAAAATCTGCATGAATGATATCATGCTGACTTATTCTGCAAATTACTTTTTTCATTCAATATTATTTTAAATATGCTGATATTGGTACATAGTTCATTCCTTTAACTTCTACATCACATTCCTTTTTATAACTGTGTCACAATTTATGAAGCATTTCTCTACTAATGGGCTTTTAAATTTCTTTTACTTCTTATAAGCAAAGATGCAGTGAACATCCTTGTGTAAAGCTCTTTGTGTATATGTGCAAGAATTTCTCTGAGTTGTGAACCTGAGAGTGGAGTTTCTGGGATATAAGATATACATATATATAGCCTCAAATTTAGTAGATATTGCCAAGTTTCTCTCCAAAGCATCTGTACCCATTTGTAGTCCTATCATCATGGGTTTGTGTTTTGCTATTGCTTTATATCATTGTATAAACACTTCATATTGTCAGACTTCAAAAATTTTGGCTAATCTGATGGATGTGAGATGGCATCTCTTACTTTTTAAAATTTGCATTCACTTGATTGTTAGTGAAGTTGAGCTTCTTACCATATGCTAAGAATCATTTCCTTTTCAGCACTGCGTGTTCATATAGTCTGCCAATTTATTTCTATTGTTTTTTCTTCTTCTTATGGATGTGTAGGATTCCCCCCCCCCATATTCAGTGTATTAATCCTTTGTCAGTTACATATTTTGAATATGTGTCTGTGACTTACTTTTAATTTTGTGCATTGCCCAGTTCTCATTCTCTTGCAAGCCACAGGCTGCCTGCTTCTGGACACACTTGTCTTTTCAGATCACAGCAACAATATAGTGAAAGTGGCTTAAAGGTGTATTTGGAAAAGCCCATGTGAATAAATGTTCCCTGACTCTAAATACCTGTAGTAGGCTAAGGAATGTGTTCTTACAAAAGATTCTGTGAAGGACCTATTTTGCTTACACAAGGATCTCATTTGCTAATATAATTGTGTGGTGAAAGCAAAAGAACCAGGTGTAAGTGGAAAAAACCTTAGTCACTAAGGCTTGTTTGGGCTGCTCATGGCTGGATACCAGGGGTGACATGCTCCCCTGCCACAGTGAGTCCTGGCATGATTTTGCCATGATTTTGACATTCTGTAGCCCCAACATATGTGGGAGGACACCTGAGAGAAGTTTCATACTCAGGTGGTCTCTCCTTCCCCCACACACACCTTGGAGAGCCGTTGCAAGGGTGTGATAATGGCGAGGCTGGGACATGTTCATCAGAGGTAGGAGAAAGCAGTGTCTTGGAAGTGCTTCTAGATTTCCAGTGGGGAGAGTCACTTTCAAGCTTTATCTCTCGGTGCCTCAGCTAACCCCAGGGGAAAACCTTAGCTAAGGACAGGAAGCTCAGAGCACCCAAAAGGATGACTACACAACTCAGGTCTATTTATGTCTGCCTCTCACGTGTCCCTCCGTCTCTTCCCCAGGAGGCTGGGCTGCGCAGGTGCTCTAAGGATGCCTGATGCACCATCACTCCCTAGGAAACCAGTGGGCATGGCAGAAGCCGAGCTCTGGGATCAATTACGCTGGTGAAACTACAAAGGCAAGAGATGAGCCAGGAGTGTAGTGGCTTAGGAACGACTTTCTGAAAAAAGACTTGATGTTCCCAGGTGGAACCCCGTGCCCCAGGGGAGGTGACCCTGCGTGTCTGACCGACCGGCTGTAGCGCTGGGGGCGAGGAACGAGGACACGCCTTCCATTCCAGGGGACTCACTCAAGTGGCAAATTCTTTTCTCTCGTGCAATCCTCTCATCTTCAAAGGGAATTCAGAAAACCCCACAATGCCATCAGCGCTTGGCCAGGTGTTGTACCAGGCCATTAGGTGTATACAGGCCACTACCCCAGGGAGCATGCCGAATGAGGTGGAGCGCCCAGCTGAGACCCGTTGACATCCCCCAAGATTGCCGTGAGGCAACTTCTACAAACCCTCCAGCCATTTCAAACAGTGTGTACGTGGTTCTCAGCGCATGCTGTGTTCTCTCCTCATCCCCGTGCCTTAGCTCACTCTGTTACCTTTGCCTGGAATGCTTTTCCACTCTGTGCGCTCAATACCTTCAAATGCCAACTCCTAAGTGGAGTCTTCTCTGATCCCCCTGGGCAGAACTGACCTCTCTGAAGTCTATACATCCCCATCCTTATAGCGTTTTTTATCGTTGCTAATATGGCGCATACCATATGTGCCAGAATCGTTTGCTTACACGTTTATCTTCTATAATGGAGTCTGAGTTTCTTGAAGGTGGATTCTCTGCCTTATTCATCTTTGTTTTCCCACCAAGAATTCAGTAGGTGCTCAGTAAACGTGTGCCAGATTAAATACAGCAAGGGCACAATTCACGCTTTTATCTGATTCCACCTTGTGGTAGGACTGCAAGCAGGTCACGTCTCTCTGAGTCTTAGTTTCCTGCTCTGTAAAATGAGAGTGGGGAGGATAAATGATATAAAAGGCTTCTGAGAGGTTTTCTGACTCTATTGTCCATGATTTGAAGATTCTGGTCTCCTAGCAGAAAACTGACAGTTCATTATAGCTCTGTAAAGACCAGGGTAGTGTTTGCATGTACATGTATTAAAGGGCTCCATAGTCCTTCCCACCTCTAGTCTGTCACCTTTTAGAAAATGTGTACTATTTAGCATTTTTCAAATTCTCTGACTAAAGTTTCAAGAAGCTTGTGAGATTGATTGATTACAGGAAGTATATACATTTTATCTTCCCTGGGGAACAAAACTGTTGAGCTAAGTGATTCTCTCTTTTTTTTTTTTTTTTTTTTTTGTGGTACGCAGGCCTCTCACTGTTGTGGCCTCTCCCATTGCGGAGCACAGGCTCCGGACGCGCAGGCTCAGCGGCCATGGCTCACGGGCCCAGCCGCTCCGCGGCATGTGGGATCCTCCCGGACCGGGGCACGAACCCGTGTCCCCTGCATCGGCAGGCGGACTCTCAACCACTGCGCCACCAGGGAAGCCCTAAGTGATTCTTTGAAAGGAATTTCTGACTATATTTTCTGATAACGTCTGTCAGCCTGGATGTGTGTGGAAGGGGTCATTGTGTAGCTGTGTATGTCACCCCAGCATCTCTCTTCCCACCGATGCAGGCCTACTGCATGTGTCAGGCCCAGTAGCTCCGGACCCATGAGACCACCGCTTTTCCTATGCCACCTCTCTGCCCCTTGAGTTATAGGTTTGGAATTCCCTGCATGAATAGGATTGAGTAGCTCTCATATTCTGAGAACATTTATACGATGCTAATAATACACAACTGTGATCTTTGTAACCGACCTATGAAGTGAGGCAGGACAGAGGTTATTATTGACCCATTTTGCAGATAGAGCTAAGACTCAGACAGGTGAAGTGACTTGTGCAAGGCTGCATGGCTAAGAGGAATCTCTGAGTCTGGCCTAGTGAAATACATTTATCCTGCACTGTTCTAAATTTAACTGACCCCTTTAAAAATTGTTTAGATTGCTGTTTTCTTGACTGATTGCTCTGAGGCTTATTATCTGGTGAAACCAGAAGCAGGTGAATTCTAGCAGAAGGAAAGAAGGAGTCCTAACTCACTTCTGATTTTGTGGTACCAAGAGGCTGCATTCATTAATGAGGAGGGAAGTCAGATGAGTTAGACCTGTCCATTGGGGGTTTCTATCATTAGCATCTCACTTTGACAGTGAAGAAGTTGTTGAAGCCTGGCAGGTCTCCCTCTGAAAACCTGAGAAGACTCAAGCTGTAGGGCAGGGTTGGAGGACATCTTAGGAACATGAAGTCTTAGTGCCCTCCCTTTACTTCTCCAAATCCAGCTCAGAGGGGGCATGACTTGCTAGCTGTATCTGTGAACTGGAGATGATATATCCTTCCCAGCTTACTCAGCGGGTGGTTGTGAGGGTCACATATTATATGGAGGTGACAGTGTTCTGGAAACTCAAAGTGCTGGGCAAAAATCAGGAGCATCAGTATACTTCCATAGCTACAAATGGTCTTACTGGAGGGATAGGAGCTCAGACCAGTGTTTTTTTCCTAAAAGTGGTTCCAAGAAACATTATGCAAGAGAACACATAGTATGAAGTATGAATAACCTCAGTTCCTGCCCTACCTACCTGTCAGAACACTGCATTAAGTTAGGCAATGATGTAAGGGCATTTTAAAATTGCAGCAATTGCTATTATTATGACATTCTTGTTCCTCAAAGGTTAAAAGGTAGTTCTTCTACAAACAAGATGAAAAGACAACCCTCAGAATGGGAGAAAATATTTGCAAACGAATCAATGGACAAAGGATTAATCTCCAAAATATATAAACAGCTCATGCAGCTCAATATTAAAAAAACAACGCAATCAAAAAAGGGCAGAAGACCTAAATAGACATTTCTCCAAAGAAGACATACAGATGGCCAAGAAGTACATGAAAAGTCACTCAACATCACTAATTATTAGAGAAATGCAAATCAAAACTACAGTGAGGTATCACCTCACACCGGTTAGAAAGGGCATCATCCGAAAATCTACAAACAAGAAATGCTGGAGAGCGTGTGGACAAAAGGGAACCCTCTTGCGCTGTTGGTGGGAATGTAAACTGATACAGCCACTATGGAGAACAGTATGGAGGTTCCTTAAAAAACTAAAAATAGAATTACCATATAACCCAGCAATCCCACTACTGGGCATATACCCAGAGAAAACCATAATTCTAAAAGACACATGCACCCCAATGTTCATTGCAGCAGTATTTACAATAGCCAGGACATGGAAGCAACCTAAATGCCCATCAACAGACAAATGGATAAAGAAGATGTGGCACATATATACAATGGAATATTACTCAGCCATAAAAAGAAACGAAATTGGGTCATTTGTAGAGACGTGGATGGATTTAGAGACTGTCATACAGAATGAAGTAAGTCAGAAAGAGAAAAACAAATATCATATATTAACGCATATATGTGGAAGCTAGAAAAATGGTACAGATGAACTGGTTTGCAAGGCAGAAATAGAGACACAGATGCAGAGAACAAATGTATGGACACCAAGGGGTGGCAGGGGTGGTGGTGGTGGGATGAGTTGGGAGACTGGGATTGACATGTATACCCTAATATGTATAAAATAGGTAACTAATAAAAACCTGCTGTATAAAAAATAAATAAAATAAAATTCAAAAAAATAATAAATAAAAGAAACTGCCAAGTGGTTTTTTTTTAAAAAAAGGTTAAAAGGTAGTTCTTAATAACCTGAAAGGAATTTACCCAAACCCTCTGTGTTGCTATTTATGTTGTAGCCCTGCCTCATCTTGGGAGTAGTTTTACTTGGCTGAGAAGTACAAAATGGGCTGGGTTGCAACTCCTCTGCTCAGATTTTGTTTCTCATATCTTTTGGATGCTCTTTTTGAGACAATGGCTCAGGCTTTCTATAACGATCTGTAGGCTTCTGGCCCCCTTGGCTCTAAGTGGTCCCTGAGGACTAATTCCCTTTCCAAAGAGGGCTTTTTTGGTTTGTTTTCACTCTTGTACCTGGGAAAAAATAGTTACTCTCATAGATTGTAAAGAAAAATTCCTCAGGAGGCTAAAAAATATTTGAAGTGGATAGGGTCCAACCTTAGCTTGATAATATCAAATGAAAGTATATATACTTTTTATTTCCAAAGAGTAGTAGAGGCAGCTTATGATATGGGACATGCACTGAGGATATTAAATTGTAAATAAAAAAATTAAAGCCATAAAAATAGCAAGAAAACAAATATGTTAATTATAAGGCTTAATTAGCATATTATTGCAGTTGAGCCTTAAATTTAACTCTGAGCTTCCTGGCAGGCTGGGCAAAAGGTAAACATGGTGACTTAGGTCCTTTTTTCTGATTGAAGGGAGTGTCCTGATTGTTTGAATTTTTTTCTGGTACTAATTTTGAAAACAAATTTCATACCAAGTAACCCTCAAGGGTAATGAATGTCTTTAGCAAGAATTTCACATCTAATGCAGGAAAGTTCTTTTTATATTTCCATCTTGTTCCCCTTTTTGAGTTCAAAGGCCCATATTAACTAGTGACTAAATTCCTTCCCCTATATATTCCAGAGTCATCTCAAACTGAACAAATACCAACATGAATTTAACTTCTTTCTGAAATTAGTTCATTCTCCTGGCTTCATTAATTCAGTTGAAGCATCGCATATACAAGCTGCCCTTGCCAGAAAAATCTCAGGTTGTTTAGATGACTCCAACCCTAACCTCCAGCCTGCACCCAGTCAATCCTGGAGACTCTGTCTTTTGATTTAGTTTAAGTCCCCCCTCTCCTCTTCACTCCCATCACCACTATTTTAGGTCAAGCTCTCACCATGTCTCACATGGGCTACTGCAATGGCTTTTTAACTTGCCTTCTGATTATTTCAACCTCTTTTTCAAACTGCGTTTCTAGAAACTGATCTATAAAAGATGCAAACCTTCTGCAAACTTTCCAAAGGCTGCACATTGCCTTCATGGTGAAATCTAAACTCAGGGCTTGGCAGGTGAGACCTTTCACCGCTGAGTTTCCAGCCTCATCTGCTGCCACAGCTCTTAAAAATTCTCTAACATAGGCTACTTATCCCCTGAGCACACATCATGCCTCCTGCCTTTGCACAGCCTATTCCTTTTGCCTGGAAATCTCTCCTACTTTGCAAACTTGGTGTCCGCCATCTGGCAAGCTTTTCTGATACCCTTGCAACATCCACCATAGTTAGGTTCTCCCTGCTCTGGATGCCCCAGGACCTGGGCGTGTCTCAGGTTATACTTACCACATGGTGCTGTAACCACTGGCTGAGTTTCTGAATCCTCCAAGAATATTAACACCTTAAAGATGGAAATGGAATCTCATTCATCCCGGATTTCCAGCTCTGTATGTAGGTCTGACATAGTTGGAGCCTGATAAGTATCTGTTGACCAAATGGGTGGGAGAAAAGAGAGAACACTGTTAGACATGTCTCATGTCTCAGGTACAGGGATCCACAGAACGTTTTCTTTAAGATATCTGGAAGAGTGAGTGTATAGACAGCACTTTAGATAAACCTCTCTGAAAGTATCTCTCTGTGCAAGCCTTTGGTAGGAGCTGGTGGCTGACAGTGAATGGTTTTGCTGTTTGCAGAGGCCTCAGTGGCTGATATTCTATGCTGACCAGGCAAGTCTTTATACCCTGACCATCCTGTATGTGGGTGGATGGGTAGGGACAGTATTATTCTATCAAGCGAAGAAAGAAGCCTGACCAGCACATGGATTATGAGGGTATCTCCCTGCACACCCAGGGTTTCCCTCAAGAAGTACTGCTTTCTATCAATGCCCTGGCACAGCATTGATTGAGTCCTTTCCTTGCTCCACTCCATCATCATGTAGCGTTTTTGTCAAATGCATCTGAATTAACTGGGGCACTTGTTTAAATGGCAGACTCCCCAGTCCCCCCTCACCCCCCAAAAGACCCCTGCCTCAAAGATGGCCTCCAAGTTGGCTGGGGAAATCTATCAAGCAGGCCCCATTGCTTAGCTCCTTGCTGATCCTCTCCTGGCTCTAGGCTGATGGAGCTTGGGCTTGATCTTGTTTTTAACCTCCACAGGTCATTTGGTGTGAAGGTTTGTGGGCACAAGCAATTTCCAATGCCCCTGGGCCCAGTACAGTGGAGCCAAGCTACCCCACAGGCTCTGGGCACTGTTCTCTTCATGTTACACAGACCCCACCTGAGAGCAGCTCTACTTCAAGGAAGGGATGTGAGCTCCTGTGCAGGGTTTGGCCAGTGTGGCACAGGTTGGTGATTCTTATGAATAATAATGTTCAGTAATCCATTTTTGGAAGTAAATAATAATCATTCAAAGCCAAATATGATTTTGCTGTTATCCAAACTCTTGCTCTTGCGTGATTTCCTTTTATCTCACGATAGCCCTTCGAGGCGGGCAAACCAGGGCTATTCCTATTGTATAGACGTAGAAACAAGGTGACTTGTACAAGGTCGCACAGATGGGATGTTAATACCTGGTCCCAGGTTTTCTGACTCCATTTTCATGCTGCATTCCATTCCACCTTGCTTGCTGATCTCTTATCAGATTTGCAAGTTGAGGAATAGGAACATTACTAAGGATGATAGAACTGTATTTTAGGGCTCAACAATGTCAATAAAGAAATTTGCTATCAAATACTAGGTACAAAGTTAAGTAAAAATAAGAATTTCCATTTCTGAATTGTTGGAGGAACAGACACTGTGGCTGGATGTTAAAACTTAAGCCCCGGGCTTCCCTGGTGGCTCAGTGATTGAGAGCCCGCCGGCCGATGCAGAGGACACGGGTTCATGTCCCGGTCCGGGAAGATCCCACATGCCGCGGAGCGGCTGGGCCCGTGAACCATGGCCGCTGAGCCTGTGCGTCTGGAGCCTGTGCTCCGCAACAGGAGAGGCCACAACAGTGAGAGGCCCGCGTACCGCAAAAAAAAAAAAAAAAAAAAAAAAAAACTTAAGCCCCATGTATTAAGAAGTCTTCCAAAATCCATTATACCAACCTAAGCCTTGAGCAAAGTTTCCGGGTGTGTGGCCCTCTTTTCCTCACTTCATGGTTTAGTGATGTCATATCGGTAGCTTGAAATCGGCATGGCGCAAGAATTTACCTCATGGAAGTCAGCAAATGCTGCAATTCAGGGCTTTGTCATTCCAGAGAACCAGTTGTTAAACATTTACCAGCACACCACTGCTTCCAGCTAATAGTAACTGGCACAAACTTAGAATCTGAAAGTTCTCCTCTGTCATCTGCATGGGACCGTTTTCAGTGTTGATTTCGCTTCTAACCACAAGTCATACCCCATTCGTGGGATTATGCCATTCCTTAAACAGGAGACTCTTTCTATCTGAGCTTGCAAAATCAAGGCGGGTGGGCTTCTACTAATAGTCCTTCATGTTTGTATAGTTGGCAAAGAGTTTACACACCCTTCATCACTTCTGAGGTTTGTGTGGTCTGTGGGGCAGGTGCCTTCTCCTCTTGGTAGAGAGGAAGGGCCTGAAGATCCCACAAGGGATGTGACCTCTCTCAGGGGCATAGGCCTAGCAAGTGGTAGACAGGGGCTTGAACGGGGACTTCTGCCTCCTCGTTCTGTGCTTCTTCCCCTTGTACCAGACCCCCTCCTTTACTTGGGACACTTGCAATACCTGCAGCTCAGGCTGCTGTCTGGGGCATAGAGAAGGGATGCCTAGATAAAGTCTGGGGTGTAACATTTCTCTTAGCCCTTGACAGAGAAGGACAGACATGCTAGCTTGGGAATTTCTGCAAAATAACAGCTAGCTCCACTTTACTGATCTCATGCAAGGGGAAAAGTCTGCTTTCACTCCCCCTTTTCCTTGATCCTCCCTTTGATTCCTTTAAAAACTGTTACGGGGACCTTGTGTTTTTAGGTCCTGCTCTCAGAAGAAATTCGGAGTCTCCTGAGTGACCGGAATTAATGTCCTGCTTCCCCTCTTGCACAACTCCCACCTTCTTTACTGCCTAGTGATGGAATTATTGATTGGTACGCATTTCACAACACATTTTCAAAACATGCTGAAGGTCAAGAATTAATGACTCATAGGCAGTCACATTTCTTTCGCCATGGCCCCTCTATATTATATTGATGAGGTTGGTGAATGCAAGGCTTGGGAGAAACTCAGAAAAAGTTAACTCTGTCCAACTCTGGCCAGCAGGACTATTATGTAGCTTGAAAAAATAATTCTTGATCTTCTATTTAGTGCTTGACCTGCTGAATCACTTGGTTTTCAATACCCAGTCTCTTGAAGAATATAAGATGTAATTAAAGGATTTCAGTGCTGATTTTGCCACCAACTTGTCCCAGGGGATCAGAGTACCAGAGAGGTACTAAACTGAAGAAAAATCTTGGGTTATATCTGAGGGGAATTTTGCTGCTCCGATCGTCTGTGATTGTACAGCAGTCCTTCAGAGAACAAATAGATAACCCCCGATCCAGTCTTGTAGATAATTATTCACCTCTCTGCTTAAGGCCAATAAGAGCTCCCCTTGGGACAGTATGGAAGAACGCCTAGCACAGGAACAGAGAGTTCCAGACCAGGAGGCAAAAGGTCTGGGATCACTCTCAACTTTGCCACCTATGATTTGTGTTCACTAACAAATAGCTCGACCTATTAGAGCTTCAGTTTCCTCACCTGTGAAAAGGAGACATTGACAAAGACCTTCTTTCAGAGGGCTGTTTCAAAGATCAAGTGATATCATGTGTGTGAACTTTTCAGTTATAAACTCTAATGCATAAAAAGCCCTACAATCTGGTCCTCCATGGGCTGGTTTAAAGGTTTTGGGGCAAAGAATGTCAAGGTGATATGTTTTTCTTCTTGATATGAAAATTTTTTTCTCACCTTTTTTTCCCCCCAAAGTAATCTAATTTGCAGAATTAGAGTTTCTGAATGCCTTTTCAGCAACAATTATGGAACTGAAAATTTCTTAATGATTCTCCTGTAGGTGTTCATAGTCTAAATACCCTGAAGGTCCTTTAATATCATCACAGAAATAAGTGTGATGCAGTTGAAGTAATTAGTGGAGTCTGTGCCTCCTTAGCAGCATGGACCCTCCCCACAGATACTCCTGCATCTTCCCCCTCTCCAAGCTGGTGTGGGCAGCTTTGCTTCCCTTGCTCCCCACTAAAGAACAAACTGGCAAAAAAAGGAAGTAAATTCACTTATGTAAAGCACATTCTGGGCGAGGAAAGGCAAGCATGTGTTTTGCCTTGACTGAAATTGCTTTGTCCCACCAGTTTGTCCTCTCTCCAGGACATACCAGAACTTATACAGACCTTGGCAGTCACCGCTCTCACCTCTCCATTGTGAAAAAGAGCCACAAGGCTTAGAGCTGAGAAATGACTTCACAGGGTTACACGACTAGCTTGGGGAAGAATCAGGATTCAAGCACCCATCACCTGACTTCTCCCATCTCCTCTCTCATTACACCAGATATGGAGAGAACACAGAGAACCTAAAAGAAGAGAAAGAAGAAGTACATCCTGGTTGAATATCTTGGGCTTCTGGTTTTCAAGGACAGTTTGATGATCAGCAGCAATAATGCCTCAAAAGCTATGGTGATTAGCTTGAATGAACTTATGTAATAAACACTTATCACAGCACATGTGGCATCAAACACCTGCTAGATCTGAGCGTTGGAGCCAAAGCTGCTTTCATTGTCAAAGAAAAGGCAGGGGGAAAGGAATTTGGCTGAACAAAGCTGACAGACTTTTCACTAGAAAATTCAGGCGTGGTTTTTGGAGGAATAGGAACACATTTCCAATGGTTTTAAAAATTTATTTAAATGTGAGTGGGTGAATTTAGTAATTAAAGAAATGAAGGCCACTGAGAACCATTTGTGCCTCTTCCAGACTGGCCCCTTCTATCTGCCTTGGTCATAGTCCTAGAAGCCTCAAGATGGGCAGGTTCAGAGGTTTGCCCAGAGCAATGGCTGAGGTTGGTGATTTCCATCTAGGCTCCCACACAAACACATACCAAACCACTCATGCTTCTCCCTGGAATCTCTTCTCATTACCAGAACAAAGTCAGAGAGGCAGGGGCCATCTGTCTCTCAAACTGAGTCTATCCATACAGAGTGGATTCTTTAGCCTGTTTTGGAGCTTAACCTACATCAACAGAACAGGGCAGTTGCCAAATACATGGTCACTTCCCTTTGGCTACCCACACATTTTTGAACTGCAAGATCTGTTCATTTATTTACTTGTTTGATAGTTATTATTGGGAGAACAGTGGATTAGAACACTTGCTAGATGTGCAGCTCCCTCGACCTGAGTTTCCTCACCTGTAAGATGCTACTCATTATCTGCTTCATGGACCTCACCATTTGTTTCAGGCATCATTTGCATGACACATGGAAGTGCTGTTTCAGCTTTAAAGGCTGCCATGAGAGTGAAGGATTGTTGCTACTACTCTGTGCCCAACAGTGTGCTAAACACCAGGGGGGTTACAAAAGAAACATAAGAGATGGTCCCTACCATCCAGGAACTTCCAACCCTGTGTTGGGAAAACAAGACACACCCAAATGAAACAGATATGTAACACCTCAAGGCTGTATTTTCTACTTAAATGATGGCTAAAGACTGAGACCTGTAGGAGCTCAGAGAAGGCCAAGATCATCAGCATGCTGGACAAGTTGGGAATGCCTCTTGGAGGAGGTGAGGCTTGAGTTGGGTGACAAAGTAGGCAAAGACAGAGAAGGTCTCTCCATCAGGGTGTGGCACACCAGGAGTGGAGGGCTTTCTTGGTAGACCAATCTACTTGGAGTTAGACTCCCTGTCAAGCTTGACTTATGGATTTAAGAACTTGAGAGATTTATAGGAAAGGGAAAGTCAGGAGAGCTTTAAGATCAACGACAGGTTATGATGAAACAATGATTTAGGAGGACTCATATGTGAAGGATGGACTTGTGGTGAGATACAGGAGAGAAGAGGGCTGGTGTGGGAGTCTAGGCTCGGGATGCTGTGGTTTGGACCAGACCAATGGAAATGGTAAGAGAAGGAATTACATGTAAATGAAAGATAGTGTTCTTTGTAACGGGAGGACAAATCACATTAGTAACCCTTCCTTCTTTGTTCGTGTCTACACTTTGGAATTTGAGTTAAATTGGGTAAGGAGGGGAAAAAATAGGGAGCATCTCTATAAGTACATTGGAAGAGTCTAGAAAACCCAAATTGGTCTCACAGTGTCTATTTCTCTCTCTATAAAAAAGGATTTGAAGTGGCTAGCTGATCCATAGAATGATAGATTTTTAAGAGTTGGACAGGGCTTCCCTGGTGGCGCAGTGGTTGAGAATCCACCTGCCGATGCAGGGGACACGGGTTCGTGCCCTGGTCCGGGAGGATCCCACATGCTGCGGAGCAGCTGGGCCCGTGAGCCATGGCCGCTGAGCCTGCGCGTCCGGAGCCTGTGCTCCGCAACGGGAGAGGCCACAACAGTGAGAGGCCCGCATACCACAAAAAAAAAAAAAAAAAAAAAAGAGTTGGACCAAACCATAATGTTCACCTGTTCACACCTGTGGCCAATTTCAGAATTTCTGCTCCAATATCCCCAGCAAATGCTCATCCATTCTCTTCTTGAACTTCTGTAATGAAGGGTGTTCACTACCACTTGAGGAAGACCTTGCATGGTTGGATGTCTGTAGCTTCACAATTTTAAAATTTTGAGCTTTTGTGAATTTTCTTGATTGGTTCTCTTTTTGGCTCCCAGGATCATCCAGAACTTTTTACATTCCTTTCACCTCTTCTGGACTCAATCATTTTAAATTGAAGGTGCAGGCCAGGCCTTCTAAGTTTTCCTCATCACCCACATTTATAAATTACCTTTTAAATTAAATAAGTAAATTGCCACAAAATCTCATCACTTCTATTTTTAGTTATCACTTGACCCAAAGACAAGAGACTTTGATTCTGGACTTTACAGAAAAGATAAATAAATAAGAAAGGAAGAAAAACTTGTGGGATCCTTCTTATCCTTTTTTCTTTATTTCAGCCGGGGTGTTTTTATGCCCTTGCACAAAAGTCAGGTCCCACAAATCCATGAAATAGGTGTTTGCATCTCTTTCCTTTTTCAGCTAGCAGCTGGATATCTTTCCAGGGATTCGGTATCAGAAATCAAAGCCAACAAGTGGGAAGTTTGACTTGATTCACGACAGTCTTGCCAAGTAGCCAAGTGGAGGGTGAAGTCAGGTCAATTAGAGGGGGCAGCAAATGTGAAGCTTTTAAAAAACGTGCTGTATATTTGGAGCAGGAAAGGACTTTAGTTAGTAGCAGTTGTTATTAATAAAACATAAAAACAAAAGAAACCATCATCATCATCAACCAGGCAAACCCTAAAACATCTTCACTGACAGAGAAGGAAGGAGATCTGTATAAACACACTATTGTCCTCAGATGGTCTTTTATCATTGCCTAAGTTATATTGCAATGGTCTCTTTCAGGCTGTGTTGCAGAAAAATTTCAGCATTTACTTTAAATTTTAGGGTAGGAAGGATAATCTTTAACAGAACATAGAAAATGCTCCTTCAGATCAAAACCAACAAGCAAACAAACAGAAGCAGGTCAGTTCTCTTTTTGGCACTGGGCAGGACCATATGCTTCCAGAGATGAGAATTTAAAAATAGCCTGTCACACAGCTCACATTGTAGCCCTGGGACATGGTGGGGTGGGAAGGATTGCCTCACACTTAATAATAGTGACACTTCACATTTATATCAACCTCTTCTCAAACTAACTCAGACTACTTTCCAGTTATTTATTTTTCTTAAAAAAATCGAATCCTTCTGGAGTCCCTAGAAGTTGAGTAGGAGCTGGTACATTTCTTCCCACTTCACAGAGACAATGACTGAGGTATCGAAAGGTAGAGTTACTAACTCAGGATTATAGAGTGACTCAGGGGTTAGTCTTGTACTCTTCAAAACACGCTAGGCTGACAACTGCAGCAATATCCTGGCCTGTGAGAGCCACGAGTTCATAGGATGTTGCACAAAAAAGAGAGACAGTTGCTTCCCATTGCTTCTGTTTTGAAATGCACTTGCCTTTCATTTTAAGCATTTCATCAGTTTCCAATTTTAAGGCAAGTAGCTTATAAGCCGTGCTGACCTATATTTGCAGACCAACTTACAGAGGCATCACAATAATGTAATTTTTCACATCTCCATAATTCCTTGCAACTGAGATGGTTTTATACTCACAATCTCATTAGGTCTGTGTAATGAGCTGTAACTTAGGCAGGGCCAGAGGTATGAGGGAACAGAGGCTCAGGGTGTGAGAGAACTTTCTCACCTGGTGAGTGCAACAGACACCGACAGAAACCCAGGTCTTTTCTCTGTAGTCTGGGGTGTTTTCCTGCCCCACACTGTTGCCTAGGTCTAAGCCAAGTGGTGAGACTCGCTGTAGAGTGTGTGTTACTAGGAAAAACATCCCCCTCTGTGCTCAGGTTTGACTCCCCCCAGCCCCGGTTTGGTGCCCAATATTCAGTTTCTAATTGGTGGCATAACCCTGAAGGGGGATTCTAGATGTGGCAAAAAACCAAGGGAAGTCAGTAATAAGCTCCCTTTTCCGGGGGAAGGAAAACTCTTGGCATACTGAGAAGTCTAGGCGGACAGTCTGGATACAAGTGGAGTCCAGTGATGTGTTATTGACAAGTCTTAACCCCTATTTCAACCATAACTCTCTCTGCTCTGTGTCATAACCACTCTCTTTCCAATACTCTAAATTCCCTTCCTGCTTTCCCCTTCATTGGGCTAAACCCCAATCCTGGTGAAATGTAATTATTTTCTCTCTCCTCCTTTGCTTGCAACTAAGCAACAGAATGCTGTTAAGAACATTGCGGATCTCGCAGACCAGCTCACCTCACGTTTTTGACCACAGTCCTCAAATGGACCCTGCCAGAGCGCCCTCTAACACTTTTAGCAAAGTTGCTTTTTCAGGCTCTGGATCTATTCTTTCATACCTTTATCTCACTCCTTAAATATCCACCATGTTTCACTCTCTCCGTCCCCTAGAATGATGACTTTCCTCCACTGCTATCAGAGGAAATCATTCCATCTTTCCACCACCAACTCCTTAACTCACCTGCATCTGCACCCACATACACTGCCTCCTTCCTATTAAGTGGAGAAAGTGTCACAACCTCTAAGGTCACCTCTTCCATGTGTCCTCTGGATCCTGTCTCCTTTCACGTACTTCTTTCCTGCAACATTATTTTCACTTATTCTGTTACATCCATTCTATAAGCAAACAAATATGTCTTCATTAACAGCCATTAAAAAACAACAACTCTCCCTTGACCCTACACGCCCCGGCAGCTACCATCCCATTTCTCTGATGCCTTCACAAAGAACTTTAAAAAAGTGAGATCTACATTTCCTCTCTCCTTTGCTCCCATTCTCTCCTCAACAATGCTCTGAATTTCTTCTGATCCTGTCTCTCTACATAACAGCCCTTATCAAGGTTACCAATGATGGACGTTTAGGAAGCCAAAATGTACTGAACTAACTGGACTATTCAGTAGAATTCAACATGGTTGATCCTTCCAACTTTGAACGTTTTCTTCTCTAGCCTTCCCGTGATTCCACACTTACCTCGTTTGCTCTTAACTCTTGTCTCCTTGTCTGACTCTTCTTCTATATCATATTTTGGAGTGCTCTGGGGTTTTTGTCTTAATTCTGTCTATACTCTTCCTAGATAAACTCCTTGAGTCCCATGGCTTTAATATACTATCTATATGCAGATAACTTTAAATCTCTATCTCTGTCTGACTTCTCCCTTGAGCTCCAGACTTGATAAATCTAATTGTACATCTAATAGGTATTTCACACAAACCATGACCCAAACCAAACAATTGCTTTATTCCTTCCCCACCCCCAATTCCTCCTTCCCAAGCCTTCCCTGTCACAGGAAGTGGTCTTGAGCCTTCTAGCTATTTGTTCAGGGTCAATCATCGAATCATTCTAGTTTTCTTTATTTCCCTCAAAACCCCATGTTTAATCCATTGGCAGGTTGCATCGACCTTACGTCTGAAACGGGTGTCAACTTAGACTATTTTTGTCATCTCCACAGCAACCATCTTATTCCAGCTACCATCATGTTTTTCCCATCTAGACTTTTGCTCCCCTAGTCAGCTTTCCGTGCACTCACCAAAATGGTATTTGTAGAATAAAAAATTATAATGTTACCTCTCTGCCAACTCCTCTTACCGTGACCTATAAAACCCTGCAGGACCTGTCCCCTGACTACCTGTCTAGCATCATCTCCTTTCACTCTCAGCCCTGCCCACAATGTTCACTGGCCTTTTTCTCCCTCAGACTTGCTAACGCCTTCTAATCTGAGGACCTTTGCACTTGCTTTCCCTTCTTCTAGATGCTCTTCTTGCACATTTCCAATGACTGCTTCATCTTGTCATTCAAGCCTCAGCACAACTCTTGTCATTCCCTGAGAACCAATTCGCTTGACCAACATAGCTAAGGTAGTTCACTCTAGGACCAAGTAAATAAGTATCCTTCCCACCTTCCCCCACTCCCAAACAGAAGTGTTTTATTTAGGTTGAATTTGGGTGAATTAATTATACCCTCAACTTTCATAGTGAGTCAATATAAGAATTAACATTGAAATTTGTGACTACACTGTCCCTTGTGGTTTAGAGGACATGATTTGGCATGTCATTCAGTGGCCTTTCTATACAGCTCCATCGGAGGAATTCTTTTAGGTCTAAGGGCTAAAAAGTTTGTTTCCTCTGAGGAACTAGTAATGGGACACTGACTTTGATTTGTTTTTTGGCTTTGCTAATACAAAGCTTAGAACCAAAATCTTGGCTGCATTATTGTAAATGTGTAGAACTGTAGCACCTGGTTACCTGTCTAGACAGCAGTGTCCAATAGAAGTTTCGACAATCATGGAAATTCTCCATATCTGCAATGTCCAATAAGTAGTCATCGGCCACATGTAGTCACTGAGCACTTGAAAGGTGGCTAGTGACCCTGGGAGGCTAGATTTTTTAAATTATATTTAGTTTTAACTAATTTAAATTTAAATAGATATATGTGCTATTGAACAGCATGGGCCTGGGTATCCTATGGTCCATTTCTAAGACATTAGTTTATTTTTATGCATGCTTTATTATTGATTATTGGATTTCCTATAAGTTGCTTTGATCCTTTGTGGCTGGTAAAAAAAAGAAGAAACGATATTTAAATGAGTAATTGAGTTTGCAGGCAAGTTAGTATGTTTAGAGCCTTAGGAGACATGGTCAGTGAATGCAGACAATGAGTCTTAAATCCTCTCTCTCTTCGGGAGCTCTGTGGAAAGGGCAACAACAGCAAGTCTGAGCTCCAGGTTCTAATCTTTGTTTTGCGGTTGTGACTCCAAGTGAACCAGATATTCAGTATGTTCAGATGTAAATGGGACTTACGGATTGATGACTTGATGTCTTTGGCATCTGGGATGCCAGATGTGTAGCCCCTGCACCCATTCCCATGCTTTCCGTAGCCTAAGAAGCTGGCCCTTGTCTACCTACTTGGAATATAAGGCAGACCATCGGGAGGTGATTTCATTCATGCCTGTGCCTAAGGTGGGGTCATTGATAAACCAATTTAAAACAAATACGAAGAGTCCCATCTTCAAAACATCTTTAGGGAAGGAGAACCCACCCTAAGTGCTTAGGTATTTGGATGGTTTTGAATGCAGGATGAGGTATCATTTCTTTTATTATATAAAAGCATAGGACTGAAATCAGAAGACATGGGTTCTGGTCCCATCTCAACTACTAACTAGCAATGTGACTTTGATCAAGTCAGTTTCCTTTCCTCTCAAATGGGAAGATTGAACCAGATGATATTTAATTTCCTGTCTCACACTAGCCATAACAATTAAAACTAACATTTTTTGAGTGCTTAGAATGCGCTGAGGTGCAATACCTTATTTAGTCCTATGGAGATTGATAATACTACTACTTCCACTTTCCAGGACAGAAGAAACTGAGCTTCATTGTTTCCAGAGAGTTGGTAAATGGTGGATTCTCTATCTGAATCTTGGTCTGCTTTCAGGATTCACTTTCTTACCTGTTCTACCTTCTTTAGAATTTCGTGTTTTTCCATAGGCCAGAACACCATTGTTTTTCTGGAGTTGCCTTAATCCTTTCAACCAATGCTTTCCAAATCTGGGTTCCAGTGGGCCCAAATATTGTCTCCTTAGTCCTTGGAGTGACCAGAATAAAGGGGTTGGTTGCCACCATGCAAGAACAGCCATGTTCATTTGCCCAGTACACTGTACAAACACTGTCACTTTCTAAGGATGCCATGATATGCAAAATGTTGGGAAGCACGTGGACTTAGACATATATCATGACTCATTTGAAGGGTTTAGCTTAGACATTTCACAAGTCACATCACATACATTATACAAGATCTTATCAGGAAGATATGGTCTATCCCACAAATCCAAATCATCACTCCCTGAGATGGGAGTATCACAGTCATTCCATCTCAGAACCTGGCCTTAAGCTGATCCTCAAAATAGAAGCTATTTTGCTAGGTGATAGAGTAGCATCCCTGTGTTGGTTAGAATTCTAGAAAGTTAGAGCCAGAAGGAAGTTTAGAAATTTTAAGTCCAACCCAAAGAGGGTAGAGGGTTTTTTTAAGGTCAGTGTCAAAGTTGGAAGGAAAACTCTGGTCTCTCTCATGCTCAGTCCAGGGCCTTCCCCCTACCTCTAAACCCCCAACTGATTATCAGAACTGCTTTTTTTGGGAGGTGATGCAGAGGAAACATAACTGAAATTTCATCTCGCCTCTGCAGATGTCAGGAGCAATGGAGCACCCGTGGTAGGAGAACGTGCCTTCCTGGCTCCTTCAAAGGCCACAGACCCATGAGAACCATTCAGTGTAGCCTGAGCCACATGCCCGGAGGCCACAGCAGTGCACAGGAAAGTGAGGGGAAGTGGAAACGTGTGAGCAGACGCCTCAAAGCGATGGGCTCACCACCGGAAAAAAAAGTAAAAATAAACACGCTCAGAAATAGTGTAACTGATATGCAAAGGAGATCAAAACAAGGGTTTTAAAATACCTTGGCTGCTTTAGAGGAGGTGAGAGTGGTAAATGAAGCGAGGTTACAAATGTGTGTTAGGGGAATGGGGTGATAAGGGGAGATGGTTCACTGCAGCCTGCTGGGCCATGGGAACCTGGAACGCAGGGGTATTTCAAATGAAAGTGTGGACGCATGGACCCGGGAGCAGGAACCTCAGAGTCCCACAGCCCCAAACTCCTCCCTCCCTGACCCCCTTGCTCTTCCCTGAGATTCTGCCCCCTTTGCAGTCATGGACATTTCTCCTGGGGCAGGGCATTGAGGCTCAGACGAGCCAGCAGTGGAGGCACCCCGAAGTCCACCCAGTTTGGCTGAACTTCAAGGCTCAAGTAACAGTTTGGAACCAATGTTCCAGGGTTAAGGGCTGGGGCTGAGCAAACTCACAGAAGACAAATTCCCCAGTCTTGCAAAGTGCAATTCCCTTTCCTTTCAGTGGCTCGGGAAGAACTGCAGACATGCACTCTCTTCAAAGGAAAAGCTTTCTTTCGAAACTGGTTCCTGAAACGGGAAGCCCAAAGGTTAATGATGGCTGCACGGGCTGTTTATAGGCTCCTCTGCCAGTGTAACCATCCCTAATAATAGCTCAAGGA
Source organism: Kogia breviceps (assembly GCF_026419965.1). Taxonomy (NCBI): domain Eukaryota; kingdom Metazoa; phylum Chordata; class Mammalia; order Artiodactyla; family Physeteridae; genus Kogia; species Kogia breviceps. Next base: position 70,586,869 of record NC_081314.1, on the reverse strand, counting down.
ACATGGGACATTTCCAGCATCAGAAGGCCATTGGTCAGCAGCATAGGTACAAAAGGGAGCACGGGCTTACTTATTCTGCGGCATGTGGGATCTTCCTGGATCAGGGCGCGAACCCGTGTCCCCTGCATTGGCAGGTAGATTCTTAACCACTACGCCACCAGGGAAGTCCAGGATTTTTACTTTTGATCCAAAATTTTTTCTGTTTCTTACTTGTTTGGTCATGGGAAGGCAAATCCTACTCCCAACTTTTCTTGAACTTGGTATTTAGTAGAGAACCACCAATAGATGCATGTGACTGACCTTTTTCTGATGTTCAAAGCCTAGCCCTGGGCTGAGGCAGGGAGATAGCAGGTAAAGGCAAGCTTGAATCCTGCCTGATACAGGTTTGCTCTGAGGCCACGGGAGTAGGGTGACTGACGCAGGCTGAGGAATGTCACAAGGGAGAGTTCACTGTGGGCTGAGGGTATCCAGGGGAGACTTCTAGCAGGACGTAGCCCTTAATGAAGCAGCATCTTGAAGGACAGATCTGGGTTGAAGTGTGGGGAGGTGGTCCAGAGAAGCCACAGGATAAAAGTCCAAAGGTTTAAAAAGTGCAGAGGATATTGTCAGAAATTCAATCAGACCCAACATTCAGAAGCAGTGGAAATAATGTTGAGGAGACACTTTGGAGTCACACTCTGGAGGGCCTTGAAGGACTAGCCAAATCACTGGAATTTTACCTTGTAGGTGGGAGGAGTCTCTGCAGCTTTGTGAATGTAAGAGTAGTCCGAGAAAAATGGTGATCTAGAAAGCTCCTTTTAGCCAAATATGCAAGATGGATAATAAAGGAGTAGCTGGGAGAAGAAAACTTACAAGGAGCACTGGACTTGGAGTCAGGAGGCTGACAATGCTGCTTTCTAACTAGGTAAACTTGGTCAGATCATGCCCAGATATATGCACAACTACAGGATTGTCTCCTCTTGAATGTGAAAACCTGCCCTGCCCACGCCTCAGGGAGGTCCTGGACATCACATACAATGAGGTTAAAAAGCTTTGTAAACTATAAAACTCCAGAACAAACATAGGGGGATAATAACCCAGGCTGGCGGGAGGCGGTGGAAGCGTGAGTTGGTTGGTGGCTCTGGGGTTGGGCAGTTGGGCGGGGAGTTTGAGTGAGAGGCTCCATTCAGAGGGCAGCATCTTCCCTCCGGAGGGATATCTTTTTTCCTCCCTGGCAAGTCCCGTGTCACCTGGCCCAGACGGAGGGCCAGCAAAAGATGGGGGCGTGTAGAGCTAGCCATGGAGAGCCGAAGACCAGAAGTCCCCCGGGTCCCTAGTAACTTCCTCAAGGGAAAGAAAGAAAATACACAGCTAGCTCTTCAGTCTTGAGCTTGAAATAAAAACAAACAGTTGGGTTACTGTTTTGCAGAGTTGCCGAGTAATTGTGGAAGGCGAGGAAGAGCCGGTTTGCACAAGGTGGTTGCTCAATGGAAAGGTCTTACCAGAAGAGGTGTCCGGGAAGGTACAAGCAGAAGTCAGCGCAGCTGCTCTCAGAGCTTCTTGTTGGGAGAGAACTTTCTAGGCTTTCAGCCAGCCCTGGGCTTCTAGTGGAAGCATTTCACAATCTCCTCCCTTGTCCGCGGGTTATGTCCTTGGATTGCACAGCCAGCCAGTGGGGGCTTCTTGGGTGAGTGGAAAGTGCACTGGACTCGGGGCCGGAGCTCTGCATTCCAGCCTTGGCTCCATCACTGCCCGGTGGTGTGACCCTTCCTCTTGGGGCCAGAGTTAGACAGGCTGCATGATCCCTGGGGCGCCTTTCAAATCTAGACTCCTGGGAGGTGGGGGACAGGCCAGCCTCTCTCTTCAGATTGGGATTCAGAGGGGACAGCAGCTACTGTGAGTGAACTGACCTATGGCCCAGAGCTGCAGAGTTCTGTGACCAGACTTTAGCTCTGGCCACGACGGCAGCACGGGGAATTTCAAATGAGGTCAGTTTGGGGCAGAGGCAACTGTGTGGTTGCCAACCAAGTCTGGCAATTCAGATGAATCAGAAAGCTGGGATCCCTCCTAGTTCACCTGCAGTGAGCTGTGGAGCTCCATGTAGCTAGGAGCAGACTTTTCCTAACAGATTCCATGTACAAGGGCAGCATCTCCCCTCGAGCTTGGAAGAGCATAAGCCACAGATCATTTCCCTCCCACTCCCATATTCTCCTTCCCCAAGTCTTAGGAAATAAGACCTCTTCCCTGCCCCTTGTCCCATTTCCCAAGCAGAGTTTCAGTATAAATGCAGCATTTTCTCTCTCGTACTCACTTCCCCTATTCTTTCTGGTCACCAGGAACAGCACTGTTCCGGGCTTTGGGAAGTATTACATTGGGGCATGAGGGTAAAGTTCACTGAGCCGAACTGATGGTCCCTTTGGCTGCCCAGGCTGTGCTGTATCCATGCAGGCAGAGTCCAGTATTGAGCGGCTCTGTCTCATTTCTAAAGAGGGACCCATTACTCCCAAGCAGCTCAGGATCACCAACAACTTTCTCCAGCCTTCTGTCCAGGGTCCAGGGGAACAGTCGAATGAAAGAAACCTTTACTGAGCACCTATGAAATGCTAGAATCCATTTTTAGATGAGACAAAGGATTCAGAGCTAGGTCAGTTTCTGCTTCCAAGGCGGGAGACAGGATAACTGGAAAGTCACTATAAAACCATGTAGAACATGGGGACAGCCATCGTACAGGGACACTTCAAAAGAAGGAGAACTGGTACTCGGTTGGAGATCATAGAAGGCTATATGGAACAAACGACGTAAGAGAGACGAATCATCAACGTCATTATGATTATGATTATAGCTAACTTTTGTTCAACTCTTACTATGTTCTAGGTGCTGTGCTAAGCCAAGCCCTGTGTCTAATCTGAGCTCTTCTTTACGAAAGCCCTTCCCTCTTAACATGAGGCTCAGAGAGGTTAAGTAAGTTTCCCAAGGCCATCCTGTGGGTAAACGATTAGAGCCCATGCTTTCCACGGAGTTACAGTGTGAGATATTCCTTGTGGAGAATAAAGAATGACAGCTTGGAGTGGGAAAGTACAGCATAATTTGATGGGGAGCTGCGGGTGTTAAGATCGGCGGGACTTGAGGGCTAGTGAGGAGTTTGACTTCATTCTGGCAGCTGCAGGGAGACTCGGGGTGTTTGAGCAGCACTGGGCATAATGAGAAGCTGGCACTTGGAGTGGTCATTTAGCAGGGAGAGCAGGGGAACCGCATGAGGACTGAAGATGAGGGGACTGAGTTGAGAGACCTGGGTGTAAGGATAGAGTGATGAGGACTTAAGTTGGGGTGGCGGGGGTGGGAGGAGAGGGGGAGGGGGAGGAGAGGAGCGACCTGAGTCTGAACCCCTCTCCACCCATCCCCCTGCTCTCAGCATCAACGGCACAGCACACAGAGAAGTGTAGGAGGGTGGCCCCACTCTGGTGAGGATCCACAGGAGCCTGCGGAGCTTTCCTGTCACTCCAGTCTTACATCAGGCCCCAGTGAGGTGGCTGGCACTCTCTCCTCATCCTCAGTGAGCTGTGCATCCTCTGAATTAGAGCCCTCTGTTCATGTCCGATTTTTACCTTTTCCACCACTCTCTTGTCCCCGCTCTCAAAACCCCAAAGCAGCAGAACCAAATGAATCACAGAGCTCTTTCAATGGAATCCGGGTCCGAAGGAGAATCCCTGGGTGGAACCAAAGAGAGGGTTCTGTGAGCCCTTAGCCACCTTCAAGAGATCAAAGAGGAGGAGGGTGAGAGAGCGACAGAGCGGGGGCAGGTGGAGGAGGGAGAGTGTCCGTGACAGCGAACGGTGAAATCTGATGGGAGCCACTGCGCAAACTCCATCTCCATTCTCCCGAGGAGCCTGCTGCAGCGGCTGTGGCCGAGAAGGCAACAAGGAAAGCTGCAGAGTTCTTTCTTTGGCCAGGTGAGTGTAGCCTCCCGTGGCCATGCTCTTCCTACCAAAGAGCTGTTTTGACATCTCAGAGCAGCCCAGGGTGGGATTTCCAGGACTCACTTTCCCAACAAGGAATGCAGTCAACATGACAGCAAGAGAAAGGGGCCCCTAGAGGCAAGTTAATCCAATCTGTGAGTGTCCAGAGTGGGTATGTGACTCACTGCCACTCATACAGTCGCCTGTCTTCCCAGTTTGCTTTATAAACACACGGTACTTATGTGCCAGGAACTATTCTAAGCACTTTGTAAGTTATTAACTTATTCAATTCACATAACGTCCTGTAACATGTCTACCTTTACCCTCTCTTAATGATGAGGAAACTGAGGCACAGAGACATGAAATAACTTGGTCAAGGCCTCACAGTAACTGGTAGAATCAGGATTGAGCCCGGGCAGTTCAGCTACAGGGTCCAAACTCCAAACCCCTGAGCTCTGTTAGTATTTATACTAATTTCCACTCTAAGTCTCTAGCACTCTTACAAAAAAGGGAGATCAGAGCAAATCATTTCTCAAGTTGCACCAAGCTCTAACACTTTGCGATTCAGTGGAATCAGTAAGTGGTTAGGTCTCAGGCTGTGAGTTTTCGGTGGGCTGTTAAATATGCTTTGGTGTGACACAAATCGCCCGTGTGTGTGCATTTCACTGAGTTCTGGCGTTGGCTGGCCACCAGCCTGGCTGTGACTCAGTGGATCTGCTGGCCCATTGCAGGGCCCCAGATCTTCATATCAGGGACTCTCAGATTCTGCACCTCTTTGCAAAGCTCTAGCCAATGGGATTGTGAAAACAGCACTCAATCTAAGCAAAGAAGTAAGATGCGGAAGTAACTAAAGATTTGGGCTGCAGGGGTGCAGTGATTCAGTGAGATAAGGCCGAGAGGAAACACTTAGCCTTGAGCGCTGGCCGTGGAGGTAGACCAGAGGCTTCGGTTTCCTTAGCAAGGACAGTGAGGCAGGTGATTGGTTGTTGGCAGTGGGGTTACTTGAGTGGAAGAAATATGACCTTTCTAGTGGCCCAAATGAGAAAGGCTCTGTATGGTAATACAGTCTCAAATTTCCCAGTTTGTTTAAAAATTCAAATGGGATATAGCTAAATTCACATTGTAGATTTCCCGGTGGGAAGGTAGTAGGTAGAGTGGAAAGAGCACTGGCCTGGTGTTTGGACATCTAAGTTCCAACCCTGGATCTGCCCCTAGCTAGGTAAGAGGTGTCAGACAAGTCAAGTCCCACCTTGGTCTCAGTTTACCTATGATAACAGTGACAATTTCTTGAGTCGTTGGCACGCTGAGAACAGTTCTCCGAGCTTGACATGGATTACCCTTTCTAATTCTTATAGCGGTGCCGTGAGGGATGCACTATGATTATTGCTATAACCCAGAGGAGGAGAAGGAGGCTCCCAGAGGTGAAGGAACTTACCCAGGGTCATACACTAAGCAGTGGACTGGGAATTGTTCCCAGAGTGTCTAGCTATACCTCCCACATTCTCAGACATGACACTCTACTGCCCTTGCCTTTATAGAGAGGGGTGGGTCTCTGGAGTGGCTACAAACAAACCGATTTAGGATACTTGTGATGAAGATGGCCCTTCCAGGAGCCTGTCTTTGCTCATGGCTTTGTGCCCGTGGAGTTTGGCAGCTTCCATCAACCTCCCCTGGACGGTCAACTCTGTGCGGGCAGGGCTCCATCACTGCAGTCCTAGTGATAAGCACCATGCTTGATCCGTAGTATCAGTGAATATTTGTTGAATGAATGTAAGGAAGAGTCACTGAGCCTGGCAGGGCCGAGGAGCAGTTGAAGTGATGGGAAGTATGAGAGAAGCAGAATGGAATTAGCTCAGCGGAGGATGGGCTGGTCCAGCCAGCCTGAAACCTGAAGATGCTCACGAAGAGTTAAGATTTTGGCTTTCAGATGAAAAGCTGCAGTGTAACATGTGATCCCCTTGTAACGAACAAACTGTCCACTGAGGATTCATGTATGGAAATGTCTGCTCCATAGGGTCTGGCTGCTAAGGAAGGGCCTTGAGAGTGAAGCCCAGGTCTGCCAGCCCTCAGGGAGGCCTTGGCAAGCCCTTCAGCCTCTCTAGGCTGGGCTTGCCTCCTCTATCTAATTCCTTCTCTAGCCAGTTGGGGTTGGGACTAAGCCCTCAGCCTCTTATGACCCACCCCAGCTTTTCTTCCTACACAGGGAGCATATCAAGCCCCGTTCTCCCCAGCCACCTACTTCCCTTCACAACTTAGCTGTCTTGTGCTCTGTGTCTTCAGGATCCTGTCCTCTGCTAAGCGACATTTATCCTTAGCTACTGCAATGAACACACCTGCTGATGTGCATTTGGGTATTCGTGTGCTTTGCCCTGGTAAAATATTCACATTTCACCAGGCCCTTGAAGACATAGTTACTGATGGGACTTTTCAGCCCCGGAGAGGTTTGTTGGGGGCAGATGGTCATTAATCACAGGGATAACAACTTCCAGTACAACGGGCAAAACACTTTGTTGTCCCTTATCTCATCTGACTGCCCTGTGCAAGGGCAGGTTGGAGGGGCACCGTGGGCCTGTGAGAGGAGACCTGTGTGGCTCCAGCTCTGCCACTAACTGTGGGGCTTCTTTCTCAGTTCGTATGAGAGAAGGTTGATGAGGTGATTCTAGGACTCCCTTGGATTTAACCCTCCTCAAATCTAGTATTAGGGGCTTGTTTTACCGAGAGCAAGTGAGGTTTAGGTGGTTTGGCTGTTTAAACTGCATTCTTACATGGCTTCCTTACATGACCTTCTTACTTACGTGGCTCCCCAATGTGTAAAGTGCTGGCCCATGCTGAGATAGGCAGCACAGAGGTTATCATTATTACACTCATTTCACAGACAAGGACTCAAGAGACTCAGAGAGATTAAATGAACTGTCTGGAGCTGCACAAAGCAAGACGAAGACACTGGGATTTAAACCCAACCCTCAGGATGGCCAACCCTGACTGTGGGGCTAGTAGCATCTCTTGGGAGCCCTTGGTCTGCTTTTCCTTGTGCTCCCCTGAGACTTAGGGCCAGATTGGCTCCCAGAGAGTGGCAGGTGGGCTCTAGGGTGACTTTACTCTGAGAGAATCGGGCTACTGCTTCCTCCTCAAATCCCAACCCCTCAGACTCTGTGCTGTGCCCCCTCCACCAATTTCTTGCCTATGGCAGCTGTGAGCAGCTGTGTGCTGGGTGTTCTCTCTCTGACCCTCCACATCCATGCTTCTTCCTTCTCATTCAGCCTCTCCAGGAGATCAGTAGTTTCCTCTGCCCTCTGGCTTCTGGTTGTATTCAGCTCAGCACTGCTTAGGTGAGCAGAGGGTGGGAGAAGGGAGGATGATTCTTCCCCAGCCCCTTCTCTGCGGGCCGTAGGTTGGCAATGGCTGCGTGCATCTGTCAAAGGCCACAGAGCCATCTGGACAGCCCTCTCCTAGCTCTCCAGAACTGCCTAGCCCACGAGGTTCTGGCAACTGCCTCTCCCTTTGTCCTTTCAGCCCAAGGACTGGTAACGGCTCCCAGTTATCGTTAGCCTCAGGGTGCATCATCATCTCCTGGTTTTCCTTAACCTTTTCTATACCTTCATAAATTATCCTTTAATTAATCTCTCTTGGGTCACCCTCTTTTGAGTGTGTCCTCTGCTTCCTCCTTGGACCATGACTGATATACGCTGCCTCTTTCCTTCATGTCTCTAGTCTTCCATTTCTTAAAGGCACAATGATCCCAGGCTTTTAGCATGAAGGGCTGCCGATACTGCTTCTTGCAGGATTTAACAGAAAAACAAAACCAAGCTAAAGAGAAAAGCAAAAGGTTGAGATGGCCAGGGGGTATGGTAAAGGGCACTGAGCTCGGACCTGGGGGCTGAAGACCCAAACTTGCCACTAACTAGCTCTGTCATCTTGCCAGTCCCCTGGCCCTTCCAATAAAGACAAGGAAGAATCATTTTTGCATTATTTTTCCCATAAGCCTCTTGGGCAGATCAAATGAAGTGATGTCGGTGGAAGTACTCTGTGAACGCTGAAGCCTTTTCTGAGCATTAGGTGTTACTGTTGTTGTTTTTATCAGACACGACATGCAGACAAAAATCCTCAAAAGGCCATGTGCTGCATTTTCCAATGCACTCAGATTTCCCTGTTGCCCATATGCCTCCTGGATTAGGAAATCTGGCATTTGCGGAATCCAAGATTGATGTCCAGGGGGGGTTGGCCAAGTCTGGACCCACATGAGCGGAGCTAAAAATACCCTTGACCTCGGCGGGAGCATCTCAGTCCTGAAGAGGATGAACCCAAGGGACAGAGACAGTGAGGGAAATGACCTCTATCATTCACTGGCTGGGGTTAGGAGAGGGCAGGGAGAAGGTGGCTGTCACAGGCCGTCCTTGTCAAGAGCCAGTGGGAACACTGGCTTGATCTTTCTCCCTGTCTCTCTGTCGCTCTGTCTGTGAATAGGATTAACCTGAACCTTTTGTACTTTCCTGTTAGAGTGAAGGCTACATCTTAAAAGCTCTTCCTCATGGTCAAGCCTCTTAGGGGGTTTTCCCAGCCTGCCTTGTGGCCATGACAAACACCTCCAGCCAGAGGGAGGTAAGGAGGTGATCCTAGGACCTTGGCTGACTTCCATCCAGAGAAGAGACGTTAATCCAGGAGCCTTGGTTTGATTTCTCTGGGGATGGGGAGTGGTGAGGTTCATCACCTCTCTATCCTAAAGATCAGTGGTTTGGGAACAACAATCCTTAGAGCTCTAGACTGTTGCTATTTAAAGTGTGGTCCATGGATCACCAGCATCGACGTCGACCAGGAGCTTGTTAGAAATGCAGAATTAAAAAAAAAAAAAAGAAGAAGAAGAAGAAAGAAAAAAAAGAAATGCAGAATTTCAGGTCCCACCACAGACCTCTAGACCAGAATCTGACTTTTAACCAGACCCACTGTGGATTCATATGCACGTTAAATTTGAGAAGCACTATTCTAGAATCCTTCTGAAGGACCTGAGGGGGTCACACAAATAGGTTGTCTATGTGGGGTCCCATAAAAGATAACATTTGAAAAAGAAGTTTCACTTGTATTTTAAAAAAGAAGAAAAGGTTGAAACCAATGTGATCTTTCCCTTTCTTTTCGGAGGTACGCCGGCCTCTCACTGTGTGGCCTCTCCCGTTGCAGAGCACAGGCTCCAGACGCGCAGGCTCAGCGGCCATGGCTCACGGGCCCAGCCGCTCCGCGGCAAGTGGGATCTTCCCGGACTGGGGCACGAACCCGCATCCCCTGCATCAGCAAGCGGACTCTCAACCACTGCGCCACCAGGGAAGCCCTCTTTCCCTTTCTTTGATAGGAACTTCTGCTGATGTTAGGACTCTGCTCCCTGTCTCTCCCTCAGTCCCCACGCCCCCGCCCCAGCCTTTCCATTAGATCCTCAGTGCCTGGTGCAAGCCTGGCATGGTGGCTGCTCTATCAGTGAGGGGCTATGTTAGGCGACTTGTGGGAATCGGACTATTTCCTAAGCTGCTTCTCGGCTCCAGGGATCTAGCCTTGACAGGGCTGCCTGGTGAGGCACTGAGGACAAAAAAGGAACTTGCCACAAGCTGGGAGTTTAGGACTCAGCTCGTTTCTCTGAAAGGGGAGGGCAGAAGGGTGTGGAGCCGCCTCCTCTGTAGGTGGAATTACTCGGGCAGCTGAGTGTTTGTTGTACGAGGAACAGCCTGGCAGGAGCTGAGAAGAGAGAAGTCTGCCACCAGCTGGGATCTGGGCCCAGCCCCACGGCAGCAGGTTTTCAGGATTTCCAGAGGGAGTGCTTGGCGGCCCGCAGTCTCAGTTTGCTGCAGTTATAAATATCTGTGATTTGCATTCCCTTCACATCCTCCCCTGGAGCTGCTCAGCATGTTCTGCCGTCGCTGCCCCCCTGCCTCCACCCCCAGCTCACACAGGTCCCTTACCGGAACATTCATGGCTTCCAGTTCACAGCAGGGGAAACTGAGGCTCTACAAAGCCACCCAAGGGCCCCACCTACATCTGGGCTGACTCAGGGAAGAAACTAGCACCTTAGCACAGCCTCAAAGTCCTTCACACACCAGCTGCAGACCTCCTGGCCTGAACTCTAGCCCTTTCTCATCCTGCGTTTACCCTCAGTCCAGACCACCCACCCCTGCTAGCCTTCCCTGAGCACGTGAGCCCTCGAGTTGTGCAGACGTGTTCCTTTCTCTCCTCTCACACCTTGACACCCCAGACACACACCTGTGCCTCTCTCCGGTGGCACGACTGTCCTCCCTTGATTGGAGCCATCTGGCAAAGTGCCTCCCCTGTCCCCACCCTCGCCAGCTTTCAAAATCATGGAGTCAGATGTGTTGCAGGCCCCTCGGTCCCAACTCAGTGCCATCCTCAGAAAACACTTGTGTAATGATGAATGAACCAGAAGACAAAAATATACAAGCTAGTGGATGAAGCAGAGACAGAGTATTTTATAGATTCTCATGGGTGAAACGAGCATGCCATTCAACAGTTCTGATGCTTTGCAGGAGCTCATGTGAAAAAGATTTGGAGCAGAAGCTGCAGATCCCTAATGAAAAACATCTCTCTGGGGCTCCCCTGGTGGTGCAGTGGTTGAGAATCCGCCTGCCAATGCAGGGTACACGGGTTCGAACCCTGGTCCGGGAAGATCCCACAGGCCGCAGAGCAGCTAAGCCCATGTACCACAACTACTGAAACCTGCGTGCCTAGAGCCTGTGCTCCGTAGCAAGAGAAGCCACTGCAGTGAGAAGCCCAGGCACCGCAACAAAGAGTAGCCCCTGTTCACTGCAACTAGAGAGAGCCCTCATGCAGCAGTGAAGACCCAACACAGCCAAAAAAAAAAAAAAAAAAAAAATCCCCTTGTGCCTTAGAGATGTCTTAGGTACAAACCTGACACTAGCTTGTGACTCAAGGCACTTGAGTTATCTGAGTCCCGGGGTTGGTTTGTTTGTTTTCACCTGGACATTCTGAGATTATTTACCACCTAGTGTCGTTGGGAAGATGAAATAAAGTGAGGTACATGTAAGATGATTATTAGAGGATAGGCACCTCCTATACTCTTGGCACTTCTCTACCACTAGCTCCTAGGAGGACTCTTCCTTTCTTCTATCCTGAAGCTCAATTATGCCTGAGGAAGAGGAGAGAAAGGTGACAGGTAATCCTGAATTTGGAACTGAGACATTCATTTCAGGTCACAAATGCTCTGGATCTTCAGAACTGGTTTTCCAGGATTCTAAAAACAATGATTTAAAAAATGGAGTCTGATCCAGCCCACACTAAGTTCTTCGTTCCAATCATGTAACTCTTCACCAGTGATTTAGGAATCATGCAAGCCCAGCCTCTGGGCCAGCAGTCTCCATTCTGGCTTCAGTTGGTAGAACCAGTGAAGTGGGGTTGAAGAAGGACTGGCCTGGGATCCTCAGGACCTGAATTTGTCCTCTGACTCACTTTGTGACCATTGACCGTTCATTCCTCCTTTTTGGGCCTCAGTTTCTCACCTGTCAAATGAGGAGACTGGACTAGAGGCTTCACAGCGCCAGTCACCTTAGATCTACATGGAAAACAGGAGCCTCCATAGCCTCTGCTCTCTAGGCATCTCTGTTTCTTTCTTCTCACCCTGTCTACCTATCCTGATGAATGGGGTCTGAGTTGAATGAGAATAAGCCCGTGAAACAGTGCTTTATGTATTCAAATGGTCCCATACTCACTCTAGCTTTACAAACACCTCAGTGGGGGGCAGATAAGATGGATGTCACAATCCCTATTTTATAGACAACAAAACTGAGGCTCAGAGGAAGAAAGGGGCCCCAGGGCACATTGCTCAGCAGAGACAAAGCAGCGCCTTTGCATTCCCAGTTCTGATTTTCTCTGCCAAGGACTCCCAGGACTGGTGGTGGTTATACTGCTGGGTTGGTTCCTTGGGGCCAAATGAGCCTCTTTTGGTTCCTCCCAATCTCCCTCCCCTGCCCAGGCTCTGCCATCTTGGTCCTTGCTTGGCCTCCCAGTAATAGAGGGATGTAGTAAAGCTGAGTCCCGGGTGAGTACACAAGACGAAGCCCCATGAGGCCCCATTTCACCCCGTCTGCTGCTTCCTCCTGTGCTGAAGTCCTCATCCAGTTTTCACCTCCTGATCAAACCTCCTTGTGAGGGCACAGAGATGGGGGGGGTGGCTATTGTTCTCTGCATCTGCAGGTAGACGGTGCTGAGGACAGAGACAGGGCAGGGGAATGACCTAGGCCGAGTGTGACAGTGAGACTTCTGAGCTGCACGGTTGACCTGCTCTGATGGGTTGAAGACAAGTAATTGGGCAGAAAGTCACGGACCTGAGAGATGGAAAGATAAACTTCCAAAGAGGGGGTGGGGCAGGTAGTATGACGCCTCCAGTGAATGGGTGTATGAGTTACTGAGGAGAATTAGTCAAGGGGATTTGGAGACATGTAGGCAGCTCTGTGGAAACATTTCTCACACCCATCCCTTCCTTCCATTTTCACTGCCACCACCCTCTCACTTCTCATACAGGAGGTTGCAAGTGCCTCTTGACTGGTCTCTCCACTCCAGTCTCCTCCTGCTCCATTCCACGCCCACATGCTCAACCTACCTGTTGAGCTATAGTCCTCAGAGCTCCATCTGAGCATGCAGCCCTGCTGAACTACGAACTCTTCCTGGTCCTGTACTTTTCCATCTCTGGATGTGGCTGGTGTTTTTTTCCTGCTCAGCTGTGCCTGTGAGTGAGTGCAAATCCTACTTCATTCACTTCAATGCCACCTTCTCCCCATAATGTCTTTCCTGGTCCTGCCCTTCTCCTCTCCTGGGGGAGTGATCCCACATGGCTTGGGTGTGTATAATACCTGATGGTTCCATCTCTTCTTTTAGAGTGTTTATTGCCATCTACCTGGTATTATAATGATTTCTGTGAGTGTCTTGTCTCTCCTGCTAGACTGGGATCACCTTGCAGTTAGTAAAGAGATTACTTTCAAGTTTGTATCCCTCATGTCTCGGCTGCTATTTAGTTATTGGATGAATTGATAAAGACATAAGTGAACCAGTGCTTGCTTGGACAGGAAACAGAAGAGCCCTACCATCTAAGCTACAAATCAAGTTAACCATAAACCCAAAATTAAACTGAGAAAGTCATTTTGAGGCACGTGTGGAGGGAAATGCAAATAAATACATTCAGAGAAAGGCGGATCAGAAAGAAAAGAGCTTGGCCCGAGAGTGCAACCCAGGGGACCGAGAAGATAGGTACGAGGGAGACGACACTGTTTTATGCCTGGTAACAGGAGAAGTCAACAGAAGCTGGAAGAAGCGCCTTAGGGTGGGACCAGATGAATCATAAGGCTTCCATTTAACCCTTGAATGGCCCCATAGGTCCTCCCCCTGGTAGAAGCCGTAGGAAAGAAGAGTGTCCGGCACATTAAAGGGGCATCAAAAGTTATTGAATTCATCCACATTTCGTATTTACCTTGAGTCAGTGAAGAGTAGCAACATGAGAAAGACACAACTCTTGTTCCCAAAGAGTTCACAGTCTACTAGGAAAAAGATGACATGGTTCCAAGTAATCATGACAAAACATATGGTCAGATGTGTATGTGTATGGATGTGTTTGTAAGAATGTATCAAACATGTGCTGTGGCACTACAGAAGAGGCAACAAGTTACTCTAAGTAAGGGAAGGGGGAGATGAGGATAAGGATGAGGGAAGACGTTATAGACACCATGCCTGGGAAGCAGAGGCTTCGAGAATGGGCTGGCTTTGCACCAGTCTCCAGAAATTGTCTGTGAGAAGGTAATCAAGGTATGAGTTAAAGTCATGAGGTTATCCGAGGAGGGCAAACCTGATTGGGTCAGGGCACAGGAGACTGTCACCCCCAGATAGGCAGCAACAGTGGCCTGTCTTTTCTAAGGACAATGGGTATTGACTGACCAGTGTTTATATCTTAGAATGACTAAAAAAGCCCACACTGCTTTGTGAGTGTCTCTGTGTGTGTGTGTGTGTGTGTGTGTGTGTGTGTGTGTGTGTGTGTGTGTGTGTGCAGGAAGGCTCAACGAAACTATGAAATGGAAAACTCTACTGAAAAATGGAAAGTAATTCCTCCTTCTTCAAACCTAGTCTTACCTGTGCAGGTGGAAGGCAGGATTGAGTCCCACAGGGAAGAGGGTGTTGGAAAGGAAGCCTCACCTTGGCCACTCTTGGCTTAGGAAAAGTGAAAGGCTGAGAAGAACGTGTCTTTTCCCTTTGGGTAGCCCTTGCTTATTCACAGCCTCATCTGCATAGGGAAATCGGAGCGGTCAGCAGTGCAGGACGAGCCAGCTGTGGCTGTGCAGCTGCATGGAGAGATGCTCCGGCAGCGGCAGCAGTGGGGAGTCCCCAAAGCTACTCTGGGCTATCAGCGCACGCCCTGCTTGGAGCTGGGGGGGGACAGGAAAGAGGGGATAATGTAATGGGAGGCTGTCAGAGAGGAAAGGGGCCCTGGGGCTATTTTGGCTAACTCCCTTATTGGGGAAACTTAAGAGGGGCAATGGGCTTGTCCATGGCCTGTCCGACAGTCAGTGACTTTCAGGACCTTGGTGAGAACCCACATCTCCTGGGGGCTAGTGCTGCATCCTGTCTCCTTGCAAGACTGGCACAGAGGAGAGGGACAGAAAAGGAAAATAACTGGGGTGAATAGCCCCTGGGTACCCCCATAAGACACACTGGCATTCCCGCCTGACCAGCTGTTCTCTGCCTGTCAGCTTCTGTCTTTATCCCACTCAGCTTCCAAGCCACGAGGCTCCCAGGGCTATAGGAAATTAGGGTGCACTATGGCTTCTGTAAGAAACACTTTCATAATTTCCATGAAATTTGCAAGGTGTTTTTGTTTGTTTGTTTGTCTTTATTAGAATCCTTTTGAATCTCGTCAATGTTGCTTTCACGGGTAAAGAACTTACAGTCACCAATTATATCTGAAGGTTTTGAGTGGCAGAAAGATGAGCATTAAGACATTCATGCTTGTTCCACAAATTTTACTTTATGTTTCGAAGAGATTAACCCCAATTTTATTGTAGGTTTTTAAGGTAATTAAGCTGAGAGGCAGTTATGCTCTCATAACTTGACATCAGAAAACCTGGGTTCAAACGCCAGCTCTGATGTTTCCTAACCTTTTTTATTTTCATCAGTTTCTCTCTCTGAGCCTCAATTTCCTCATCTGAAATGGGGATATTAATAATTCATTAATATTAATACTTTATATTATTAATGTTCATTTAAATTTATTTAACAGATATTTATTGAGCCCCTATTATGTGCCAGGTTATGTTCATGAGACTGAGATAAAACCATGAACAAGATCGCTGAAATTCCGGCTCCCTCAGAGTTTATAATGGAGATGAGATGTGGTAAGCTGTTTTAAAGAGCTTAGCAGTATTCTGAGCATGTAGTAGTTGCTTAATAAATTGTAAAATTAGAACTCTCACAACACTGGGTTCTGGGAGAGCTAGTTTAGTTTTAGTTGTGCCATTAACCAGCTGGGAAACCTCAGAAGTCTCTGGATACCTAAGTCTTTGGAGTATTGTCCCTTGGCTTGTGTGACCTTCTGTAGCACAAATGATTGGGGACCCTCCTATGTTTCACCATTCTCATAGGGTTTCACAGACAGAAAACCCCTTTGCTTGTGTAACTCCCATTCATGTAGGGACCCTGGGTTACTGGCCTTAAATATGACCATTGAATAGTCCTTGCCTCATGGATCAATTCCAAGGTCTGAAACTAAATTTTTAACCTTTTTTCTGTCTGTTGCTTGCTTTCTACTTAACTTTTCTCTGGCTATTAATAAGCAGCTTAGCTAACAAAAGTCTGTTGAAATCTGCTCTAACCTTAGATGAACCTGCTTTCACAAGGAATGGGGGTGAGAGAGTTAGTGACCAGTAATCATGGTCAATGAAATTTCCATCCAGCTGTGTTGGTCCATCTTAAGGGACTGATAAAACTCCTTTCCACTGATGGTATATTGAAGAGAGTTTCAGAAGTGGATTGGGGTTTCACAGCTACCACTGGCTGACTAAGCTGAAGCCAGAGAATCATGGACAGAAGGGAGAATAAACATTATCATGTTCCATCTCTTTATCTTACAGTTAAGAGAACTGTGGCCCATTATTGACAATCGCCAAGACATGGAAACATCCTAAGTGTTGATCAATGGATGAATGGATAAAGAAGATCTGGTGTGTGTAATGGAGTATTCTTTCAGCCAAGACAAAGAAAGAATTTCTACCATTTGCAACAACATGGATGGACCTTGAGGGCATTATGCTGAGTGAAATAAGTCAGACAGAAAAAGACAAATACTATATGATCTCACTTATATGTGAACCCTAAAAGAGCCAGTCATAGAAACAGAGACTAGAAAGGTGGTTATCAGGGGCTGGGGTGTAGGGGAAAGGGGAGATGTTGGTCAAACAGTACAACCTTCTAGCCATAAAATGACTAAGTTCTGAGGATCTAATGTACAGCATAGTGATTATAGTTAACAATACTGTGTTATATACTTGAAAGCTGCAAAGAGAGTAGATCTTGTGTTCTCAGTACAAAAAAGAACTGGTAATTATGTGACTTGATACAGATGTTAGCTTATGCTATGGTGGTCATAATTCTGTAATATATAGTGTATCAAATCAACCTCTAACTTACACAGTGTTGTATGTCAGTTATATATCTCAATAAAGCTGGAAACAAAAAGGACTGAAGGTTGGAGGGAGAGAATTTGGTGTGGAACATATGGCGTATAAACTGCCTGCTGGATATGAGAATAAGGATAGCCAAAAGGCACTTGGAAGATGATTCTGAAGGCTAAGGAGCAAAGGATGCATGTGTGTGTGTGTGTGTGTGTGTGTGTGTGTGTGTGTGTGTGTGTGTGTGAGAGAGAGAGAGAGAGAGAGGGAGAGAGAGAAAGAGAGTGAGAGAGAAGGAGAGAGAAAACCTGTGGTCCATAAATGTGAGGTCCCTGCCCTCTAAGATCCATTTACTAATTAGTGACAGATAAGTAACATGGACTTCATATAAAAAGTTACAGAACACCACTAGAATCTAGGTCTCCTGATTTCCAGTCTAATACTTATTCTTTAGCCCTCTCAAAGCTGGAAATGTGACATTATACTCTTCCTTTAGAATTTTTAAAGTCCCCCCCTCATACAATTGCTGCCTAAATATGATTTTTGTTCATGACATTGACTTCAACAAATAGGAGTAAGAGCTGGATTTAAACACCTGAAGGAACGTGAAAAGGAAGAGTTTTCAGATTTGTTGTGTGGCATCTCAAAGGCAGAGATGGAGCCAAAATGAATGTAGTAAATAGAGATAAGTTTTGTTTAAACCTAAGAAAGCACTTTTTGATGTGCAGAGCTCTCAACAGCTGGAATCACCTACCTTGGGAGAAAGTGAGCTCTTTGCCATTGGACGTAAACAAGTGGATGCCCATGAGGTGGTAAGTCAGGCCAGGACAATTTTAAGTTCTCACTCATCTTTAATAAACCCATGTGGAATTTATGAGCCTTTATGGTATTTAAATAATCCCTTCTTAAACCCACTTCTAGCTAGTTACTACCTCTGCGCTCATTGAGTTACCACCTACTACGTAAAGTATACTTCCTTTCACTTTCACTGAATCTAACTCTTGCAAACATTGGGTTAAGGGGAGGTTGGGATAGTTCTGTTTTTCTGAGATTTGCTGATTAAGTACACAGTTCCATTCTATCAAGCATTGTAGTATCTCCTCTCAGCCTTCTCTTTTTTGATTGAGGGAATCTAATTTTGTTAAGTCTACCTGTTTTACCAAGAAGCTCCATCATATTGATGATTTGAATAGTCCTCCATCCTTTCCCCACCTCCCCAGCTCCACTAAATTTTTCTTGACGGTCCATGACTATAATTGACATGTTCTTCCTGAGCCCACACACTGCTATCATTTGATCATAGGATAATGTCTTTCTGTTGGTTTCCATACTCTTTCTGGTGAAACTCAAGTGCCTCAGCTTAAGCTACTGGAGTTCAGATTTGTCAAGATGATCTCCGTTTCTGCCCTGCCACTTATTAGCTATGTGACCTTCGACATGTCACTAATTTTCCTTTGGAAATGGGGAAAACAATACTCCAAAAAATTGATAAGAGACTCAAAAAAGAGAAGATCCTTGCAAGTAGCTTGCACGGTACCTGGCACAGCATCTATACTCAGTACTTGTTTATAGAAGTGAAATGAAATAAATTTAAATATATTTCCTGAGTTGTGATACATTAGTGTCCATCATTTTATAAAGAGAGATTAGGGTGTAAGTTACCTAAGAGCACTGCATTCTATTTTCCCAAATTGAAGCTCAGTTGTTACATCCTCCCCTCCCCGCCATTCTCCTGAGATCTTTATGCCCTTGAGATTTAAAGTCAGGGAACTCCAGTTTGAGTTCTTTCTCTATGATTTATTAGCTTTACAGTTTTGGTTTATTAATATTTCTAAGTCCATTTCCTCAACTGTCACATTGAGATAATAGAAATATTTGACCTAGAAGGGCTTTGAACCCAAATAGACTCAGGTTTCAAATCTGAGCTTCACCAATTTCTGGCTTTGTAACCATGGACAAGTTGTCTAACCTTGCTCAGTTTCCTAATATGCAGAAAGAAAAAATGACACCCACCTCGAAGAGTCATGGTCATAATTCAATGAGACAACTATATAGAGTATCTAATATAGCCCCTCGTCACACACAGCAGGTTCTCAACAGCCAGTTGCATTCCTCCCTGTGTCACGGAGCTGTCTAGATGCTTTGTAACTTCTGAAGAGGTGTGCAGATATTAGAAGCTGTTGTTTGCTGTGGTATTTCTTTGCCCAGAAGCAATACTGTGTAATGAAAAGTGCACTGGATTTGGAGTCCAAATGGGATTCAAGTGATGTAAGGTTTGGAAACACATTCTGCTCCCTGAAGCATGGCTTCCTCATCTCAAATTGGGGATGATAGAGCTCGGTCTGCTCAGCTCACAGGTGCACCTTGAGCATCTGATGAAATATTAATGGTGAAACCATTAAGGTAGTCTGAAAATGAGGCACCATGATGACTAGAAATGCTCATGACATTTGCAAAAGTGGAGATTTCACTAGTTTATTTTCTTTCTTCCGAGTCCTCTTATTAAAATATGAATTAAAACCCAATTCTGGGTGATTTTTATGTCTGGAGATTTCTTTGTTAATCGTCTCTATTTGGGGAGGTTGCAACAATATTACCATATTATTTCCATGATCCTTGTGAAAGATGACATAGTATCATGACAAACAATTCTGGAATCAAGCCGCTCTCTGATGTAAATATTCAGTCACAGATATCTTGAATCTACGAAAATTGAAAGCCTTGAGTTTCAATAGTCCCCTACTTAGACCCTAGCCCTAGTTTCTTAGAGAACATTGGTTTGTTAAAGTCCTTCTGTTTTCTTCCCCTGAGAGGTTATGCTTTTACATTTCCATGATCCCACTTGTTCTTACGAATTTCAGACTCGGCAATGAGGTTTAGTAGCTTAAACTTCCCAGGTGGCCCTACAGATGGGTGGGAAATCCACTGGCAGTGTGACATTCCTTCTGGTTCAGTGGCCATTTATAATGACTGGATGTGCATTCTTGACAACTAGCATGGCAATTCTACCCATGACTTACTCCAGAATTCTGGAGTAGATGCTTTCTGGCCCAGATGACTTATTTATTTAGTTTGTCCATTCCATTTATTTGGTGAGGGGGTGGGCAGAAGTATATAGCATGCAGCCCTGACTTGAGAGGCAAGAGATTTGAACTCTTGCCCCCAGTTTGCTACTAACTTGTTGGAAAAAAAACTGAGCAAGTCATTTCTCTCTATGGCTCAGCATCCCCACCTGCGACTTGAAAGGGTTGGATGAGATGATCTCTAATGTCTTTTCCAGTTTTGTCATTTTGTGATTCTAAAATATGCTGTCATTCATAGTTCTTCCTGGCAAGGTCATGGAGGGCTAAGGCTGAGGTAGCCGAAACATCTGATAACACATTTCTCTTTCCTGGCCAGTTACTCAGAAGCTCCCCTCCAAATAAACTCTAGGTGGATATCCCTTAAATAAACACATCAGACTCTGTAGAACTCAGCAACTAGAATGGCAACTTAGACCAGACAGGAGTTCAAAGGAGATGATGGAAAATCATTTGTATTGATCTTCTATTAGTCAAGTAAATTGTAAAAATACCCATAAATGAAAATTAGAGAAAAAATAAAAAGGGGAAAGAGATGGCCCAGCTTGTTTCACCGTGCTGGCATTGGAACTATATCTTCATTAAGGCCTTGTACAGAGGAAAGGGACTTAAACTAGACAGTTCGCTGAGTTCCATCCTGACGACGTTCTTGTGCTGTGTGACCTCGCGCAGGTCCAGCTCCATGTTCGAGCCGTTGTTTCCTCCTCCTGTTGATGAGAATCTTGGACTAAGGCAGTGGTTCTCAAAGCGCAATGTGCATATGAATCCTCTAAAGATCTTTCTAAAATGCAGATTCTGGTTCTGTAAGTCTGGAGAGGTGCCTCCGATTCTGTAGTTCTAACAAGGTCCTCAATGCATCTGCTGCTGCTGGTCCTTCACTCGTTGAGAAGCAGGGGACTAGATAATTTTTAAAGCCCTCTTCAACTGTGAACTCTCCATGATTCAAATAATCCCCCATCCTAAGGTGGGAAGCAGAATAGAAAAGCCTCTCTCGATGGTCCACCATCTATATTAAAATACCCTTTTTTTAAGAGAGATAAGAATAGAATTCCTAAATCAGGGCTTAAGCAAGATGGAAGGTGGGCACCATTGAGAATATTTGTTCTGAAGCCTAAGACAATCTGAAAAGATATTGATGCTTGAAAGGAAAGCAGAGGAGAGAGGCAGAAGGTTTGCTTGAGGCAGGTAGAAAAGTTAGGGAACAACCGTCCATAGAAACCACAGATGACAGTGTTGGAAATGGTCATAGAAATGTAATAAAGAGCTTGATGCTAATTCCGCTGTGAGGCCTGGTTGGCTCTGGGTTTCGAGATATTGTCTCATGCACCCTCACAGCATTCCTGCAAAGCTGAGGAGAACAGCAGACCTCTCCCCATCATAAAGGGGAACTAGGTGGAGAGAAAAAGGGGGCCGAAGCTGAGAACAACAGGGAGGTGGGGGTCTCCGGGATCTGGCAGCAGAGCCTTGGCTTTGGCATCCCAGCGACGAGCCTGGTGCATCTGTCTCTGCACACACTTGGGCATAAGCCGCTGAGGCTCTCCCTATGTCACCCCTTTGGAGCTGCCCGTGGGCAGCGGTGGCGGGGAAGGAAAGTGTCTCAGCAGAACCTTGGTTTCACTTCCTGCCTCGAGCACAGAGAGTCATTATATAAATATCAACCTCAGCAGCTGCTACTCTCACCCCTCTTCTCGCTATTACTCCCGAGGCCCAGCTCACAGGCAGGACGACGCCTGCAGCCTCTCACTTTCCCCTGGTCCCACAGCCTTGCACCAGGCCAACCAGGTGGGTGCCTGGGGCAGAAATGAATCACAACCTCCCTCTGGCCCTCCAGCCAGCCATGCCCCGTGACCCTCGCCTCACTGAGCAGGGGAGGTTGTCCTGACCAGTGGCCCACATTAATCAAATGAAACCTCGTTTACAGATGTGACAGGCAGCCAGCCCATCCGTAGAGGCCACAGAATGCATCGTCAGCACTCGTGCTGGTCGAGGTGGGGCACGTTCATATATGTATACTCTATTCTATGAAATGAACGAAAATCGTCCAACCCTTCCAAACCTAAGGCAGGAAGGCAGTGTAGCATGGTGTAAAGAAATGTTTGGAATGAAAGATCAAAAGAGTTCAAGACTCCACTCCACTACAAATGGACAAAATCCTCTGCTAATCTTCAAATGTAAGAAACTCCCCTTTGAACATTGGCTCATAGTTGTTGACTTATTGTATTTCTGAAGATATTATTTTTAAAAAACCTGAGCAGAACAAAAATCCCAGGCAGGTACATGTAATCGCCTTGATCCTAAATTTCTTCATCTTTAAAATAATGACGTGAGCCATGCTTCTCCGGGGCTGTTACAAAGACCATACAAGATGTATGATGTCTCTCTCTCTGCCTGAGTGCACTGACTGACATATAATAGTGGGTGTGCGTGCAAATTGAAAGCTGTTATTCCAAGCTATTTTAATTACTCATATCTTAACAATGTTTTAGCCATGGCCATATTAGAGGCAGGAAATCCTCTGCAGAACCCAGCAAAATGCCTTCATTGGGCCCTTGAAACAGTCGATGGAAAGCAGTTTTGGGGGATCTCAACATCTGTGTGTTACTCAACAGATCAAATGTTGTCAAAGTATTACGCTCCTTCTCCCACTTGACCCACTTATGACCCAACCAGATATTTGTGATTTATTATTAAATGACAAAAACAGATTACTAGGCAGTTTGTTCAGCATGAATCCATGCAACAAATTATATATACGCTCGACGAAAGACTAAAGAAGAATGGATGTTCACTGAGATATTAATGACTGGTAATCTCTGCATGGCGATATTGGGGAGGTTTAAATTTCTGCCTCCATGCTTCTGTGGAATGATTGGCCCCTTAAAGATCAGGGCAGTTAGGTTCCTCTTCCCTTAAGCACACATATGAGGTGTCAAGTGAAGGGAAACCAAAGGTGAGGGAGCTGAAGTAAGTTGCCATGGGTCCAAGCAGAGTGAGGGTCTGGAGTTATTTTTTTAAAAATCTTGGAAACCCCAAGAGTGACTGGTTGATTCCTATGTTTGTTCGCTGTTCATTCATTCATCCATTGTATCACCACGATTCATTCACTTAGTCACCAAAGAGTTATTGAATTGCTTATGCTGTGTAGAGGAAGGGCATGGACTAGTTGTCAGAAGATTGAGGTTCGAATCCTGCTACCATTTTTCTGAGGCCATGAACCCTTTGCCCTTTGGACCACCTGAGGCTCCCCAATCTGTAAAATGGGGCTCATAAGGAACATGAAAACCCTTTGAGAACTTCGCAGTGCTGAGCAAAGAAAGAGTCTCTGTGAAGTCAAAACACTATGCTAGCAGTGCAAGAGAGATGGGTGAGTCATACAGAACCTGCACTCTTCAGAAGCTTACACTCAGATAGTCTGCTGGCTTAATGCCAAGACTAACACTATGGGACATGGAAAGAATCTCTAAACTGGAATCCAGGAAGCCTGGGTTCCAGGTTAGTCTGAGCTGCTGACATGCTGTATGACTATGAGCCACTCAGTTTCCCCCTCTTGACTCTTTTCCAGCTGTCCTATAAAGGGATTATCAAGCCCAGTTATCTCTTAGGCACCCTGCAACTTGGACATTCTATGAAATGAGTGAAATCAGGAAAAATTTGACACACGTTAAGCTATCCATCATGAACCAATATGCATCCTGTGCTGGTTTCTGTTTGTGCAGCAAAGACACGGGAACATTTTAGGTATTACCGGCCTCCCACAGGGCAGGTCCTGGGTCTGTGGATGTTGATCTTGTGCCATAACTCTGCTCCTCTGCTTAGCTTCCATCACTTCGGGAGAAAGAAGGAGTGCAAACTCTTCTACAAGATGACTGGGAATCTACCTGCGAGTCATCAATAAACATGATGGGCAGAACTATCTGCAACACATTTTGGCCACGTTTCTGAGCTGTTTCTCAAGCCTATGACGTGAATCTGAATGGGAAAGGCAGAAAGCATGAGCAGAGGGGAGTCCAAGCTTGCAAATCTAGAGCCTCGGGTCTAGGGTCAGCTTAACCAGGGACTGACCAGTGACAGTCCTTTATTCATTATTCATTTATTCGGGAAGAATTTATGGAGCACCGACTGCATACGTTAGCTAGTACTGGGTTAGACGCTGGAGAGAATGAGGAGAACTTAGTTTACTAGACTCTGTGTTTCCTGAAAGCAAGCGTCTTGCGCTTATTTCTCCAGGGCCTAAACATGACCTTGCCTTAAGAAGCACATAAACTAGTGGGGTCTTTGGACAAGTAATTTCCCTTCCTACAACTCCCTGTTGTCATTTGTAAGATGGTTTTGGGGAAGTGGACTTAATGATCTCCAAGATCCCTTCTAACCTGGGTGTTCTGTGGTTGCATTACCTGGTGTCTTGCAGTGAGAAAGGTTTGCATACAGAGATGGAGCAAAGGTCACAGAACAATCTGCAGCGGAGGTGTAATGAAACCGCAGAGCCTCCAGGGAGTGCGTGAAGCTAGTACATTCCCCCACCCCTCGCCGCTGAAATAAGACAAAGCCTGGTCCAGAAGTTCAGTCTGTGTGCTCAGACACTGCAGGAACAGTAGCACCGGCTCTGGGTCTCCGTGGACACTTCCCTTAGGGCAAGGGTGGGGCTTATCTGGCAACGAGCTGGACAGTGCCACAGCCAGCCCTCTGGGCCAGACCAGGAGCCAAATGTTGAAGCTGAATACACTCGGGACAAAGAACCAGAATCTCTGAGTTCCTGTCACAATCCCCCACCCCCTGCTTTTACCTGTGTCACCAAAACTCTCCGGGGATGGAGACACCTACCTCCCATATTACTGTGATGATTAAATGTGAAAACACATATGAGAGGTCTTCGTAAACTCTGAAATGCTTTATACATGGAAAATAGAATTAATATTCATGAAGGAGGGAGAATTAAAGGGCATCTGAAAGAATGAATAGGTACCACCTAAGTGGATAGCTGCGTGCAAGGCATTGAAATTAGCACTTCATACAAACCAACTCATTTAAACCTCATAACATGAGGCAAGAGATATTTTTCCCATTCTACAGATGAGGAAACAGAGTCCCTGGGAGTTTAAGTAACTTGATATGGATCACTCCACCAGTAAGTGACAAAGCTAGGACTCACAGCAAGGGAGACTGATTGCAGAATCTGTGCTCTTCACCAATGTGCCTTCTGCCTTCCTGCATGGAAAAATGTTTTCTAATTCAAGTTAATTCCAGCCCATAAATGTGGCCTGAGAGCCAGACTGAGCACTGGGCACATGACAGTGGAGATATAGGAGCATAAACAAATAAGGAAATACTCCAAGGAATAAGGAAATAGATACCGTAAATATGATCGGTATAACGTAAAGAGAAATGTGGAGATGGAAAAGATGAAGAGTGATTCAGAGGCTCTGCATTTATCGGACTAGGGAACAAAGTGGTGGATAAAGAATAGTTCAAGGTGAGGCTGAAAAGGTGAAGTGTTGGAGCCTTATGGTGAAAGATCTAGGGTGCCAGGCTAGAATGATCGGGGTTTAGCCTAGAGCTAATAGGAAGTGATGAAATTTCCAGAGCAGGTGAGCAGTGCATCAGAAGTGGAATTTTAAGAGAGTTAAACTAACAAAAGAGAAGAAAACCATTCATCTTGGACCAGCACTATTGCCATAGTCTGTGGACTAGTAAAGATGTAGTTAGATGAAAGTGAATTTTTCAAGTTGGACCCCTTATCAGGGAAAAGAGGGGATGAAATTTCAGGGATTTAGTACATCATTGATACTCAAAATGGTGAAGAATGGAGAGGCGGTCCCAGAAGATTGGGTTGAAAGGCTGTCAGGGGTGACGCGTCTCCATCCCATGCTTGACTCTCCCACTTCATTGTTGCGGAGGTGACCTTGCCTCTGGCAGACTCCTCAGGTGATGGGGAATCATCACCCCAGGAAGCAGCCTGCTCTATCCTTGGACAGCTCCTGCTGCTAAAATGAATTTTTGTTCTTTTCTTTTCCTTCTTATTTAACTACAAAGTGCTCAGCACTGCTTTATTCAAACCTGAGAATATCTTTATCTCAGTATCACCAAGTTGGCAGCCCCCATGGGCCTAAAACCTGCATTAGGTGTCAGCAAGGGAACTTTGTGGGTGACCAGAGGGGCTGGATCTGGGAGGCTCAGGACCCAGACAGACTTAACAATTCGGGGGAGGAAGTCCAGCCAAGTAGGTGAGACACAGAGCTTAGAGGCAGAAGAAAAGAAGGAGCTACTGTTTATGGGCCTCCGCAGCCAAAGTCCAAGAACTGGGCTTCAAGAATCACTGTGTTAGTCAAGAAATAGGTGCAGTGCTCCAAATGAAGCTCAACTCTAATTCCTCTTAAGAAGCCTCTCTATCTCTTTTATCTGTGAGGGAAACCTCACAGATCATTCCTGCAACCAATACCTACTGGGTGTCAGTCAGAGAGATTTACAAGTGGACTAGGCATGCCTCCTGTCCTGAGAAGCTCACACTCTAGGGGGTAGATGAAGGGGAGGAAGGAGTGAGCAAAAAAAAATTATATGAAGAATCTGTGATGTATGCATAGGCGGCCACCAGCCCAGGTTCCATGAGGTCAGAACTATGTCTGTTTCAAATAAGTGTCTGACAGCATCTGATCTAAAACCGTAACGAAGTTCTTCTGACCTTCAACTTAATACTTTACTCGCTGTTACCTGGTGATCCTTATGTTGTAAGGTCTCCTGTGAGGCTTGTCTGAGCAGGTAGATATTAACGAATTGAGGATAGGCACATGGCATCTACCAGTTTCTATGACAACACTGCCCATCCCAGTACTAGTTCCTAGGCCACATGTTGAATCAGCAGAAGCCTGACTTATTGAGTGAACTTGGGCAAGTCACTTAACCTCTTAGAACTTCAGTTTCTTTTCCGTGAAAGAAAGAGAGCATCCTATCTAGTTCACATTGGTTATTAAATAATTTCATTCCAAGAAAGAGCTTGACCTTGCTGAGAAAGGAACCGAATGGAAGGCAGGCCTTTTTCCTAAAGCAGCTCGATCTTATCAGAACAGTCAGACTCAAAGGTTAGCCCCAGGGAGCAGCTGACATTAGAGTGGTATTTGAACCTGTGAACTTTTGCCTTAAAAGTAAGAGTTCAACTCTCCCCGGGTTCTCTGTGGTGTTGCAATGTTGGCCAAAGGTGGCTGCTGTACTCAGCGGAAACCTTCCCCAGCTTCACCTCCAGATGTTCCATGGGGGTTTGAGGTGTGGAGGAGGAGTTACCAGAGCTTGGTGTGTCTGTGACTGAGGTGAGTCTGTGCATCCGCGTGCATGAGGGAGCTGGGGGTGGAGGGGTGTCCCAGCCCGCTTCTGTAAACGGGTGCCACATACTGCCACGGGGTCCTTTAGCCAGAAGGAAAAAAATGCTTCTGTAATCACGAGACAGAGGTTTCCCCACCTCCTCTCTGAGAAAATTGGGAGGCCATTTCTTTTTCGGCAGCTGCCAAGCTTTTCCCTACATCAGTAATACTTCAATGGCTTTTACAAACTCGCCTGCCTGCTTTTTAATAAGCAGGGCTTTGCATTGATGGTACATGTGCAAGGTCTGACCTTTTCATAGGAAAAAACATTCATAACCGAAGCCTATATATAGAAGCTGAAGACGGGAGCAGATAAAGATGTAGGTCATATGACTTTTTGTGTGTGTGAAAAATAATGCAAGAGGGATGCAGCAGACAATTCAAAACTCATGCAATACTGCCACTGGTTTGAGCCTTCCTAATATTTAACAGAGGCTTTCAATAATGACTTTGTTTTCATCTGGGAGCTATAATGCCACCTTCTATCGCTGAACACAGGACTTTTTCTCCACAGGGGAAATTTACTTAGTTTAAGAACGTATTTCACTATCTGGTTAACTCTTAACGATTCCTGTTAAAGGAAAGAAGAACAGTGACCGTAAAAATTTATTCAGTGAATAAATATTTCACATAATGTGATTGGTAATCCAAAAATCTGATTTGTTTCAGAGGAAAACATTTCCCCAGGCTCATCATTACCTAGGTGAACAGAAACCAAATTCCTCTGCGTTCAAGGCTGACATGATCAGGAAGTTGTTTGTCTTGCCAACAATCTTTCCAGTGCCCCCTCTTATATGCTTTGTTCCACCAAATCTTATACTCCTATCTATGTTTCCGTGTTCCTTTATCTTTGCCTTTGCTCTCTTTCCTCTCTCTTCTTGGCACCTCTCTTCCTGGACGTCTCTGTATGTACAAGTCTATTCTGAAATCTATGGCTCAAACGCTGTTGCCTCCAAGAATCCTTCCTTCTCTCCCTTCCCAAGCTTTTTGGTTTTTTTAAATGAGCTGATCATAGCTTGCTCTGGGTTACACTTCCTGGTGTCCATTATATTTCATTCTGTTAGACTGTAAACTCGTTGTGAGCTGGGCAAGAGTCATGTTTGAGGCACTCTGAATCCCAAAGCACGTAATACTGAAGATCATGTACCACAGGTAACACCTATAAAATACGTCCCTGCAAAATGTTTATTGAGTGAATGAATTTGGCTTGGAATGCACTAACCGTGATTTGTGGAGTGTTTATGTATAGCTACTGTGCTAAGCATTATCTCATCTGAACATCACTAATAAACCCATGAAGCTGTTAGTGTGTCACCTTCCACAGCTGAAAAAACTAAAGCTCAAAGGAGATTTAAACCTCACCAAACATCACATAGCTGACAGAACAATAGGCCAGGATTCAAACTCAGATCTGTCTGGCCCAGTGGTATGCTGGGGGCTGACTTGTTCCAGCTTACAAGAGCTGATCAGGAATTTGGTGAACTTGTTGAAAGCACAGCTGCTGTTAAAAATTAAATCATGTAAACATATGAATAAATTACATTAAAAACAATGGTAGAAAATACTCAAAACTAATCGCTTCTTATTTATTTTATGAAATTTTATTATCATATATGTTCTTGAAGTTATTAATATTGCTTTTATCTGCATGTTAGAACCATTACATACTGCTACGCATCTCTTCCAAATTACACACTCAGCAATGTTGCACTAGTAGCTTGAAAGTAGCTGTGGTGGGAATATCTATACTAAGGATATTGGAAAACACAGCAAGTGGGACTTTCCTCCTACCACACTCCTCCCACTTAGAGCCAGTTGTTAAATATTTACCAGCACACCACTGATCTGGCCCCAAAGTGACACAAATACTTCAGTAAGTAATAGACTTCGGATCCAATACACATACAGACTCCTCTGTTTCCAGGCTTAACTTTCACCCTGTAAGGTCTAGCTTTGGACCATCATAGATAAGCTGCTTCCTGATGATAGAAAATTGACACTTAATGGCTCCTTTGGGCTTCAGGGTTGGAATAAAAGTAATTCTTAGTAGTTATGTTTTGCCTATACCCATCTATCTTAAACCACTAACACGAATTTAATTATGCTCTTCATCACATCCTATACCCAGGAACACGTGATGAATCTCCATTTATAGAGTAAAATGGGAATTCCAAAATATGGATATAAACTTATTTCCCCAAATTTACATGAATATAATAACCTACTGTTTGATCTACATTACCTCAGAAGCTGTATTTCATGTACACACTTTCCTCGCTCTGTATTTTATGTGTAGTTCTCATGAAATGAGGTCTGAACTTTGAACCGGAGGTTATGGGTTTTGGTACTAATTCTTTAACTCAAGAGCAGGTGTGTTAGCATTGCTGGGCCTCAGTTTCCTCACCTGTCCAGTGAGGAATTTGGCTTAGATGTCCTTATAGATCCTCCTGGCTCTATTTCTAAAATGACACTACATGTTGCTTCTCTTCTCTAGGGCTCAGTTTGTGCATCTGTAACCAATGGGGGGTTGATCCAGGTAGCTCCTAACTGCAGCTCATCAGTTTGTGGCTGCATGTGAAAAGACTTGTCTTCCACCCAATGTGTCATGCCTACCGGATACCATCATGCCTTACTTACCACGGGAAAAATGCCAGGTAACCTGCTGAACACCCAGAACTCGAGTGCCAAGAGAGGACTTGGAGGTGGAGCTGCTTTTCTGGCCAGTAGCTGTAACTGCCACAGGACCGGGCTGGCACAGCCCTCAAAACAAAGGGAAACGCGTAGGTGGAGGGAGCACCTCTGCTGTTTTCTTTTAGATGGTCTAGAAGACTAAAGAAGCGAGGGTGAGACATCTGCACAAGGGTTTTGATTTGACACTCCAGCTGGGTCTGCAGTGAGGTGGGTGGGGGTGAGAGAGGCACAAGACGTAAGACGGGTGACACTTTCTGTTGGACTGGGGAGATGGGGGTGACGGTGGAAAGGAAGGAGAGGGTTATGCATGAGCTGCCAGGGTAGTTCTCAGGGTGAGCAGAGCACTCAGCTAGCACATCTCTGTCCTTGCCCTTACTTGTTGATCGTGAACCTACAGCTCATTTGTATCTCTATGGAAAATCAATAGTGTTCATAACCCCTTATCTACATCTTCATCCTCATCCTCCCCTACACAACCCCTTATGCTTTTCAGGTTACAAGCACTTTGACATCAAAATCTCATCTGACCCACAAGACAACTCTGTGGAGTAGGTATTATTACCTGGACTTTTCAGAGGAAGAATCAGAGGTTGAGAAAGGGAACTGAAGTTGTTTAAGATCACCTAGGTTGTAGAGCTGAGACTGGAATGGAGCCCGTTCTTTGGACCCCAAAATGGGTGCATGCTTCCCATGGCTACAAGAGTTGGAGTAAAAGTAATTTTTGGTGTCAAGACTGTTAGCTGAAATCACATTTTTCTGAGCTGCTGCTCACTTGAGGACTCACAGAACTGTACTAGGGAAAGGAGGAATTGAAGCATTCATGCTCTCAATGAAACCTAGAAGTGGAGGGGACCCTGCACATCCCCTGCCTGACCTCTTCAATTTTCAGATGGGGGAAATGCAGCCCACAGAGGCACGTGGCACGTCCAAAGTCAGGTACAGAGTCAGGTTCAAGGCTGAAACTTCACCTGCTGGTCATTGCCATCTGCTCAGGCACTGCTCAATTTTGATGGCTTTTTAGCCACCAGCAGCATTTCAAGATCATAACTACTCTCAAAGCCTTCACCATCACTGTGAGGCAAAGTAACATTTTCTACCAGCTTGGACATGGACAGAAGAACTGTGGATGAAGGGAGGCCAACATTTTCCAACCTCAGCCGTCATTTTGCGTTTGATCTCTTCTGTGCCAGCAATTGGATTTATTGCTGGTGAGAACAGTGATTCGTGCTCTTTTTTGAAATTTTTTTAAAACATCTTTATTGGAGCATAATTGCTTTACAATGGTGTGTTAGTTTCTGCTTTATAACAAAGTCAATCAGCTATACATACACATATATCCCCATATCTCCTCTCTCTTGCATTTCCCTCCCACCTTCCCTATCCCACCCCTCTAGGTGGTCACAAAGCACCGAGCTGATCTCCCTGTGCTATGTGGCTGCTTCCTACTAGCTATCTATTTTACATTTGGTAGTATATATAAGTCCATGCCACTCTCTCACTTCATCTCAGCTTCCCTTCCCCTTCCTTGTGTGCTCAAGTCCATTCTCTATGTCTGTGTCTTTATTCCCGTCCTGCCCCTAAGCTCTTCAGAACCCTTTTTTTTTTTTTTTAGATTCCATATATATGTGTTAGCATACGGTATTTGTTTTTCTCTTTCTGACTTACTTCACTCTGTATGACAGATTCTAGGTCCATCCACCCCACTACCAATAACTCAATTTTGTTTCTTTCTATGGCTGAGCAATATTCCACTGTATATATGTGCCACATCTTCTTTATCCATTCATCTGTCAATGGACACTTAGGTTGCTTCCATGTCCTGGCTATTGTAAATAGAGCTGCAATGAACATTGTGGTACATGACTCTTTTTGAATTATGGTTTTCTCAGGGTATATGTCCAGTAGTGGGATTGCTGGGTCATATGGTAGTTCTATTTTTAGTTTTTTAAGGAACTACTGCTCTCATGGTGTCTGTATTAGTTTACATTCCCACCAACAGTGCAAGAGGGCTCCCTTTTCTCCACACCCTCTCCAGCATTTATTGTTTGTAGATATTTTATAATGGCCATTCTGACTGGTGTGGGTGATACCTCATTGTAGTTTTGATTTGCATTTCTCTAATGATTAGTGATGTTGAGCATTCTTTCATGTGTTTGTTGGCAATCTGTATATCTTCTTTGGAGGAATGTCTATTCAGGGCTTCTGCCCATTTTTGGATTGGGTTGTTTGTATTTTGATATTGAGCTTCATGTGCTGCTTGTATATTTTGGAGATTAATCCTTTGTCAGTTCCTTCATTTGCAAATATTTTCTCCCATTCTGAGGGTTGTCTCTTCGTCTTGTTTATGGTTTCCTTTGCTGTGCAAAAGCTTTTAAGTTTCATTAGGTCCCATTTGTTTATTTTTGTTTTTATTTCTATTTCTCTCGGAGGTATGTCAAAAAGGATCTTGCTGTGATGTATGTCATAGAGTGTTCTGCCTATGTTTTCCTCTAAGAGTTTGATAGTGTCTGGCCTTACATTTAGGTCTTTAATCCATTTTGAATTTATTTTGTGTATGGTGTTAGGGAGTGTTCTAATTTCATTCTTTTACATGTAGTTGTCCAGTTTTCCCAGCACCACTACTGAAGAGGCTGACTTCAATTAAAAATATAAGATGACCATATGTGTGTGGGTTTATCTCTGGGCTTTCTATCCTGTTCCATTGATTTCTATTTTTGTGCCAGTACCATACTATCTTGATTACTGTAGCTTAGTAGTATAATCTGACGTCCAGGAGCCTAATTCCTCCAGCTTCGTTTTTCTTTCTCAAGATTGTTTTGGCTATTCAGGGTCTTTTGTGTTTCCATACAAATTGTGAAATTTTTTGTTCTAGTTCTGTGAAAAATGCCATTGGTAGTTTGATAGGGATTGCATTGAATCTGTAGATTGCTTTGGGTAGTATAGTCATTTTCACAATGTTGATCCTTCCAATCCAAGAACATGGTATATCTCCCCATCTGTTTGTATCATCTTTAATTTCTTTTATCAGTGTCTTGTAGTTTTTTGCATACAGGTCTTTTGTCTCCTTAGGTAGGTTTATTCCTAGGTATTTTATTCTTTTTGTTGCAGTGGTAAATGGCAATGTTTCCTTAATTTGATTCATACTCTTTTGATGCCAACCAACTAATTTTTTCTGCCATGGCTTAGTAGGTACAAATGTTTAGTACATGATCAAAATTAGAGAACTCCTTGTCATCCAGGCCCTTATGATTGGTCTTGCCTAAGCCTGAGAACTTTGTCAAACCCAAATCAAACTTTTACCTGAAATGTAATAGGCTTCATTTCAGGAATCACTGACTTGTAACCCAGCCATGAAGGCTAGCATAATGTAAAAGGGAAAAGAGTCTCACCTAATAGGTCCCTGATCCTCATTTTGTAAGTTGAATTGCTTTGTCACCTCTGGCAACTCATTTCCTCTCTCTGAGCCACATTAGCCCCATCTGCCAAATGAGAGGGTTAAAGGGGGTGACTTTGGGGGATTGTCTATTCTGAGGAGCTCCTTATAACATCACACTTTTATCAGAGACATCTTGTTACATCTGTTTTTCTATATGGTCTTGATATGCTTTGGGGATGAAGTTTAACCTGTGTTTTAAATAGGGTTCTGCTCTATTTCAAAAAGGATGAAGAAAGCTAAGAAGAACTATATCTACTTAACCTATATAAAGTTAACTTCAGGATCAGCAATGGAGGGGTGTACAACGAACTTCTGAACTAGACATCACTTGAGCTTTCTTTCTCTCATTACAGTATTTCTTTTGAAACCTACTTTTCAGATCAGATGGACAGGGCATACACCATAACTATCCAAGAGGTGAAGATGAATTCAGAGGAAACTCCTGCAAGGCTTTAAACAAACGAGATGTTTTATTTTAAAAGTCACAGATAGTTGTATCAAGATTCAGCCAGTTTTGATCCTGGAGAGCTGACTGTATTGATTTTTCTAACATGACTGTCAGAACTCAGGTCTGAAACTTGGGCCTCTTCATTCACTTATTCAATGAATATTTCCTAAGTGCCTGTGTAGTTCCAGGCACTTTGCTATGGCTGTGGGAGAACAAGGATAATTTTAATTCCACCCTGATCATAAGGAACTTAGAGTCTTCCAGAGATGATTTGGCATGTGCATAGGTTGCTGTAGTTTCAGGCAGTGGCTTCAATGCCATGAGAAAGCTAGAAGCTGTTCAGAGGAGAGAGATTCCATCTCACTGGAAGTTCTTCCCAGAGGAAGTGGCATCTCCAGTCTTCATGGTGGTCAGGCAAGATTTTAATTCAGTGTTAATAAGCCAGAGATTGGGGAGCTTACGCCTCTGTGATTCTTTTTCTTTTTTTCATCTATAGAATGTGATAAGAATAGTATCAACCTCACAGACTTGTAATATGTGATTTCATGTGTATTAAAGCTCTTAGAAAAGTTCCTGGAACATTGTAAGTGCTCAAAAACACTCATCATTATTTTTATTCTTAGCATCAGAGTAAAATTACCGAAAAGTTTCTTGCAGTCTCAAGAGAGAGATCTGTGGAGGGAAGACCCACACTCATAGACTTTTTTCGTATGCTACGGTGAAATATACTCAGGCCTTCCCAGGTGTCCAGGCTGTGCAACTCACAAGTGTGCTCTCACTTTCTCCCTCTCCCCCAAACTCATCTTTCTGTCTCTCCATCTCAAACACACCACACACACACATTACTCTTTCTCTCTGTAGAAGCTGGACTCTTTATCAAAAGCCCCAGGTGTAGGAGTGTTTCAGATGATTTTTGGAAACTGAAATGATTTCAGAGATAATAGGCATCAAGACCGTGGGTGTAAAATACAAACAATAGGTGAGTTCATAGCGAAATCTTTACATTGAGAAGTGGGTTTTCCTTTTTGTTGCTTGTTTTTTTTTTTTTCCAAAAGCATCATCATTTATGTGGTTTGAAAATGATCTTTCCTCTGGAAACTAGACATCGTGACATACAACACAGAGATGTATCTGATTAATTGTATGAACGGCTCAATCTCTTTTGAGCGCGGCTTCGTCCTCCTTCAGGCATGGCAGCCTACAAGAATGAATTTGCTTTGAGTCATATATTTTACATAAACCAAAGAGGTTACCCCTAAGATGAACTGTCTGGCTTACTGTTCCCCACCCCACTGCGTCCCACACACCATCGCAGGAAGGTATTAGCAGTTTCAAAACTTGAACTTTCTCTCAAACATTTCTTTACTTGAACCAAGCAGGATTTCTATATTAAAAAAATGATTGTCACTGTACCAGTTGTAATGAACGATTATGGGCATGTTGTCCTTTTAGATGTAAAGCTAATGGGATAATATTTCTCACTTACCATCAGTGTGGCAAATACTGGGGAGAGGTTTGCCCTCCTGGATCCAGCTGTGTTTTTTGTCTCTCTGGTCACATTGTGAACAAAGACAAGCAGTCGCAAGAGGCCGACCATGATTAGGGTTCTTGAAGCTCATCTAGTTTACCCCACACCTCTTCTATTTTGGAAAGATCGAGGTGCAAAGAGAGAGTGACTTGCTGAAGGTCATGGAGGGGTTAGAACCTAGAACTTTTGAATCGCAGTCCAGGATTCGAACAATAGAACAAAAGATTAACCGTAGCCCATAACCACAGTGCTCCCATAAAGCGTAATAACATGATACAATAATATCTGGCTTGAATGGTTGTTATGGGGATAAATAAGATAATGAATGTGAAATTTTCATGTAAAATCTTAAAGTACTACCTAGGTGGTTGACAAAAAGTGCCAAACATCTACCTAAGTCAAGGAAAAAATGAGAATTGTTTTCTTCCTGCAAATAAAACAGAAGTCCCAAGGTCATTTTAAATGTGTTTGCCTGTATGCCTTCTTTCAGCCTGAAGTTTCCTTTGCATAGTTCAGCTCTAGGGAGTTTCATGTCATTTTAGAGCAAAAGATAATTTGTCTCAGTCTATCATATAATTAGCGATCTCTAACCAAGCACAAATGTGGCTGAGGTCAAAAGCAGAAACACTACCTTAAACTTGAAGATGGCATTTGCAGACCTAGACCCAGAGCAGGAAGTCCACACTCAGAGTGGAGGATCCCCAATCAAACAGGTAAATAATATCTTTGGCATCACAAAGACTTCCTCTAGAGCAAGGAAGATGGGAAGAGGCGGTAGAAGGTTAGTTAACAGGATACTCTGGGCTTGAGAATGGAAGTACACTCTGCTCATGGGACTTTTAAGATAGGGATTTAAGACAAGTCGAGTCACCTGTGAGATTGGCAGGCACACGTTGGATGCTTGTGGAAGCAGGATCAGACTTCTTCGGAGCCAACCACAGGAGGAAGTTCTCATGAGACAAAGTGTGGTTTAGAACTTCCGGACAATCTAAACTGTTAAAACAGGGAGCCAGGCTGCCTCTGAGAGGAGAGCATGTCATCTCAGAAGCTGTCCTCCAGGGGCTGTGGAAGGGATGCTGAAAGGAAGAGTCAAGCTGAGAAGGGCTACAGACCAGATAAAACCCCCTGTGCTCTGCCATACCCCAAGAGTCTCTCCAAGAGTCTAGAATTCCTTTTTCCAA
Organism: Kogia breviceps; assembly: GCF_026419965.1. Taxonomy (NCBI): domain Eukaryota; kingdom Metazoa; phylum Chordata; class Mammalia; order Artiodactyla; family Physeteridae; genus Kogia; species Kogia breviceps. Next base: position 70,550,562 of record NC_081314.1, on the reverse strand, counting down.
AGAGGAAGGATGCTGGAAGAGCCACAGGAGTCAGAATGACAATAGACAGAGTGGAAAATCCTTAAGCGGTCTCACCTTTCTTCTCTCACAAAAAGAGGATGATGGGATCCTGCTTTCAGGGAAATGAAAGGGCAGTAACTTTCCAAAGCAATCGAAGGAGCTGCCTCTAGTCCTATATTCAGGTCACATGTGCAAGTGCTTTCTTTCTGACGGATTGTGGTGGTTTTTTTCAGCACAGAGGCTTCTGTGGCTGAAGTGATGAGATCCAGATCATGCAGCTGGATTGCTCCATGCTAGGTGGTACCCAGCGTGGAGGACCGCCCTCCATGGCCTAGCAAGTACAACACTGCTGTGGGGTGCAATGGGAGGTGGTGGTGGTGCTGGAGTGGTTGTAATATTTCTCTTGGAATCTGTGATGCTGCTTTAAAAGACCAATGGGATCATCAGAGAATTTCCCGCTATTTATCAGTTCATCAAAATGGGCTCCATACGGGCTTCCCTGGTGGCACAGTGGTTGAGAGTCCACCTGCCGATGCAGGGGACACGGGTTCGTGCCCCGGTCCGGGAGGATCCCACATGCCGCGGAGCGGCTGGGCCCGTGAGCCATGGCCGCCGAGCCTGCGCGTCCGGAGCCTGTGCTCCGCAACAGGAGAGGCCACAGCGGTGAAAGGCCTGCGTACCGCAAAAAAAAAAAAAAAAAAAAAAAAAGGCTCCATAGAATTTTAATTCCATGAGATCCATGTTCTAGGGCTAACTTAGAGGAATGTTTCACATCCATAGTCTCCCTCCCCATGTAGATTTGCATGTAAAGGCTCTGAGAAGGGCCAGAGCAAAGCAACCTGTTTCATTTTGAATAATCCTGCTTTTTTCTAACTTATTTGACCATGGTAACCATTTTTACTTTATACTACAGTCATCCTGAGCACTGATGCTCCAGGGTGAATCCTTTGGGTAATACTTTTGGGTAATCCCATGGATTCAGTAGTCATTGACACAGGGACACACAGAACGTTAGATCTGAAAGCAACACAGGATTTAATGCCTTCTTCTACATTTTAAATAAAGAAAGCAGAGACCTTGAAGGGTTGTACAAAAAGTAATGACCAACAGCCGTTAACCCTGACCTATAAGAACCTAAAATTTAAAAATGTCGACAAATGACTACATAACATTAGGTCATGGATTATGATGTAATATTATATTATATATAAGGTTAAAAGGGAGTTACAAGAATACTGGAGTTGGAATGAATAGAACTGGCTTCTAATCTGAGGTCTGTGGCTTTTCCACTCTCACGGCTTGGGCCCATCACTTTTACTAGCACTGGGTACTCTCTCCTGTCTAAACTGGGGAGGATAATGCTTGTTTGGATAATTTCACAAGTTCTGGTGAGAATGAACAGAGATAAAGGATGAGAAAGTAGTTTATAAATTGTAAGGTACTATATAAATGGTAGAGATCCTTCCCGCCCCAATAGGTTGATGTGTCGTTGGCATTGTGAGGATGTGTACATTTTCCGTCACTTTCCTGTTTCTTGAGGTTTGCATACATTTCTCCACACACTCTATCTTTTAACCGCTTTCCTGGGCTAGTGAGGTGACCTGTTACCTTCGTGTGGAAGCTCTCAGCAAAAAAGTCAGTTAGTTGCCCCCTGGAATGAGACATGGAATCTAGGACCTTAACTCACACACAGCCAAGCTGACTCGCAAGAGAAAGCAGAAAGCTATGCGCAGGGCCAAACCCTCAGCAGTTTTAGATATTTGGCTCCTACTTCTCGTAAATACCTGTGAAGAACACGAAGGCCTCCAAATTCTGTGGTGTCAGGACTGAACAAAAGAAAAAGAAAAAAATCTACAACATTAGCACCAAGAGAAAAGAGAGTGACAGAGAGAGACGGAATGACTCCGCTGACGAAGCCTGGGTATCTTATCTCTGGAATGTTATTGATGATCTGAGTGTAGTGTGAGATCTTAAGTGAAATGAATTGGTGGTTTCAGTTCCGGATATGGTATGCAAAGAAAAAAAAATTGCTCTTTGAAATTCAGAGCTTCCTCGTCTGGGCTTCAGGAAGCCACACGCCTGAAGTTGAGTGTGGAAACTGACTCATTTCTAGCCCTTTGAGATTAGTCTCTCCAGCCCCCAGACTGTGGGCAGGGTCTGAGGCCTAATGGGAAACCAGAATTGGATCCGGCCAAGTCTGGAGAAGGAGATCACAAAGAAGGGTGATGGATGCACACCTCTTTTAAGGTGCTTGGCCTCCCAGAAGATTCTACAGGCAGTGGACCTTCTGGACAAACTATCCCCAAAGCTTTTCAACTTACAGTTGGTGGTGGGTGGGTGGGTGGCCTGAAGTGGGAGGAAAGAAAAATTCAAATGCAGCACTTACCTCATTTTCAAAGTCACGTTAAAGCAGGTTGGCTGGCTGACCCACTTGGGGGACCAACTTGACCCTGAGGTTCTGAGTGTAAAGGATATCGTATGTTTTTCCACACCAACCAGCCCTCAGAAGCAATGAGTCATTCTCCACAACTGTCCCAACAATCTGCGGATTTGGTATTCTGTGCTCCACTCAGGGACAGGGGAGGCCTAGGAGAGGTATCTTAAATAACTTCTTTAGAAGAGAAAGGCATGTTAGAGATCACATTTCCCCATTTTCCCTTTACACCTCAAACAGAGTTGCACATGATGTGCCAGTTAAACTGAAGCATGGAACCCCAGGAGGACAGAAGGGAACTCAGATTTTCTAGAAGAACCATTTCAAGCTCAACCCTTTAGACCTTAAATCAGTGGTTTCCAGCCTGCCTGCAGACCATCTCAGCAAGAGAAACAACCATTAAGGTGACCTTTTGTTTCAATCTGATCGACACATTAAAAAACCCCAAACAACTTGTTTGAGGATAATGAGACGAATGCTGGTTTAAATGGAAGCCGGTGAGAGACAAGGTGATATGGGGAGTGAGGACCAACAAAAGACATGGCTCTGGGTCAGAAGATCTGAGTTTACTAACTCTGTGACTTCTGGCAAGCCACTTACTCCCTCTAAACCTCACTTTTCTCATCTATAAAGGGAGAACACTAATTACAAATGACGGCACATATATGAAGGCATTTGCCTTATTAAGTGGTAAGGACTACACAAAGGTCCATAGTTGTTATTATATATAAGCTTTTAAATATAAATGAGTAATTTGTGTTAGAAGTGAAATTTCAGACTTCATCATAGAATAAGCATTCATCTTCCAAACTTTCTCATCTGGAAAGCGCTCATGAAACATATTAACCCACATTATTGATTTATTTGCATGGCACTTCCAAAAAGTATCCAAAGTAACTCATAAGACATAGAGACAACAGCCTCATCAAAACACAGATAAAAGATTAAGACCTGGCCGGGAAAGAAGAGGACAGAGAGGAGGAAGAAAACTCAGAATTAGAATAACTTTACTGAAGCGTATAGTGTGATTTTGGGCTTCCCAGCAGCTTAGACAAAAAGGGAAATGCACGGTATTATGCAGTCCTTTTCATTCAGTAAAGGAAGAATGGTTATGTATGGATTGTGAAGGGGGACCAAATCCTTCCTGGCCCTAAACACCACAAGAAATGTGTCACGGATATCTTTATTTAAGGGCTTTGAAAAAATAAAAAGGGCAGGGTCTTCAAAAGGAGATGCAGCAAAGATACTGTTCCAATCTAACCACTAGGCGATATTTCCCTCTGTGAAGCAGTGCTTGCCCTCCCAGAACGAATAAACAGCAAGATGATTAATAGAAGAAGGAGGCTGCCTTTAAAAAACAGGGCAGTGAATATCAGAATGTTTGTCCCTGGCTGGGGCACGGACTCACTAGCCCGGGTGCTCATGGAGGCAGTCACCATTCATTAGGGGAGTACGGTCAGCAAGGCAGTCTACAAGGTGCCCTGCACAAGGTCAATTGGTGTCTCTGAAACTAACTCTGCATTCTGAGTTCCTTAATATTATTTTTTAGGTCACAGTGTTCTAGGCAAAGTTCCCTATTGATGTACATCTCTCATGCAAGATTTAGATCACCTCTTTTCGGGCAGAGCTCCATGGAAACACCACCCATGATTTCTGAAGTGGAGACTGATTGGGTCCCGGTAATGCCTAGCTGGAGTGGACAGTGAATCTGCAGTTGACCCGTTGCTGTACAGTTGGCAAGCCTGAGACTTCCAGAATGTAGTCTTTAGAGGCTACTATTATTTTTTTATTTTTATTTTTTCACACACACACTGTATTTTATTTTTACAAGAGATAAATAAACTGACACCAAGCATTGTAAATGGATGACCACAACAAAAGCAACAATGATTGCAATTACCAAACACGAAACACACTCATACTATGTCATAATATTGACATTCGGTCCAGTAATCCTCCACTGTAACAGCTCCTTTACTTTGCAGTGAAAATTGATTTGTATATTTTTTTGTAGAGGCTACTACTATTTTGATGCCACAGTAAATTCCCATTTACCTAAGATGGCTAGGGAATGGAGCATTCTGGGCAACAGAAAATTCTGGTTTGTCTGTTTATGATCTATATCATTTACTGATGCTTGGCTTCCAAATAGTAAATTACAACACACTTTGCTAAGCATTGAAATCATACGCTGGTATGATTTAACCTTTCTTTGATAATTCATAAGATACTTCAACATCTATTTGCATTCAATATTAGCATTAAGATCATAACCTCATTTTCTGGGATCCTGCGTACAAATGCAGAAGGTGTGGAAAAGTGGGCTGCTTCTGTACTATCTCCCCACCAGGCCATCGGAATTGTTGGGGTTTAGTTGAATCATTTCGTCCTGGATATCAGTATGTTGGTTGGTGAAATAATAAATGTAAACATATTAGCCTAGTGTCTGGTAAATGGTAAGTTATTGTTTTACCATTTTTTTTTCCCCTCATGGACATCAGGAAAAAAAGAATCTAATTCATTGAATTGGCTAAAGCGTCTGAAAAAATTCAATTCACAGTTCATTTCATTAGTTCTGGCAGGGGCCACAAAAATAACATGCCGAATGCCCTGGATTCTTATAAAAGAAAACTAAGGCCCAGAAAGAGAGTGTGACTCTGCCAGTCTCGTGGCTCTTAAGGGTTGGACTTGGTGCAGAACCCATATGTCCTAGGCTAAGGCCAGTGCTCTGCCTAGCGGTAGCAGTCAGACCGCTAGGCAGAGTTTCTGCACAGCGGGAAGTCAAGATGGAGGAGAAATGTCCCCTTTTTGAATGGACTCTGGGAACCCACCATTATCAATACCGTTGGAAGTTTCTCAAAGTCCTCTCTGCATAAAAGCCTGGTCGTGGCTCTCAGACAGTTCACAGGGTAAAGGACCAATGATGTCCCCAGCATCCAGGCAAAGTGAAAACTTTTCAAAAATTGCCAAGACACACATTGCGAAGCAATTATACTCCAATAAAGATGTTAAAAAAAAAATAGCCAAGAGCCATACAACTCCCCACATCAGCAAGAGTACACTTATAAAAAACCACCAGACAAGTTTAAATTCCTAGCATCTTTCTTTGCAGTTGCCTGTTTTGCAGCTTGATTCATTCCTATTTCTGCCTCTTGGATACTTTGAAAAGTAAGTTTGTACTCACTTAACTTCCAAATTAATTTACGGTGAAGCCACTCCCTGTGTGGGAAGGGGAAGAAGGAAATGAATGATTTTAATGCTGATTACATTTTTGAAAGGCAGGCCTCAATCCCTTTAAAATGAGCCTCTCTTTGGGTTTAGAAGTGTTTTCTTTTCCATGGTTTCCAATTCTGACTTGTCTCTTTTCCTCTTACCAGTCTCTGCAAGCTCTCTCCTGCCTTTGATCCTGGGCCTTGAAATCTGCTGTTTGCACACCAGCGACCAGAGGGCTAAGATCTCTACTGCCTTCCAGAGGAAATCTCACAGGAGACCCATCCTAGCGTCTGAGGGCCCCAACTCCTGCTGTTACTGTTGTCAGAAAGGTACGTTTGGTATCTGGTGATCTATATCACATCTTTTTAACTCCAGGAGACTTATTCTCAGAGCTGTGTGTGTGTGTATCTTGATTTTTTCCTGTAAAAGTCTTGTGTTGATGATAAGTAGTAATTGATCACATAACCTCCTAGGAAGGGATCACAGAGGTCATATAGGGAAAAGCAAGTTTCTCCACACTGTCAAACTCATCCCCATTCAGGATCCTCCAGTGGGTCCCATTGTTTACAGGATGCATTCTAAACCTTGGATATTGACACTCAAAGGTAGGAACAGGGCCTGGCAAAAATTGGCACTGGATAAATATTGTGTGAGTAAATAACGAGGCAGGTGTCTTAACACGTGGCTGACCCCTTCTGCCTCACCTCTTCCAGCACGGTGAGACCTCCCCCTCCTCTTCCTTCTCTTATGAACCTCTGCGGTAGCCAAACACACTGCCCACCTTCCTCCACTGCTCTGACTCCGGTCCCTCCATGCCCTTGTTTGAGCACCCTTCCTGACCGACACTGTCAATGACATTTCTGTCTGTTGTATACACCTCCTTTTTTGTGAAGTATTCCTTCCTTCCTTCCCCAACCTTCATGCACATGGACTTCCTTTCTTCTCTGCTCCCCAAAGAACTTACGTCTCTTAAGTACATCACTGGCCTCCCTCACTCAAATATAAACTCCTTGAGGACAGGAGGGACCCATTTCATCTCTCTCTGCCTTCTGCACAGCCCCTGACAGAGGGCCAAGCATGTGGCTGCCATGCAGACAGGCTCTCTGGCTTGAACTGAATCTCTGGTCACCTTCTCCTCCAGCCCGATAAGGAGGGAATGCTGTGTCCTCACTCTTTTCTCCTCCATGAACAGCTGAGTTAGGAATTATTTCTGTCCTCACCTCTGACCTAAATCTACACAAGTCTGTCCTGACAACCACACCCACAGATGATGGGTAAGCAAAAATAGCCACTGGAGCTGTGTAACATAGTGGCCCATGCTTGCCTCTCCAGGCCCTCACTCGGCCCTGGAAATTTACAGGCATGTATACCTGTGCTATTGCTGAGCCAGCTCGAAACCTGTTCTGCTTGAGGCTTCTTCCCTCAGCAAGTATGTCAGGCTATGAGTGTTGCCAGCTGGGACAGGAGGGCACCCGGCCCATGCCCGGGCTTTATTTACCCCAGTGCAGCAGGGCTCCAGGGGCTTTTTGATTCTTAATCATGAACCTGGGAGCCCTGTGAGTTCTCTCAAGCAGTCAGGCTAAGAAGGCTTTCTGATTCCAATGGCAATAACCACTTGTGATTTATGGACTCTCAGAACCTGGAACATCAGAGCTGGAGGTAACCTTCAGAATCACCTAGTCTGATTCGTCATTTCACAGATGGCAGACCAGATTAGAACTGCCTTGCTTTTAAAATGAGGGGGATAGACTGTATTCATCCATTTAGTAATTCCTTCATCCACCTACCCATCCTTCCATTCAATGGTCTATCAATCAACCCATTTGCTAAGTAGCCACTAACAGTAGGTGACCAGCCCTGCTAGACTCTGGATAGAAAGCACAACTGAGGCATGTTCTCTGCTTGCCATGCTCGCGCACACACACACACACACACACACACACACAAATAATTACAATCCAATGTGATATGTTATAATGCAACTGTGAACAAAATGTGTTATCGGCACATAGAAGGCAGTGACTAATTTGCTCTGCATGGACAAGTGGGAGAAGACTTTTAAGAAGGGGAAGCATAACCTTAAAGGAAGGGAAACACAACCTTAAAGGAAGGGAAATGGTTTTATAAAGGAGGGAGGAGGGTATCACAGAGTGAGGGCAGCCTGTGCCAATGCCCAGCCTCAGAAGAGTGGGCAGCATGCTAATAGGGCAGTGAACATCCTCAGGGGCTCCGGAAGAGGCTGTGTGGGGTGGGAGGGAGGTGGGACATGTCCTGGGGCTGCAGCGAAAGTGATGCAGAGCCTCGGATGGAGATCTCAGTAGCTGAGCCTACTGTCTGAGCTTGATCTTGGGGGTGACAATGAGTTTCTGAAAGTTTCAAAACTTTCAAATAAAATTTACATTTTATTAAGACCTCTTTGGCCAACCTTTGTTAAGGGCTGGTGTAATTGTCCTAGAATAATAAAAGCAGGCAATGAGCTTTCAAACATATAAATCAGATCACATCACCTCCTTGCTCATTACCCTCCATACTCGTCCGCTAACTGTACTCTTCATCACAAATTCCTGTTGTTTGTTTGTTTTTCTCCATAGTACTTACTACTGTATTAAATCATCTTGTTTATTTGTTTGCATGTGAATCGTCTGTCTCCAATCCTAAAACAAGAGCACCATCAGATCAGAGCTATATGTGTCTTACTCACTACTGTGTCTCTAGGCTTAGTACAGCGCCTGGGACGTAACAGGTGCCCACAAAGTGTTTACAGAATGATTGACAAGACCTTGACCTCAGGAAATGGTAATGAGGACGGAGAGGAGATGGCCTTAAAGGCAGAAAAACGGATCCTCCCTTTGCAGACTCATTATGAGTCTCATTCACTTAATGAGTGAATGGTGGATGGTCTTCGGCAGACAGAGTATAAGGTTATGCTCTTAACTGACTGATGTTACTACCCACATCTGAGAATTTTTATGACAGGCAACCCTATCTTTCCTCTTGCTCTCTTCACTCCAAGTGTTTTCACAAATTATCAGTCTCTGGAATATAACCAAGGACCCTCTCCTTGGGCTTCTTTTCTAGACCCGGCTCAGCCACTAACCTTGTGGGGTAGACAAGATACTTTTCTCAGCACTTCAGTTTCTTTAACTGTAAAATGAGAGTGGTAGCCCAGGATCTATAAGATGCTTGTTAACTGACATGCAATGGTTCTCAAGTTTCCTTAGCTAAGGCAAGAGTTCTCTGTTTTCATTTTTTTTTGAAGTTTATAAACAACGATTATCTACAAAATCTCATTAAAAATACTTTTTATATTTCTCTGTTGTCCCTTTCAATTTCTAGCCATAAGTATTTTCACAGAGTTGTAATCAGAGAGCATGTACAATTTTGCGTTCCGCTCTTATCCTTGAATGTTATTTGTTATGTGCATTTCATGTTGTCACAGTCCTTCCATGTATCATTTTAATGGCTACATAATTTTCCACAGACTTAATATATCATAAATTATTTAACCATTCCCAAACTGCTGGGAATTTGAGTTCTCTCCAGGTTTTGATATTTTAAAGGGCTTTGAACATATAGGTTTTATTTCTTTCTTAGAGTTATTTTCCTTAGGGTAAATCCCTCAGAGAGGGATTATTAGATGTGTTTTATGGCTCTTGAAAAGTATTGCCAAATGGCTCTCCAAAAGGATTGCTTCAATTTGTATTCAATTTGTGTTCCATGCAGGAGTGTGCCAGTTTCACAGAAACCTTGCCAGCATGTTTTTAAAAATCAATTTTTTAAAAGTTGAACTTGTATGAAATAGGGCTTCCTGATTGTTGCTGTATCAGAGCTATCATCGGTCAGGCTAAAGTTATAATACAGTGCTTGGCAAATAGAAGAACTCAATAACCAGTATTGTTATTATTATAGAAAGAGAGATCTTTGGAGAGCCAAGCATGCTTGTCCTACCCTCAAACTCAATTTTTTTTCTAACATGGTCTCCAGTTCAGCTCACTGCAGATACATACCCCTTACCTTCAATGTTTCCTCCAATCAAAGTGCCACCAAGTGCCCTCTATTCTAAGGTGGCCAAGGTTCTTCAGACTGAGAAATCATGGGTCAAGCTCCACCCCTTGCCGATTCTCTCCTCCCTTCAATTTTCTGTCAGGAGATGGTCCTCGCTAGAGATGGGATGCTGACTGCTTTCCCCTGCCAAATGCTGCTTCTATTAATCTGAAGTAATTCTCCATAGCCTCTCCCATTCCTCATCTTCCTCAAGATAGCCCACTGACTATTGGAAGATGGGAAATTAGTTCCCCAGTGCGTATTTTCTTCTCCAAGTTGGATATCTCATTTTAAATCTATCCTTTATCCTATTCAGATTTTCACAGTCCTGGTTGCTCTCCTCTGAGTTCCAGTTTGTAAAGTTCTCCCTTTAAGTGTTGGGCCTTTTAATTTATTAAATTTATGGAACATCTTCTGAGTGACAAGCAAGACATGAAGATGAATAAGCCCTAGTTCCTGGCCTCAATATGCACAGAGTCCAGTGGGTCAGAGTGGAGCCCAGGTGTCCAAGGTTCTGGTCTTAGAGAACTCTTAGGCAGCATTGAAACTCTTAGAAAGGCATCCCACAGCCTGAATTTCTGAGGTTCCAGCCATGAGAAGAGTTCTAGGAAGAGTAGGGGAAAACCACCCACCAAATAGAGCTGATCCTGGGCCACATCGATAATGGAGGCTAAAACACCTAGGTAGATGCATTACTGAGGCTGCTGCCTATTCAGGGAGCTGGTACAAGTCTTTTAAAAAGCCAGTTTCTTAGAGAGGAAGAAAGGGAACCTATTATTAACCAGCAAGGAGATGAATGGAGAAAACTCTAATCCTGGTCTGCCATTGTTGGGTGACCTGAGTTATGTCACTTAACCTCTCTGGAAGTCAGTTTCTTCATGTGTAGTAGTGGGTAGTGTTGAACTATTTATTTGATCTGTAGATGTCCCTTCCAACTCTGATAATTTATGATCCACAGAACAGCAAATCCTAACTTGTCAAATCCCTTCAACGACTCCTCGCATGCTCCCTCATCCGTTCCAGAAAAGCACAGGAAAGAAGATGACCTCCTTGGTCACTGGACGGATGTTGGGAGAGTCCATTGGGATTCCATGGCCTCTGTAGCTACTATGGTGACCATGCCCAGTTGCAGCTAAATCTGTTGCTGGCAGGGTTTATACCCCATTTACTGAGCCTGGTGCTGTAACTGCTGCCTTTGACTTCCTCTCATTAAGGCAAAGCACCATCTTATTTTGTTTTGTTTTCCCCGCATGTTTTGAGTTTGCTGCTTCCCAGCTCTTGTTATTAGAACAGACATAATTAATAACTCCTGGCACACAGAGCAGCCAGATTGGACAGTCTGCCTTTTGCTTTCTCGAACTGTCTTTTGAGCAATCTGCAAGCCTGAATTTATAGCCTGGACCCCATACAGTGGATTGTTTGTAATCCCCAGAAAGAATCAGGAACTCACCACATTGCCAGACTGAAAAAATAAAATTCTCTTTGTAGTTCATAGTGGAAGTTTTATCCAACCTCTTCAGTTAACAACTGAAAGCAACATATGGTCTCATCCTTTCTTAAACTTCTCCCGAGAAGACGATTCTGTGGACTTCCTTGGTCAGCATTCTAGAATTTTTCACTCCGGATTATCAGGAGCTGGTTCCTAAGGTCTAATCCACTCAACTTCTGTGGCAGCCTAGACCCACTTCCTTAGCAGAGATTAAAAGGAGACACTTACAGGCTTCCCTGGTGGTGCAGTGGTTAAGAATCCTCCTGCCAGTACAGGGGACACGGGTTCGAGCCCTGATCTGGGAAGATCCCACATGCTGCGGAGCAACTAAGCCCATGTGCCACAATTACTGAGCCTGCACTCTAGAGCCCACGAGCCACAAGTACTGAAGCCCATGCACCTAGAGCCCGAACTGCACAACGAAGACTAGCCCCCGCTTGACTCAACTAGAGAAAGCCGTGTACAGCAACAAAGACCCAATGGAGCCAAAAATAAATAATAAATAAAATTTATTTTTTTAAAAATAGAGACTCACCATTCTCATTTTACTTTTTCCTGTGATTGGAAAAGATTACTAAAAACCTTATCAGAGTCCTCTATTTTCACCCTAAGCAATCACAGTTTGTTGGCCTTTTCCACTTCAGGAAACACTCCAAAACGTCAGGCATTTCCAGTCCTGTCATTTGGACTTTTGTTAATTTGTCCATGTTTAAATTGTTAGAACCTAAATTAGACAGATGCAATCATTTAATAATATCCACTGAGCTACTACTTTTATCTTGGTGCTGTGAGGGATACATATTTCAATAAAATAAGATTTCTGCTCTCCAGTAGCTTACAGTTTATAATCATAGTACAGTAATTATAATACAAAGCTGAGCTATACAGATTTACAAACTTGTCTGCACATTGGATCTCCTGGGGAGCTTATGAAACTACTGAGGACTGTATCCCAGCCCCCAAAGAAGTTCTGATTTAACTCTTTTAGGTGTATGTCTTGGGCTTTGGAAGTTTTAAAATATTCTCAGGTGATTCTAATGTGCAAACCACTGTGGGGACCTCTGGTATATCTGAAGGACTGACACACACACACACACACACACACACACACACACACGACATTTCAATAGAGAAATTGAGAAAGTCTTCACAGAAGAGTTTAGTATAAAATTCTGTTGGAGATTCAGTTTAATAGTGAGGATTAAGTTGCTGGCTTTGAGGTGATACAAACTAGAATTTGAACATCAGCTCTGTCTCTTAGTGGCTGTGTGTTCCTGGGTGAGTTACTTACCCTTTCTGAGGGACAGCCATGGGCTAGATAGAACACACAGAATCTGAAGGAATGTAGGGGTCATGAAGGAAGTAGTAGGAGGTAAAGTGGCAGGTGGGAGACATAATTTTACCTGCTGAGATAAGGGGGGGATTTGCAGGAGAGCAGGCTCAGAGGAGACACAAAGGAAGTGGTGGATGATACAGATGTTATAGAGGAGGAAATTTTCCTAAAGTCCAAACATCTCTCCTCTCCATCCAACCCACCCACCCAAATGAAAGCAAGTTCAGTTGACTCCCTGTTATGAACCAGAACAAAAAATCTATGGCTAAAGACTCAGACCAGAGTCATGTCTGAGCAACTGATTCCGATGAGCAGAGTATATATGTAGCTTCTTCATCAGCTGCTTCCTATCTCTCTGTTACTTAGATTCTTTGGCATTCCCATTGAGAACAAAGGAAATGATTTTAAAAATTATGTAGAATATATAACGAAACGTGGACAGAATTAGAAATTGAGAGTGAAAAAGAGAAGGCTGAGAATAAAATATTTCTACTCTGAATAAATCCAGATATGCCCAAGTTAGCATTAATTGCTTTTCCTGGTTCCATTGTAAGGTTTATTTAAGTAACAAATGGTTATTACGCTGTGAACGTTGGTTCCTTAGGTTCTGTCATGTGGCCCATGACTGGCCTAAAAGGAAGTAAACCTACAACTGCAAGTGAAGAACTCGTTTTGCTAGAGCAGACTGATGAATTCCAAGGAGAATGTCACATAAATTGCAAATGCATGGAAAAGAAAGCTGTAGACATTTCACAGAATAGAATCAAGTTATAAAATGTAGGGGTTAGAAAGGCCTTTGGAGTTCCTCTCATCCAACATTCAAAGTGTACAGATGAGGAGGTGGGGGCCCAGGGTAGGTAACGTGATTTGTACAGGGTCACACAGTGAAATAACTGCTGGGGAGAGGAGGAAAATTAAGTGTTTTGTCTCCTGGTGCTCATTTACCGCAAGATAAACAATCTTTTTGGTCTTTCAATCAGGAAAAGCTGGTCTTTTCTGGAATGACAGGTTACCTTACAACCACTGAAGCTTGTCACAGCCCTACAACATGACCAAAGGATTCGGTATGCATTTTGCAAATCAACCTGATTTCTTGAGTTCAGCTTGGTACTCTAGTACCATTACTTTGCTGTCTCATTTTCTTTCTTTTTTTGTTTTGCATTAATTTCACTTTTGTATATTAGAAACATCAGTGCAAATTGTCTTAATTCCTTTGTTGAACAAGGTAGGATAAAAAGATAAGTAGTTTTATTCCACTTGTACAATGCTCTCAGAAGAGAGAAGAGAACTTATATTTATGGTTATCAATTATGTGTTTATATACATTATTTTGTTTTAATTCTCTCAACATCACCATGAGGTATGTACTAGCATCTTCATTGTACTTGGGGAAACTGAGTCTCACAGAATTTAAGAAATTTCCTGAATCTTATAACTGGCAAGCGGGAGGGATGAGGTTAAATCCAGGTCTGACTGTGGCCTCAACGTTCATGCTCCTTCCCCTACCCTGGGTGACTCTCCGGAGATATTTACTGCCCTGAAGCGGGAAAGCTGCCCGAACTCTGCTGAATGGCCCGAGTGTGCTGTTTCCCACAGTGCTTTGCGGCTTTATTCTTTAGAAGTGCCTAATTATTTCACTCAGCGAGACCTCAAATCTTACTCCAAACAACTGGCTTCCAAAGAATTGGCTATTTTCCCTGTTTTTAATGTTTGGGAAAGAAACTCAACCAGCTATTTTTCTTTTTTACTCCATTACTTTGCAAGAACAAAAATAATCCTATTAAGATGTCGAAAATTAATTTTAAATGGCCAATGTGGGAGAGAGACACCTCCTGTCTGGTAGAGTCCAAAGGAATTTAAATAGACTCATGTGTGTTCTTTGTGTGAAATGCAGTGGCCACAGTTCAAATTAAGATGTTAATAAGACATTAATAAGAATGAGCCAGGGGATAAACACAGGACTGCAAAATAAGTTCATAAAGTCATGTAAGTGAGAAGCACATTATGTGATTGGGGCTCTGCACTGTCCTGTCCCTGTTATCAGTGCTGACCCCACAGAGACAGGCTTCCTTCTTGCTACTGCTTCTACAGGTAGATTGCAGTACACTCTCTGCGCCCAATCCTGAGCCAGATTCTTCAGCAGAGCAAAGGCACTAGTTTGTGCCCTTAAGAACTCCAGTATGGTTTTTGAATTTGACTTTGGTTACAGTGAGCAAAGCTTATACTCAAGAAACAATTAGAATTCATCTTACGAGGCAGGCTAAGTTTCAGGGCTGAATGAAGTGATGCCACAAGTTTGGATGGCAGTAAAATCTTGCAATGATGGAGCTTGAGGGAACCTCAGCGACAACACTCTGTACCTTCATTTTGTATAGGAAGTTTCCAGGGAGGCGCAGAGGGAAAGGGGCTGGCCCAGGGTCATACAGTTAATATATGGTCATAATCATGGCTACTTGTTAGGTACCAGACCCTGTGCTACACACCTGACATATTCAACTTCTTATACAATCCATGACAATGCTCTGAGGTAGTTATTATCCCCAGTTGGAGATTAGAAAACTAAGGCACAGAGTTGGAAGCTGTTTGCCTGAGATCACACAGCTAGTAAGTTGTAGAGGAGAGATTTGAACACCAGTACAACTGACTGGAAAGTCTATCTTCCTTTTAACCATTAACAACAGAGCTGGGTTAGGTTCACCTAACCCAAGGTGAACCAAGGTTCACCTTGGAAATACTTTCTTTGGCATAGAGAAACTTTGAGTATATTCAGTGATTTATTTGGTTCATATTTTTCTGAGGGTCCACTATGAGCAGATCTTGGGCCAGAGCCTGGGGATATCAAAAATTAATAAGTGCAGGTTCTTAACCTCCTGGATCTTAAATAATGGATTGACTGACACTTGAACAGGAAAATTACAGTACAGTGTGGTAAGTGTTATTATGGAGATATAAACAAGTGCTGCGGGAGATCAGGACAGAGTGAAAGTTCTGCCTGGAAGGAATGAGGGGTGAACTCACAGAGATGGTGAAATGGGAGTTGGGTCATGACATATGACTGAGTTTTCCAATCAGAGAAGGGAAGAGATACATTCCAGAAAAAGTGAACAGCACGTGCGAAAGCCCCAAATTGTGAAAGACATCAGTATGTTGGGGTAAGAAGTTCAGGGCAACTACACGAGGTGAGGAGGCAGGCGAGAAAGCCTGGGATCAGGTTGTGAAAGGTGTTATGTGCTCCCATCAAGGAATTGTGTCTCAATTCTCTAGGCAGCAGGTCATCCACAGAGATTCCTAAGCAACAACATGTCTTGGTTAGATTTGCTTTTTGAGAAGATAACGCAAGGAGACGTGGCGGACAGGGAAGCAGAAGTTGCAGTGGTCCGGCTGAAAACTAAAGAGGGCCTGAGCCCAAGGCATTGTGGATGGAGAGGCAGGATGGATGAGAGCTATTAGTTTCCGGAGTCAAGCTCCCAGGGTGTGATGACTGGCTTGTGGAGGGAGAGGGAAGGACGTGTCTGAAGATGACCCCATGATTTCTAGCTCTAGAGGTGGAGTGAATCCAATACTCGTAACCGGGACCGAACACAGAGGATGTGGAGCAGGTTTAGCAAAGCTTGGGTGAGAGGTGGGGGAAAGGGAATTCTCTACTGAGCCTGCCGTTTTAAGCTTTTACACAAACATGCCACTGGAGATGAGGAGTGCATTTGGAAGACAGATGCTGTGGTTGGGAGAGATGGAGGAGATGGAGATAGAGATTCAGGAGACCTCAGGATATCGATGGTACTGAATACTCTAGAACCAAGTGAGTGTCCCCAGGGAGATCTTCAGGGCTGGAATAGATGAAGCCCCAAGGTAGACCATGAGTGTATTCTATGTTCCCTCTTAAGAGTCCCTTTAGCAGGCAAGGATTCCCACAGGGCAGGTTCTCACTGAAGTCACCCTGGCTTCCTTGAGTAGGATGTGGACCAAGAGGTCATTCCATGCTGACGTCAAAGCCTCTACTAATTTACAATTTTTTCATATAATTTTCTAAAATTATCAACCTAATAACTATTGATTGAGAGCATCTTGGCTGGCAGGGCGTGGCGTGATGAATCAGACACAATCTCTGTCTTCAAGGAGTCTCTGTCTAATATTACAGGGTGCTATACAGCAAATTAAACAGCAAGTGTGAAAGTGCTTAGCGGGGCGCCTGACTTAATAGGTGAGAAATTATTTTCATTTAAAAAATGTTATCCATAAGCATCTGAGAGAAGGGATAAAGATGGTTCTGAGGAAGAGGAGATTCCTAGATTTATCAGAGGCATGAGGGAAGGCTTCTTAGAAGAGGTGGGATACAGGCCTGAGGTGTGGGTAGAGTTGGAGCAGGCAGAGGTGACAGTTGTTGGGGACGGGGACGCATTGTCTGATAAGCAGCTATGCTTACAGGTGGGACCAGCTGTTAAGAGCGGGCCCCCGGCAGTGCAGTGCCTCCTGTCCCACAGCAACGGAGCACGAGAACTGAGACGCCAGACACTGGGTTCACAGGGCTGAGTGGCCAGAAGCAGGACTGGTTCCCAAGAAGGGTCAGAGGGCTCCGGCCTCACACTCCCTTCCCCCATCCTGACTCATTGTGGGATGAAGCTGTTGTAGTGCTTCATTTCCCTTGGTCAAACCAGGATGATTTGAATGCACCTGCCTCTCTTCCGTCCCCACTGCCTAGCAAGGGTGGCCGTTGTGAGGGACAGGGAGTGTTTCCTAATTGTGGTCCTGTGGCCCGAGCGCCACGTGAGGGCTCTTGGCGGTCTCACTCAAATGAGGTGGGGGCCGGCTGACTACTCAGCCGCAGTTGGAGGATGTCTTGGTTATTCCTTCTCAGTAGACTTCTGGTCTGGTTTTGAAGTTGCACATTTCAGAAGCTCGCTGCTTCTCTTTTAAAAAGGGGAGGGGAGGAAGCGGGGGTGGCGGGGGGAGGGGGTGAACGGATTTCCACCTGCCAGATGGCTGCCGGGCCTCAGCAGTGGCGCTCTGCATCTCACTCCCGTGGACCCACCATTGAACCTCCCAGCGCCCCTCCTCCCCACCAGATTAGACACATTTGAAATGCAGAGCAAATGGTCTCATTGAAAAAAAGAGAAAGACGAAACAAAAAAAAAACAGTAAAAGCTATAAAATATCACCATGCTCCTGAAAGGGTCTCAGGGTCCTTTCACACGAAGTGGATTTTTCGGGGAACGCCTACTTCATCGTGCAAGGGGTCACCCTGTTTATCTGCAAAGGGCACAGGACCTTGGCTTCTCCATTCAGAACTCTGCTCCCACCAACCACACCTGCACAGTGGCCAAGAAACCACAGAACCCTGAGCCACCATCCCCAGGGACTGCGAGACAGTTGGGGTCAATGTTTTAAACACAGCAATTAGAGATGTTGACCTGTTTGAATTCTCTTGGTCTGCGGGGCACTTGAGGAGGATGATGATGAAGATGAGAATAATGCCATCAATAACTTTCTGTAGTCGTGAGTCATACTGCTACAGAGCACTTTCACATTTATTGACTAATTTTCTCTCAAAAACATACTGGAGATCCCAGGTGCTTTCATAGTATCTCCAAAAGATAAACTACCACCTCTAGCAAAGTGAACTTAAATGTGGATTCATTATTTAGAGCTGCACATGGTGGAACTTTTCAGATTTGCTTTGTGGTCTTGCCCTTACCAGCTGGGTGACCTTGGACAAATCACTTCACACCTCCTAGCCCTTAGATTCTTCATATGTAAAATGTGTTAATAATAACGGTTTCAAAGGGCTATTGTGGGGATTTAAATGACTTCATGTAAATAGAAAAGGACATTATAACCTCTAAAGCATTATGCAAATATTAATTACCATCTATACCAGGGTGCGCTATTTGCAAAAAAATGAACGTAAATATAGCTTTGAGATGGCCAGGGTGATGTGCCTGAAAGAGCACTTTACCTGGAATCAGAAGACATGGGTTCTATTCTGGCCTCTGCATGTCAGGTGGCAGCGAAGAGTGTGGCTTTCAGACAGACAAACACAGCCATGCGAGTGATGTATTTACCAGCAAAAAAACGGCTGCCACCATCCACCTGCCACCTTGTCACCTGTAGCAGGTTGAGTAATGACCCCAAAGGTGCCCGTGTTCTAATCCCAGGAACCTGTGACTATGTTACCTTCCATGGTAAACAGACTTTGTAGATGAGACTACGTTAAGGATTTTGAGATGGGAAGGTTTTCCTGGATTATCCAGATGGGTCCAACGTGATCACAGAGGTCTTTGTAAGAGGGATGTGGGAGAGTCAGAGTCAGAGAGATGGCTGTGTGACAATGGGAGCAGAAATTGGGGTGATGGTCTTTGAAGATGGAGGAAGATGAAATCAAAGAGTACAAGTAGCCTCTAGAAGCTGAAAAAGGCAAGGTAACACATTCTGTATAGAGCCTCCAGAAGGAACCCTCTCTGCTAACACCTTTGACTTTAAAGCCAGAAAAACCAGTTTTGGACTTCTGGCTTGCAGAACTGTAAGGGAATAGCTTTGTGTGGTTTTAAGCCATCTATGGTGGTAATTTGTTACAGCAGCAATAGGAAACTCATATACCACCTTTACCCTGAGCTCCCCAGTCCCCGAGCACTGGGGCTCCTGTTTTCTTCCTTCCAACCTGTACCTAGCATCTGAGTAGGCTAGTGGGCAGTGCCCAAGCGTCCCTTTACCCGCTTCCCAGTTTGGGCGGACCAGCATGTAGCTCATGTATTACTGCGATTGGAAACTGATGAACTCCTCAGCTCTGTACATCGAATTGGCCAGAGATCTTCCCGGGGCACCATGTCTCAGGAAACATACCTTGACTGTGGGTAAGTCACTTAAACCCTCAAACTGTCTATTTTCTCATCTATCATTTGGGGATACAATTTCCTTCCACCTCTACCTCACAGGGTATTTGGGAACCTTAACAGAAACGCTAGCAATAAAAGTGCTTTGCCATCTATAAAATTCTCTGCAAGTGTGCACTCCTATCACTATAATCACCAGTATTTTAGAAACATAGAATTTTCCAGCTTAATCTCTTCTTCACTCAATATATATGGTCGTGGCAAGTGACAAACGCTCTGATTCTAAAGAGGAGGGGAAACGTTTTTGGAAGGGGAATATCCAGTTGGGCATTCGATTTTGGACATCTGGATTACCCATGAACTTGAACTTTCAATATGGACCTAAAACTATTAAAAAAAAAACCCAAACAGATGTTGTGAGGACATTAAATATTGCTCAGTAATATTGCCCATTTGGAGATGGTGAGATGGGGCAAATTTCACTTGCCTTTCTCTTTGTGGAACTAAAAATAGAAAGGACACTTTGTTAATCATGTTAATCAGTAACAGGGTCTTCTGAAAGCAGGAGCTTTTTTTTTTTTGCTTTACGTGGGTCTCTCACTGTTGTGGCCTCTCCCGTTGTGCAGCACAGGCTCCGGACGCGCAGGCTCAGCGGCCATGGCTCACGGGCCCAGCCGCTCTGCGGCATGTGGGATCTTCGCAGACCGGGGCACGAACCCGTGTCCCTTGCATCGGCAGGCGGACTCTCAACCACTGCGCCACCAGCAAAGCCCTAAAACAGGAGCTTTTAAAACATCTTCAGCCACAAGACTGCTGAGAGCCCAGAAGCTGTGTGTTACTGCAGACCTGTGCTTGTGCATCTTGCCACCAAAAAATGGAAACCCCCGCTAGTTATGGGCTCTCTCTTAAACATTAAAACCACAATTTACCTAAAACTCACCCTCGACCCTCAGAATGGTTTATGCACCATGACCTCACTCACTAACCTTCTCTGACTTGATTAGGATCAGAAAAAAGCAAGCAATCGTCTGGTAAATTTGGTCAGAGAGCAGAGAATATTAGAATGCAAGGAGAAGGAGTTGGTGGAAGGGAAAAAACATTTACCAACCACTTAGTTCAAGATGCAAGACTATGCTTTTCCACACATAGTATCTAATTTAATTCTCACTGCAATCTCTTTATGTAGCTATTATTCTCAGTTCACAGATGTAGAGGCTGGGGCTCAGAAAGATTACGTGACTTTCCAGAATATCACAGTAGAACACGGTAGAGCTGGCTTTTCAGACCACTTCTAGTTCATCCCTTTACAAAAGAAGGAACAAGAGAGGACTGATTACCCTGAAATCATATATTTACTTAGTACCCTTACGACTTCTAAAATTTAGGTTCACTAAATAGGTTTTGACTCTCCCCTTCGAAACTTCCTCAAAGCTCTCTAAGTCCTTGCAAACCCAAGAGAACTAAATAACACTCCAGAACCATCTTCCTTGGACCCCAAATTTGGTACTTGAAGGTGTATTACCTGGGGTTCTGAGTGTGTTGAGGCCCATGATTTTCCCATAAGAGGCTGAAGTACCTTCCTTGACTGTTTGGCATGTTCTGCTTTGTGATGACCAGCACTTACTGTCAGCATTGAGCAGAAGTTATGTAATTTTTTTTTTTCTCTGTGCCCAATGCAAAGGGTAAAACACATCTTGGCTTTGAAGCCACAATACTGGAGGTCAAGACCCAGGTTGGCTATTATCTCACTTTGCCATTGTGGGTCAGCCAGGAGTGGGCTAGGTAACCGCCCAGGTGGGGATTTCTCACTTCTAGGAGATTAATTTGATTGGGTTGGTTGAAATCCCAAATATATGAGGTTAGTGAGGGATGCTCTAAATGCGTTCTGGCTTTGGCTGTCTGAAATGAACTCTTGTTCATTCATGGAGAATTCAAAACAATCTAGCACCCCTTCTCATGTTTCTTTGAGAGTGATGATCCAAGGGGAAACTATAAGGCTGTGATCAGCTGAGTCTGTACCAAGTTGGTAGAGCTAAAGGTGGAGAGAGGTTGGTTAGAGGCAGCAGAAAAAATGGAGCAGACTCTTAGGGAAGAGAGATAGGATATAAGTGGGGAGGAAACTAAAGCAGGTTAGAAACGTTGGTATTCCATGGGATGGTGCAGACCAGGGCCAGGTTCCAGAAGGCAGAAGATCTGGACTCTGGTTCTGACTGGACCAAGTGCTTCTTGGACCTACCTAAGTCATTCAAGCTCTTTGGATATCATTTTCCTCCACTGACAAGAGGGATAATGACATCTTCCCAGCTGCCTCATAAAGTTGTTGTAAAGATTAAAACGAAATGGTGTATGTGAACTTTCTCAGAAGAATGTGGAGTGAGTGTTGTACAATATAATAAAAAGCATTATCTGTAGAGCCCTCTCAGACGGTGCTATTGGGAAACAATTCTTATTCCCCTTTTCCTGTTCAGGGAAACCAGGTCTGAGATGTGATCTTCCTAAGAGCATTCATGTGGTAGGTGAAGGAGCCAGGGTGTTGCTACTAACAAATAGCGGAAGAAAGGGACATGGCTGAATGTTTTCCTGGATATTGGAGATGCACTAACAGTAACCAGATATAGCGCAGGATGGAGAAGGGGTATGTGCCAGTCGCTATGGCTGCATTTCGTGATTTAAACTGTGAGTAAGGAGTTTAGTAGCAGCTGGGCTGTGTAGTTCTGGCTCAGGGGCTCTTGTGTTGTTTCAGACAGGGGCTGGAGCTGGAAGAGTTGGGGAGGGGGTACTGAAGCAGCTGGGGGCAGGCCAGGCATCTCTCAGGACCCCTCCATGTGGTCCCTCTGTGTGGGGACCACACAGCATGGCAGATTCAGGGCAGTTGGACTGCTTCTTTGGCAACTCAGGGCTCCACGTGAACAAGGAGGAAACAGCATCATTGCCTTGAGCGACGTAGCTTCAGAAACCATACATCGTCTCTTACACTGTATTGAAATGATTACCACCCAGTCATAACCCCACTCAGATTCAAAAGAAGACTTAGACCCCACCTTCTGATGGGAGGAGGGGCAAGTTTCTAGAAGAGCACGTGGTATGGGAGAAATTGTTGCAGTCATCTTCAAAAAAATGCAGTCTGCCAAGGAAGGAAAGCCTGCAACATTGTTGGAATGAAGATTAAGGGTCTTGAATCCTGGGAGAAAGAGCAGTTACTTCTGCACCAAGGGTGTTGACTATAAAGCACAGTCTCATTGAGAGATAAGTCCTTTCATGAAGAGAGACTGAAAAAATACCAGCAATGTCCTATCATGTAACAAAGGAGTGTGTTAAACTGGAAATGGGATGGAGGCATTATTAGGGAAGGTCCTGAAATTATATCTGGGCACATCAGTGAGTTTGTTGAGAGGCTAACAGAGAAGATGTTTATGGAAGCAAACAGGAAGAGCTCTTTACAAATGGAGATCATAACTTACAGACTCAACTTTTTTTTTCTTTTTTTTAAAATTGAAGTAGAGTTGATTTACAATGTTGTGCCCATCTCTGCTGTACAGCCAAGTGACTCAGTTATACACATCTAGACATTCTTTTTCTTATATCCTTTTCCATTATGGTTTATCACTGGGTGTTGGATATAGTTCCCTGTACTATATAGTAGGACCTTGTTGTTTATCCATTCTAAAGGTTATAGTTTGCATCTACCAACTCCAAACTCCCAGTCCATCCCTCCCCCAGCCTCCTCCCCCTTGGCAACCACAAGTCTGTTCTTTATGTTTATGCAGACTCAACTTCTTGTTTGAAACCCTCGGCAAGCTCAGGTTTTCTACATGGCTTAATTATCTTGGAACATCCCTATCTTCCTTTTGGCTTAGCTGAAAGTTGATGGATTCTGGATAGAAATCAAAGATACCTTCCCGCCCAATCATTCCTCAATAAAATTATTTTTGAAAAAGAAATATTAATTTATTTATCAGGTCACTATTTATTTAATTAAACTAATTTAAATTAAATTGATTAATTTACTTATTTATTTTCAACTGACATTTCACCTTGTGCAGAGCGAGCACTGTGATATCTCCTGGGACAAACAGACATGAGGAGAGTGTCCTGCCCTCAACAGCCAAGAGCTTCCCCTTCACTAGAAACGAGGTGAGAGAAGAGGGAGTCAAGTGTGGCCTGGGAATGGAAATCCAGGTCCAGGTTTCTGGACTGTGTAAGAGACTGTGTTGAAATCCTGCTGTGTATATGACCTGGTTTAAACCTTGCTCCAAGCGTATGGTTACTGGTGAGAGTCCTCCTTGGGTCTCAGCAGGCATTAAAAGAAATGGTGTATGTGAAGCACTTGGCATGTGGATGGCACTTGGAAAAGTGCACTTTTGTTATTAGGCTGTGTGTTTTTATTATAACTCAATCCTAACATTAACATATGAATAATAACTTCTTATTTACAAATTACTGATATTTTTCATCTCATTTAATATCAAAAATCTTGTCATTTAGGCAATGTAATTATGCCCCCGGATCCCCAGTTTTACAGATTAGGACATTGATGTTCAGAGAGGTTAAGTGATTAACCTGGGGTCTCCTGGCTGATAACTGGCAGAGCTGGGCTTTCGAACCAGGTTACCGCCCCAAAGTCACCCCTTTCCACCCTACCGTGTTGTTTCCTAAATTGCCAAGTGACCTTGTGCAAGCATTCTACATCCCATACCTCAATCTGGCCTTCAATGTGTACATCTGCAAAGTGAGAGGCATTCAATCATGCCTGAGGTCCCCTCCTGGTCCCAGTGTCTCTGATTAAAAGCGTATGTTCAGGAATGGACTGAATGGCAGCTGTTTGCTGCCGGGCTCTGAGATGCACAAGGAGCCTGGGCTCAGGGGGCTGGAGACTGGACCTGCGCCCAAACACAGGCTGGCTTGGCGTTCAGTACTGTATCTGGCTGCCAAAAGACCAGAATTCTCTAGAGAACCTGAGTCCTATCTGGCCAATTTCTGATGGCCTTAAGTTATCCTCTGACCTCGAACTTGTGATTATCTGAAGCTTATTTTTAAAAAGACTTAGGAATAGCCATTCTATCCCTCTGGAGACCCGCTTCCTTTCTTACTTTCTTTATGTTCTTCCAACAACAGGGAATGGGACCTAGGAGTCAGGCAATCTATCTGTAATTTTTGCTTCTGCTGCTGCCTTTCTAATGACTCTGGGCAAGTCACATCCAAAGCAGGATTATCAAAGTGTTCCCCTGGCTGGAGGGTTTGTGAAACCACGTGGCTTCCTCTTGAAGAAGAAATGGAAGACCAAGGTTATATGCACCTTTAAGATATGAAACCTATCAGATTTACTAATAACGATGTCTGATATTCAGGGCTGGTCCACTTCAATTCCTTCTTTAAAAATAGCTTTTCTACTGTATTACAAAGGAAATAGGTGAGGAAAATGCTCTCTGTATCCGGCCCCAAGAGCAGTTGTAAGGCTCAAAGGTAATACTAGGTTTAAAGCATAATTCCTTTTCCTTCTGCATACCTCCTTCCCCATTTTTGATGGGATGTGAAGTGACTCAAAGTCACTCAGGAAGTACATCTCTGAGCCATGCTGGATAGAGTCTGTCTGCACCTTGACCGAGTGTTGCTTCTCCTGGGTCAAGTGCCTTGCTCTGGTCTCACCCATCATCTGGTTTCATTCTGCAGAGACTGAAGCAGGAGATCCACCTGCCCTCAGGAGAAGGGCCTTCATACTCCCTGGGGCTTTGCATAAGCTGAGGCTGAGGGGCACTCTCCTCCAGCCTCTCTGACCTTTAAGTTAAATAATTGGTTTTGGTTTGGAAGAAAGAGCCGATTTGATCTTTGCTCCACTTCCAGGGCAAAGACTGCTCAGACCCCTCTCCCACAGCCCTCTGCGTGCTTGTAATGGCCTAGGCTCTTTTCAGACAGAAACTTCAGACAGGATGTTGGGTAAGAGCAGGGTCAGCTTGGCAACTTGGCATTGTATATAGACAAAGAATTGCAGTAACTACCAAGAGACCCATGTTCTATGTCCAGCTTGGCCCGTAAATCACTTTGTGACCTTGAACAGGCCTCATTTTCCTTCCAAGCCTCAATTTCCCCGTATTTAAAACAAGTTGATTGAACTAGATAATCCCTAAGGTACCTTCCAGCTCTGCTATTCCCTAGCAGAATATTGCCCAATCTTTTAATTCCTTAGGGGATCTTGCTTAGAAACTAGGAGAATGATCTTTGCCACAGGAAGTCTGAGAATGTTTTCAGGATCATAAAACAAATATTAGGAAAAAACATAAGAATATTATGTTGTCCTGTGCTTTGGGCTCATGTTTTCTAAGGTCCATGTCAAATATTTGTAGTATAACCACATTTTAATTTTCATATGCAGAGAGGAAGAAGGGGAAATAGGAGTAACAATTGCTATGGAAATTAGCCATGCTATATCAAAATATGATTGCATCTGGTGGGCCATGGATCCTCAGCGTCCTGGACATAAATTCTGCCTTCAGAGCTTATATCTACCAGGGATCCCAGACATAGAGAAAAGTAACTCAAATACAAAGTATGACATTTTAAGGCCAATATAAAGGACCTTAGAGGGGAGAGAGATCACTTGCTGTTTAGGGGTATCAGAAAAGTCTTCATGGAGAATTTTGCATTTGATCTTGGTTTAGGGAAAGAAATGGTCATGAGAAGCAAGAGGAGGCCAATCAGAGGAAATACTGTGAACAAAGGCAGAGGCAGGGAAGCCATGTGAAGTTTGGTAACTAGTGAATGGGTAGTTTGTTTGGCTAGAGCACCAAGCTGTGAAATGAAGTAGTGGAAAAAAGACTACTTAAATTTATGTGTTATATTTCCCTGGTTAGCATATACATTATTTTAGAACAAAAATCTTAGTTCAATTTATCTTTGTAGCCCTATCAAAGATGACACATAATCATCTCTTAAAACTTGTTTAATGAATAGATAAATTATATTACATGGTACTTTTTCCTCCAAACCATCAATGCACTGTGTAGACCTAACTATATCTTAGAATCTCAGATGTTAAGTTGAACATGACACTTGTTGTGCTGACTGTCACGGATCTGAAGTGCCATCCCTCAGTCCTGTAAATGTAGGTAGGTGATTTCATCTGGGAAAGGAGGTTGTGTCATTTTCATCAGCTTCTAACAGTAAAAATGTGATGTGTATTGGACAAGTACAAGAGGCTGAATTCAGTAACTCGGTTGCAGAAATAAGCCCATCAACCATTGTCCCTTACAATAGCCTGTGAGGCCAGTTCTAGGGATAATAGAACAAAGGAGACCCTAGAAAACACCCATGAGTTGTAACAAATGAAACTAAGGTAATGCATTGATATGTGTTCCAGTGGGTTTCCATCACTTAGCAGTATAGTGTCCAAACTGCTGCAGAAAGGATGAAAAGAAATCTGGGCTTTTCTGTATCTTGACTATGGTACTCAGTAATAAGATTACACATGTGATAAATATGTATACATGTGTATACTAAATGCTAAATTCCCACACACATGGGAAATACAAATAAGAGAGGCAGACTGTATCAATGGTAATATCTTGGTTGTGATATTGCACTATAGTATTGCAAGATGTATCATTGTGGGGAACTGGGTAAAGGTCACATGGGATCTCTCTGCATTATTTCTTATGCCTGAATGTGAATCTATAAATATCTCAGTAAATTTTTTATTAAAAATATTGGGGCCCAGGTAGATTCAATAGTGAATTCTATGAAACTTCAAAGGAAGAAATTGTATTAATTCTCTACAATCTCTTCCAGAAAATAGAAGCATAGGGAATACTTCCTAACTCCCTTTATGAGACCAGCATTACACTAATACCAAAACCAGTCAAAGATGAAGAAAACTACAGACCAGTACCTCTCATGAACATAGATACAAAGATCTTCAACAAAATGTTAGCAAATTGAATTTAACAATGTATAAAAATAATTATATACCATGATGAAAGGAGATTTATTTCAGGAATGCAAGAATTGTTCAACATTCAAAAGTCAATTAATGTAATCCATTATATCAACAGGATAAAAAAGAAAAACCACATGATCATATCAACGGATGCAGAAAAAGCATTGGACAAAATTCAACACTCTTTCATGATAAAAACTCTCAGCAGTCTAGGAATAGAGGAGAACTTCTTCAACTTGATAAAGAACATCTAAAAATTGCCTACAACTAACATCATACATAGTGAAACTCAGTTTTCCCTCTAAGATCAAGAATAAGGCTGCTTTTCAACATCGCACTGGAAGTACTTGCTAATGCAATAAAGCATCAAAAATAGACAAAAGGCATACAGATTGGGAAGGAAGAAATGAAACTGTCTTTGTTCTTAGTTAACATGACTGTCTACATAGCAAATCTGAAAGAATCAACCAAAAAAACTCTTGGAATTAGTAAGTGATTATAGCAAGGTTGCAGGATACAAGATTAATATACAAAAGTCAATTACTTCCCTATAGACCAGAAAAGAACAAGTAGAATTTGAAATTAAAAACACTACATTTACATTAGCACTCCAAAAAAAATAAAATACTTAGGTATAAACCTAACAAAAAATATAAGATCTATATGAGGAAAACCACAAAACTCTGATAAAAAATATCAAAGAGGACTAAATAAATGAATAAATATTCCATGTTTATGGTAGAAAGACTCAATATTGTCAAGATGCCAGCTCTTCCCAACTTGATCTATAGCTTCAATGCAATCCCAGTAAAAATTTCAGCAATTTTTTTTTTTTTTGGTAAGCATTGATGAATTAATTCTAAAGTTTATGTGAAGAGGCAAAAAGACACAGAATAGTCAACTCATATTGAAGGAGAAGACCAAAGACAGAGGACTAATACTAACCAACTTTAAGATTTACTCTAAAGCTGCAATATTCAAGACAGTGTGGTATTGGAAAAAAAAAAAAAAAAAAACCTCAATGGAACAAAGTAGGGAGCCAAAAACTAGATTCTCTTAAATACAGTCAACTGATCTTTGACAAAGGAGCAAAGGCAATACAATGGAGCAAAGGTAGTCTTTTCAACAAATGGTACTGGGACAAATGAATATACACATATTAAAAAAATCTAGACACAAACCTTCAACCTTTCACAAAAATTAACTCAAAATGGATTGTAGACCTAAATATGAGACGCAGACCTCTAAAAGTCCTAGAAGATAGCATAGGAGAAAATCTAAATGACCTTGAGTTTGGCAATAACCTTTTAGAAAAACCATGATCAATGGAAGAAATAATTGAAAAGCTGGACTCCATTAAAAGTATAAACTTCTGCTCTGTGAAAGACAGTGTCAAGAGAATGAGAAGACAAGTCACAGACTGGAAGAACATATTTGCAAAAAACATATTTAATAAAGGATTGTTATCCAAAATATACAAAGAACACTTAAAACTAAGAAAATGAACTAATAGATTTTTTTAAATGGGCAAAAGACCTGAACAGACACCTTGCCAAAGAAGATATATAGAGGACAAGTAAGCATATGAAAAGATGCTTCTCATCATATGTCATTAAGGAACTGAAAATTAAAACAACAATAAGACACAACTACACACCTATTAGAATGCCAAAATCCATAACAATAACACCACCAAATGCTGGCCAGGATGTAGAGCAACAGGAGCTCTCATTCACTGTTGGAAATGCAAAAAGGTACAGCCATGTTGAAGAAAGCTTGGCAGTTTCTTACAAAACTAAACATACTCTTATTGTACAATCCAACGGTTACACTCTGGTATTTACCCAAGTAAACTGAAAACTTATGTCCTCACAAAAATTTGCACATGGATGTTTATAGCAGCTTTATCTATAATTGCTAAAACTTGGAAACAACCAAGATATCTTTCAGTAGGTGAATAGATAAATAAACTGTGGTATATCCAGACAATGGAATGTTTTCAGCACTAAAAAATATGAGCTACCAAGCCATGAAAAGACATGAGGAAACATAAATGCATATTACTAAGTGAAAGAAGACAATCTGAAAAGACTACATACCATATAATTCCAACTATATAACATTCTGGAAAAGGGAAAATTATAGAGACAGTAAAAAGATAAGTGATTGCCAGGAGCTAGGGGGCAAGGAAGGCTCAATAGGCAGAACACAGAAGATTTTTAAAGCAATGAAACGATTCTCTTCGATGCTACAATGGCAGATACATGTCATTATACTTTTTTCCAAACCCATGGAATGGACAACACCAAGGAGGAAACCTAATGTAAACTGTGGACTCTGGGTGATAAGGTTGTGTCAGTTTAATCATAATGAATATACAACTCTGGTGCAGGATGTTGATAATGGGGGAGGCTACGCATGTATAAGAGCAGGGTGTATATATATATATATATATATATATATATATATATATGGGAAATCTCTTTACCTTCCACTCAATTTTGCTGTGAATCTAAAACTGCTCAAAAACATCTTCTTAAAAAAAAAAAAAAAAAAAAGAAGGGAAGTAAGAAATAGCTTGGCCATAAGAAATAGATTGGCCAAAGGAAGATCCATAGCTGAAAATGCTCTAAGATGTGACCAACATGAGAACCATGACAAGAAGTGTTCTTTCTGGTTCCCATATTTGAAGTAAATATATCTTCCCAACTGAGCAGTTACCAAGGTTAAGAGATTGCCTGTAGATGTGAAAAAGATATAGGCCCACTTCTTGGTTTTCTCCAAGGATGAGCTTCTTAACTGCTATGCACTGGAGAACAATCAACTTTCCCCCTTCAGGGTCAGGGTGACATTTACAAATTCCTGCAGGGTCTGAGTCTGACTTACAAATCCCTTTACATCTCTTCCAAGTTAGCTGCTGAAAGGGTGTTTTCCTTTGCAGCTAGCATTCTGGACAGCCTGAACAAGTCATGAAAACAGGGTATAGCTACTGTGTGCTCTAAATGGATTCTGAGGGTCTGGCACTGAAGATATCATCTTCAGCCGGTAATGTTAGGTTTTTCTTTTTTCCTGTCTCCGTGATGCTTTTTTCAAGGTTTTTGATGAAAATATTTTACAATTTTCTGAGTATTGCTTAGTCAGAAGACCCTTAGAAGGAGCCTGTGGGAAGGGGTGAATGGCTTCAAGTCAAGGACAGAGGACTTGATATCAAACAGCTGACCACATTTCCTCCTACCAACTGGAGATGTTCCATGATCGTACAACCTGAGAGAGATGTACACCTCCCCCAAATTGTGCATATACAATCCTAGAATTTTAGAGATGAGTAGAGTTTTGAGCCAACCTATCCATTTTATAGATGAGGAAAATGGCCTGAAAAGAGGAAACGACTTTTCCCAGATCTCACAGTGAGCCAGAGCCATGGTCTTCAAAAAGGGCATGTTTAGAGGTGCATCCAACAATCCACTGGGTTGCCACAAAGATATTAGAACTTTTATTTATGTAAGTTTTGTAATAATTATGGATTTGCAGGAAGTTGCAAAGACAGAATTGAAGGAGATGGAATTATATCCTTCACCTAGTGGTAGCATCTTGCTATAGTCTACTATCAAAATAAGGAAATTTACATTGGTACAGTCCACAGACCCTGTTTAGATTTCTCCAATTTTTACTTACACTTATTTTTTTGTGTGTATATGTATTTTCACATATGTAGATTTATTACAACCAACCACCGAGAATTTCTATTTTTATAATATAAATCTAAAAAAGGAAGAAAACTTTACCAATGTTTAATAAGTGGATGGGCACTGCTACCCATATTGGTGCTAATACATACATGAGACAATTGCATCCTTGTAACATACCTGAGATGTCTTGAAGGCAGAATGGGAGTTGAATGGTGTGGCAATCACATTCATTCTTTTAAGGCTCTCAGTGTATTGTGACATTCTCAAGTTTACATGAGCCCTATCAAGTGGCTCTATGGGTTATATTATCCAGTTTCAACTAAACTAACCTTTCTGAAATGAACTTAAATGAGTTAGAATGGTTTCTACCTTAAAAGAGTTTGACAAGCAGTGGATTGAAGAAGATACCTATGTTGAAAGCATAACCAAACAAGGAAATGAAAATACCGACCCTTCGACTCTTTGTAAAAACTCTCTGCCAGTCATATTTCAAGGAAAATGCAGTAATCATCTCACCTGAGCCGACAGGAAGTCAATCAAAAATAATCAAAATCATTAAGATATTTAAAAAATGGATTTAATATTTCTGTCCAAAATGTACATGCATATTGTATCATGAGATGTATATTGTATCATTGACGGGATAAGCATCATGATTTGTAAGACATCTGGAACATGATGACAAGCCTTTATAAAATTTTCCACCGTGCTTAAAATCAGGTAATACATAAGACAAAATACATACCATTAAGGAATACTTATTCCTCTTACAATGTAGCAGCAAACTCAAGTGCAATCATTTGCTCACTTATTATCTGTGAGACTTTGGGTATAACATTATGTCCCAGCCACAGTGCTTTTGGAGGACCCAGGAAGAGAAAGATGTGAACATGCTTTGTAAATGCTAAACTTCTGTGCTGATGGGATACTATTATTATTATTAATTATTTTAACACAAAATTTCAGAAGAAAATTAATTGAACAGGAATTTTATCATCTAATAAGCAACTATTTGAATCTCAGATGAGAAATTTTTTGGTGGTCTGCTTGGAGAAACAATTCTTTGAGGCAGAAAACAATATTTAAGAGTAGCAGTATGGTGAGGTATCTCCAGACCCGGATTTCAGGGCTGACTTACTACTGCTGTGAACTTGGGCCAGATTCTTAATCTCTCCAAGCATCTTGTTTGTAAAGTCTACTAATAAATAATCCATGTCATAGAGTCATTGTGAGAATTGAGTAAGACAATATGTAAAGAGCCTGGCACAGTACCTGGTACATTGCAGGTTCTCAAGCCTCATTAGTCCTCTTCCTCCTCCCTCTCTTTTAGGAAGCCCAGAAGAAAGCCTCCATTCTACCAGCATTACATTTATTTCCTGTCCTCTTAACTATCCTGAATTTTCTTAGGGGACTGAATCAAGTACCCTAATTCCTCCAGAAAACTCACAACGCTGAACAGTTTTCTGCTTGCAGTAGGCATTTAATAAAAGCTTATTAAATGAAAGGTTGAAATTAATGATCTCCAACAGGGAGCAAATGTGTGGCCTCAGGCCAAGGTCCTTTGATCTCAGAATTGCAGACACTGACTGCCACTGAAGGATTATGAGTGCCCTCCTATCCTGAGACGTTAGTGGACAGATATAATATAAATGTAAGAATTCCTTTGATTTGTACAGAGCATCACAGTTTCCAAAGTGCTTTCACATCCATCATCCTATTTGCTCCACACAACAAACTTTTGAGTTATTCAGTCAATATTCCTAAAGAGAAGCCTTAGCCCCAGAAAAATAAAGTGGCTGCTAGGCCAGCCATAGAACACAATACTGGTATCAGCCACCAGTTTCTGCACACGTGGTTTTTACCAGGTACTTTATGTAAATTATTTTGTTCAGTCCTCAGAAAAATATTTTTTTTAAATTGATTAATTAATTTATTTATTTTTGGCTGTGTTGGGTCTTCATTGCTGTGCACAGGCTTCCTCTAGTTGTGGCTAGCGGGGGCTGCTCTTCATTGCGGTGCACGGGCTTCTCATTGTGGTGGCTTCTCTTGTTGCAGAGCATGGGCTCTAGGTGCGCGGGCTCAGTGGTTGTGGCACATGGGCTTAGCTGCTCTGTGGCATGTGGCATCTTCCTGGACCAGGGCTCGAACCCGTGTTCCCTGCATTGGCAGGCAGATTCTTAACCACTATGCCACCAGGGAAGTCCCCTCAGAAAAATCTTTGATTTGGTTTCTATTGCTGCTTTAAAAACAACCCCAGGGGGCTTCCCTCGGGGCTTCCCTCGTGGCGCAGTGGTTGAGAGTCCGCCTGCCGATGCGGAGGACACGGGTTCTTGCCCCGGTCCGGAAGGATCCCACGTGCCGTGGAGCGGCTGGGCCCGTGAGCCATGGCCGCTGAGCCTGTGCATCCGGAGCCTGTGCTCCACAACGGGAGAGGCCACAACAGTGAGAGGCCCGCGTACCGCAAAAAAAAAAACACAAAAAACAAAAAACAACCCCAGGGGGTTCCCTGGTTGTCTAGTGGTTAGGATTGGATGCTCTCACTGTCATGGCCCGAGTTCAACCCCTGGTCAGGGAACTTGACCATGTCAAGTTCAGAATCATTTGCACTATTTAAATTGTCCTCTCATTTTTCTGAGTGCTAATATTTAAATTCCCATAGATTTGATGCATTTTAAAAGGTAGATCCAGAACTGACTCAAGTCAGTCTGACTCCAAAGCCCAAGTGACAGTGTCAGGCCATGTCGCTTGGTCAAGCCAAGTGACATGGCCAAATAAATAAATAAAATTTGTTTTAAAAAAAGACCTCAAAACTTGGTGGCATAAAAGAACAATTTTATAATGAGCATTGGTTCTGGAGATCAGGAGCTCAGATGGGTCACAAAAAGAATAGCTTGTTTCTACTCCTTGATGTCTGAGACCTCAGCTGGGAGATACAAAGGCTGAGGGGCTCAACAGCTGTGGATTGGAATCATCTGGAGGTGTCATGAATTGCATGTCTGGCAGATGCTACTCTTTCCACTGGGATGGGAGCATCTACTGTGGCCACTCTCTGTGGCCTGGGTTTCTTCACAGCATGGTGGCCTCCGGGTAATTGAATTTCTTTCTAATTCTATAATAATTCCTTATTCATGGAGGCTCAGTGCTCTAAAAGCCAGTGTTCCAGGGAAAAAAAAAAGTGGAAGCTGGGTTGCCTTTTATGACCTACCTCTGAAGTCAGATTATATTCCTTTTGCTTTACTTTATTGGTTATAAGCAAGTCACTAATCCTCTTATATTGCAGGGGGGAAAGACATAGTTCCCACTCTTTGTGTAAAGAGAGCTCAGATGGGATGGCAGATGTTGCTGTGATCATTTTTGGAAAACACAACCTGACTCCCTCCGAAAAGAGTTGAAGAATAAGGAAATCAAAGCTCAGGGAGATTGAGAGACCTGTTCAAAGTCATAGCTCATACACTGGAGTAGCATTTCACCCAGTAGGATTTCAAAATCGGTGAATAAGGTAAACATTGCTGATAGTCAAAATTATCTTGGAAATCATTTAATTTGCCAGTAAAGTACAGTGTATGTGGTTTTGCATAAGCAACAGATTCTAGTGTGTCTTCTCATGCTTTCTGAGGTACAGCGCTAACTTAATGAAATGATGGGCAGAATCGTTTGCACTATTTTAAATTGTCCTCTCATTTTTCTGAGCACTAATATTTAAATTCCCGTAGAATTGATGCATTTTAAAGGGTAGATCCAGAATTGACTCGAGTCAGTCTGACTCCAAAGCCCAAGCTCTTTCTATACTGCTGCCTAGAAACCACCTCTGGTTTCTAGGGAAAGAGATCAGAGTTTCACGCCCACCTAGGCTGGCACTACTGACACAGGTGCAGGTCACCAGAATCAGGCCTCAGTTGCAACCTGGATGTGATATGCAGGCTCTGTCACTGGTTTAACTCTGTGTGTCTAGACTTTGTCCATGTTAAAGATGCAGTTATTTTTGAACCCCTGGATAGTCCCACCCTCCCTGCCCATTGCCTTCTCCCTCTAGGTCTTCATAGATTAGGAGGAAGGAGAGCTGAGATTTGAAAATGAGTGAAATGTCAGCAGGTAAGGATAATGGTATTTCAGACAGACAGAACAGCATGTGCAAAGGCAGGCTTGTGTGGAATTGCAGGAAGTACTCAGGGATTGGTGAGTAATACAGCGCTATTTTGCTGGGGAAAGATCACTGAGGTCCTATAATACCCTGCCAAAGACTTGATCTGGAGATAGTGATGTAAGAAAAGTTTTGCAATTTAGCAGTTCTGGAGGCAGTACGGAGAACTGCAAGGGAGGGTGAGGCTTAGGTCAGGAGACTGGTTAGGATACTACTGCTGCAGCAGAAGCAATTCCCAACCTCTGGTTAATGTCAGGGTGTCTGAATATGGAAATTTAGTCCTTGCACATGATCTTTACAACAGGTTTGGTACCAAAATTTATGGAACTAGGCAGGTCTATGGACTAATGGAGCAAATGGCCTCTAAATACATGACTCAGCTCTGCTCAAAGGAATCTCCACCTCTAGGGCCTCAGTGCCTGAAGTCTCCCATTTGAAATATTTCTTTTAGCTCTCAGGGATTTAGAACTGGATTAATCATAATCCTTCTTTCATGTATGACTCTACTATATTTACTTATTTAGTTAACCTAATGTATTAAGCATTTGTAAATGACCCTTCACATGTGAAAACTAGGACTTTGACAGTAGCTTGACCGCATCTTCTCCTGTGGTCTTCCCCTACTCAATTGCCAGCACCCCCCCACCAGGGTAACCACCATGATGCATCTTGTATTCATCATTCCCTTGCTTTCCTTTTTAAATAGTTTTGTCTCATCTATAGGTATTCCTTTAAAAAGTGTATTTTATTGGGCTTCCCTGGTGGCGCAGTGGTTGAGAATCTGCCTGTCAATGCAGGGGACACGGGTTCGTGCCCTGGTCCGGGAGAATCCCACATGCCGCGGAGTGGCTGGGCCCGTGAGCCATGGCCACTGAAACTGCGCGTCCGGAGCCCGTGCTTTGCAATGGGAGAGGCCACGACAGTGAGAGGCCCGCGTACCGCTAAAAAAAAAAAAAAAAGTGTATTTTATTAAGATTGTTCTTAATATTACAAAAAGGACATCATGAACAAATAGTTTTGATATTTTTACTTTTTAATTAATATTATGTTTTGAAGACTCGTCCATATTATTGCTTGTTGTTGTAATCATTTAATTTGAATATGCTACAGCTTATTCATTATTCCCTATTGATGGGAATTTTTTTGTTAATTTGTAAAGTAGTGCAATGAACATTCTTATCCACATTTTCTAGTAAACATATGCAAAATTTCCTTTAAGCATAGTCATAGGAGCAGAATTGTTGGGTTATAGAGTCCATAAAGTTCAATTTTATGAGATAATACCGAGCTATTTTTCTAAGTGGATTTACAAATTTCTAGTTCTGGCCATGACTAATTTTCTCACCCAAAAAAATGTGAAAGTTGGTCACAAAATCACATCATCTGAAAATAATGGTAATTTTATTTCCTCCTTTTCAATTATTAAGCCTTGAATTTCTTTTTCTTATTGTATTAGCAATATTTAGCTGATATGATAAATTACGCTTACAGATTTTCTAATGTTAAGCCTATCCTCATGTACCTGAGAAAAGTCCAGTGTGGTATATGATCATTTTGATACCCTATTGAATTTGATTTACTAAAACGTTTTTTAGGATTTTCACATTTATAGCAGTAAGTGGCATAGTTATGTAGTTGTCCTTACAGCTCTTTGTTAGTTTTGTTATAAAGATTGTGATCCTCATAGTATCTGATAGTATTACATCAACACCAGCTTTATTTTGTTCTACTTGCCTGATTAATCATTTTTTATCCTTTTATTTTTTGCATATATGTTGCTTAAGAATGTTTTTAGTAAATAGCAAATAACTGGATTTTTAAAAAAATTTGGCAAGTTAGTTCATTTTCATCTCTAGTAGTTACCATATATTAGGACTTTCTTCTACTTTATTAGTTTATTATTCCAGTTTGTCACACTTTTCCCCATGTTTTGTATTTTTTGTTTATTGTTTTAAAGTTGTTTATGTTTCCTCTTATATTAGATAAGGACATTAATATACTCTGATGTCCCTTGGTCTTCCCTTACTCTATCATATTGAGTTCATCTAGGCTTTTAATTCTTCGTTTTTATGGACATGTTTTTGTTTTCTCTTTTCTTTGGTCTCAGTTATTTTTTAAGGCAACCACAAACTTTACAAAGATCTTTTATCACCTTTTCTTCACATATTTCTTCCATCATCCCTTATATTGGCTTCTATGTAATGTCATTAAAAAATGTTTCATGCATAGATCTTTGTGTGACAAATACTCTGAGACTGTGTATATCTTAGAGTATTTTTATCATGCCTCACATTTGAATGAAAGTTTAGCTGGGTATGAAATTCTGTTCTTGCATCCTTGGTTGAAAACCCTGATATCAAGATTATTCTTATTCCTTTGTAAAGGATCTTCTTTCTTTCTCTCTGGAAATTTTTGTTTTTGTTTATGTTTTTTTGGTGTTTTTTGTGTTTTGTTTTTTACAATTTTACCTTATCTTTGATATTCTTAAATTTTAACATAATTTATGTCTAAGAGTGTGATATTCCTTATTGCTCCTCTTTTGCTATGATTCCTATCAATCTGAGGCTTTTCATCATTCATTAATTCTGGGGGAATTATCTCCATTATTCCTTTAAATATTTCCTCCTCTCCATTTGGATCTATTTCTTCCTTTTCCTTTTTTTCTTCCTGGGACTACTTTTGCCTTTTATACCTTAAATAGTTTCCATTTTAAAAATAATTTTCTGCTGAGGAGAATTCCTCAATCTGATCTCCCAGTTTACTAATTCATTTCTCAGGTGAATCTATTCTACTAATCACCATCCATTGTGCTCATTATCTCAACAATTATATATTCATACTCAACATTTCTACTTGATTATTTTTATGGTTTTATTTGTTCTTTATATATTGCTAATATCATTCCTTATTTTGTAAATATAAAAAATTAAATTCTTAAAAATATATGTAAATTCTTGATCTGTCAGTTCTAATACCTCTGTTTCCTATGGAATCTGTAACTCAGTTTGTTGTTTTACTTTGGAAATACTAGTGCTTCTCTTTCCTCCCATGAACTTCCATTCTTCTGGGGTTATGGGATACTTGGTCCAGCAGTACTGATGGTGAAAGTGATGAAGGCCAGACCTCCATCTATGTCGACACCAATGTGTTCAAAGTGGGGGTTGAGGATGGAGGATAAACCCAGAAGTAGAGGATTCCAGGCATCAGAAAAACAGAGCTAATCACCCCTGGCCCTACCAAATAGCACCTTAGATGTATTCTTTACTTTAGGAAGAATTAGTATCTAGAAAAGATTATAATCCACCAGCCCTGGGGGTTTAGAAGGAGAAGGTGGGGCAGTGACCACCTGAGACCAATCAATCTGCATATGTTTTCCTCACTTCCACTCGGCATAGGGCTTCTGCACTGCCCTGCTTTACACCCGAATCACACTTGCTCAAGAAGTCTAAGCTCCAGCCCTTGTCTGTCCCAAGGCAGTAAGGGTGGGGAGAGAGGGGAGATGAAGACCCTAAGAAGAAATGGCTCCTTTCTTGTTTTATTCTGAAACAGCAGCCTTGGATACCCTCTGCCTTAGGTAAGGATCGTTTCAGGCACATGTACATGCCAAATAAAAACAGCTTCTGCCTCTCCAGGGAGTTCTTACAGCTTTGCTTGCAACTTAATGTTTTTCCTCTGTAGTTCCTCCGAGGGGATCTCGAGGGAAGAAGCCAGTAGTTCATTCTAGTTCAGCATCTTCTTAGCAACCTCCCTTGACTTCTTCAAGGCTATACACTCTTCTTCCCATTCTGCCTTTCTTTAACACATAGGTGTCCCTGGGATGGCAGTACACTGAATACTGGTGTGAGTGGGTGCACTGGGCCAGTGTGTCCCCTTGGACTGGAAGAAGAGGCAACATACAGGAGAAATCGGGGCTGGGCTTATGTTCTTTTCAGTCATTGATGTGCTGTGTGGACTTAACACAAGTAATTTCACTTCCCTGAGCCTCAGTGTCCTCCTCTGAAACATGAAGTTAAAATAACATGACCTCACTGGGCTGACACAAGATTAAAGTGAGAAATTGGATGCAAAAGGGGCTTTGTAAACTGATTTTATTGATTATCTGGAGTCAGGGAAAGGCGTCTAGGGCTGGGCGAAAGTTCACTTGCACAACCTCAAAATTTTACTAAGTGCTGGCCCTGCTAAAAAAGCCTGATGCAACGGAACATTCTCTTATTATAGAAAATGTTGAATCTGTGTTTGATGCCAGAGTTGTCACATTCTTCCAAGAGTACAGAGTTTTATGGGACCCTGGAAGCTCTGCTAGGGACTATTTCTGAGGACGGGAACATTGTGCCTTGTTGGCAAAGCTTGTTAAACCAAGGCCACTTACGGTCATTGAAGAATCTGGGTCTGCCTTTGCTACACTGGGGGCAAGGCATCAGATCCTATCCTCTGATGTTTGCAGATTTGGATACATGGCTTCTGAACTTTGTGCCTTTAGCTTTGTTGTTTTGGAGGGGTCTTTTTCCAGTCTAGTTAGGGGAGTGAGAAGTGGGAGAACAGAATGGAGCAGGTCCAAATCAAAGACAAGTAGCAGAGGTAGAAAAGAATAAGAATAATATGTTCTCTCTGGGAATTTATACAAGGACAAAGCTAATGAGACTTTGGTTTCAATTACCTAAAATGTAGTCTGTCATTGAAAAGATGATGTAATGACTTTAAAACAGAACACAAGCCAGAATTCTACAACATATTCAACTATTTGTATTTTTGCACATTCTTGTCTATTTCTCGTTGTCATCATCATGCATGCATAATGCACATTTCATTTTGTGGCCTGATTTTTTAAAAATTGTATAATAGGAATTATTCTTTTAAAATTTGTATATTAATAACTATATAATAATTTTTCATACTGTTTTATAATTAGTAAAGCCATTTCCCTTCTTGGGCTCACTTGGGTTGTCTTCAGTTTTTTTTCTTTTTAACATCTTTATTGGAGGATAATTGCTTTACACTGTTGTGTTAGTTTCTGATGTATAACAAAGTGAATCAACTATAGGTATACTTATATCCCCATATCCCCTCCCTCTTGTGTCTCCCTCCCACCCTCCCTAACCCACCTCTCTAGGTGGTCGCAAAGCACCTAGCTGATCTCCCTGTGCTATGGGGCTGCTTCCCACTAGCTGTCTATTTTACATTTTGTAGTGTATATATGTCAATGTCACTCTCTCACTTCATCCCAGCTTACCCTTCCCCCTCCCCATGTCCTTAAGTCCACTCTTTACGTTTGCATCTTTATTCCTGTCCTGCCCCTAGGTTCTTCAGAACCATATATTTTTTTAGATGCCATATATATGTGTTAGCATACGGTATTTGTTTTTCTCTTTTTGACTTGCTTCACTCTGTATGACAGATCCACCTACCTCACTACAACTAACTCAATTTCATTTCTTTTTATGGCTGAGTAATATTCCATTGTATATATGTGCCACATCTTCTTTATCCATTCATCTGTCGATGGACACTTAGGTTGCTTCCATGTCCTGGCTATTGTAAATAGTGCTACAATGAATATTGTGCTACATGACTCTTTTTGAATTACGGTTTTCTCAGGGTATATGCCCAGTAGTGGGATTACTGGGTCATATGGTAGTTCCATTTTTAGTTTATTAAGGAACCTCCATACAGTTCTCCATAGGGACTGTATCAAGTTACCTTTCCACCAACAGTGTAGGAGGGTTCCCTTTTCTCCACACCCTATCCAGCATTTATTGCTTGTCGATTTTTGTTGTTGTTGTTGTTGTTTTGCAGTATGCGGGCCTCTCACTGCTGCAGCCTCTCCCGTTATGGAGCACAGGCTCCGGATGCACAGGCTCAGCGGCCATGGCTCATGGGCCCAGCCACTCCACGGCATGCGGGATCCTCCTGGACCAGGGCACGAACTCCTGTTCCCTGCATTGGCAGGCGGACTCTCAACGAATGCGCCACCAGGAAAGCCCTGTTTGTCGATTTTTTGACGATGACCATTCTGACTGGTATGAGGTAATACCTCATTGTAGTTTTGATTTGCATTTCTCTAATGATTAGTGCTGTTGAGCATCCTTTCATGTGTTTGTTGGCAATCTGTATATCTTCTTTGGAGAAATGTCTATTTAGATCTTCTGCCCATTTTTGGATTGGGTTGTTTGATTTTTGATATTGAGCTACAAGAGCTGCTTGTATATTTTGGAGATTAATCCTTTGTCAGTTGCTTCATTTGCAAATATTTTCTCCCATTCTGAGGGTTTTCTTTTCATCTTGTTTATGGTTTCCTTTGCTGTGCAAAAGCTTTTAAGTTTCATTAGGTCCCATTTGTTTATTTTTGTTTTTATTTCTATTTCTCTCGGAGGTATGTCAAAAAGGATCTTGCTGTGATGTATGTCATAGAGTGTTCTGCCTATGTTTTCCTCTAAGAGTTTGATAGTGTCTGGCCTTACATTTAGGTCTTTAATCCATTTTGAGTTTATTTTTGTGGACGGTGTTAGGGAGTGTTCTAATTTCATTCTTTTACATATAGCTGTCTGGTTTTCCCAGCACCACTTATTGAAGAGGCTGTCTTTTCTCCATTGTATATCCTTGCCTCCTTTGTCATAGATTAGCTGACCATAGGTGTGTGGGTTTATCTCTGAGCTTACTATCCTGTTCCATTGATCTATATTTCTGTTTTTGTGCCAGTACCATACTGTCTTGATTACTATAGCTTTGTAGTATAATATGAAGTCAGGGAGCCAGATTCCTCCAGCTCCATTTTTCTTTCTCAAGATTACTTTGCTCTTCAGGGCCTTTTGTATTTCCATACAAATTGTGAAATTTTTTGTTCTAGTTCTGTGAAAAATGTCATTGGTAGTTTGACAGGGATTGCATTGAATGTGTAGATTGCTTTGGGTAGTATAGTCATTTTCACAATATTGATTCTTCCAATCCAAGAACATGGAATATCTCTCCATCTGTTTGTATCATCTTTAATTTCTTTCATCAGTGTCTCATAGTTTTCTGCATACAGGTCTTTTGTCTCCTTAGGTAGGTTTATTCCTAGGTATTTTATTCTTTTTGTTGCAATGGTAAATGGAAGTGTTTCCTTATTTGTCTTTCAGATTTTTCATCATTAGTGTATAGGAATGCAAGATATTTCTGTGCATTAATTTTGTATCCTGCTACTTTACCAAATTCATTGATTAGCTCTAGTAGTTTTCTGGTAGCATCTTTAGGATTCTCTATGTATAGTATCATGTCATCTGCACACAGTGACAGTTTTACTTCTTTTCTGTTTTGGATTCCTTTTATTTCTTTTTCTTCTCTGATTTCCATGGCTAAAACTTCCAAAACTATGTTGAATAATAGCAGTGAGAGTGGGCAATCTTGTCTTGCTCCTGATCTTAGAGGAAATGGTTTTAGTTTTACACCATTGAGAATGATGTTGGCTGTGGGTTTGTCATATATGGCCTTTATTATGTTGAGGGAGGTTCCCTCTATGCTTGTTTTCTGAAGATTTTTTTTATCATAAATCAGTGTTGAATTTTGTCAAAAGCTTTTTCTGCATCTTTTGAGACGATCATATGGTTTT
Organism: Kogia breviceps; assembly: GCF_026419965.1. Lineage (NCBI taxonomy): Eukaryota > Metazoa > Chordata > Mammalia > Artiodactyla > Physeteridae > Kogia > Kogia breviceps. The sequence continues at coordinate 70,507,877 of NC_081314.1, read as the reverse complement.
TCTCCTTCAATTTGTTAGTATGGTGTATCACATGGACTGATTTGTGTATATTGAAGAATCCTTGCATTCCTGGGATAAATCCCACTTGATCATGGTGTATGATCCTTTTAATGTGCTGTTGGATTCTGTTTGCTAGTATTTTGTTGAGGATTTCTACATCTATGTTTATCAGTGATATTGGCCTGTAGTTTTCTTTCTTGTTGACATCTTTGTCTGGTTTTGGTATCAGGGTGATGGTGGCCTCGTAGAATGAGTTTGGGAGTGTTCCTCCCTCTGCTATATTTTGAAAGAGTTTGAGAAGGATAGGTGTTAGCTCTTCTCTAAATGTTGGATAGAATTCACTTGTGAAGCCATCTGGCCCTGGGCTTTTGTTTGTTGGAAGATTTTTTATCACAGATTCAATTTCAGTGCTTGTGATTGGCCTGTTTATATTTTCTAGTTCTCCCTGGTTCAGTCTCGGAAGGTTGTGCTTTTCTCAGAATTTGACAATTTCTTCCAAGTTGTCCATTTTATTGGCATATAGTTGCTTGTAGTAATCTCTCATGATCCTTTCTATTTCTGCAGTGTCAGTTGTTACTTCACCTTTTTCATTTCTAATTCTATTGATTTGAGTCTTCTCCCTTATTTTCTTGATGAGTCTGGCTAATGGTTTATCAATTTTGTTTATCTTCTCAAAGAACCAGCTTTTAGTTTTATTGATGTTTGCTATCATTTTCTTCATTTCTTTTGCATTTTTTTCTGATCTGATCTTTATGATTTCTTTCCTTCTGCTAACTTTGGGGTTTTTTGTTTTTCTTTCTCAGATTGCTCTAGGTGTAAGGTTAGGTTGTTTATTTGAGATTTTTCTTGTTTCTTGAGGTAGGATTGTATGCTATAACTTCCCTCTTAGAACTGCTTTTGCTGCATGCCATAGGTTTTAGGTCATTTTGTTTCATTGTCATTTGTTTCTGGGTATTTTTGATTTCCTCTTTGATTTCTTGGTTATTTAGTAGCATATTGTTTAGCCTCCATGTGTTTTTATTTTATATAGTTTTCTCCTGTAATGGATATCTAGTCTCATAGTGTTGTGGTCAGAAAAGATACTTGATATGATTTCAGTTTTCTTAAATTTACCAAGGCTTGATTTGTGACCCAAGATATGATCTATCCTGGAGAATGTTCCATGAGCACTTGAGAAGAAAGTGTATTCTGTTGGTCTTGGATGGAATGTCCTATGAATATCAGTTAAGTCCATCTTGTTGAATGTACCATTTAAAGCTTGTGTTTCCTTATTTATTTTCATTTTGGATGATCTGTCCATTGGTGAAAGTGGGGTGTTAAAGTCCCCTACTATTATTGTGTTAATGTTGATTTCCCCTTTTATGGATGTTAGCATTTGCCTTATGTATTGAGGTGCTCCTATGTTGGGTGCATAAATATTTACAATTGTTATATCTTCTTCTTGGATTGATCCCTATGATCAATCCATATTGATCATTATGTAGTGTCCTTCTTTGTCTCTTGTAATAGTCTTTATTTTAAATTCTATTTTGTCTGATACGAGAATTGCTACTCCAGCTTTCTTCTGATTTCCATTTGCATGCAATATCGTTTCCCATCCCCTCATTTTCAGTCTGTATGTGTCCCTAGGTCTGAAGTGGGTGTCTTGTAGACATCATATATACGGGTCTTGTTTTTGTATCCATTCAGCCAGTCTATGTCTTTTGGTTGGAGCATTTAATCCATTTACATTTAAGGTAGTTATCGATATGTATGTTCCTATTACCATTTTCTTAATTATTTTGGGTTTGTTTTTGTAGGTCTTTTCCTTCTCTTGTGTTTGCTGCCTAAAGAAGTTCCTTTAGCATTTGTTGTGAAGCTGGTTTGGTGGTGCTGAATTCTCTTAGCTTTTGCTTGTCTGTAAAGGTTTTAATTTCTCCATCGAATCTGAATGAGATCCTTGCTGGTTAAGGTAATCTTTGTTGTAGATTTTTCCCTTTCATCACTTTAAATATGTTCTGCCACTCCCTTCTGGCTTGCAGAGTTTCTGCTGAAAGATCAGTTGTTACCCTAATGTGGATTCCCTTGTATGTTATTTGTTGCTTTTCCCTTGTTGCTTTTAATATTTTTTCTTTGTATTTACTTTTTGATAGTTTGATTGATATGTGTCTTGGCATGTTTCTCCTTGGATTTATCCTGTATGGGACTCTCTGTGCTTCCTGGACTTGACTATTTCTTTTCCCATTTAATGAAGTTTTTAACTATAATCTCTTCAAATATTTTCTCAGTCCCTTTCTTTTTCTTGTCTTCTTCTGGAACCCCTATAATTCGAATGTTCATGAATTTAATGTTGTCCCAGAGGTCTCTGAGACTGTGCTCAATTCTTTTCATTCTTTTTTCTTTATTCTGCTCTGAAGTAGTTATTTCCATTATTTCATCTTCCAGGTCACTTATCCATTCTTCTGCCTCAGTTATTCTGCTATTGATTCCTTCTAGAGAATTTTTAATTTAATTTATTGTGGTTTTCTAATTGTTTGTTTGCCCTTTAGTTCTTCTAGGTCCTTATTAAAGGTTTCTTGTTTTTTCTCCATTCTATTTCCAAGATTTTGTATCATCTTTACTATCATTACTCTGAATTCTTTTTCAGGTAGACTACCTATTTCCTCTTTATTTGTTTGGTCTGGTGGGTTTTTACCTTGCTCCTTCATCTGCTGCATATTTCTCTGTCTTCTCATTTTGCTTAACTTACTGTGTTTGGGGTCTCCTTTTCGCAGGCTGCAGGTTTATAGTTCCCTTTTTTGTGTGTGTCTGCCCCCAGTCGGTAAGGTTCGTTCAGTGGGCTGTGTAGGCTTCCTGGTGGAGGGGACTGGTGCCTGTGTTCAGGTGGATGGGGCTGGATCTTGTCTTTCTGGTGGGCAGAAGCATGTCCCATGGTGTATTTTCGGGTGTCTGTGAACTTATTATGAGTTTAGGCAGCCTCTCTGCTAATGGGTGGGGTTGTGTTCCTGTCTTGCTTGTTGTTTGGCTTGGGGTGTCCAGCACTGGAGCTTGCTGGTCGTTGAGTGGAGCTGGGTCATAACGTTGAGACGGAGATCTCTGGGAGAACTCTCACTGATTGATATTATGTGGGGTTGGGAGGTCTCTGGTGCACCAGTGTTCTGAACTCAGCTCTCCCACCTCAGAGGCTCAGGCCTGACAGCTGGCTGGAGCACCAACACAGTGTCAGTCACACAGCTCTGGTACTGATTGAGTGACTGGCTTGTTTTGATGATTGGCCAATATTAAAAAGGGTAAATTGCATAGTTGTGGGTGCTGAAGAGCTGAATGCAGTTCACTTCTAGCAGTCTCTAAATCATCTTCTGAAGAGGCACTGTCTAATACATCTATTACTCCTTGAGATCCTTGGTCATAGTGGCTCCAGTATTTCTGGATATTATCAGCCCCTCCAAGTTCTTTTTACATTCAAGATGGCATCCTGGAATGGCACTCCTTTTATTCTAAAACCTGCCGTTGACACAATGCTGTCAGGATTTTCACTGCAGAGATTAGACAGCAGGCTGGTCTTGCCAAAGCCTGTGAGGCCTGTGCAGACCAGGTCATACTTGGCATGCAGGTGGTGGTCCCTTGCAGCAGACTGCTCTAAAACACTTCCTCTAATTTTGACCCTCTCATTGTAGTCTGCCTACTGGAGACTGGGTACAGGATATTATTTACATCCTTCTAATAACTGAAGCCACTGATCACACTGTCTCCTTCCTTAAAGTATCATCTTCCAAAAAGGATTTTCTGGGTCTTGGAGTATTAAAGCAAGATAAGGCACTTAAAAAATGAAGAATCAGGGACTTCCCCAGTGGTCCAATGGTTAAGATGCCACACTTTCAATGCATGGAGCGTGGATTTGATTCCCCGGCCAGGGAACTTGGAACTATTCCAGAGTTGGTTTCTCCCGAGACCTCTCTCTGTAGCTGGCAGATCTCTCTTCAATTTTTTTGTTTGTTGTTTATTTGTTTGCTTTTTTTGCCATTATAGCGAATGCTGTTACAGACGCGTTTGTGCATTTTGCACATTTTGCTTTTTTGTTGTTGTTGTTGAATTGTTACCTTTGCACGAATTTTAAAATTTCTATGAATGGGATGACTGGAGAAATATGCCTGGGCATCTTTATAGCTCTCATATACTGTTTTTTAAAAAGTGTTAATTTAAAATGCCACTAACCAATTTAACCACAGCTCTTTCAAGCATTAATTGTTTGATTAAAGCTTTTTCCTACTTTACTGTATTAAAAACAGTGCTTCAAATTTGGTTTCATCTGTATTTCCCTGCTTAACAGCAAAGTTTAATATTTTTCATGTGTTTTTGTTTTCATCTAGATCATGTTATTAAAATTAAAAATAAGCTGCCATAAATTTTGAGAATTTTTTGAAAACCCCCACCAAAATGCCCCCCAAAATACTTCCTAAGGAACTCAAATTTCCAAATAAATCAGATATAATGAATCAAAGAGAATTGTCAAATTAATTTGTCTTTCCTTTAGCTGGTTAAGTGCCTTTCATGTGTAATTCAAGTCCTGTTAGGAGTGTTTTAAAGGATATTAAAAATAAGACATGTATTACCTCCCCAAAGTTTACATTCCAGTACAGTTATTACTATATGACTGCCAGGATTCAAAAATTGTTAAATGTTGTAAGAAAAGAACAGAATGAGAGTTACGGGGATTCAAAGAATGGGGAGATTATTTATAACTTTAGTGATGGAATGTGAAAAGTCAGAGAAGGCTTCTTGGAGGAAATTGCATCTGAGTCGAATGAAAAGGATCTGAGGTAGGGACCTATTTCAGGGCAGTGGGAGAAGTGTGTTGGTGAGAATGTGTTGCCCATTTTACATGAGGGATCTCCTGAGATTTTTTTTAAAATATTTTAATTTTATTGGCGTATAGTTGATTTACAATTTTGTGTTAGTTTCAGGTGTATGGCAAAGTGATTCAGTTATACATATACATATATTCATTCTTTAAGTCTTCTAAGGGATAGCTACTCTTCTTCATGTAGGCAAATGGAGTCAGGCAGGGATGACCAATCCATGGCCAGCAGGTTACACGAAAGGGACAGGTTTCCACCTAAGTTTAATTTTAAAAACAAACATGAAGAACACTAAAATTGGCCAGTTTCAATTGCCTCCACAATATTAAAATTATATTATGTATTTTCAAAGGCCTAAAAGTTACAATGAAGTTCAGTGCTTCCCAGCCCCTTCCAAGACATGATACATGAAGAAACTGATGGTATTTCTTTGTTATACTGGAGTAAACTGACCAGATGCTACTGGAGGTAAGTGGCTCAGAACCCTGGCTGTTCCACGTCCTGCTGATGGTGCAGAAGGCTGAAAGGATCAATCTCTGGGCACTCTTGGAGCCCATAGGGCAAACGCCACATGGGAAATTCTGCAAGTAGATAAAGATGATAAATAAAAACAGTTACTGGATTTATTCTGCATGAGAAATAATCAGTGAATTGGGCACAGAGATTGATAAAGAAAAAGGAAAAAGTATTATGGTCCTTAATTGGTCTGACTTTTACCAGGCAGTCTACCATGGGATAAAGAAATTTCCAGTATTACACAGAAAGTAACATAATTGAACCCTGAAATTTTGACCATCTGTGTGATCAGATACATTTCTTTTTGAGTTATCTTCTAAAGAGCAAGCCTTCACTAGTACTCTTTTCATCTCCCAACACAGATTGTCTCAACAATTGATTAGAAAAGTAGAACCTCATATTTTGAAGTTATCTTTAAGAGAGATTCTAGTCTATTCTTCTTCCCAATGAAAGTGTCTCTTCTGCAGTTTCCCTAATAAGTCACTGGCACTAACAGTCCAAGCTTGAAAATAATCCAGAGACAAGAAATTTAACTATAGAATATATTATGGGACTGGCTGATGAGAATAATATTTTGCATTTATCTAGCAGTCTCATTTCAGTGAGTTCAAAACAGGGGATCAAATAACGCTCACATCCCAAGCAGGTAGAAAGGTAGCAGATAGATTTCTTAGGATTTCCAGTCAACAAAAAGAGTACTTCTCTCTAAGTATTTGTTTATTTAATTAAACTCTGTCTTGCTCTAGAAGCTGTTTCAACTAGACAGAATACATTGGCCATCAAGGATTTAATAGTTTAGAAGTTGAAAGGTTAGAAAACAATTTAAAAGATGGTCTTTGCATAATAGAAAAAAATGGATTTGCAAGAATATTTTTTTAAAAGTTACACAATTGGGTACAGTGCTCTTGTGGAAAAATTCCTGAAAACCTTTGGTGTACCAACATACTTATTATTATATTAGAAATTCTAGCAGCTGTGCTTTTCTTCTAAATTAAGAAAATAAAGCGATATCATGAGCTAATGCCACATCAAAGTGGCATGTTTCAACACTTCAGTGTCGTGTGTTGCCAGAGTTGAGTTTTCCAAGAGCCCTGGCTCACCCCACTCTTCTTGGAGGCCGATGTTGAGGTGGTCACTCCAGGCCAGGGAAGTAGCAATTCTTGGTTCGCCTTCCAGATTGTGGTGAGGCTTTGGATACACTTTATCCCACCTCAGTTTCTCGGGTGAGGCCCTTTACCATGTAAAGGGGTTGTGGTCAAATGGAAATATTTGAAGGGTTGCCACGTGGAAGAGGGATTTAGCCTATTCTGCAAGATCCCAGAGGATAGAACTGGGACCAAAAATATGGTAATTGCTACAGAGATATGGATTTGGACTCTACATGAAGATGGACTGTACAAAAAAATAGGACTCCTTAACACTCCTTCTTACTAGGACAAACACCTCAACTGAGCTATTTAATTTAATTCTTTCAACAACCCAAGAGGTAAGTGTTATTAATTTTTACAGACTTGGAAACTGAGACTCGGAGAGAATAAATCATTTGATTAAGGGCACATCACGACAGAATGAGCCAGAACTGAGACCCAGATCACGTTGAGACTCCAACCTGATCCATGGTATGGAATTAGCTCACAGAATTAACCACTGAGTTACACTCCCTTAAAAAAATGAAGTAGGGGGGAAAAAACCTCAAAATTAAACATTATTTAACAAGCAACAAGGTACTATGGGACTTGTGAATGATCAAGATGGACCTAAAGTCTAAAGGCAAAGGTTTAGGATTGGAGGTGGGAATACCTGCTGAGGCAAGACATCTACAACCCAGCTGTCTTGCTGGAGACAGATCCCAAGGAAATAGCTGGTGAGCTGACCGCTGATGGTATTCAGGCTTATTTTAATTAAGGGAGCTGTCAGTCTTCCTTTGAAAAACTGCTAATAAATAGAACTGCCCCAGATGGAATTAGCCGCCATGGGAGACACCGAGATCCTTGCTCCTGGGGATGTTCAGACAGAGCCCGGATGGGTAGATGCTGAGATGGAAGAAGATCAAGATGTAAAGACCCTCAGGTCTCTTCCATCCCAGAGAGTCTGTAATTTCTTCTGTGCAGGGTGTCTGAGCTAAAATAATTTTTAGAAGGAAGAGAAAGTGGACACGTTTGAAAGAATTAGAGGAGATCAAGGTCTATAAAATACTCAGGATTCTGCAAATTTCTGTCCACGCAGTCAGGGTTAAGGCCATGGCCTGCTCCAAGGAATCCCCATGTAAAAATGAGCAATGTTAGCCACATGACCTGTGTTTTGAAGAAAGAGTCCCAGGCAATGGAAGAGGGACTCCTCTTACTCCACCTCTGTCAAGGAAAAGGAGGGAAGATCTTCCTTTCCTTTCAAGACCTTGTAGAAGAGAGGACATTGATGACTTTAAACCATAAATGAAGTCCAGAAAACCAATGAGGTCCAGAAAAAGGAAATAATCTTCCCAGCAAGGCAAAGTCAGTCTCTGCATAGGCACCTAGATCTCCTGACTTCCAAGCTTACAAGAGTTTCCTTCTTCTGAGCAGCTTTGCCTGCCTATCTCCATTCTTATTGAGGATCTTATTTTGCCCCAGGCTGTGGGCTCTGTGAGGGCACATCTCTCACATCTCTCCCTCATTTTTAACCCCTGCCTGCCCTGTGCTAGGTCCTCTATCTATCCTTGGGACTTCAACCTACTTTCCTAATCTGATTTCCACACTTCCCGTTTGCCAAGCTAAGGGACTCAGCTGACCTAAAAATACCAGTTAGAAATGGAAAATGTCTCAGAGATCATCTAATTTAACCATGGCATTTTGCAGATGAGAAAACAGGAAGTCAGAGAGAAGTAAGTAGGCATCTCAGTTGCTGATCAACATTATGTGAAATGCTTATTAGGTGCCAAGCCTGGTGCTAGGAGGTGCCAGGAGCTACCACAGCCTGTGAACACGAGGCCTCTGCTCCCTGGGAGGACACAGAGCCTGGAGTGGGAAGGTCCTGGTGGCTGAGTGTGAGAAGCAGGGGCAGGAATTGAGTCTTGGGTGCTGGTGTTTTTAATGTTGATTCGCAGGCAGACGTTGCATTTTTCCTGGGCTTCAATTTCTCCAACGATACCATGAGGGAGTTAATGTTGTCCATATTTCTCCTCTCAGGGCTGGTGCAGTGGTGGCAGGATTGTACCTGGGGAATTTTGGAGAGGGTGCCCCAGAGGAGCTGGAGCATTGTTGTATGTTCCACACGGCTCTGCTGAGTGTCCTGCCCGTGAACTGACCTTGTTAATTCAGGGAGGGCCTGGGGAGAGACTGGGGGATGGAGTGGGGTGGAGTGGGAGTGGGGGAGATTCCATATTCCCACTGCTTACAGGCTTGAAGTTGTAGCGGTCAAACAGATTTGGTCTGGCACATGCCATAACAAAGAGACCCTCCCTGAGTGAGTCACTTCCTTTGGGGAAACTCCCTTCACCCGAACTTGCTCCTAGAGGTCAGGGACCTTGACTCAAGGCTGCTCTGGGTACAGAGCTCAGCTCATTCTGGGCACTAACCATGCGTCTAGGGTGTGTATTTTCCTCCCGCAAGGAGCATCTTAGGATGAGGGGAGACTGTGGTTACTCGCTCCATTTTCTCAAGTTATAAAAGTGTACACCAGTCCACTCTTTTGCAAAGGATTCCGAGTGTGTTCTGAAAGTTAGTGAGGGTCTCCAGCATTGTGGGGCAGTGGAAGAATATTTAATATCTGAGTACTGAGTCTGTGCTGGGAGAACTTAGGTGAGTCACAAACATCTGTACATAGCACTTTACGGTTTAAAATCTTGCACGTACATGACTTTATATCATCTTTACAACAGCCTTCTGCACGTGGCATAATTTCCCCATTCCATCGCATTTTATAGAGAAGGAAAATCAGTCTCGGAGAGCTTAAGGGACTGTAGGGTCCCAGGGGAACACGGCAGTGCTGAACTTGGATATGTCTTGCCAACCTCAGAGCTTCTTTCCACAAATGTTCATGTTATAGTCCAGGCCCCAGGTTTCCTCTCTGGAAACAAGAGTATTGGACAATCTCTGCAATCTGGTCCCATTCTGACATTCTGTTGTTCTGTGGAGTGGGTCATGTGCATTTTCTCTCTAATGCTATGTCCATAGCACCCAAGTTTAAGATTATACTGCCAAGCTGTGAGACAGAGAGAGACTTCAAAGGAAAAGTGACATGATTGCTATCACCTTCAGAGGGTGGAGTCAGAGAGGGAAAAGGGGATTGGCATGGAGCCAGACCAAGGCAGGATGAAATCTTGACTCTTCCATTTCTTAGCACTGAGACTTTGAACAAATCACTCAACCTCTTTGAGCCTCGGCTTCCTCTCCTGAATTTTCAAATTGGGGCAATGACACCAATTTTGCACGTGGATGGTTGTGGAGATCAAGTGAAATTGTTTTAATCACCTGTTAGGTAGGTAGCAGTGCTTATTGAAAGTTAGTTCCCTTACCTTACTTTCATCTGATAGATATGCATATCAAACCTGTTGTCAACAACAAGGATTTGCTTAATTTCTGGTGGTCATGACAGTATAGGCTGTATCTATTGGAAAGGGGCCTAAGACTACTGGCCTGCCTATCCACTGGCGTGTGCCCAGGGACAAAGGAGAACAAATATGCATTATTTGGTTGGAGTTGAGAGTGAATGGACACAGCCAGAAGTGCCCCTGTATTTGAAAAATAATTTGGGGGACCGTTGTTCACCTTAGATCATGTAAATTATGCACATTATTCCATAATATATCCATGTTTACTTTGATACTAAAATAGTGTTTAAAACAGTACCTGGCATGTAGCCAAAACTTGATAAGCATTTGTTGACCAAGTGAATTAATTTTTGAGTAAAAAATAATGTTTGCCATCAGTGGATGGACCTAGGGACTGTCATATGGAGTGAAGTAAATCAGAAAGAGAAAAACAAATATCATGCATTAATGCATATATGTGGAATCTAGAAAAATGAGAAAGATGATTTTATTTGCAAAGCAGAAATAGAGACACAGACATAGAGAACAAGGTATGGATACCAAGGGCGAAACAGGGGATGGGATGAGTTGGAAGATTGGGATTGACATATATACACTATTGAGACTCTGTATAAAATAGATAACTAATGAGAACAAACTGTATAAGCACAGGGAACTTTACTCAGTGCTCTGCGGTGACCTAAATGGGAAGAAAATCCTAAAATGAGGGGATATATGTATATGTATAGCTGATTCACTTTGTTTTACAGTAGAAACTAACACAACATTGTAAAACAACTATACTCCAATAAAACTTAAAAAACATAATAAAATAAAATGTTTGCCATCAGGTAAAATTGATGTTCCAGGAAAATGAATTGTATTTGACAGTGGCCTCCAGCATCTGACTGCATAGCCCCACACACCCACCCCGAGGAACACGAGTCCCACAGAGACTCATCCTTTTATCGTACAGTTGAGAAATCTACGTTCATGTTTGTAAAGCGATAAACCGAGCTGGTCTAAAACCAAGGTCTCCCGAGCCCCACCCCAGGCTCATACAACAAAATGTTCAATTCTTCATCCTCACGTTTCAATATCTTCAAGCTTTTGGTTTCCCTACATTTACTTCTTTGATTCCTCCATACAGTACATAGAGGCCAGATTAAATTTGCTGGGACTGTCCATTGCTGGGGCTGTGTTTCACAGTTGTGACAAACACTTTGTTTGACCATGTTTGTTTCCAGAATCTCCCGTATTAACTGTTTGAATATTTACGAAGGGCTTTATGATGGTTTTGATGATTTCTTGCATTTTTGTCTCAGGAGTATTTCAGTAAGACAGCACATTAAAAGGATCATACAACATGATCAAGTGGGGTTTATCCGAGGAATGCAAGGATTCTTCAATATATGCGAATCAATTGCTGTGATACACCATATTAACAAACTGAAGGATAAAAAACATAATAATCTCAATAGATGAAGAAAAGCTTTAGACAAAATTCAACACTGATTTATGATAAAAACTCTCCACAAAGTAGGCATAGAGGGAACCTACCTCAACATAATAAAGGCCATATATGACAAACCCACAGCCAACATTGTTCTCAGTGGTGAAAAACTGAAACCATTTCCTCTAAGATCAGGAACAAGACAAGATTGCCCACTCTCACTGCTATTATTCAACATAGTTTTGGAAGCTTTACCCATAGCAATCAGAGAAGAAAAAGAAATAAAAGGAATACAAATCAGAAAATAAGAAGTAAAACTGTCACTGTGTGCAGATGACATGATACTTACTCTACATAGAGAATCCTAAAGATGCTACTAGAAAACTACTAGAGCTAATCAATGAATTTGGTAAAGTAGTAGGATACAAAATTAATGCACAGAAATATCTTGCATTCCTATATACTAATGATGAAAAATCTGAAAGAGAAAGGAAGGAAACACTCCCATTTACCATTGCAACAAAAAGAATAAAATACCTAGGAATAAACCTACCTAAGGAGACAAAAGACCTGTATGCAGAAAACTATGAGACACTGATGAAAGAAATTAAAGATGATACAAATAGGTGGAGAGATATACCATGTTCTTGTATTGGAAGAATCAACATTGTGAAAATGACTGTACTACCCAAAGCAATCTACACATTCAATGCAATCCCTGTCAAACTACCAATGGCATTTTTCACAGAACTAGAACAAAAAATTTCACAATTTGTATGGAAACACAGAAGACCCCAATAGCCAAAACAATCTTGAGAAAGAAAAACAGAACTGGAGGAATCAGGTTCCCTGACTTCAGACTATACTACAAAGCTACAGTAATCAAGACAGTATGGTACTGGCCCCCCAAAAGAAATATAGATCAACAGAAGAGGATAGAAAGCCCAGAGATAAACCCACGCACATATGGTCACCTTATCTTTGATAAAGGAGGCAAGAGTATACAATGGAGAAAAGACAGCCTCTTCAATAATTGGTACTGAGAAAACTGGACAGCTACATGGAAAAGAATGAAATTAGAACACTCCCTAACTCCGTATACAATAATAAACTCAAAATGGATTAAAGACCTAAATGTAAGGCCAGACATTATCAAACTCCTAAAGGAAAACATAGGCAGAACACTCTATGATATAAATCACAGCACCTAGAGAAATGGAAATAAGAACAAAAATAAACAAATGGGACCTAATCAAACTTAAAATCTTTTGCACAGCAAGGAAACCATAAACCAGACAAAAAGACAACCCTCAGAATGGGAGAAAATATTGGCAAATGAAGCAACTGACAAAGGATTAATCTCCAAAATATACAATCTGCTCATGAAGCTCAATACCAAAAAAACAAACAAGCCAATCCAAAAATGGGCAGAAGACCTAATAGACATTTCTCCAAAGAAGATATATAGATTGCCAACAAACACATGAAAGGATGCTCTACATCACTAATCATTAGAGAAATGCAAATCAAAACTACAATGAGGTATTACCTCATACCGGTCAGAGTGGCCATCATCAAAAAATCTACAAACAATAAATGCTGGAGAGGGTGTGGAGAAAAGGGAACCTTCACGCACTGTTGGTGGGAATGTAGATTGATACAGTCCCTATGGAGAACAGTATGGAGGTTCCTTAAAAAACTAAAAATAGAACTACCATACAACCCAGCAATCCCACTACTGGGCATATACCCTGAGAAAACCATAATTCAAAAAGAGACATGTACCACAATGTTCACTGCAGCACTATTTACAATAGCCAGGACATGGAAGCAACCTAAGTGTCCATCGACAGATGAATGGATAAAGAAGATGTGGCACATATATACAATGGAATATTACTCAGCCATAGAGAGAAACAACATTGAGTTATTTGTAGTGAGGTGGATGGACCTAGAGTCTGCCATGCAGAGTGAAGTAAGTCAGAAAGAGAAAAACAAATACCATATGCTAACACATATATATGGAATCTAAAAAAAAAAAAAAAAAATGGCTCTGACAAACCTAGGGGCAGGACAGGAATAAAGACACAGATGTAGAGAATGGACTTGAGGACATGGGGAGGGGGAAGGGTAAGCTGAGACAAAGTGAGAGAGTGGCATGGACAAACACACACTACCAAATGTAAAATAGATAGCTAGTGGGAAGCAGCTGCATGGCACAGGGAGATCAGCTGTGTGTTTTGTGACCACTTAGAGGGGTAGGATAGGGAGCATGGGAGGGAGACACAAGAGGGAAGAGATATGGGAACGTATGTATATGTATAACTGATTCACTTTGTTATACAACAGAAACTAACACAGCATTGTAAAGCAATTATACTCCAATAAAGATGTTAAAAAAAAAAGAGTATTTCAGAAAGGAGCATCTGTGGGTTTGTGGGAAAGATTCCAAATCTGGCCTTGTTTCTGAGGAGAGAAATTGAGATCCAGAGTGAAGAAAACATCTCAGCCAGGTGTAATCCCAAGATGGCAACATGAGCTCTCTAATTGTGTTCCTTTCGGGGACCTGTAGCCGACAGGTTTGCCTGCATGTGCACAACCTTCCTGAAGCGTCATCTGGGAAATCTTCCAAACAGAGCCATCCAGTTTTGTTAACCTAGCTGCCACCTTTCCCAAGGTCTCCTCTTACCACCATCCGAACCATTTCCTTTTTCTTCTTTTCACCACCTTCCCTCCCTCCCCTAGATCTCTTCCTCTGCCCAACATTTCCCTGGCTGTCAGAACTTGTTTCCTGTCAGTTGCCTCTCCCTAAGCCTAGATCCACCCTAGTGCAGTATCCTTGACAAAACAGTTGTGGTGATGCAACAGCCCAAGGTGTCAAAGCCATTAGGTAATTAAAACAGGGGAAGGGTTTCTTCTGTCTAGAAAGACAAACACGCACACTAAGAGAAAATCTAAACAAGGAAGAAAATTTCACATCCCCTGGTCTCTTCCCTGCTCCTGGGCCATGATCCCATAGCCTTTGTACCTATAGTGGATCATCTCAGAGCACTGGACTAAGAACCCACCTGACATAGAAGGTGTGGCAAGTTTGAACACCAAGGAATAGAACTTTGTCCAGATTTCAACACACCCCTGTTTTTGTCTTCTCTGTTTATTTTCCCATCAGCTGCACCCTAGGGTCCTGCTGCTGCAACGGCCCCAGTAGTGGCTCAGTGCCTTGGATGGGACATTGTTCAAAGGGGCCTGTGGGTGCAGCAGGCAAGGTCTCCACCCAGGAAACCAAGCCCCTGAGGTCACCTTCCCTTGAAGGTGCATTCATTCAACACTCAACACTTGGTAAGAGCCTGCTATATTCTAGGGATTGTGCTTGGAGCAAGGGGATGGGGCGGGGAGGACTCAGAGATGAATAGAAAATGGCTTCTTTTCTGCAGGATCTCACCGTCTAGTGAGAAATCTGGACATACAGGCAAGCATCACAGGCTGCTATGATGATGGGACTCTAACTTAGGTCTGAATAAAGTTCTAGAAGCCTCAGGGAAGTATGTGACCAACCCCCTCTGGGGGTCTAGGAGCCAATGACCCAGGAGGTAACACTTGAATTATAACCTGAAGGATGAGTAAGATTTCTCCAGACAGGTGGGAGGAAACAGGGTGTTCTAACCAAAGGGGCAGTGTATTCACATGTGGGAAGGCTGAGAGAGCAGATTGTTTTCTGAGAATATGGGGTTCATGGAGACTAAAATCGGGGCTGTGCTGGGGGGAGGTGGGAATGGGGGAGGTGTCGCTGAATAAGTTAGTTGGGGCAAGTTTGGGTTTTTTTTTTTTAAACATCTTGCTGAGGAGTGTGGCCTGTCCTGAAGGCACCAAGGCACCAAAAGAGGTTTTGGGGCAAGGGAGACATGCGAGTAGATCCATGTGGCAGTGGCAGCACCTCTCTTCCCCAGTCATCGTCCTGTTGGGGATCCACACTCTCAGGGTTCATCTCATCTATATTCAGCCCTACTGTCCTCAGCCAGCAAAAAGGCAGCTTTCAGCACCAGCCCCTTCCCAGAAAGACCCTCCCTTCAGATGACTGACTCCAGGGAGCTGGAGATGCAACCATCAGTCTGGGGTAGGATGTGGAGTGGTTAGGCTAAGAGCTTTGGCTTCAGACAGCCCTGGTTTTAAAACGTGGCTCTGCCTCTTATCAACCTGTTGTCTTGAGCAAGTTGTTTCCCTCTTCTAAAGAATCGGTTTGCCCTTTATGAGATGGGCTTGACAGACAGTAATGCCTTCCTTGTTGGGTTCCCTTGAAGAGGGCCTGATTGGTAGGACATGGAAGTGCTCCATCAACTGCATCTGCTGTAGGTCTGTCCAACCCAGCTATCAGTCCCTTAGCCATGTTACTTATCACATCCATGTGACTCTTACTGCCCTGAGACCCAGGCAAGAAGGCCCCAGGTTCACCTCTGAGGTGAACCATGGCATATCACAAACATGAAAACAAATAAATCTGAAAAAGACGGCATGGGCTCTTCTGTCATTCAGAATCTGGTACTCAGAGCTGGCACAGCAAGAACCATAACCAAAAGCATTAGTTCTTGTGACAAACGTCAGTCAGGTCCCCAGATCTTCAGATCTTTGGCCCTATACTGCTTTGGAGAACAGGGAGGATTTGAATGGTTAAAGCACTTAGGTAAGAGAAATTAAACAATTAATTAATTTGTCACATCCTTCCTCTCAGATGGCATAGATATAATAGACCCTTAATAGGAAAGTAGTGCTGGGTGTCTGTTTTCTTGTTTCTCTTTATGCTCTAATTCATGACTCTGGTAGTTCTGAATTAGCATGAATTTCCAGCAGTTTTACATGGCAGTTGAGGAATATTTTGCAAAATAAACAATTCATATTACTCTTAAATTTGTATCTATGTAGGTTGAAGCAATCTCTCTGACAAGTGTGATATAGATTCATAACATTTGCAACTAAGTGGGCATTAAAAGCTGGCATTTTCAATCGTTTAATTTTTTACAGAAATAAATACAATTTGATTAAATTAAAAAATAAACTTTAAAATTAGCTTTACTAAAATAGTTTTTATTTAAAATATTAATATCTATTAATTATAACTTATTTTTAATTTCCTTTTTAAGTAGAATTAATAATTTTTGATATTTAAGATGTTTTTGAAAATGTATATGGAAAGTAATTTTAATTTTTAAATGTATTACATTTACTTTCATGTACATTTTTCATGAAATTATATTCAAATGTTATACACTTTGAATACAATTAACAATTTGTTTTGTAATCCTTTAGATCAGTATTGTCCAGTAGGACTTCCTGCTATGATGAAAATGGTCTACATCTGTGCTGCCAAAATGGTAGTCACTAGACACACGTGCCTACTGAGCATGTGACATGTGGCTACTGGAACTGAGGAACTTTTACTTTAATTTTAATTTCTATTCAATCTTAACTAATTTAAATTTTAAATATCCACACGTGGCTAGTGGCAATTATATTGAACAGCACATTTTTAGATCATTAAAAATGAGAACCTGTCTAGATAATAGAAATAGAAAAAGCACAGGAGGACCTAAGAAAAGATGAAAGTTTGAGGAGAAAAAGAAATAAAGAGGTGGTCTGCCTAATCCTTTAAAATAGAAATAATGAAAGTGAACAAATTGACTTGTACACAGAAAAGCCTACTTAAGAGTAAGTGGTGGACTGAAAAATTTAAAAGCTGGAAAAAAACAACAGTTGATAAAATGCAACAGAGACAAAGCAAAGCTAACGTTTACTTTAAATATTAGTATAAAGTTTTTAGATTAATGTTATTTAGCCAATACTTAGCCAAACATGATGGTGCTTTTCACAGTACAAATGGATCAATCTTTCCAGGAAAATCTGTGGATCTAGTAAAAATTATTTGGAATGAGGAACTGGGATATCTCAAACATAGAAGACAGATTAAATAGTAACAAGAGGAATTTTCATTATTTGGGATGGCAATTTCAAAATGAGATTATTAATTAAATGGATAGTAGAGTGCAAAAAAAAAAAGTAAAATTTTATAAAGTAAATATAATCCAGTACAACTAGATTGCTTCAGGGGCAAAAGTCATGAACAACTACCAATTATTATATATGTCATTGAACTATGCCAGATAGGAAAATAAAGAAATCAAAATTAATTTCCTTGGTTTTACATCCCTTGTTATAAAGTTCAGGTTTCGATTTAAGTAAAAATATAAAAAGGAATTTTCAGCTTTTGGCGTTTATTTAAACAATTGCCTTTTGTATGTCTTCTTTGCTGAAATGTCTGTTGAGTTCCTTTGCCCATTTTCAAATTGGATTAATTGTTGTTTGCTATTGAGTTGTAGGAGTTTCTTATGTATTTTGGATAATAGCCCTTTATCAGATACATGGTTTGCAACAATTTCTCCCATTCTGTTGGTTGTCTTTTCATTTTGTTGATTGTTTCCTTCACTGTGCAGAAGCTTTTTAGTTTGATGTAATCCCACTTGTCTATTTTGCTTTTGTTGCCTGCTCCTTTGATGTCATATCCAAAAATCACTGCTAAAGCCAATGTCAGGAAGCTTTCTTCCTATATTTTCTTCTAGGAGTTTTATGGTTTCAGATTTTATGTTTAAGTTTTTAATCCATTTTGACATAATACCACTTACATGAGGAATATAAAATAGTAAAACTCATAGAAGCAGAGAGTAGAATGGTGGTTGCCAGGGGTTGAGGAGCAGGAGAAAGGGGGAGGCATTAGTCAAAGGGTACAAAGTTTCAATTATACAAGATGAATAAGTCCTAGACATCTACTGTACAGCGTAGTGGCTATAGTTAAAAATACTGTATTGTATTTTTAAAATTTTTCAAAGAGGGTAGATATTATGTTAAGTGTTCTCATCACACATATAATAATAACAATAATAATAATAAATAAGAATGGGAAAAGAAACTTTTGGAGGGAATGGATATGTTTTTGACATGGAGTGTAGTGACGTTTTCATGGATGGATACTTATCTCCAAACTCACTAAATGGTATACATTAAATACGTGTAACTTTTTGTAAGTCAATAATATCTCAATAAAGTGGTTCCAAAAAAAATGATTGCCAAAGGCAAGTCTATAATGACACTAACATGGATGATAAGGAAAAAAGTTTATAAATTGGGATTCTACCCCCAAACCAAAGCACTCTCTGTGCTGTATATGGTTCATAGTTTAAATTTGTTATTGGAAGATGAGCCTCACTTGGATCCCTTAAACATGGTCTCCCTTAATTTTTAAGCTCTCATGCATTTTGAAGGGCATTGAAATCCACACATTCATAATCTTTCCACTCTTCATATATAGGCATCACTTTGCATGAGGCATTTGATACATGAGAGGACTCATGAGGTCTATCTTTCCAGGGGAATTATATCCATACCCATATGTGCATCCATATCTGTATCCATATCCATATCCATATCCATATCGATAGCTATGGGTCCAAAGTCTTTCTGACGTTCAAGTACACGATTTCAAACTTGTCACCAGTGAAAGAAATCTAAGCTGGACCTGTGTTTGAAGATGAGGGCTCGGAAAAGATCATGTCTCATGTTTAACCTCTCCGAAATGGCTACTGGGTGCAACATACCTCATGTTAAGGTGTTTTTCTTTTTCTTTTAAGTATCTGATGAACATACTTTTTTTTAATATTATACAAATACATAATACCATGATTATGGAAATAAAAAGCCACCCACAAGCTTACTATCTTTATAAATCATCTATTTCCATTCTTTCCTGTCTTTTCCAAAAAATCATATTTTCTCACAGTGTTGGACATGCAGCACAAATATAATTTTGCATTCTAATCTTTGTCATAGGCACCACACAATGAGCGATTCCAATGTGGTCTTTATAATGACCCATTTGAATGGCTTCAAAATATAACTTTAGTGAATATATTGTCATTTATATCAGCATTTCGAAATTATCCTGGGACATTGATGTTATCTCCAATTCACTTCTGTTATCAATAATACCTCTCTGGGCACTTTCCTGCCATCCCTTTTCCTAGGCTTGGATTATTTTCTTAGAATAAATCTCCAGTAGTGGAACTACTGGGCCAAAAGAGATGAGAACTTGATAAAATTGTTGGTTGTTACCTCCTTTAATGTATTTGTTTATTTTTTGCGGTACGTGGGCCTCCCACTGCAGTGGCCTCTCCCGTTGCGGAGCACAGGCTCCGGAAACACAGGCTCAGCGGCCATGGCTCACGGGCCCAGCCGCTCCACGGCACGTGGGATCCTCCCGGACCGGGGCACGAACCCGTGTCCCCTGCATCGGCAGGCGGACTCTCAACCACTGCGCCACCAGGGAAGCCCTATTTATTTTTAATCATAGTCTTCCTCCCTCATTTAAGCAAACTACCTTACTAGTTCACCAAGTCATTAATTAACTAGCTCAATGTCCCAGTTTCCTGGTATGTTCCTTTTCACATCCAACTGGTTCACAGAGTCCCTCGTATTTTTTCCTTTCTGACAATGAATCTCTGGTTCACATATTTTTTTACACAAATAAGTTGCAGTGATAATTTTTCCCCCTGAAGCTTGATCTGTTCACAGATCTATTGTCTGGCTTCAAGGAATTACTCATCTGTAAAAGTGTCCATGAGACACAGCTTCAGTGATTGTGAAAGGGGTATGCTGATAAGCCAGGTAAAGGCTGGGCTCTTGGCCATCTGCTTTTCTGCTTCTTACCAATTCAGTCTCTGCTTGGGCTCTGTCACCAACCTGTTCCACCAGCTTTTGCCTAAGTTCAGGCAACCATGTGAACATGGGCATGAGTACTCACCATGTACCCACTCTACCTAGCATTGGCCTAGATCTCATGAGGGACCCTTTGGACACTCAGATTTAATCTCTACCCTCAAGAACCCTTTGAAGAGATAAGATACATACGCTCTAAGTATATGGCTGAGAGCCTATTGTTCTATAGAGGTTCAGAAGGGATGGACAACATCACGGGCCCTAAGCTGGGGCTAGAAGGACAGATAAAAATAGAAGAGGCAGGGCTTCCCTGGTGGCACAGTGGTTGAGAATCCGCCTGCCGATGCAGGGGATGCGGGTTCGTGCCCCAGTCCGGGAAGATCCCACATGCCGCGGAGCATCTTGGCCCATGAGCCATGGCCCCTGGACCTGCGCGTCTGGAGCCTGTGCTCCGCAGCGGGAGAGACCACAACAGTGAGAGGCCCGCGTACCACCAAAAAATAGAAGAGGCAGAAAGGAGTACAAAGGACATTTAGTTTGGAGGCATTAATTTATTCATCATTCAGTCAATAAGCATCGACCACATAGCAGGCTCTGGGCTAGGTGCTGGGCATACACAGATGAGTTAGATAGTATCCCAGTTCTTCAGGAGATCACAGTCCCATGGGAGAGACACTCATAAGATGATCATCAGCATATGGTGTAACGCACGCTATCAGAGAGAAATTGACAAATCAATGGTCATGCAATGGCCAGATCTGCCGGGGAAAGACAAAAGGAGTAACAGAAAAGGAAACTTCCCTCCACACCAAAGGGATCTGGAGTGTTTTATGAAGATCACATGAACAAAATAGAGTGGAAAGAAGACTGCTTTTAGCCAGAAGACCTGGGTTTTCACCTGACTCTCCTCCTTTCCAGCTGTGTGATTGGGATCAGGTTCCTCAAAGTCTCTCTGGGCCTCAGTTTTGTCACAAGTAAAATGGGGATCATGATACCTTCCAAATGAACTGCTGGGTGATTGAAAGAGAAAGGAGGAGATAAAGGGCCAAGTGAAAGAATTTATTATTAATTGTAATCATCATCATCACATACAAAAGCACTTTGGAAATTCTCTATCCCAGTACACATGAGCAAAGCTATTGGTGTGATGACTTAATTATCACCACGATTACCTGCTCTGGTCCTCCAGGCACTGGCTGACATCTGGAAACAGAGAGACCGGCTATGAATGAGCATGGTTCACTCCTGTCGCCCACCACATCTTTTTGCTTTGCATAAATCTCACCCTGGAAGGCCTCAGAATGTTAACTTTGCATTTGTAAGTCCTCCTGAGCATGATTATCAACACTTTTTTTTTTTCTTTAAGGAAATTAAATCATGTGGAGTTCACTAAACCTAAGGATATTTAAAGTGCATGGAGCGCTGGCCACATGCCCAGGATTCACCTAGTCACCCAGGCATTACTGCACAGGCCATTTATTTCATCATTTCTCACAAGAAACTGTGGCAATAGCCAGAGATGACAGAGGTGACAGATGAGTCAAGGAGAGACGGTGACTCAGAGGCAACCATCTTGGCCCTGCCCGCCACCCATAACTGGCAGCCTTGAGTGTGCTGGCTTCCATAGAGATTTATACTTTTGTTCCGATGTCGCTTTAAGGAGATTAAAGGATCTGTACTCCTGGAAGCCTCCTTCCTCATTTCTTCCCCAGGGCCCTTCAGACCATGTTCCAGTTCATTCCTTTGTAATGAGAAGAACTCACATTCCTTGGGAATTTATTCTATGCTGAAAATCACACTCTGTCTTTCACACCCATTGTCTCATTTACTCCTCACCACTATCACACAGGTATGATGGTTAACCTCAACTTATAGATGAGGAAACCATGGCATACAGAAAGTTAGGAATTGGGTAAGGTGAGTCCAGGAATATCTGGTAGAACTGGATGTAGATTGTCTAACTGCAGAGCCCATGCCTCTGACCGTTCTGAAATTCTGCCTCTTTCAGGCAGGGAAGCCTGGAGCTCCCATGTCACAACAAAAATCTCAGTCACCTCTGCTGTGAGTCAAAGCTGAGGACTGTTTCAGGATTGGTTTCTCATAAAGCTAGAACTGCAGAAGAGAGGAAATTAGCTGAAGGATGTTCTTCGCAATCTTCTTCCTGTGCAGGCAGCCAGAGAAAGCCTGGCTCTGGGAACATGTCCTACAGAGCTCCTGCTACCAGATGGAGGAGGCCTGTGGTTTACCGTCGTAAGGAAGAGAGAACAACATCTCTGAAAGAGGAAGAGCCAAGTTTAATGACTCTCTTTCAGACTCCACCTCTCTGATTCCTTGTGCAACACTTTTTTTTCCCTTGAGAATATGTGATCACGTTTATCACCACAAACACAGCTCTCATCATGCCTCCCACTGTTGAAGGACCTCCAAGAATGATTTCTCTTGGCCCCAGTCAGCAGTCTCCAAACTCATCTGAGCATGGAGCCTCACCAGTTAAAAAGATGTATAATTTGTGTGCCCATATTGATTTATAATATGTGTGTATGCATGTGCGTCAAACCATGCCAATATACTATGCACATTATAAAAATAAAGCAAAAATAGAAATGATAAAAGGAGAGATACATAAGAATTAAAGAATGCTTTAAAATATGTGTTAATCTTCACAACATCATACTATCTTTTCTACCATCCCGAGACATAATCAACACTGTAGGTGGGGTTCATCATTAATCACAGGAATGTAAACCCATATTTCAAGCATTCTTCCTGAGAAGTTTAAGAGTATTTTATTGATTGATTGATTGATTTGCCTACTGCTTGTTATATGTGATTAGATCATCGTTGGCTTTAACCCCTGACATGTGGCCAGTGACAAGCCAAGAAAAGGAGAAAAATCAGCTCTGCCATTTTCTTCTTGTTTGCTTGTATTTGTTACAAGAGTCATTCTCAATCCATGAGTTCTTTGCAGGAATCTTTCAAAACCACTTGTCCATTTTGTGAAGATTTATTAAGTTAGATCCAGGTAAAGATTCCATAAATCCAAAAAATTAGCTAAATGAGACCAGCAGTGTGGGTACCTCAAGGACACTCTAGGGCATAGAATCACTACCCTTCCCTCAGAATAACCTTAGTTGGAGATGTGACATGCAATCATTTGACTTATGGATCTGACATGGGTCCCCTAGTCAATCTATAAAGGAAATAATAGGAATTTTAACTTCTTTTATATAAATAAAAGTAAATATATAAGAAGATTCCAATATGATTTGCACACCCTCCTGGGAACATGCACTCCTCGTTGGAAACCCTTGTACCAGAATCAGAGCCCTCAGCCTTCTGAGATTGGTGACCTACTTCTTTAGCCATACCTCCAACCCTTGCTAACTCCACCCATTCCCATGATCACCCACACACTGCACTGTACAAACACACAGGGCTGGACATCTTTTTCTGAAAACTTTCTTCCCCTGAGCGTTTGCTCAGAATGTTCTCTCTGCTTTCCCTTGCTAGCTTTTGAAACTTTATTCAGCCCTAGAGGCTCACCTCAGCCTCCACCTTCTGTGGGAAATAATAACAATATCAACTGACGTTTATTGCCTTCTTACTACATGTTGGATACTGCATTACCTCATTTAACCTTTACAACAATTCCAGGCGATAGGTACTATTATGAGAAAGCTGAGGAATAGAGAATTGCCCAAAGCCACACAGCTAAGAAATGGGGAAACCAGGAACAAAACACAGGGGGACTCAAAATTCCCACACTCTAGCACTGTATGTGTGTTTTAATTTGGTTTTATTTGTTTGAGCAGGTGAAGTCTACACTAAGCCCTCCCCCTCTTCCTGCTAGTGGGGAGCAGGCGTTGTTCTCTCCTCAAGTTTCCAAAGCAGAATGTTTGTAAATATCGTGTCATACTTACTTCACTTTGCCATATGTTGCTGTTATGTGTGCTCATCTCTCAAATCCCCAACTATCCTGTAACCTCTTTAGACAGGAACCACTTTGAATACTTCACAGCACATAGCAGAGATGTAGTAAATGTGTCCATTGAGTGGATGAATTAATTAATGGGTGGATGAAAGAATAAATGGATGGATGGAAAAAGCAACAACACCAAAGGTTCTAGGTGGGTGTGATTTCTTAGAGTGTAACTTGATATTTTCCTGATGGCCTGAGGTGCAAACTACAAAGATACACGTGTGTGGGTCTGTAACATATTACAAAGATTTCAAACTAAAATGGAAGACAAAAGTTCCTTTTCCCAAGACTTATAAAAGCACTTAAGAGCTGTGTTATACTCTTTAATGTATATTTACTGGTTGATAAAGACTCAAACCTATTTATGTAATCTAACTTTCAAAAAAACTGAATGCAGTAAAAAGCTGTCACTTTACGAACTAGCACTTGCTATATTGGATGACTGGAGAAGGACGTCTGGGCAGACCATTCTAAAGTTGACAGTAGTTAATGCAGTTTACTGAAGAAACTTCTGCACATTTAATCCTGAAAACAATGAGCTCACATACTTGTACACACACACACACACACACACACACACACACACACACACACACCCCCATACACCCCACAGTTCAGGAAATTTTTTCTCCATTTTACTGATTCAGAAACAGGCTTATAGAGGTGAAGTGACCTGCCCAATAATCACATAACCAAGAAGCAACAGAGCCTATAGCCAAACGTAGGCTTTTGGACTCAAATCCCTTAATCTTTCCCCACTCTGCTTCTCAAACACAAAATGAATCCTAGGATGTCAGGCATCTGAGCCATCAGAAACTCTTTACCCTGGGCATAGAATATATAGCCTCCGTCTGGGTGTCTTTGAAATGCTCTTCCCTATAAGCCTGCGGTCTTGAGGATTGTTCATGGCAGGGAGGGACCAGTGGCTTCTAATCCCTACATGACTAAACAGAAGCCTAGTCCATCTGTGATAAATATCCCTTCCAAGGGCCACAGGTGCACATGACAGAGCTAGCATCTTTTTTCTGCCTCAGTGCCGAAACCATCATAGAAGCATTTCATCCTCCGCTAAGTCAATTAACCCTTCCTTCCTTCTTTTCTAAATTTTCTTACTAATGTTTGACTATGTCCTTATGCAGAGGTACAATACGCAGCACTCTGACAATAAGCTGCACAGTAAAATGGACAGGCTACCTGCATCTACTGAAGTCAGGGGGTAAAGGGAGGGCATCGTTCTTAGTCCTCAAGGGCTGGAAGAGACAAAGGCAGGACCCAATGCCTCAGTGCTGCTTTTCCCACCTTCTCTGAACATGGCATCCATACCAGGTCACATGGTACCGTGGGCTCCCTTGAAAGAAAAGCCATTAAAGCTCCCTTCAGGTACATCCTGTGTATAAAGGATAGAAGTGGGGGTCGATGCTAGATTTACTTTGTGGAGTCCCTAGAGGACAGAACTAGAGGAACGGGATGAAAATTAAAGGCAACCAACCTCATAAGGCAGAGCTTCCTGCCAGAGACGTACAACAGAGAAATGAGTCATCTTCTGGAACAGTGAGCTTGCCATCACTAGAAGCATTCAAGCAGAGGCCGGACCATGCCTCCCTGAGAGTGGTGTATAAGCATATATTTAGGGAGTAGATGGTCTGGCTAGATAACTGCTAAAATACCCCTTCCAGCAACGGCATTTTTTGTGCCTCCAAGTACGGCCTACTTGAATGCTTTGGGAGATGGGTTCAGACAAAGTGCATCTGTTCCATAATACTTGGCCACAGTACAAGCCTGCTGCCTGGTCACGAAGTATTTCATAGGCAGCTGTTACCACGCTTATTTCAGAAATGCAGTGAAAAGGGGATTCAGAGACAGGTGAGGGACCTGCCACCACATGAGCAGGTGCCAGGAGGCCCCCAGCTCCAGAGCTACCCAGGGCCTGAGCCAACACTCTTCTCATCTGGGTCTGAACTCAGTGATTTCCAACCCTGAGCCATGATCCCAACACCCTGGGGAACGCCTTTGAGTTTTCCCCTTCTAGGTTATAAAGTCACACAATCTCAGTATTTGAATAGTCTTTGAAGTCATGGAGTCAAGCTCTCTGGAATCCACAGGAAAGTAATGATTCCCGCTGACTCTAATTGAGAACTAGAAAATGGAATGAGCCCCAGGGAGTCCTAAGAAATTCTGTCTGGGCTCAGGGATAAATAGGGCAAAAGTCACAGCCGAGTCTCCTGTCAGCTTGTCCCAAGGAAGCACTGAGCCAGTCTTTGTGGCTGGAAAAGGCTGAATTCCAGGAGAGGGGCAAATGCAATAAAGTTTGTTAAGGTTACAAAAGCATTTGGAGCCACAAGAGACAATAACGGCTCAACTAGGAGCACTCTTTCTCTTGAAAGGTCTTTGCTTTTCACAGATGGGGAAGCAGCAGGATCTAGGAGAAAGCAATGAACTGAGAATCAGAAAACCTGGGCCACCACTGACTTACTGTGTGATCTCGGGAGAACACTTAACCTCTTGGAGCCTCGGTTTCCTCTCGAGGATGACAATTTGCACCCAAGCTTGATTAGAGGATGGATGAGGTTAGGAATGTGAAGCACTTTAACATTAGACAAATGGGAGGTGCTAATATGATCATGCCTGCTTCCTGTGCTTTTCTAAAGCAAGTTGATTTTTTTTTTATTATTCTCCATTTCCAGATGTGGAAATCAGGGCACAGAGATACGAAGGGACGTGGGTCCCGTTCCTTAGCGCCAGGACCAAGAGAAGGGGTCTCCCTGCATTGGGAGGGCTCTAGTGCCTCCTCATGGCCTGGTACTTCCTGTCCTTCTGAGACTGACAGGGTTCCATACCTGTCTGGGGCAATGCTCCAGACTGGGGAGATTTCCTTCTGTTCAGCTGCGTGAGACACACGTATCCTGGCACGGAATCAGGTAGATGGCCACTTCCACGTCAACTCAGGAGCCCTGGCACCTACCTCTCTTCTCCACACACTCCCACTCTTCACTTTCCCCCACGCACTGCTGTTGGGATGGTTTCTGCAACTGGCCAAAGGCTGCACCCTCCAGTGCTACCTCCGACCAGGAAGTAATCTTTGGCATCTGTCTGGTTCTCTGCCTCAAGGAAGGTCCCACCATCACCTACACTTTCTAACAGTCCCCAAAGCCTTCTCTCTTCTGCTTCTCCAGCAACGTGGCCTCTTCTGTGAAGTTCTCTAACCATGGGTTTCCCCAACATCCCCCCGCCCGCAGGCTCCCCCTCACCGCATCTTCATTTCAGAAAATGAAATAAAAAAGAAATTCGAGTGACTCATCAGTCTACATGGCAGGAGGGGGAGAAGCAGAGGGAGTGAGTCTGTGGGTCCAGATAAGGATGTCTGCAGGCCTCTTCCCTGCTTCCCGTGGTCTACTGAGCTTCACGAGAGGGAAGATAGAAAAATCTGGGCGATGCCATATTGTCTCCAAGAGCAGCTAGAGTGAAAATGAAGTGTGACTGCCGCCTCCCCAAAAGGCCGGGCAGCTCCTGCTTCACGGGCTCAAATGTGGCTCAGCGGCTGGCTGCACAGCCTCAGGACAGATGCTGCCGTGGTGGTCAGCATCACTGAGCCTCAGCTACCATCCTGGCCCAGGGTTCCCCCAGGCCTCAAAGCCACCCTCCCTGATGCCTGGGGCCCACTCCGTATCAGGACCCCTGGGGACCCAGCAGTGTCTGCTGGGGACGCTGAGCAGGGGGCCAACAAGGGGTGCCTTCTTGGGAGCCCACCATCAGCCAGGGGTTTGGCAAACCCCGAATTCTACGCCTGTCGGCTGGCTGGAGGCCTGCTAGACGGGGCATTATACCAGGCAGAGTGTACTTGATGGGGAAGAGTCGGAGTAGGTGGGACTCAGCCTCTCCATCAATAAGAGGGGCTCTGCTCTAATTCGCTTTACATATGGGAATCAGCCTGAGATTTCACTGGGGGGGAAACAAAAAAACAAAAAGAGAGTCCACTGCAATTACAAACCCCCAAAAGCAAACAACCTTAAAAGCCCCATCAATCTAGCCCAGTGTTCCTCAAACTTGAACATGCCTCAGATCTCCTGGAGGGCTAGATAAAACACAGATGGCTGGGCCCCTGCCCAAAGTTGCTGATTCAGCATTTCAGGGTGAGGCTGATAGTCTGTATTTCTAACAAGCTCCTAGGGGACTCCAGTGCTGCTCTTCTGGGAACAAATTTGAAGAACCATGGATCTAGCCCAAATTTTCCCTTCAGAGCCAGGATAGGTGATTCCTCCAAGCTTCCTTAGCAAGTTAGAGATGAGTTAGAATAGACCCCACTCTCCCACAGGCCCTCTGACTTGTGCATCACACCCTGCACGTGCTCCAGCATGACAGGGCCCTGGACACAGAAGGCCAGTCTGACCTGGGCTCTCGGGCTGCTTTATCCCTGGGACTATGATCAAAGGGGAGCATTCCTAACCCAGAGCCCATGCTCAGAAGGCCTGTGTCTCCCATTTGGGGAAGTTGCATCATATCCCCAGGTCATCAGGATGCTTCTCCGTACTTCACTTATTCAGGCCTCATTCATTATTGAGCTTTCCATGATCTCATTCCTTTGTTCTTTCACTCAACACATCCTGATTGAGACTTTCTAGGTGCTGGGTGTTGTCCTAGATCCTGAGATACAGAGACTGCTGAACCTGAGGGACGGGTTCCTCCCTGCTCTCAAGGACTTTGCAGTCAGAGTGGAAAAATAAGTCCAATCAAGTTAGTATATTGTGAAGGGGAAAGAAGGGAGTGTATTGACAGGTGAATGAAGGAGAGGAGTGGGGAGGGTTTCATCAGGCGGGCAGGATGATGTTAACAGACAAGAGACAAGGGCATGGGGTAGGGAAGTCATATTCAGTGTAAGGATTAAACAATGAGAAGTATTTATTGGGTATTCGCTAGCTGTACATCGATCGCTTTCCATACTTCTTTTATCCTCACAACCATCCCTACAGGAGATGCCATTATTAAATCCTCATTTACAGATGAGGAACCTGGAGCTCAGAGAGGTTATGCAACTTCCCCAAGGCCACACAGCTACTCAAACTCAGGTTTTCTGACCCCAGAACCTGATCTCTTAACTACTGTACCATCTCACCACTCTCAGCAAGGGAAAGAGACAACTTGCTTCTGTCTGGAGGGAAGCAAGGAGTAGGTTTCCTGAGGCACTGGACAGGTGTGGGGAGTAGACGGAATGCAGTGGGAGAGGTAAGCTGGGGCTTCGTTTATTGAGGGGCTTGACTGCCAGGGAGAGGAATTTGAATGCAACTCGGGAGGCTGTGAGGCCACTGAAGGATTTTGAGCCGGAGGGGGGTACACGGCAAAACTGTTTTTAGGAAAATTGCTCTGATAGCAGCGAGCAGATTGGGTTGGAGAAGGGAGATAACTGGTGACCAGAGTCTGCTGCAGAATCTCAGAAGTGAAAAAAATGAGGCCTGGCTTGGGGAGGCTGGCAGACATGGAGGGAGGCTCAAAAGCAGATGCTCTCCTTACCACTGTTATTACAAATATTTTTTGACTGCTGACCACAGGCTTTACCTCTATGAACTCATTTAATCCTAACAGCAGCTTGTACATCTGATCTCTGCCCTTCTGATATTTCTTGACCCTCCTTTATCTACATGCCCGGCAGTTTTCCTATTAGGGGATCAGGGCTTGAGACTTCTTCCTTGAAGACGAATCATGGGCTGAGACGTCATGATCAGTTTCAGAACTATTTATTCTCCTCATCTTACAGGTGAGGAAGCTGAGGTCTGGAGGGGATCAGTAACTTGTCCCCTCTGACCAGAGGTGGGAAGTCTCTCCCCCACTTTCCTCTTGCTCCTGTTCTCCTGCTTCCTTGGGGCTAGGCTGGAGGCCCTGCAGCTGCGGTGGGTGCCAGATGGCATCTCAGTCACCAGGAAGGAGGGCGCCCGTGGACCCTGTGGTCAGCCCCAGGCTGGCGGCCCGTCCCCACGTCGCCACTGTGGGCACGGGGCAGAGGCAGTGAGTGAAGGGAGCACGTGGGATAGAGAGGGCGAGAGCGCGGTGACTCACGCCCTGTGGAGAGCTGCTCACAGCTGTTCCGAGGGCATCCCGGCCCGGGTGAGGCAGCTGCCATCCTCTCTCTGTCAGTCACTCTTGGCCTAGGCAGCCACCACGGCAGAAGCAGAGGGGAGGGAGCTGGGCTGTAAATGGGCAGCACTGGGCAGAAGAGCTAGTGCCCACCAGGGAGTTCGAAGATCTCAGCTCCACTCCTAGCTCTTCTCCTTCCAGCGGTGTGAGCTTGGGTATGACGTCACCTGAACTGGATAAGCCTGACGCCTCTCACGTGTCCATGGGTACATTGGAGAGGGACCAGTAGGCTAATGCACGGAAGAAAAAATAATAATAGGGCTTCCCTGGTGGCGCAGTGGTTGAGAGTCCGCCTGCCGATGCAGGGGACACGGGTTCGTGTCCCGGTCCGGGAGGATCCCACATGCCGCAGAGCGGCTGGGCCCGTGAGCCATGGCCGCTGAGCCTGCGCGTCTGGAGCCTGTGCTGCACAACGGGAGAGGCCACAACAGTGCGAGGCCCGCGTACCGCAAAAAATAATAATAATAATGATAAAGCCTTTTGCAAATCTAGAGGGGTTTACACACGTGTTTTAGTCTGTTCAGGCTGCTACAATGAAATACCACAGACTGAGTGGCTTATAAAGAACAGAAACTTATTTCTCACATTTCTGGAGGGTGGGAAGTCCAAGGTCAAGGTGCAGCCAGCGTGGTGGCGTTCTGGTGTTGGCCCACTTCCTGGTTCACAGCTGGCACTTTCTCACCTTGTCCTCAGATGGAGGAAGGCACAAGAGAGCTCTCTGGAGCCTCTTTCATAAGGTACTAATCCCATTCCTGAGAGCTTCTCCTTCATGACCTAATCACCTCCCAAAGGCCCTACTTCCTAAAATCACCTTGGGGGTTAGGATTTCAACATATGAATTTTGGTACTGTTATCATTGTGAAAGCTAATATTAACATCATTAAACATTCTCAAAGCAAACATGGAGGTAACATGTTAACATCTCTTTGCGAAGGGTGTATTTGAACCATTTGTGCTATTTTTGCAACTCTTCTGTAAACTTAAAATTACTTCAAAATAGGGCTTCTCTGGTGGCGCAGTGGTTGGGAGTCCGCCTGCCGATGCAGGGGACACGGGTTCGTGCCCCGTTCCGGGAGGATCCTACATGCCGCGGAGCGGCTGGGCCTGTGAGCCATGGCCGCTGAGCCTGCGCGTCTGGAGCCTGTGCTGCGCAACGGGAGAGGCCACAACAGTGAGAGGCCCGCAGAAAAAAAAAAAAAAGAAAAAAAGAAAAAAAATTACTTCAAAATAAAATGTTTAAAAAAATGTTACATTCTCTGTAATTACATTCTCTTTCATTCAGCCAAGTTCACAATGAGGCAGGCAAATGTCAGGAAGATCGCTGCCTCATAGAGCTGACATCCCAACAGGAAGAGACAAATAGTAATCAGCACAAGAAATACAAAAAGTATCCTGTTAGAAGGTGTTAAGTCTTAAAAGGGGTAAAAGTAGGATGGATAACAGAAGAGGAAGCAGATGTCCTAGGTTTGAGGTGGTGGGGAGGGACTTGCAGGCTGATGTATCAATAGTCAAGGTGGGCCTGACTGAACAGACTCCAGGAGGGAGGGAGAGGAGGGGATTAACCAAGCAGATATCTGGGAAGAGCCTGTCAGGGGCAAGCAGCCAGGAGGCCAGCATGGCTGGGACAGCGTGGTAAGGCTGCGGCCATGGAGGGTCATAGGAGATTAGGTCAGAGGGGCACTGTGCAACCATGTCCGGTGGGGCCTTGAAGGCTATTTGGAGACCCTGGGATTTCTCTCTGAAAGAAATGGGACACCAAGGCAGGGTTTTCAGCAGAGGAGTGACAGAATCCAATTTACATCCTGCAAGGGTTATTCTGAAAATATACCAAGGAGCACAAGGGTAGAAGCAGGGAGACCAGGTAGGAGGCGAGTGCAACAATCCGGAGGCATGGCTGCAGGGGGTGAAAAGTGATGAGATTTGGGATCTGTATTTTAAAAGTGGAGCCAACACAATTTCCTCGACCCAAATTCAATTTCTAAGTCCGCTTCCAGCCCCCAAACCCTTTGACTGCACTAGAATTCCATCATCACCTCCACAAAGTCCCCTGCCCAAGTGTGGAGAGAGAGACACCAGGCTACTTTTTAAAAATAGATACAACTCTTTCAAGGGTCCTGTTTCTCTACATGATTTTTTCCCCTTTTCTTTCTTTCTTTTCTTCTTTGTCTTAACTGAAGTGTAGTTGATGTACAATATTACATAAGTTACAGATACACAATATAGTGATTCACAACTTCTAAAGGTTATACTCCATTTATAGTTATAAAATATTGACTATATTTCCCATGCTGTACAATATATGCTGGTAGCTTATTTTATACCTAAGAGTTTGTACCTGTTAATCCCCTACCCCTATATTGCCCCTCCCCGTTTCCTCTCCCCACGGATAACCACTAGTTTGTTCTCTATAGATAGAGAGAGTCTGCTTATTTTTAGTTATATTCACTAGTTTGTTGTATTTTTTAGATTCCACATATGAGTGATATCACACAGTATTTGTCTTTCTCTGTCTGACTTATTTCACTTAGCATAATACCCTCCGGGTCCATCCATATTGCTGCAAATGGCAAAATTTCATTCTTTTTTATGGCTGAGTAGTATTTCATTGTGTGTGTGTGTGTGTGTGTGTATTTATATATATATATATGTGTGTGTGTGTGTGTGTGTGTGTGTCTATATATATCACATCTTCTTTATACATTCATCTCTTGATGGACACCTAGGTTGCTTCCATGTCTTGGCAACCATAAATAATGCTGCTCTGAACACTGGGGTACACATATCTTTTTGAATTAGTGTTTTTGTTTTTTGACATGATTATTAAGCCCACATGGAAGTTGTGACTCCCATTCCATGGCCCAAGGTTTCTGGGATGATGTTTACTCAGTCTTATTCTGTGCCCAAGTATAAGTATGGCGTGAAAGAAAACAAAAGAAAAGTCTGTCTTTCCCTCAATCGGAGGAACTGACAAACCCAGAGGCCAATCCAGAGGACAATGGAGAGGCTGGAAGTGTCCATAAAAGAGAGGTCTGAGTAAGAAGGTACCCTCTGTATGAAGTGTCTGGTCCCTTAAGGACAAACTCCATCCTTGTCACTGTACCACACTAAGACAAATGTGCATGATCTGTCATCTAGACAATCCCTGTAACCTTCTACCTGGTCCCCTGACCCAGAACCCCCTCTCAGCCCGCCCTCTGCATTGCCACCAGATGCATGGTCCCCAAGCAAAAGGAGGATGGCTCCTCCTGCTCTCGTCCTGTCCTTGCACCCCAGTATCTATGTTGGGCCCCAGCTTTAAGGCCTCTCCTCCTTAGAAACCACCCGCTGCTCTCCCAGGTGCCCTGCCCATGGAGGAGGACATTCAGTTGCGGCATGAGGCTGAGTTCGATCTGGAGGCACTGCATTCTCTTGACCTCAGTTCCACCTCAGCACTTACAGCGCGATGCAGCCTTCTTCACTTCCTGCCCTAATTGCCGTGCAGTGTTACTGTGGGCTGTTAAACAGCTGCCACCTTCCACCCCAGACCTGGATGCCATCCAAGGGCAGGTGAAAATATTCCTCTCTTCACAGAAATTGTCAGAGGAGCTTTCTGGAAGAAACACGCTCAGAAAATGTGCAGCGTCACTGAGGCCCATCCACTGGTTTTGACCTGTCCCCATTCATTGCCTTGTTCTTTGGAATTGGTCACCCTGTTGGCCTTTCCTCCCCCAACCATGCCCTTTTGTGCTTCCTTTTTAAAGTCTGTGGGTGAGGCTAAGAGTTCTGGCCTAAAATCATGGAAGAGCACAAAACACTTCAGCGGTAGGGACCTCAGAGGCCACCCTTTCTTCTCCTTCCCCCCCATCCCAACCCCCCGACACAAACGTGATTTACATCCCCAATACGGGAGGCATATAAAGGCAAAGTGCCTTTGGCTGAAGAGTGGTTAGGGGGGCCCAGTTTACCTGCCCCCCTCCTCCCTCCTTCAGCGGTGCAGAGACCAAGCTACCAAACCCGTAAGGTCAAAACTTGTTCAAAACTTTTCATTTTACAAATGACGATCGTTGAGGCCTAGAGGCTTATCCCAATTCACTCAGTGAGTCAAAAGAAGAGGCAGGATCAGGACCCTGATTTCCCGCTGCTCAGCTGAGGTGGTTTAAAGAGCTTGCGCATTAGGTCCAGGAGCAAAGAGCTCCACGTCTCGACTTCGAGCCCTGGGAAGGCTGTGGCAGCTGTGTGCTGGAGTCGCCCCCTGCCCACACCTCCTAGAGGCAAC
Source organism: Kogia breviceps (assembly GCF_026419965.1). Classification (NCBI taxonomy): domain Eukaryota; kingdom Metazoa; phylum Chordata; class Mammalia; order Artiodactyla; family Physeteridae; genus Kogia; species Kogia breviceps. Next base: position 70,473,446 of record NC_081314.1, on the reverse strand, counting down.
GTTGCACATCTCCTCCCACCTCTACTTTCAATGAGTTCATGTTGAAAGCTTGAAATTGGCCATGGTGAGAAACTGGCAAATACTACAAATCAGGGCTTCCCCTCTCCCTCCCCCCAAGAGCTGATTATTAAACACCACTGGTTTGGACATATTCAGCCTTCTTTACCAGGTCCTGAAATAGACCTTCTTATGGAATGTGACCCTTGCTTCTCAGCCTTTAAAGACTTCCAGGGAATAGTCATGAAATGTGAGCACTCAAGGAGACCTTTGGGATGGTCTTTATCCAGAGAAGACAGGCTTAAGTGCCTGAAGAACCAGTTGAGAAAGTAAATGAGCCAAGCAGCTCAGTGGAAGACAATAAATACAGAATGGTGAGGAATGTGGTGAAAAAACCCCCAAGTGTTTAAATGAACAACAACAATGATGTAGAGTTTGCTAGGGCTGCCATAACTAAATTATAGACTGGGTGGCTTAAACTAATTTACTGGCAAGGTGTTGGTAGGGTTGGTTCCTTCTGAGGGTTGTGAGGGAAGGATCTGCTCCAGGCCTCTCTCTTTGGCTTGTAGACAGCAGTCTTCAAGTTCACATGGCATTCTTCCTGTATGCATGTCTGTTTAATAAGGACACCAGTCATATTCAATCCCATTTTAACTCGCTTCTCTCTGTGAAGACCCTCATCTCCAAAGAAGGTCACATTCTGAGATGCTAAGAATTAGGACTGCAACATATGAATTTGGGGGGAAACACAATTCAATCCATAACATATGGGCAGGACAAAAACAGATTTGAAGGTCAGATCTGATCTGATGACTGTTCCGGTTATAGTCTATTGTCTAAATTTGTCTACATTTGGCAGGTATGGAAACTAAAGCACTGAGGGATGCAAGTGGCTCTCCAAAGGTCACAGGTGGAAAAAGGCAGAGGCAGGCCTCCAGCCAAGGGCCTTTCTTATCCTCTTATTACCTCCTCTGACCTGAGGCTATTTCACCCTGTGTGTCATCTTGACACCCTCGGAGAGCCTGTAAGCAGCCTGAGGGTAGAGATGTATCTGGTGCCCGTTTCCAAACTCCCCACAGCTTATAGCATGGGTGAAATACACAGCAGACCCTCAGAAAACCCATGTTGAGCTTTATCAACCTCAGTTCTCTGTCCTTAGCAGAGGCTCTAGCTGCTTGGAGCTCGAGGTTAATTGCTGGCCCCTGCACCATGGGTTGGCCTTAGATGGTTTGAGGCCTCTGTTTTTCATTAATGCTTTCTTACTACAGAACAACAAAGGGAGGTCAGAGAGGACAGGCAGTGGCACTTCAGGATCCTCCCACTCTTGTTGATAGTAAGAGCAAGAAGAGTCAGACAATTTGGTTCAAATCCTAGACCTACTAGAACAAACATCTGCTATAGGGCAATCACTTACTAACCCTCTCTGAGCCTTGTTTTTCTTATCTGAAAATTGGGAACTAAAAATATTTAGCTCACTCAATAACTCATTCATGTGTTCCTTCAACCAACATCTTGGGGGGTGTTCAATGTGCTAAGAACCACGCTATGGACTAGGCTTGTAGTGAAAAGAAACATGGCCTCTGTCCTCACGAAGCTTACACTTTAATAAGGAAAACAGATTGACATCTAATGTTGTACTCTGTGGCAAACCATGACAGAGGAAGAACTGCTGACTGAAGGAACAGGGGATGGGAAAACCTTGGCAAACTTGGGCCAGGCTGAATCTTGAAGGGAAAAAGTTATCCAGGTGACCAGTGGTTTGACTAGGGGCTAGTGTGGTTGAGGAGGCAGAGAGATTTAAAAAAAAAAAATGTGCTGGGCCAAAGTGTTCCCTTGTCCAAAAACCTAGACTAGAGGTGAGGATGGATTAGTGAGCTAATGAGACAATGTACATGGAAAATGTTATCACGTAGTGCATGGCACATACTAGGTGCTCATGAAATGCCACTTGTCCTTTCCTTTTAACAACATACCTATAGATTTTATCTTCTCAAACCCAAGACCAGAGATGTAAGCTTAAGGTGATAAAAATATACTTTAGTAATAAGGCTTTAAAATGACTGAAGTCCATGTTCTGATTTATGATATTCTAATCAAGGCACAGTTTTTTATTGGAAAAACCCATATTTCAGTTTTCAGATACATGGAGGAACATTTTTGAAAAAAATATATGTATACATTTGTTTTTGAATTTTTTTAGTATGAAACAACTGCTCTTCCTTGTCCTCACAGGAATGTACTACATTCTGACTTCAGATTTGAGTGAACACGAATGCTATTATTTGTTCTGTAATCTCTAATGATCTCCACCCAACTTTCCCTTTTTGACCATTCTAGGCTTTTTCACACCAGGATTCTTACCTCAACTGGACCCTGGACTGCAGAAACTTCGTGGAGCATCAGACTGCAGGGAACCCACTGAGGGCTCTGTTAATAAAACCAAGAATGAGAGCACAAACCTCCAATGCATCTGTGTTTTTATTTTTCTTGGAGTTTCTTCATAAAGTATGTGCCACCAGAAAATAAGTCCCCTCTTTTTTCAAAGTAATTTTGGCTTATATTGTACAAATTAATATTACCATCTTTTTTTAAACATCTTTATTTGAGTATAACTGTTTTACAATAGTGTGTTAGTTTCTCCTTTACAACAAAGTGAATCAGTTATACATATACATATGTTCCCATATCTCTTCCCTCTTGCATCTCCCTCCCTAATATTACCATCTTGAATGATTCATAGTCTGGTAACAGAATACCAGTGTGAATAGGGACAAGAGGGGGCAGAAAAATCACGAAAGGATTTGTTAGGCAATTAGTTTTTTTTTTTTTTTTTTTAAGATATTCACACCAGGACTGAAGATAGTCCTCCCTTCCCCTTTCCCTTCTTCCTTCCTTCTTTCCTTCCTTCCTTCTCTCTCTCTTTTTTAAAAAAATAAAACAAAATTTCTATTTGTCCAGGATTTTGCCATTGATAACACACATCCTCATTTCTTTCTTCCCAGCATACTGTAAGGAAGGTAGTTCTCATTTTTATCATTGTTCGCATTTTGCAGTAACTTTGACTGTTGGGCTCAGCATTCTATCTCCATTGCTTAGCACAGTGCCTGACAAGTCCAAGGAGCTCAGAAAACAGTTGGTTTTTCATTAAATTGAAGTCCATGCCCTCTATCCCTTTTATTGCCTCAAGAGTTGATGCTGAAGTGATGACTTGTTGAGCGATAATAAGCAGCTGGTACCCAAGAAGGTGACAAACTACAAACCTATGTGAGACCCAAGATTAAGAAACCGGCAGATAGCTGTGTCAGAGCAGCAGACACAGCATCCACAAGAGCGTAGAGATTTATTCCACATGCAAGCATCCATAACACCCACTGCAGTGAGGGGTGTGGGGTAAGGAGGCTGGTGGGACAGCCCCTGACTTCCATTCTTGCATCTTCCTTTCCCTAAAGATGTCACTACAGGATGCTGGAGCTTTGAGGGTTTCCTATAATTTGCTCTAAAAAAATTCACTGGGTTTTTCCAATCTGTTAGTACTTCCTCCTTAAAGCTTTAGCTTCTCAAATTGGTAAGCATTTAATTTCAGTTACAAAATTAGTTGCTTATTGGTATGACATATTAAACTGATAATTTACCCGAGAACAAACTGTTATAATTTACACAGCCTTTTCACAAAACAACCATTTTATAAAGAAAGAAGATAAGGAAACTTAAGTGCTTAGCCCTAGATCATGTAGCTAGTAATTTATAACACCAAATCCAGACTTTTAACTCAAGATTGTCAAGTCATTCCATTATGACATTGCCAATGTGACATTGGTACTTGTCTACCAAACAATCTATGAAAATAATGGGCTGTAAGGGAATCAGGGAAGCCTACTTGCTCCTACTCAGGATCCTTCCTTTATTCACTTGAATTCTACCAACACAGCCCACTCTTTCCCAATCTCTCTTCCGAAATCCCTCCTTATTATGTCTGCAGTGGCAGTGGTGGCTGTAGCAATGTCTGTGAATTCTTAGGGTGAAGTCAGAGAACCTCTCTTCTGAGCATCTTGCCTTCTTGTCAGCTTCATGAGAATATTCCCTGGATGTGTACCCTCAGCATATAAAAGATTAAACTCATCATCCTCTCCCCAAACTTCCTCCTTCCTCTGTGGTCCTTAGCCCAGTTCCTGGCCTGCTCAGCCACCAAGTTGCCTAAGTTAGTAACCCAGAAGTCAGCCTAGGCTCTTCTCACTCATTTTTCTTCTCTCCATCATCTATTCCCTAAGACTGGTTGATTCTCCCTCTGAAGTCTTTCTTTAGACTTGTCCAGTTCCTGACCCTAATGCCACTTTTAAGTCCCTGTTGTATCCCATTTGGGTTTCTCCTAACTGGTCTCCGGGCTGTTACCTCCCATCAGCGTCTCTATGAAATGAAGAGTGTAATGTTTGACTCTGCTCTATACATAGTGGAAGGAACAGGGCCAGTGTAAGATGTTATACAACCCTTTCTAAGAACAGGCAGTAGGCAATGCCACTGTGTGTGTGTTTGTCCTCTCCTGCCAACTTCCTCCCCACCTATCTCTATCCACATTTTTCTTCAAAGAAACCACACTGCTAAACAACAGTTGGATGTTCTAAAGTAGGGCCCTACGCCTGGTCAGTAGAAAGTGATATCCTGACCTAGACCAGAAAGAAGGTCACAGGCGACAACATCTAAGAGGAAGTGGACATGACCTCAAAACATACATTACACCCTCGTGCTGGGCAGGGGTTGGGACTCCCCCAGGGAGGTTCTCAGCAGAAGTACCCAAAACATCTGTCTGCAGCATTCTTAGGGAGCTCCCAATCTGCTCAGAATCTTTGTAATTCTTGCTCTGTTCACAATTCCCTCCTCTCTGGGGAGCTATTCCATAGCAGGGACCAGGTGAGGAGGAAGGAGCACTGGATGTAAAGCCAGAAGGCCCCTGGTGAATGTGGCTGTCTTCTCCTCTTGGAACCTGTTCCCCCACCTGTTAAATGAGAACAGTGAGCTTTACCAGCCTCACCTCCTGGGTCACAGTGAGAACTGAGACTCACATAACAAGTTGAGGTCAACCTTTGAAAGGGTGGAGGACATTGGTTTTAGAGTCAGAAGATCTGGGGTTTAGATCCAAGCTGTGCTACTCACTGTCTAATTTAGGCCCAGCCATTAAGCTTCTCTGAACCTAGTGTCTTCATCTGTTAAATAAATTAATAATGCATCCTTCATGCGAGGCTCAGGCAGGCGAGACAATGCCTGTGAATCATGAAGCTCAATACACGTATAGTGAGATGATATGATTCTAATGTATATGGAGTGCTTTCTAGAGCACTAGATCATCCCAGGGTCTGCTTCACAGCCCAGCCCTGCATCTTGCTCTTCAGAGGTTCTCGCTCGGTGTCTGCTGTCTGGGACTCACTGCACCGAGCCTCTTGACTCCACCTACTAGTGGAGAGCATGTCCCTGGGGTGTGTGTGATGCAGGCCTGGAAACTCCCAGTGGAAGGGATCCTTGCTTGTCTTGAGATGGTCTCTTGCTGTTGGGGGGTCTGGTCCAAACGATTGTTAAGCATGAATCAGGCTCCTGCAATGGTGCAAGGACCACAGATGAGGCAGATCCTCACAGCGTGGGAGCACTTATGGAATGCCTGGGAGCATTTTGGTTAAGATTGCCTGTTTTCATGTGAGTGCGCTCATGTGTGTGTTTCAGGGGTGTATGTATGTCTGTGGGGGGTGTGTGTGTGCACGTATAAGAAGAGCAGACAGTAGTGGCCTCTTTTTGACCCATTCAGGTTCTTCAGCCGAGTCAACCATGCCTTCAGTGGAGGTGGGGGAGGTCAGGAAGAGTGCTGCGCTGGCATCACCGGGCCTGGGCTCCATCCTGGCTCTGCTCTGTCTCGACTAGGCTGGATCTCAGCCACGTTGCCCCCTTCCTTGACCCACCTCACAGAAGTCTACGTGGGTCCCGGCAGGCGTTAGGGAGCAGAAAGCCCTCTGTGGAACTGGAAGTGTCCTTCTGCATCAGGGAAGGACACTTCAGTTCAAGGAAGAACTATATTTCCAAAAGCCAGGATTTATTTCTACTTGTAGTACCACTAGCAGGTGTACCTGCTATGGGAAAAACTTTGCTTCCACGACTTCTGGGAACTGTGCTCTGTCAGGCCATACAGGGGCAATCTAACTAACTAAGACGCTCAATTCTTTTTTTTTTTTTTTTTTTTTTTACATTGGAGTAGTATAGTTGAGTAACAATGTTGTGTTAGTTTCAGGTGTATAGCAAAGTGATTCAGTTATACATATACATGCATTATTCTTTTTCAAATTCTTTTCCCATTTAAGTTATTACAGAATACTGAGCAGAGTCCCCACGGGATAAACCCAAGGAGGAATACGCTGAGACACATAGTAATCAAACTGACAAAAATTAAAGACAAAGAAACAATATTGAAAGCAACAAGGGAAAAGCAACATATAACATACAAGGGAACTCCCAGCCTCTTGATTCTTTATGGATCAAAGATAAGAGTAGCTTCGACATATATACACTACCAAATATAAAATAGTTAGCTAGTGGGAAGCAGCCACATAGCACAGGGAGATCAGCTCGGTGCTTTGTGACCACCTAGAGGGGTGGGATAGGGAGGATGGGAGAGAGACTCAAGAGGGAGCGGATATGGGGACATGTGTATGCCTATGGCTGATTCACATTGGTGTACAACAGAAACTAACACAGTATTGTGAAGCAATTATACTCCAATAAAGATCTATTAATAAATAAATATTAAGGGAAAAAAAGTAAATAAGTAGGACACTGTGACCTAAAGACAAATTTAAGAAAACTGTGATCTAAAATTGCTGGGCTTGTAAAAATAAATAAATAAAAATAAAAACCACTAAGGAGTCAAACTTTACCTAGTAATGAGAGTAAACCAGGAGAAAGTGTGCTGGACCAGGGCTCAGGAAGCCTGTGTTCTTTCCTGCTCTCCCCAATTTGGCCTGAGGACTGGGTCTTGTTTTGCTCATAACTATCTCACTGTGCCTGGCACATACTAGGAAGTTGATTAAAAGTAGGTACAGTAGTCTTCCCTTATCCGTGGTTTCACTTTCCACAGTTTCACTTACCTGTAGTCAACTTTGATCTGAAAATATTAAATGGAAAATTCCAGAAATAAACAATTCATAAGTTTTAAGTTTCAAGCTGTTTCAGGTAGCATGCTGCAATCTCATGCCATCCCTCTCCATTCCACCTGGGTCATGAATCATCCCTCTGTCCAAGTAGCTGTATATGCTACCTGTCCATTAGTGGAGGAAAATGCCTAGTATATATAGGATTCAGTACTATCTGTGGTTTCAGGCACCCACTGGGTGTCTTGGAACATATCCCCAGGGATAAGGGAGCCTACTGTACTTATTGGCGTATTGGAATGATGATACATTCACAATATATCATTGTGGGTGATAAAAGCACTATGGACAATATGTATATATTCCTCTAGGGAGAAGACTGGAAAGATATTAACACTGTTAATAGTAACAGCATTATCTTTGCATGATGTGATTACAAGCTACTTTAATTTTCTTCCTTTTATTTCTATGCTATAACTTTCTACATATAACATATATTCACTGTACAATAAAAAGTTGAAAGTATACAGATAAATATATAACTATGTCTTCAATATGTCTTCAGTTCTTCATTTCCTTTTGGCGACCACAGTAAATGGCAAAATAGAGATCTAGGGGTTTGAGAAAAAATACAATGTTAATTCATATAAAGATCAAAATGTTTGCAAAAATTGGCATCCAGAAGCAATAATGGAGGTTGTTTTTGTTCCCAGTGACGCACAGAGCACAGTTCAATGGGAGCTACCAACACCCAGCGGGAACTGAGAAAGGCTTCATACTCTCTACCTGTTAATTCCAATCAAATTGCAAACAACTCAAATACTCAAAAATAAAGACCTGGCTCACCAAATGACAAGATACTACACTTTGAACCACTATAGTGCTTTGAAAGTATTTTGTAGTTTTAAAACATTGGTTAGTTTTATAATTTTTATAAAAATCAAGTGAAAAATAGTGAATGTCTACATAGCAGTAATTAAAATATTTTCTGAAGTTCCTTGGAATTCCATAAAATTATAAGCAAAATATATACAGAAACTAATGCTCATGTATTACACTGTTGCTAAGAATGTAAAAATGTAGATCCAAGTTTTCTGAAGCATGACTTGGAAACATAATATGTCAAAATTTTGAAGTGTCATTCTCTTCGTTACACTAATTCTATCTTAAGAATCTCATCCAAGAATAACCAGAGATCCAGAGACATTTATCTCACTATTATTTTTGATGAGAGAAAAAAGGAGTTACCAAAGTGTCCATCAGAAAGAAATGGGTTGAATGGATAAACCAACAGCATGAATAACTAGGCAGCCACTGAAAATATCCCATGGAGGAGTATTTAGCATTATGAAAACAAAGTTTCACTAGAACATGCAAATATTAGGTTACCAAACAGAACATGCCAGTTAATCGCACTTTTTAACAAAGACTGACGAATGTAAACCAAAACATTGACAAAGGTGGTTTCTAGATGGTGGAATTATGGGTAGTTTTATTTCTTTCACATTTCTTCTAACTTCCAAATTTTCTATTATAAACATATATTACTTTCCAGTTAATGATTGTTCAAAATAGTAGCAGGTAAAATTGTGAGTTGGACTCTTCATTTCTGGTTCAGTTGAAGATAAAAATGTCATCTGCCCCATGCAAGTCGTTTTTACGCTACCTGCAAGCAAACCCCTTCTCTCCTCCACCCGTCCACGATGTACAAGAAAACTTCTCAGTGCAACCCGGGTTCCTGGCACCAAATGCATACTCACACAGGCCTGCGTGCACACACACACACACACACACACACACACACACACACACACTCGATTGGATGCACCTGGCAGGAGTGGTGCCCAGAGACCAGAGACCCTCCTGCAGCCCTAGCTCACCTGACTCCTTGAGAGCCCTTAGGCAAAGCATGCCCCTTCTCTGGGTCCCAGTTTCATCCAACAAATGAGTGACTTGAACTGGAATGTCTCTAAAGGCTCTCTGCATTTGTGCTCTTTCATTCCAGGGGAAATGTTCCTGGATGGGAAGATTTGTAAGGGAAGTTAATCTCCTTAGTGGTGCTGTCCCCAACCTCTGGGTCCCTTTTCTCCTTTGGATTTGAAGTGAAGAAAGAGCTCTTGAGAGGCTCCTGTCTGGGGCTTTGGGGGTGTGGCAGGGACTGTTTTGGAAAGCTAGCTCTCAGAAGGTGTGGGAGGAATGAAAAGAGTTTATAAGTTTGGGCTAAAGTCCCAGGAAGGTTTTAACATGCTCCACGCAGGCTGGGCAACAGGATTTTACTGCCAGCAGGGCCTCAGGACAACCCACTCTGAGTCCCTTGCTTTAGCATCCTGCAGGGGAGGCATGGGGTTGCTGTGGGGCTCCAGGTAGCAAGTGGAGCCCTGCGAGGAGGCTGGCTGCCATGCTGGAGCCAGAGCCCTGGGTGTCAGCTGACTTCCCTGCTTCCAGGCTGGGACACCTTTGCTCTCGGCCTCTTCCCGGGGTTGGCTAGTATCAGTCTAGAATCAGAGGATCTACCTTCTCAGAGCTTCAGTTTCCTCATCTGTGAATGAAAGGTTGGACTAGGTCCTCTTCAAGTCTTACCCTGAATAAAAGCCCTGAATTTGAATACTACAAGCCCTTCTGGTTGGTTGATATAGAACATGTACATAATGTCGACACTGGCCATTAATGGCATACTAAATATCACGAGAGTTTTCTCCTCTTATGTGAATAGTGGAACACTTCAAGTTGCATGAAGCTTCTAGACCTTTAGCTGCCTCCCTTCTGTGTCCTAGAAGAGCAGTACAGGCATTGTACCTCACTGATGTAGCAACTGATTTTTGTTTCTTACCATTTTTCCTACACATTTTAATTTTTTTCCCATTTCTCTCTTCTTTTTTTAAAAAAAACTTTTGGTGTGTTGCACGTAAGATAGAGGCCATTAATTTCCCCATGTCTCTCCTGGATAGGTGAATAGGGAACACCCAATTTCATATTGAACAACAGACTCTATGGCCCAAGATACACTGATGTGAAGTCCAAACTTGAGTCTTCATTCAAATTTGATATCTAGAAACTGGCAATCACATTAAAAACTAAATGTGAGTCCTAGTCCATGTTTACTACATACAAAAAGAAGTTTTGAGGTTACATAGAAGAAGTGAAGTATTAAACAGGAATTGTATACCTAGCACCTGGGTGGTAATTCTGCCCTCCAGCTGGGCTCAGCCCTCCAGTCTGGGAGACTCACAGCGTAGAGAGGGCTCCACCCAGGGTGGGGTGTCGGCCTGGGCTGGGGAGAAAAACAGGCTCATCTGGAGGTGTGCTGCATTGTCGGTTTGCTGCTCCCAGAAAGCATGCTGATGGCCTTCAGGTGATGCACACTTCGTGTGTAAGCAGTTCTCTTGTCTACTAACAAGACCTTGACTATGGACTGTTTATAATCTTGCCTTCCAGTCCGGAAGGGATAGCATTCAAGGTACAGTAGGACTCTAGGCTCCAAAGCTTCCATTGTCATCCATGTTCCATCAACTTTGTAGAAAAGTCATTTTATCTTCAGATGAAGTAGATGGATCATTCTTTCATTCTAGTGCCAGAGTTGGGTAACGAATGAGACTTGTTCCTTGAAGAGCTCGCACAGAGAGGGTCAGAGTGCTGGCTCTGGACCAGGCTGCCTGGTTTTGAATCCTGGGTCTTCCCCTTCCTAGTTGTGAAAGCCTGGGTAAATCACTTAGCTTTTCTGGTCCCTGGTTGCCTTGTCTATAAAATGGGAATAATAATAACATTTACCTCATTCCATTGTAAGAATTAACTCTGTGCTCAAAATAGTGCCTGGCACAAAGTCAGCACGCAGTACATGTCAGCTATCCCTGCTAATGAGAGAGAGACTTGTCCATCATGAGAGTATAGCACAGTGTGTTGTGTGCTGTAATAGAAGGGCACAGCCTGGAAATGACTGACTCTGCGGGCTTTACAGAAGACTCCTGATCACTTAGGTTTCCATCAGAGAAGCAAAACCACTTCATGTGGTGTAGAACTAGAGATTCATTATCAGAGCTCCTTTCTCACAATTATAGGAACTGTCCATTCAGCTGAGGTGAGGCTGTTGTTTCAGTCTGGTTCTGGACTTGGAGTCAGCATGGCATGCAGTTAGGAAAGAGAAATAGGCATGAAGTGGGGGGAGCAATGAGGAACTGCAACCTGCAAGGACCAATTGGAGTCCATTTCCGCCTCTCACTCTCTCTAGGTGATGACCTTGGTGACCTGTAGGAGAACCTGGCCTTCCCCATGGAGCCCTACATGCTGGTCCAGGATTCAGAGGCATTACAAGAGGACCTCTGATGGGAATTGGAGGACCTGAGGGTTCAGCTACTGCTCCACCCCAATAGGTAAACCAGCAGATCAGGAACAATATGAATGAGACACTGAGACACATGGTGCCCTGCGACAACCTTCTAAATATTATAACATAGTAGCTTCACTTCTATATTCCAAATATTGTGAAAAATGTCTCTTGTAGCCAATAATACTATGTAAGGGGAGTCTGGGAACATAGTTCCAGCTTACCTAAGGTGCCACAGAACAAATCCACCACAGTTCCATAGAGGAAGTGATGGAATTGGGTCTGAAAGAGTGTTTGCCACAAGGAGAAAGGGGAAGGATATGCCAGACCCAGGGAGTATAATTTGCAGAACATGAAAAGGTCTGGTGTGTTCAGGATGTTCATAATGGGGCAGCATAAGGTGTTTTTGTTACTAGGTCATAGAATCAGTCCAACATAACCATGAGCCACTGCAGTTTGAGGAAGTACAGATCTATCTATCCACTCAGTTATAATTTTTTATTAAACAAAGAGTGACTTCTTTTCCTTCTAGGCTAATGTCTTGCCCGTTGCCAAGGCAATTAGACAACAGCATGAAAGGAGCATTGAGCATAGAGCCAGGAGACCTGGATTTTAGGTCCAGCCTTGCCCCACACTCTATGGGTGACCTTAGACAACCCGCCACCCTCTGAACCTCAGTAACCTCATCTCTAGGGGCTTCCCTGGTGGCGCAGTGGTTGCGAGTCCGCCTGCCGACGCAGGGGACACGGGTTCGTGCCCCAGTCCGGGAGGATCCCACATGCCATGGAGAGGCTGGGCCTGTGAGCCATGGCTGCTGAGCCTGTGCTTCCAGAGCCTGTGCTCTGAAACAGGAGAGGCCACAACAGTGAGAGGCCCGCGTACCACATAAAATAAAATAATAATAAAAATAAATAGATAAATAAAGTAACCTCATCTCTAAAAGGAGAGATTTGAGATGAAGTGATAGCCAGCTCTCCAGAGTCATTTCAAACTTGGAGATTCTCTGATTTTTCTGGCAATTACTGGGGGACAAAATGGGCACAGATATTTCATTTTGGTGAAAGCCAGAACAGAAAATGCAGCGCCCTTTGCCATATCACTTGACTTTTATCTCTAGAGCATAGAGGCAGGCACAGGACAATGCAGCCTCCCACAGTTGTTCCTGGAGTCTAGGCCTGACATAGGTTAGGTGTCCAAGGCCACATCAAGACTAAATTGTATTTGTTTTGGTAGTGCTAGTCTTGCCCTGTGCCGGAAGCATCCAGGGCGGTCAAAGAATGCTGGATGAAAGAATTTGTGATCTGGTCCCAGTTGCTCCACAGATTTGGAGACTGATGTATGGGCCACTTTGAGAAGGCACTATATAGACTCCCGTCTTAGGGGAGTCTCTGAATCAGAAACAGTTCATTCAAGCCCACTCTAATCCTGCCCTATATCCCAGGGAGGACTACAGGATTGAATGCCTAGGGAGGGGGTCAGGACAAAAGCCTGGTTCACGGTGCATTTTTAAAGTAACATGAATTCTATATGAAGAAACAGTCACCTCACCTTTAATCCTATGGATATATTAATAAATATTTTGATCGAAATATTTCTAGACATAGATATCTCCTCTCTTTAAAATTCTTTGGGAAAGTCAGACTAAAGCCTCACATTATCTGCCTTATTTCAAAGATGTTCTAATGTCGGAACCCAGCGAAACCATGGTGTTGTTCTTTGTGGAACCCACTAAAATGCTGATATATTTAATTTCCCTCTCTTACAGAAAGTCAGTTTTGCTCAAAAACAGTATGTTTGTGTTTTCTGCATACAAATTTTTGATTGTGGAAATTCATGTAGGCTTTGGAGTCAGAAAAACTGGCTTCAAATCTGGGCTTTACTGCTTGTGTGTATACTAGGCAAATTTTTTTTTTTTTTTTCAAAATCTTTAACCTTTTTTTTTTTTTTTTTTTTTTTTTTTTTTGTGGTACGCGGGCCTCTCACTGTTGTGGCCTCTCCCGTTGCGGGGCACAGGCTCCGGACGCGCAGGCCCAGCGGCCATGGCTCACGGGCCCAGCCGCTTCGCGGCACGTGGGATCCTCCCGGACCGGGGCACGAACCTGTATCCCCTGCATCGGCAGGCAGATTCTCAACCACTGCGCCACCAGGGAAGCCCCAAAATCTTTAACTTTTTTAAAATTTAATTTTATTTATTTTTTTATACAGCAGGTTCTTACTGGTTATCTATTTTATACATATTAGTGTATATATGTCAATCCCAATCACCCAATTTATCCCACCACCCACCGCCACCTTCCCCACTTGGTGTCCATACGTTTGTTCTGTACATCTGTGTCTCTATTTCTGCCCTGCAAACCAGTTCATCTGTACCATTTTTCTAGGTTCCACATATATGTGTTAATATACGATATTTAGGCAAATGATTTTATCTCTGAGTCTTAGTGCTTTCTTCTGCAAAAAAGTCATGATAACACTGATTGTTTAAAGATCTTATATAAGATGCTATATATAAACTGTGGGAAATATTCAATAAATATTATTTTCCTTACTATACTTCAAAAGGAAAAATGATAAAGATACTGTATTTCTGAGCTTTCATGTGCTATTTGTCTGTTATTCATTTATTTGTTGTGTTATATGCTTGCCCTTGCAAGCAGACAAGTGAAAACAGGCATTAGGAGCTTGAGAAAAAAAGCAATGGAAAAAAATAAAACTGAACTTATATTTTTTTTGCATACAAATCGCTGAAAGACACTGTTACTCTGTTTTGGATGCAGAACCCGTTTATGCCTTACAGGTTGAGGGGCCTTCAGGTACGTCATGGTAGCAGTCAATTTCTGGCTTCAAATGATCACGCTGTAGGCATGACATAGCTCTGAGCCTTGTCTTCTAGACCCACAGGGCATCAGAGCTGAAAGGTTCTTAGAGGTCACCCAGCAAAACCCTTCCATGATGGGGAAAAACTGAGACTCAGAAAGGGAAGTGAGTTGCCCTAGGTCTCTCACATGGTTAGAGATAATGTAAGGATTGGAATTTATGTCTTCTGATTCCTCATCCAGTAACGGAATGCTGCCTCAGAGCCTTTGCTGATTCATCATGAAATCTTGGAAAATGTCCTTGTTTTCTCTCCACTGATCTTTCCATGAAGCAAAAGATGGCAAGGACAACTCAAGATCCATACCTTATGGAAGTGCCTGTGGATTAGTCACACCCAGGTTGCAATAGGCATTCAGCCCCCTGGAGTTGGGCGCAGCCATTAATTATTCATAAAAGACACCTGAGTATTACAAAGGGAGCTGCTTTGTAATTTTCAGATGGAAGGACCCTCCTTCCACACGGTGGGGAGAATCAATGGTATGGTCCATGAATGTACTGAGTAACCCACTTGCCTTGCCTCAGTTCCATGATACTCATCTGTAAACAGAGGAATATGGTCCAGAGAATCTCTCAGCTTCCCTCTAGCCCTAATAGTCTAACATTCTGTCAGCTTCTTCAATTTAGGAACCGGTCATGGGCTGACTAACTATATTTCCCAGTGATAGGGACCCTGACCAAAGTAGAATCACTAGGTAGAAAATCACTAAAGCTAATGAATGAGAATGAAATTGAACATAGGAAAGGAATACTACATAGATTTTAAAGCGTTGCTTATCTGTTCTACAATCATAACCACGTAAGAAAACACTAAGTTCTCTTAACCTTGAAGAAGATTTCCAATCACTGTTGTGGAAGTATTCCAGGGTTCTCATCTCTCTTCTTTCTCAGGGTAAACATCTTTCCATGGACTCAATCTGTGGACCTGTATTGAAAAGCAGTGATGGGGACTTCTCTGGTGGCACAGTGGTTAAGAATCCGCCTGCCAATGCAGGGGACACAGGTTCGAGTGCTGGTCTGGGAAGATCCCACATGCCGTGGAGCAACTAAGCCTGTGCGCCACAACTACTGAGCCCACGTGCCACAACTGCTGAAGCCTGTGCACCTAGAGCCCGTGCTCTGCTACAAGAGAAGCCACCGCAATGAGAAGCCCGCACACCACAACGAAGAGTAGCCCTTGCTCACCACAACTAGAGAAAGCCCTCACACAGCAACGAAGACCGAATGCAGCCAAAAATAAATAAATAAATAAATTAATTAATTAATTATTTTTTTAAAAAGAGAAAAGCAGTAATGAAAAGCTAAGATAAGTGGGTCCAGGCCAGGATTTAGGACCAGGTTTTTGTCTTTATTTAATTTCACTTTCTCCCAGGATGAAAGACAGCACTGGGGAGAGTTGTGAGCCCTGGCCAGGAAACGGGGGTGGGGGGGGCGCTGTCACTGGCTGGCTGTGTTAGCCTTGGCCTTGCCTGTTCCACTCTGAGCCTTGGTTTCCTCCTCTGTAAGGGAAAGGGGTTAGGTTTTATGTTCTTTAAAGTTCATTTAAGAGCTAACATTCCACCATTTTGCTTACCCGGGTTTTTAGAGCAGAGTCCCCAAAGCAAGCATCCTTGACCAAGATTTGTCTCACAGCCCTGAGATCCCTATCTATTTTCTCTCAAGGGCTTGCACAAGGATTATGTTTAATCCATTTGCAACTCATATCTGTTTCCTTGCAATGAGTATTTATGTTTCGATAATTTCTTAAAATCTTGCAATAACTAAGCCAAAGG
The DNA here is from genome assembly GCF_026419965.1 of Kogia breviceps. Taxonomy (NCBI): domain Eukaryota; kingdom Metazoa; phylum Chordata; class Mammalia; order Artiodactyla; family Physeteridae; genus Kogia; species Kogia breviceps. The sequence continues at coordinate 70,457,358 of NC_081314.1, read as the reverse complement.
CATTCCTCAAGGTGCTGCAATTAAAGATGCGTTAATGGTAGGGGGTAAAGATAGGAGGAGAGAAAAATTTCAGAGCTGGAGGAGGGCGACTCGGCTTTCCTTTGAAAAGGGAAAAGCACAAGCAGCCACAACTCTGCTGAGTTGAAAGTGCCTTAATGACATCACCTCTCTCTAGCCTCAGTTTAATATGTTCCCACAAGGAATCCTTCATCTGTGAAGACAGGCACAAGTTGACACATTCACAGGGACTTCTTTTAAAAGTAAGCCTAATGAGTTCACTCTCACTTTAGAGGTTTAGGAATTAATCTGTGGATGAAAGAGTTAAAATTTCACTGGCTTGAGCTCTGCATCAGGCAAGCCCCAGCTGAACGTTTGAGGAGTGAACAGGCAGACAGAGATGGGCAAAGTTCTTCAGGTTCAAAGACTTGTTTTGGAAAAGAACACAAAAAGTTCAGACGCTTTTGCTGAAGCTTATCTGATTTTTTCAAGCTAGGAATGGGGGAATGCAGAGGCATTTGTGGAGCCAACCGAACCTCAGATGTGCTCCACTGTCCCTGCCTTTGCCTTTAAGCTTAGGAGTGTTTTCAAGGGAAATCTAATCCACGTTTTGATTCCTTTGCACTTGAATGCATGGGAGTGCTGGTTGGTGAGAGAGCAGCCCAGATGGCCAGGTGACGGCTAAATAGTAGGGAAACTCTTAAGCAGAAATGTGTCAAAGAATGGAGAAGAGTCGTTTCCCCAAGTGCAGGCAGAAAATGAGAAAGAAAAGTAGTGGATACAGAGAGGGCAAACAAAGTGACAGGAGAGGACAGAGTCTGTGACCCTTTAGGAGGTTGGAGGATAGTACAGAAAACTCTGAATTTGGAAGTAGAAAGCTGTGGCTTGACTCTCTTCAACAACAGTAGATTTAGTTTCCTCACCTGTAGAATGGCTATTCTCATCAACAATTCCTACTTCATGTGGTTGTGAAGATAAAATAATGTTTATAAAAGTTCATGGTTTTGTGCCTGGCACATAATAGGCACTGAATAAATATTTATTATTTTTTAATGTTTCATTTAAGTTCAAGGCAAATCCTGATTCTTTTATGTGTTTCCCAAACTGGTTTACCCTGTCTCCCACCCACAAATCCTAACTGTCACCCTGAGAGCAGCAAGAAGTACACTCTCCCTAGAAAACAATATAAATTGGCTCACAGATTTTTTTTCACACCAAGTAGCATGATTTCAAAATGCTCAAAAAAAACAGAGCCAAAGCAAATTCCCTCTCTGCATTCCCACCCCACCCCCACCCCCGAACACACACCTGAACTTTTAAACCTTGGAAATCAGATGAGAGAGAAAGGCCAGCCTTCCATTGCTTCACATCGTGCATATATAGCGAGTTGACTTCGCAAACACAAGGTGCACTGTCAGAAGTGCCTTCGGCAAAGTTTGTACTTTGCTTGAATTCAAACTTCTGTTTACCAAGGCAATAAACCAGTCCTCTGCTGCTCCAGGTGTAAAGCTATTATGAAAAGGCATATTTGTATTTCACCCCACCTCAGAGGTACGGTATGTGGGACGTCCTGCACTGTAAGAGCAGCCAGGATTTATTTACAGAGAAAAGCACCCAAGTACGAGAGGAGTGTCGTCCGGCTGGGAAAGGCTGAGCTCTGGCAGAGACGGGCCATCTAACTTTCCTCTTCCTCTTCCACAGGCCCCTCAGATGCCAGCACTTTCCTCTCGGCGTCGGCAAATAATCCAACCTGCGGGTGACCCTCCAGGGACCTCGGTCATCTCCGTTTAGACAAGTTACATCCTCTTGGGCTTTCTGTCCTAAGCTTTCCAACTGACCCACTACTGACACACTTCGTACAGCCAGAAGAAGGTGGAGAAATGCAGTAGCTGCCGAAACTTTTGCTCCAATCCCATGCCTGAAAGTCTCCACAGTGTTTCTTCCCCCTCCTTTGTGCGGGATGTCATCCTCTGATGGGTTATCTGAGGCCTGGGATGGGTGGGAGGAAACTTTCACCCAGATCTCTGACTGAGCTAAATGGCCTGGAACCCATTCTAAATCGTCTGCTGCAATCTTGCCATGGAAGGAGGAAAGAATGTATGGAAAAGGGCAGACTTAGAATGCCAGGGCCATTAGCCTGGGCAAGTGGGAGAGTTGCTGAGGGGTCCCAGCCATGTTGCTGTATCCAGGCAGGTGTGGGAGACCACCCAGAAGCTTGTCCCAAGGCACACAGCCGTGGCAGCATCATAGCTGACAACATAAGCTGCAAGACACAGGCAAAGCTCTCAGTCCCAGGCTTGAACTGGGGCCTCCCTCTTATTTTCTGGGAGGTTACTTCAGAACTTTGGGTTTCCATGTTTCCTGAGACCCCTACTAGGTACAGAAGCTTTAGACAGGGGCTAGCACATTGTACATACTCCATAAATGATTTTGAACAATGAATTAACACCAGCTTTATCCCTTGAAAAAGTAAGATCTTGAACGAGATAATTAACCTCTGAGCTCAGACTCATCAACTGTAAAATGCGGGTCATTATAGCCCCTTCCTTTCAGAGTTGTTATAAGGATCAAGTGAGTGAACCTTTGTTAACTCTAAAGAACCTCACAAACATTGGTAGTTATAGCAATGCAGAATACCTGCTTAAACTCACACTTGCAGACCATGCCTGGTCACTGTCTCCCTCATGCTGCCTAGAAACTCAACACAACACACGACTATCAAACACCTACAAAGGCTGAGGCTCCATGAAAGCCATCGAGAGTCCAGAGGTGAATATACAGGGAGTTTGGCAGGTAAGGCATGAGGGTAAGGAAAAGACATTCCTTCCCTGAACATGTAACTACTGAGTGTTTAACAGTCAATCATTTAATAGCTACTGAGAGCCAATTATGGACAAGGCTTTGGGAATTCTTGGCAGTGGGAATTGTTTGGTTAGGACAGGCTAATGTAATGACTCAATACAAAACACATTTGTTTCTTGTTCACATAATAGTCCTGGATGGGTATGCAGGTTGCTGGGGCAACCCTTCTTCACTTAGTCATTCAACGGCCCAGGTCCCTTTCATCTTGTGCCTCCACCATCCCGTAGGATGTCAACATCTGGCAGAAAGGGGAAAACATGCAGGGGTGTGCATGAGAGGTTTACATGGGCCAAGCCTGGGAAGCAGCACTGAATGTTTCCACTCCTGTTCCATTAGCTAGGACTCCATCACACCTAACCACAAAGGAATAGGACATGAGCCTTACTCTGTTTCCAAGAAGAAAGGCTAGATTTTGGTGAACATCTAGACAGTGCTGATACAAGGACATAGCAAGCAGCAAGACAGATCCCTACCCTCAAGGAGCCTACAGCTTGGGGAAGGTTATGATAAATAGATGCACATATAACCAAGATAATTTCAGATAATAATAGCTGCTCTGAAGAAAAAAAAAAATAGGGGAATACGATGGTGACTTTTGGTGAGGGGACCTATTCTAGATGGGGGAGGGTGTTACATAAGCTGAAACTCAAATGATAAAAAGTGATCAGTAGGGGAGAGACAAGAGGAGGAAAGTCCAGCAGAGGCTACAACAAACAAGTGCAAGGTCCCAAGATGGGACTTGCCTGGCATACTGAGGACAGAACAACGGCCAGCTGGGTTGGGGTGCTGTGAATGAGGGGAGAACTTTATAGGATGAGGGCAGAGAAATTAGAGGAAGTCTAGGTTATGTCAGGTCTTAGAAGTCATGGTCAAGAATTTGGATTTTAAACAATAAATTATGTTTCAAGATTCATGGTGATCAAAGCAGAAAGGAGGTATGTACCAGTCTGGGGTCTATTCATCTACAAATCCATTAATCCGTTCACTGCTGTTTCCCAGCTCTGCTCTGTCCTGCAGGAGGGCTTCCTCCTGTGTACCCCAGACTCCCACCTCAGCTGCCTTCCAGCTAGTAACAGCCAATGGGAGGTGTTGGTGGGAGATCGGAGGGTAGGAGAAAGGGAGAAACCAGGGTGTATATCTCTTTCCCTTTCTGTCTCAGGCAGCTTCTACAGCAGGGCTCTGTTCCCTCCATAGCTCCAGCTCCTGCTAGACAGGCCCATCATGGTCCAGCTTCTTCCAGGTGATCCTGGCCTCTGGACTCCAGTATATGATCTCCTCTCTTTGTCCCTCTAGCTCAGCCTAGTAGCATACTAGTAGCAACCACTGTTATGGTTAATGGCTGGACTGGCTTTTGAACTTCTTCTATCGTCTATATAGCCAATGATCTGCATTTGATTTCCTGTGTTTAGACACTTAGAGCGGTCTCAGTTTCCCTGGTTAGATCCTGATGACTAATACAAGGTAGAAATCACATGCTTGGGGAATGTTTCCTCAGCACTGGTACCAGGCTGGGTACATGGGGAGTCCATGGTGACAGTCCTGGTTTCCTATGGCTGCTGTAACAGCACAAATATTACAGATCTGGAAGTCAGAAGTCTGAATAGGCCTCACTGGGTTAAAATCAAGGAAACTCTAGGGGACAATCTATTTTCTTGTCTTTTTCAGATTGTAGAGACTGCCCACATTCCTTGGTCTGTGGCCCCTTCCTACATCTTCAAAGGCAACCACAGCAGGTCAAGTCTTTTCCACGATGCCCCCAGTCTGTTTCTGACTCTTCTGCCTCCCTCTTCCTTATTTAAGGACCTTTGTGAATCCATTGTGGTCCCATGATTCGTCCTGGATAATATCCCTATTTTTTAAGGTAGGCTGATGAGCAAGGTTAATTCCATCCGCAACCTTAATTAGCCCTCGCCATTTAATATAACATATTCACGGGTTCTGGGGATTAGGACGTGGACATCTTTGGGGGCATTTATTCTGCCTGTGCAAGTGACTCACTGAGCAGATAAGTCAGAACAGGGGGCGGGAGGTCACGGAGGCTTGCCTAAAGGGAATGGTCGCTTGATGCCCTACCCTGCACACAAGGAGAATCGATGCCCATGAGCTGAAAGGAACACAGAGGCTCCAGTCCTCCAGAGAGAGCATTTGCGTTCTGTGGTCCAGGGGGTCTCTCCAGAAATGCTTGAAGCATGGCTTGCTGTCGGGAACCCCTCCGAGTCTGCTCTTCCCTGTCTCTCCAGGGATTCGATGCTGGGACTCAGCTCCCGTTCGTCTCTCACCCAGGATGGCACGTAGGTTTCTTGTTGTCCCAGAAGAAGGTTCATTTGAGAGAGGGGAGTGGGTGAAGGCAAACTGTTGGCTGCAGCGCGTGAGGCCCATCAATTCCAATTCAGGGACAACTGGAGTTGAGGCCGGCGCTCCAGCCAAATGTAATCAAGCACCTCCTGTTGCCAGACGACGTGTTGTTCAGTGAGGAGCTGGCGGGGTTGTTGTGAATCCAAGATGCTGCTGTAACTTTATCAGATGGATCCTGGGAGGCGAGGAGGGAGAGAAAAGAAGGAAATTCACTGCCCTGGCAAATCAACTTGAAAATCGTAGCCGATTCCTGAAAAACGCTTGCAACTGCCTACAGGGGAGAAAATCCACAATGAGGTGGTGGCCAGCACACACTCAGAGTGGGAGGATCTGTGACCCTATAAGCCCCTGGAGCAGCATGTGTCACCAGATCTCCAGGAAAAAACCCTGGGCCACTCCTCCACTTCTTTGCGTGTAGGGCGGGGTGGTGAGTTTGATGAGGACAGAGTTTGGTAAGTATAGAGTGGCTTTCTCTATTTTGAGCTAGAATTTAAGGAAATGAGTTTTTTAAAAAATGCTTCATTGGAACTGGAATTCCCCCACCCACTCTTCCTACATGTCCCAGCCCAGCAATCTCCCGAGGGCAGAACAAGATGAGGACGGCCTTGCCAGGTCTGAGCTTGGGAGAAAGAGGGGCCTGCCTTTAGGGAAATGCGCCTGGGGTTGATGTGTCTTAGTCACTGCAATCCAAACCCACAGACTCTGATTTCAAGTTCTGAGCTTTGTGAAGATTCAGGGAAATCTTTGGGACAGAGATCTGTTGAGGGAGCGTGTCACTGTTGAGAGCCTGCCACTACCTTTGTCAGTTAAGAATGCTCTTTAGGAAGATTTGCAGGATATAATTCTGGTTATGTAACTGGCATACAGGTGGTAAAATTGTATCTTTTATCAGCACAGATACATTATATCAGGGACATGTTTTGTTCTTACAGACAATTTTTGGTTCCTCTAAGGACTAAGGATTATTAACTCACTCAAAAAAAAAGGACAGGGTATAAGCATCCGACTCCTCTCAAAGGAGATCGGGGAGACTTGGGAGAAAGTTGGGTGGTGAGAAGCAAGAGCAAGAGAGAGACTGACTTTTCCCCGCCTGCCCTTTCATGACTTTTTTTTAAAATTATTTTTTATTATTTAAATTTTATTTTATTTTTTATACAGCAGGTTCTTTTTTTTTTTTTTTTGCGGTACGCAGGCCTCTCACTGCTGTGGCCTCTCCCGTTGCGGAGCACAGGCTCTGGACGCGCAGGCTCAGCGGCCATGGCTCACGGGCCCAGCTGCTCCGCGGCATGTGGGATCTTCCCGGACCGGGGCATGAACCCGTGTCCCCTGAATTGGCAAGCGGACTCGCAACCACTGCGCCACCAGGGAAGCCCCCTTTCGTGACTTTTAATTTGTGTACCTTAGGTATGTGTTATTTATTCTAAAAATAAATTTAAAATGTTTTGTGATAAACAGAGTCAGTATGGTCTCAACTTCATAAAATGAAACAGGTAGAACAAGAGATCTACAGTGGAATTTAATAGTGCCCCACTTGCTATGATGAGGTTGTTTCTCTTATCTGTACCTTTGGATATTTTTATATATCTTCCTCAATGAACAATCATAATAAATAGCATTGTTTCAATGACTGTGAAAGTTACATTTTTTAAACAGTCAGAGGAAACATTTCCATAGGCCACTGCTACATTAATCTGTAGATCAGGCCCAAACTGATAAGATAGTCCCCACCCAAGTGCCTTTTCCATTTTCCAGTTTCTTCTCAGTTTGCCAGTGAGTGGGCTATGTTTCTAGGTCTGATTCATGGATCTCCTGTTGTTCACTCAGTCATAGCGAAACATCGTGCGTACATCACCCTTCGTGATGGCTGGGTTTCGGTTCAGTTAACCTCCCTGTTATCACTATCATCTCCGCCGTCATCCAGCACCATCACCCACTGTCAGCAAGCTTTTTTCAGTTCAGAGCTGTGTGCGTTTTTAAGTGCTTGCAACCTTTAGCCATGTGCTATGGGGGATGTGGAAGTGAATCTGTTCGGCCCCCTAAGATGCTCCATAGCAGAAGGGAGAGAGCATATACGGAGTTAACTTCCATTGGAACCAGAAAGTGATGAGGCCTTTAAAAGGTACCATGTCGTATTATGACTGGCAGATGGGAGAAGCAGGAAAGGCATGCTTCAGGGAGGAAACCTTCTTTCCTTTGACCCTCCTGAGTTCTTCATCTGAGCTTTTCTCTCTAGTCTTTGTCACAGTCTGCCATGTGTCATGGCCTTATCTTGGTCCTTTCTCTTGCCTACCATGGCCCAAGTGAGTGTCTTGGTGTAACAGAGATACCAGCAAAATGCTGTGGAGCTTAGAGGAAACTGAGAGTAACTCTGAAGGCAGAACATGTAGAGGAGCTTGCATGTGAACAGGCTCGAGGGACAGATGGCATTTAGATAGCAGAGATGGAGGAAAGAGAGAGTTAAGACGAAGAGGAAGGCAAAGAGGCGGGAGGTGCTCTGTGGGGATACACTTCTCTGAACTTTAATGTCCACATCTGCAGCGTGAAGATGATCACACCACTGACCTCAGAGGTTGCTGTGTGCAGCAAGTAGCACATCAAACAGTACAGCTAACATTTTCAAAGCACCCACTGGGTGCCCACGGACACACAACTAACTAGGAGCAGAGCCAAGATACACACTCGAGGCTCAGAAGTGAGCACCCTTAGCCACTATTCTATACTCCCCCCAAAGGATGAAAAAGTGGTCCATACACTAAAATATGTGCAAGTGTGTGTTACACCATTCCTTCTAACTTGAACCTGTCCCTTCGACCTGAGAGGTTTCTGAAATTCTAGATTGTTTCTGAGATAACTGAGCTTCCTGGAGAGTCACCCTGGACCCCCCCCTTGATTTGGCTTTTGGTCTGAGGTGTTGGAAGGGCCACCCACTCCAGGCCTGACCATGACCAGAGCCCCTTGACTCCCACTGTGAGGAACCACCAGGCTTCAGAAGCCTCTCTTCGTTCTGAAGTTCTCTGTTGTCGAAGATAGGAGTCCCTGAGGCATCTTCCAGGTTGATAGCCTTGTTGAAGAAAGAGTCAGCCCGGGGCCAAGTTACTTCCAGGTACGTGAACAGCTAAAGGCTCATCCTCACCTTTGCCTAATAAATGCCATGACACATTCTTTGAGGAGACTTTTCATTTTTACTCGAAAACTGCTAACGAATTCATGGCGCAGTGGAAATCCAGTCTTGGAGCTGGCAATGTGACAGTAATTCCGTGAGTATTCTCTGTTATTTGTTCTCGTTATTGCTGTCGTGGTACCTGCAATGGTACCATTACTGGTCTTGACTGAAAAATTATCCAGGAATAAATTTCCTTTTCTGTGTTCTCTTAGGAAAAACAAAACGTTTAGAGCAATAACACATGTTTGACTTTTTAGCTCACAGTGTCTTTCATATACATAACTTTTGGTGCTCTTAACAATGTTTTGGTGGTGTGTGTGGAGGCTGAGAGAATGGGAGGAAGATGCGTGGAGGAGAGGTACCAATTCCTTCAGATTCATAGGGACTCAGGCTCAGAAAGATTAGCAGTATGGTGAACGTCAAAAAGCCAGTCAGCAATAATGTAGGGACTCAAATGCCAATTTCCTGCCTCCAGACCCCATGCACTTCTAACTTTCCTGAGCTCTGTGAGATGCCCCATCCCCAGGCCCTTACAAGTGAAGGGAGACACTGTGCCTGGTTTCCACACCCTCCCAAGTCCATCCTCAGCTACATTATTCTAAGGAATCTGTCATTCTCGGTTGGGAATGCAACTCAGGGCCTATGGTTCTCAACTGTGGGTGATTTTGCCCCCAGGGGATAATTGGCAATTTCTGGAGACATTTTGGACGGTCACTACTCGGGAGAGGGAAGTGGATGCTACTGGCATCCAGTGGGTAGAGATCAGAGATGTTGCAAGATGTCCTACAATGGAAAGAACAGCCCTCTATAACAAACAATTGGCTGGCCTCAAGTATTAACTGAGCCAAGGTTGGGAAGCCGTAGGTTAGAGTAAAAGGAAAACCCTCCAATTCCCAGATTCCCATGTACATAAGGAGATTTCCATGAATGTCTCCTTTTAAAAAACATCCATAGATGTTTTCATGGATTATTCCCCTCCTACCACAATGACGATCTACCAAATATGTCAGAAATGAAAGGGGAAACTGAGGCCCAGAGTAAAGAGGTGACTGCGCAGGGTCACCAGTTCATATGTGGTAGAGAAGGAACAGGCCTGTCCTCCTGTCCTGAGTTGAGTGCATTTTCTACTTCATCATGCTAAATTTCCCGCTCACTGGCTCTGCTTTGAGCCATTGTCTGACTCACTGACTCAACAAATGTTGTGATCTGAATATGCTCACTGACACAGACATGCTTATAGCTTATTCTTACACAGAACAAGGAGTTGGGAAACAACCTAATACAATGTGAGAAGAACCTCTTAGATTCTGCCTCAGTTCCCTTTGTGTCTTCAGACCTGGGGCCCTGGCACAGCTGCTGGGCGGGGTGGAGGTAGGAGCCTTTTCCTCTCTCCTTAGGAGACAGAAGGTCAAAGCTCTCTACTGGAAATGAAACTGACACCATCTAAGCCCTCAGGCTTCCCTGCAGGAGGCACATTACTGAAAATACCTAAGTTTCTTGGAACTGAAAGATTTTTTTTTCTTATTTGATTTTTCATAGCTTGTTCTGTTGGTTTAATGTTTTTTACTCAGCCCCTCAGTGAAACTTTCTAGGGACTGGAGGTTTCACTTTCAGGGGCTGAAAGTTTGGGTTTGGGCTTTTAAAGACTTGATAAAGGCAATAAATTCTTCTAGGCCGAGAGTGCGTTTTAAATTACATGAACACACAAAAAATTGCTTAGACAGTATTTGTTGAGTAGATTCATTCATGCAAAATATTTATTCGACATGTGCTCTGTATTAGAGTCTGCCGTGGGCGACAGACATACAGCCCTGAGCCAGACCAAGACGTTTCCTTTCCTCAATTGCTTACCGTCTGGCTGGGGAAGTGAATCAGTTAAATAGCTCCCCTCTCCTTCCCCGAAACACCCTTTATTCACTGTATCAGGGACTTAGCTCACATTTTATTCTCTTGCTAGAATACTCTTACCTTTTTTCTTTGTCGGATTCCTCTTCAGTCTTCAAGGGCCAACTCATTCATTCAAAAAAGCAATAGAAATCTCCCTAGCTGACTAGGAAATGCTTGTTGAGTATATCTTCAACCTCTTCTCCAAGTGGCTGCAAAACCATTTCACATTTACTGGGGCTCCTCATAGGGAAGCAGTGTAGCCTGTTTGTTAAGAGGCACCTGTGTTTAAATCTAAATTGTATCACGTACCTGCTGGTGCCTTGAGCAGGTTACTTAGCCTCTTTTGGAGCCCAGTTTCCAGGTCTGCTGTGAGGATAAAATGTCACAGAGTTTGTGCAGTGCCTGGTAGGTGGCAACTACTCAGGACAGAGTCAGATCAAGTGCCAGGCACTAGGTAGGCCCTGTGTTATGAAGGACCCAAGAACCCAAGGGACATGGGCACTTGCCCCCAAGAGCTCATCATATACGAAGTAGACAGAAAGTTCACAAAATCTCTGCAGAAGATAGACATAGATGTGTTAGGACATTCGCTATAAGAAGTATTTGGGAACAGGTGAAAATTAATTCTGAACAAATGGATCTGATTCTCTGCAAAAGTTCTTGGAAAGAATAGAAGACGGTTTGGGATTGAAGTGGGATTGGATATGGGCTGATGAGCAGAGTTAGTTGGAAACATAGTTAAACCTAAACTCTTAATGGTTTTGAATGCTCAGTATGAAGGTTTGGATTTCCACCCGAGGGTAAAAAGGAGCCACTGAAGGTTTCTGGCTTGGAAGGCTGGCTTAAGTTGATTAGATCCCTATCATCAAGGAGTTCACAGTCTAGTCAAGGAGAGAGACAAGTAGAGAATGAACGGTAAAAGGATGTGGTAAGTGAGATGCTAGAGACATGAGAAAAAGTGCTGTGACGTACGTACATGGAAGAGGGAATGACTAAGGAAGAAAGTTCTCTGAAAGGAGAGGAAGAAATCCAACACTGAGCAGTGTTAGATCCTCCACTCTCGCAGTTCCAGATCAGATTGTACTTATTCTTTAATTTTGTCTGCCTTCCTCTCTGGATTGTGAGCTCCTGAAGGGTCCAGGGAGAGTGACTATGCACAACAAACCTTCAAAACATATTGATTAAAATCAAAAATTGGAGATAACTCTGGGCAGAGCATACAAGTGGATTGAGAAGGAAGATTATTGAGGCTGGGAGACCACTTAGGAAGTTTTTGCAACAGCTCAAGTGAGAGCTAGTAGGCAGGAAGAAGAGTAATGGGAAGAAGGGATAGGATGGGCCAGAGATAGACACAGAGAAAGAACAAACATCGGGAACTGGTGGAAGGTGAAGAGGGTGAGAGAGGACGAGGGGTCAGAATTTACTCAAGATGTTGAATCTTGGTTCTTGGAAGGGTGATGATGCTGTCAACCTATCAATGCAAATCAGAAGGGCTCAAATCATATAGACATGACACAAGTAGGAATTGAACAAATATTTGTGGAAAGGATGAATGGTTGGATGGATCTTCAATACTAAGCAGGGAATTATGGACTCGTTTATTATTGAGGCTGAAGGGGAGCTTACCTGTCCTCAACTCACTCATTCTATATATGAGTGAAATAAGGTAAGATGGGGGAACTGACTGCTTTTGATCACACAGCTACTAGGTGATAAATTTAGGGCATGAAATTAAATCTCTGGACGCCTAGGCTAGTGTTCTTTCCAGTATGTTATATGGTTATTTTCTTCAATTCTTAAAAAGAATTTCAGAGGAAATGGTATGCATGAATATCATACACTACTTGTAATTTTTTTTTTTTTTTAACTAAAAGCTACATTGGAATTTCATTTCCGTTTTGCTGATTAAAATAGGAATTCTGAAAATCATGCATATTGAATGAGGAGTCCTTGGCTTTGGGGCCAAATTCTTCCAGTGGCTGTTACCTTCTACAATCCCATTTCCCCAGACATTCCTCTCTGGCCCACCCAGATGCAAAACTTGCAGCTGAAGAATGTGGGGCATGCCTTGGTGAATGTGCGGGAGGGAGGCTAGCATCATTCTGAGGGTGGTTCCAAGGGTATATTCATTACTTTACAAAGATGAAATTGACTTTTAGATAAATAGCCACTTGGTGATTTTGTCAATCAACATCTGTGAGTCACGACTCTAAAGCAAAGGGACTGGTTTCCTTAACCAGTTTCCTCCCCCTCCTCCAAAACCCCAAACCAGGCTTGTTATTGTCCCCCACTTTGTATGTACTGAGTGTCTCCTGTGTGCCCCTCAACACACTAGCTGTCACTGTGGAAGAGAAAATAAGTTCAAGATATAATTCCTACTTTAAAGAGTTTGCATCCCAATTGAGGAGAGGAGAGTCACAAGCAAAAAAAGCCACACTATAATTTATGATGTAACAAAGCGCTTTGGTAACTTGCAGGCATTAAACATATAACAGAGTGAGAGAATCTCAAACTCAGAAGTTTATCACTTTAAACTTCTTTGGGGTGTTTGAAGAGGATGACAGCATCCTAGCTCATAGGTCATCAGTCTCTGAGCTCAGAGAACACACCTTCTCACTTGCTTGTCCTTCAGGGACAGTATTATGGGGAAGGATGAATCAACTAATTAAATGGAATGTCATGAAGAGGTAGTCACAGAGTGCTAGGAGAACAGGAGAAGGGGCATTCCACCCAGCCTGAGCCTCTGTCCTCTCTCCTCTCCAATTCATCTTCCAGGCTGAGCCAGCTGTTAAAGCTTCTGATGGGTCCCTATCGTGTCAGTGTGCTTTAATCATAGCGATGACCAACATTTATTGAGCATATACATTGTACCAGGCATGCTCCTTAATATTCTGCACGCATTATCTCATTGTATAGTGACAGCAGATCTGAAATCTTGGTGCCAGCATTGCCAATACCTAGGTGTGTTATTAGAACTGTTCACTTCTCTAAGCCATTTCCTCATCTGGCAAATGAGGAGGCAGCTCCAGTGCTGGAGGGCGAGTGTGAAAGAGGCCGTCCCACTCTACTGTCCGTAGGAGTTTAAACTAGTACAACACTCTTCAAAGGGAATGAGGTAATTCCTAGTAAGATTTTAAATGTGCATAGACTTTGATTTAACAACCTAACTCCAGGAATCCATCCTATAGAGATCATAATGAGGGCACGTCAGGATTCACACGCAAGGATGTTTGCGGCAGCATTATTTACAAGCAAACAGGGTAAAGCGTCATCAATGTCTATCAACAGGAAAACAGTTGAAAACTTGTGGTCTATCTAGTCTATGGACTAGACTGCATATGAAGTATGGGGTTGGAAGTTTTTTCACAACATATTTTTAAATTAAAAAACAGATCAATATGTAAGGCATAATTTCTTTTCTATAAATACGTGTGTGAGTGTACATGTATATATATATATATATGTAGAGGGAGATATATTTGCTTTAACTTGGGAAGATATCTTGACTGATAAATGCTAACAGACTGAAGGAGGAAACTTTAAGTTCGTTATGTAATTTTTTAAAAGAGCTGCATAAGGGTAATTTTTACTTTGGGGGGCATTTAGAACTTTTCAAATACAAACTAACATCTGCCCTCTAAGGAAGGAGGATCTGGGCAAACAGGAGGCTTTTTTGTTCTCCGATTACTTACCGTTATCTAAAGGAGACCCAACAGAGAAAATTTTCTGTGCCTGGGGCAGGCAGTCTGGAGTGCTGGGTGAAGACCTGAGATGGGAAAGAAGGCAGAGAAAAAACCCCGAGAAGGCAGGAGGCTGCGGGCCACCACTCCAGGTAAAGCAGTCAGTAAAGACAGCCTAGCAGGTCTCTTCAGAGAAGAGGAATCACATATTCAGTTTGAAATTATTTGAACGTTTTATTTTATTTTATTTTAATTTTTGGCCGCACCATGCGGCTTGCAGGATCCTAGTTCCCCAACCAGAGATCAAACCCGTGCTCCCTACAGTGGAAGCACAGAGTCCTAACCACTGGACCACCAGGGAAGTCCCCAGTTTGAAATCATTTGAGTTGCTATCATGCCTCCTTCTTCTGTGTCCAACCCTGGATACTCTTCAATGAAGCCTATTTCACACACACACACACATTAAAATTGAAAACTTGTGTAACAAGGACAAAGATGACTTCCATCATCTCTAAGCTCCCTTCTGACTAAAATTTGGGGTGTCTCTGTGCCTTTATATTTGTCTGTCCTTATGTGGACCCACCTCCATCCCACCTTTATCTCCAGAGAGGTCGGTGCGTCTACTAAGGTGTTTCCTCTGGTTCATCCCCCAGGTAAGCCACCTGCCCTTTCACACTTTCCAGCTTCTTCCTGTGATTCTCTTGGTCTAGGATTCCTCCACTTTCTCTGCCTCGTGGATCCTACTCAACCTTTATGGCTGTACTCCAATGTGCAGTTCCTGGAAAACTTGCTTTTCCTGGAAAACTTGCTTGTCCTGGAAACAGGATCAGTCACCTTTGCTCTCCCAACACACTCCACGCGCACCTTCCTACTGTTAAATTGGGTAGAGGAAGCAAAGTCGCCATTGTTCTCTCCCTGAGGCCAGTGGATGTGTTTACTTATCTCCTCAGCCTCTAGCACAATGCCCCACCCATTGTAGATGTTCAAAAATTGTTGGAAAAATAACAAATGTACAAATTAATGAATCCAGCTTTGTCTAGTTTTGATTTCAAAGTCCTTCCTGGTGCTGAAATCTTTCTCCCTATAACGTGCACCCAGTGATCCAAGATCTAAGGGAACATTCCGCCTCAGACACCTCCTGCTCCACCCACAAATATGCCCTAAGATCACTTCATCAGTTGGATGTTCCAGGCTGTGCTGGCCCCCAGAGGGTCCTCGAAACCTGCTCAGATTCCCAATGGTCAGTTTCCCCAGGCCAAGGGGTGCGGGTTTACTGGGTCCAGGGTTGGGCCTGGGTCTGAGAGGTGGATGCTAGGCCATCGGAAGTGATGTCCGCATGGGAAGAGGGTTTTTCTCAGCGTAAAAGGCTGATTCTGCCCTGCAGCTGATGGCCTTTTAATAGCTCAAGGATCACATGAGAGTCCTTGGCCTGGCCTAGCTGGGCACTGAGAGCTGGCAGTGCCAGGCCTGGCAGAGGAGATCCCCACCCAGGTTAATTGATCTGTTTCCTCCGACAGGCCCTGGGCAGGAGTCAGCCCATTTCCCTCTCTGTCCAGATCTTTCCTGTGCCAGGCTCACAAACGAAATTTTTCTAAGCTGAGCAGGTCAGGTTGGCGTTAAGTTGTCCCTGTCTTGTGTGTGTACACACCCTCCTTCATTGCATCTCTCTTCTCTCTCCTCACAGTTTTCTTTCATTCCCAACCTAGTTCTGATTTTTTCTCCGCATGTCTGTGCCTGTCTCTTTTTAGCATTTTAATGTCCTTTCATTCATTCCCTCTCTCCTTCCCTCCTTCCTTCCTTTCTCCCTCTCTCCTTCCTTCCCTCATTTCCTTCCTTCCCATATGTATTTGTTCTCAGTCTTTCTTATATCTGTCTCTCATTCCTCCAGCCTCAGTCCAGACTCTTCCTCTATCTCCTGTCTACAAGGACTTTCTCTCACTCCCTCATCCTTGTGCCATCTCACCTTTCACTACCATTTAAGAAGCCTCTCCTTTCTCTCTTGCCATTGGACAGAAGTCACATGGATTTTTATATCATCTCCCCCTCCTTCTCCTCCTCCAAGCTTCTGAGTAAAAAGGCCACTCGATCCAACATTGTTTCAGGTACCACCCTTGGTGCCTGTCTGTTGCCAGGATCCCCTCCCAATGGCCAGGTTGACAAATGCTTATGCACGGTGAACAGACCTAGGTCCCTGGCCAAAGTCAGTGGGGGGTTGGCTCTGGGATGCCCTCATGCTGAGACTGACAACCCAAAGTTTAGAAGTTGGCTTCTTGCTCTTGTTCCCCATCTCCTAAGCCTGGGCAGGGTCCCTCTGTGTACTCTGGCCACCTAGGAGTGCTCTTTGATGAGTTTACAGCCATAGAGAAATAAGGTAGGAAATCCAATGAAGCCAAGCCTGATCTGCCCATTCTCTGACCTTTTCTGATTCCTCATAAAGGATGAAATGGATGTCACTGCTAAGCTTATCATCACTCTGAGGGCCTTCAGGGCACAATCTGGATACGGATGAAGTGCCTCTTTCTTCCATGAATGTATTCAATCAACAACTGAGCAGCATTTCTGGCCTTGGAAACAGAAATCCAAAGATGTTCCCAGTTCTCAAAGACCTTATGACTTACCAGAGGAGATGGATCTGTACATAGGGAAATTAGAAACCTCGAGGAAAGTATGGACGAGGCGTTGGAATATAAACTGACTGGCAGATGGGAAGATACACAAGAAGGAGCTAGCTCAACTCTTACTTTTTGCAAAAAAAAGGAAAAACACCTGTGTGTGTGCAAGGTGGTTGGGGAAACTGGTATTAATTGCAAGGGAGAAAAATGAAAAATTAGGAGGGAAAGTATGAAAAAATGAGTGATGCCCTAACAAAAACTAATGGTCAAAGATTTAATCCACTCCCCATCCCTATAAAAAACTGATATTTTTATTTAAAGTGGACACATGTCATCAGTCCCTAGGCTCTGATTACGGGTTAGAAATATGAAAGCCAGAGGAAGAAAGACATGGTAGAAAGAGGACTGGGAGCCAATAAGTTGAATCACAGTTGTCTTTAACTTGCCACTTTGAGCAAATCTCTCCTCCTTCAGCCCATAATGATTCCAAAGTCCCATCAACTTTATTTATTTATGGCTGCATTGGGTCTTCGTTGCTGCGTGCAGGCTTTCTCTACTTGTGTTGTGCGGGCTTCTCATTGCAGTGGCTTCCCTTGTTGCAGAGCATGGGCTCTAGGTGCGCAGGCTTCAGTAGTTGTGGCTCTCGGGCTCTAGAGCGCAGGCACAGTAGTTGTGGTGCATGGGCTTAGTTGCTCCACGGCATGTGAGATCTTCCCGGACCAGGGATCAAACCCATGTCTCATGCATTGGCAGGCGGATTCTTAACCACTGCACCCCCAGGGAAGTCCCCCCCCCCCCATCAACTTTAAATGTGATGTTTGTTTCTCAGGCTGATGGCGATCTGCTGGGTTCTGCCCTGGCCCTGCCAGGTGGACCTTCTGTGTCTTCCTTGCCAGTCCTATGTTCCTAAAGCCACAGTCTTTGGGGGGAAGGGAGTATGGGGTATATTTTCACACATTTTTGAGGAATAGAAAAATATTTGAGTCCTACACCTTACCTTCCAACCTCCCATTCACTATATGTTTCCAAGCAGGGGGATAAAAAGAGGCAGAAAAAGACTTGAGTTTTCAAAGGGTTAAAAAAAACATATGGAATAAAGCAAAAAGATAACCCAGTTCAGCCCCTAATTTTAAGGATGAGGAAAATGAGGCCCAGAAAGAGCTAGTGGTTTGACCAAGTTTACAGAGCAAGTTAGTGACACAGCCTGGACTTGTCGAGTCCTGTCGAGCCAGCGGCCAGTGCTCTTTATCACACCTCAGTCTCTCAGGTGCTCCGTGTTCAGTTTGCCTCTGCAGTCTGACACCGAATGCCAATGGTGAGACTCCATCCTTGACTGAGACGTTCCATGTCCTAGAGAGTGAGTCAAGGGCCACTACAAAGTGTGCACTGCTGGGTTCCTGGGAGCTGCCACCCTTCCTCAGGATGGACCACTGAGGCTTTCTGCAGCAGGCAGGTGTCGCATGGGTGAAGGTCAACACTACTGAATGCAAGTGGGCTTCTGGGGGCAGATCTGCTGAGCATTTCAAGACACAGCAGATCCTCTTCTCATCCGTGCAGAGGATGGGGTGAGGTCCAGTGAAGGGGAGATGGAGCCCTACCTGTTTGAGTGCTAGAGGCCACGCACCTCTCAGTTTCAACCAGGACAATACACGCAGAATCATGGTTCTCCTCCCTAACCCTCACAAAAGAAAACAGATCCTTTAGCCATTGAAATAACATGACTGAGGTCAGGAAGGGTGCATGGAGGTCAACATTGTGGATATTTATATAAATAATAATTTTCCAGTGGGAATTGTGAACTCTCCTTGTCTCTTCTATTTTTAAATGCTAATTGCTTCTGATTTTGTTGATGTAGGCGGAGCTAATAAGAACGTTTGCTTCCTAACCATTGAACCTAATGTATCTGTTTTTGGACACTTGTGATTTATTTTTGCACACAAGCTCCAAATTGGTGCTAATTACTTGAAAGGATCAGGGTTTCTATTCCAAGAGGGATGACGACAGAATGTCAATTTGCAGTGTCTGAGCATAATGTCCCAATTATCAATGCATTCCAGACCAGAATGGACTTGGCACCTCCTTGAAGGGATTTGGCTGCACTTTTATCAGCCAGTCCCTGGACGTAGCTTCATTAAAACTTGCTTTCTAGTAACTTGTGGGTGTGCCTATTCTTTCCTCTGTTCTCGAAGACCCTTTAGTGACATATCAGTGTCCCAAATACCTACACTTCCATGTCCAGCTTGAATGTTTCTCTCTCACAGCCTTCTTTGATCTCTTTGGCTAAAGACAAGTTTCACTTCCTATCAAAGTCCCAGAGTACTTTGCTGATCCCTTCCTCAAAGGACATAGCACTTTCTACATTGTATTGAAATTGCCCACCTTCTTATCGCCCTTCTGCATTATAAGCCCTTCAGAGACAATACCTTATCTGAGTTATCTTTGTCCCCACTGACTGCACGCTGCTCGTGCCCTCTGCTTAATAAGTGCTTTGTTCATTGATTTAACTGAGTTTTTTTTTTTCTCTAATATTTTACCTGCTCAAAAAAGGTTTTAAGATAGGTTTAAATAAGTATGGAACAAAGGAATGACTACATCTATACACACACAAATAAAATGACTAAAGTCTATAATGATGATATGAAGGGCATCGGGAGAATCCAACATTTAACTGTCATACCTAGGAAAAAACAAAACACTGTGTTGTGCGGGATGGCTGGGAAGTAGTGACGAAGGATTTAAAACTTGACCACTATCACCAAAGGAACCAAAACTTCTGAGTCGGTATTTGCTCAACACAAATGTGTAGATGAGCATGCCAGATGAAAACCCCCTCATGGGGGTTCACTGACTACATAAAATGCACGTGGAGCATATTGTGACCAAGGAGATATGGCCACAGAGGAGGAAGAGGAAAAAGGTCCATCCTTATTTGTTCATCTTCCATTCACTCATTCATCCAACAAAATTTCACAGAGGAGCCTGTATGTCAAGTACTGTGTCTGCAGTGTGGATACAAAAGTGAATAACATACTAGCTTAGCTTTTTAGACCAGGGGTCAGCAAACTATGCCCAATGGGCCAAGTCTGGCTCACCATCTGCATCTGTGAATAAAGTCTTATTGGAAGAGAGCCACGCCACTAGTCTATGTAGTGTCTGTAGCCACTTTCCCTCTCCAACTGCAGAGCTGAGTAACTGACCAAGGCCATATGCCCTACAAAGACAAAACTATTTCTTATCTGTAATCTGTCCCTTTACAGAAAAAGTCTGTTGACTTGGTTTGTACCCTGGTTTAAAAATCTTAAAATAGGGGCTTCCCTCGTGGCACAGTGGTTGACAGTCCACCTGCAGATGCAGGGGGACACGGGTTCGTGCCCCAGTCCGGGAAGATCCCACATGCTGCGGAGCGGCTGGGCCCGTGAGCCATGGCCGCTGAGCCTGCGCGTCCGGAGCCTGTACGTCCGGAGCCTGTGCTCCGCAACGGGAGAGGCCACAGCAGTGAGAGGCCCGCGTACCGCAGAAAAAAAAAAAAAAAAAAAAGAGAGAGAGAGAAAAAATCCTTAAAATACACCAAAGACAGTGACATGTAGAGTGAGGACAGGGTTTCATGAGAGACCTAACACAGACTTGGAGAGTCAAGGAAGGCCTCTTGGACTGGGCCCCTGAACACAACACGTGCCAGGACACTGAGGCAAGAGAGAGCCAGGTACTGTGGAGAGCGGAGGCAGCTCAGCTGGTGGGAGTGTGGAGTTTAGGAGTGCGGTTTAGAAGTCAAAAGGAGAAAAGGCTGGAAGGTAAGCAGGAGTCAGAACAGGCAGGGCCGCTTAAGCCTCATTACGGAGTTAGGTCTTTATTCTGAAGGCCACAGAGAGCCATCGATAAGCTATAAGCAGGCAGCAACAAGTTGCTTCAGAAAGACCACTTTGGCTGCTTTGTGGAAAATCAGTTAGAAGCAGGGTAAAACCAGCACATAGCTGGTGAAGAGCTGTGAGGGAAATCCAGGGGCCTGCATTAAGGTAGCAAGCAACATTGGTGATAGGGAATCAGTGGACTGATTTGAGAGATATCTAGAAAGGAGAGTTAATAGGACTTGCTGGTTGAGTGTTGGGGGGAGGAGGAGTTAGAGAGATAAGTTAAAGAGGATGACAAGATTTCTATCTTGAGAAGCTGGGTGGAAGGGAGGACCCTTCACTGAGATGGGGCACACGTGAGGAAGAAAAGGTTAAGAAGAAGGAAAAATATGGGCTGTATTTGGGGCATGCTGAATTCAAGGTGATATCCACAGAGTAGTCAAATATGTGGGTTTGGGTGGGTCATCCATTCTAAAGATCAAAACTCAGGAGTCATTAAGCTCTAGAGAGTAATTAAGGCCATTAGAGTCAGTCACATTTCCTCCGGAGGCTATGTAGAGTGAGAAGAGGAAAGGGTCAAAGAAAGAATTTCAAGACCCCAAGGAATGCCAACACTTATGGAAGAACAGAGCTCAAGCAGTCCTTTAAGGAGCCTGAGAAAGAGGCTCCAGGAAGGAAACCAGTACAGTTTTGTGTCACAGAACCAAGGGACATGATCTAGCAGGGGCAAGAGTTTCAAATAATTAAGAAATGTCTACTGCAATAAAGATTGAAGTTTAGGGCTTCCCTGGTGGTGCAGGGGTTAAGAATCCTTCTGCCAACGCAGGGAACCCGGGTTCGATCCCTGCCGGGAAGATCCCACATGCCGTGGAGCAACTAAGCCCGTGCACCACAACTCCTGAGCCTGCACTCTAGAGCCCGCAAGCCACAACTACTGAGCCCATGTGCCACAACTCCTGAAACCTGGGCGCCTAGAGCCCATGCTCCACAACAGGAGAAGCCCGCGCACCGCAAAGAAGAGTAGCCCCCGCTCACCGCAACTAGAGAGAGCCTGTGTGCAGCAACGGAAACCCAACACAGCCAAAAATAAACAAAAATTTTTAAAAATGAATAAAATCTATCTTAAAAAAAAAAAAAAGATTGAAGCCGAGATAGAGCCAGGACACATTTACTATGGTCCTTCAGCACGGCAGCTCGGGTAGGGTGGTCAGAGCAGAAGCAAGACTCCAGCGAGCTGAGCCATGACCGGGAGGTGAGGAAGCCGGGACAGCACAGTGAGGCAGCGCACACCATATACAAAGGAATCTGGATGGGTCAGACAGCTGACAAGGCACGTTTCTCTTCTGTTCTTTGTCTCTGCTTCTTTTTTTTTTTTTTTTTAAGTTAGGAGAAATTTGATCATGCTGAAACATTAACTGGGAGGAAACAATGGTCTCATTTTAATAAATCACTAGGGAAACTTGGCCTCCGCCGATGACTTCACAAGTCATATCTCACTAGAAAAAGAAAATTCAGTAACTCAGTGTGTTCTCTTTTTGTACTTAGTTCCAGGAAGCTTACAATCAAATTCAGTTCCTTCTGGATGTCTGGTAGTATTTACTGCCACTTCCTTCACCTGCTTTCTGTTCTGTTTTGTGTCTCAGTATCTTATTTCTAAAGAATAATTATTGTGAGCAGTTTACAAGGCACTTTCACACATGATATGTCACAGCATTCAGCCTCCATTTGGCACGCATTTAATGAGTGCCCTCAGTGGTCATGCACTTTGCTCCATGTAGCAGACACAACGGTGAGTAAAACAACTCAGTCGTTTCTCTTGCAGTCTGGTTGAGGAGACTGACATCGACTGAATTAGTATAGTAATAATTACAACTGTGGTAAGTGGAACAAAGGAAAGTACTGGAAGCCCTAAGAATCTGAGGGGTCAGGAAGAGTATCTGAAGCATGAACAGAGACTTGGAGATGGTGAGGGGAACCTCCAGTCACAATGAAATCTCCTCTATGGAAACCCTGTGCGTGATCATCCAGCTCCCGCCTGGACACTGGCGGTGATGGAAACCAGTGTTGCAGTTTTGGACAGTACAAATAGTCAAAAATGAGCAGAATTTGGCTCATGTAACCGCTGCCCAGAGACCTATACCTTGAGCTCACACAAAGAAGCTTAACTTCTCTAGCATGGTCTTTCACAGCTGGAAGTTGGCAGCAGAAAGTCTGCAAGTACATACACTTATAGATAGATCTATTCTCTCAGTTAAAAACAAGTTTTCCAATTTTCTTTTTCTCTATTCCCAGATGGTGTCATGTTTAAAGAGACTTCTAATTGTTTACAAATATTCTTCCTTAGCTTTTTCTATAGAAATACAACTCCTTCCTCCCATATACAGAATTGTTAGCTAGACACCTGCTGCCCAGCTAACAATTCCATATCTGGGAGCAAGGAGTTGTAAAAAAGACTACATTTTCCAGTTTCTCTTGCAGTTAGGTGTAGTAGATTACAAGTAAATTTTAATAATCAGCTCTCATGGAAGGAAACAAAAGCCTTGATTCATAGCATTTGCCAATTTCTGTGGTGTTAATTCTCCTGTGACTGATTTCAAGCCGCCAGCATGACTCACTGAATGTGGAGTTGAGAGGAAATGCACGCAGTGGGCTTTCACATGCCCCGGGACTGGGCTCCAGCACACCATTGACTAAATGGATCAGAAGATGTAGTTCTCAATGGGATGTGAATGGAAGCAATGTGTACAACTGCCCAGATGTGCATTAAGTGGAAGTGGGGGACCTCCATCTCCCCCTTTCCTCCTTTCAATGGTCTGGAATATAGACATGGTAGAGAACCCATTTTATACCATGAAGATAAGGGCAATATTCTGGAGATGGCAGAGCAAAAAGATAGGAAGAGCCTGGCTTCCAAATATTTTAGAACTACCTTACTAGCTCTAATTTCCTTGTGAGTAGTTTTTTTAATGTAAAAAAGAAAGAAATTTCTAACTTGTTTTGGCCATTACTATTTTCAGTCTCTTGCAGAACGGGTGAAATTGTACCCCAAATGATACAGTCATCCATTACAGAATGGCAACCAGACCATTGCTCTAACATCAAGCAGAATCCTGCTACTTACAAGGCACAGTGTGAGCAGATGAATTAGACATGCTCCCTGCTCCAGAGAGCCCAGCCCAGGACAAAAGATGTCAGGTGCTCAAATTGCTATGAGGGAAGGTAGAGGTAATGAGTGCTGTAAAGCAGCACAGATGGTCAACCATGCAGATTTAAAAGAGGGAATGGGGCTTCCCTGGCCGCGCAGTGGTTGAGAATCTGCCTGCTAATGCAGGGGGACACGGGTTCAAGCCCTGGTCTGGGAGGATCCCACGTGCCGCGGAGCAACTAGGCCCATGAGCCACAACTACTGAGTCTGCGTGTTTGGAGCCTGTGCTCTGCAACAAGAGAGGCCGTGACAGTGAGAGGCCCACGCACCGCAATGAAGAGTGGCCCCCACTTGCCACAACTAAAGAAAGTCCTCGCACAGAAACGAAGACCCAACACAGCAAAAATAAATAAATTAATTAATTTTTTAAAAAAGAAGGGAATGATGATGATGATGGTGATGGTGATGGTGATGAATGAGGCAATATTTGAACTCAACCATCAAAGTTGGTTATAATTTTGACAAGTAGAATGGAGCAACAAAGCATTTCAGGCAAAAGGATTGTACTTTTCATTCAGATTTTAGATTCCAATCATTCTGAAAATGTGATCCCTCAGAAAATATCTAGATTGTTATATTTTCTTCCATAATAGAACAAATTAATATTGTAAAACTATGACAAAAATGTTTCAGATAATTAAGAGAATCAATTGTTTTCTGACTCTCTGATCCTCCCATTTACAAAAAGCCCTTGATTTGTTCATTTTGAAGCATTTTGGTGGATTAATTAAAGCATTCCTCTAAGTGCTTTCCTAAGCAGATCTTTCTGGGCTTATTTTGAACTATGAAAGGTGCATAGAGACACTAAAACTTCATTCCTTAAAAAAATCTATAATGCAAAATTTTCTAATGCCAAAAGGCCTCTCTTTCAATTAATTTTCCTTAAGGGAAGAAATGATGCCTTATGTTCCTTTTTCATTACTTTGCAGTGCCCAGTACGGTGGTGAGCACAGAGAATCTCTCAGTAAATATGTATTCATCTGAGTGTGAGTCACAGAATTTGAGATTATGAAGGAGGATGTTGAGATTGTAGGGTGAGGAAAGGACTGCATAAACGGCCTGGGGATGTAAAGAAAAGTCTGGCATGTACATGGAAAAGTCTTGGGAACGAGGCTTTGAGATGCCCCAGCAGATGCTGGCAGCAAACTCCAATCACCTCTTCCCTTCATTTCATAGGTCAGATGGTAGAGTTCCTGAAGGAAAATGGCCTCAATGAAGGTGACAAAGCCACTGAGTCCTAGAGCTGGGTCTAGCTTTCTAGTGCTTTTCTGAGCTGACTGATCCTTGTTTTCAAGTTGTTTTTTTTTTTTTTTCCAAATTTGTGTTACCATAGACATAATAAAAAGAATCCTATGCATTTTTTGACATTCAAATTCACACTGTGTTCCTTCCTGAGAAAATTAATGCATGAGTACATATAAAGTAGTGGGAACAAAGCCACATATTGAAATTCCAACGCTTGAAAATGTGACTCCTTTTTGTGAAGGAGCAAAAACATTAAAATTGGGGAGTTCTCCTGACCCATCAGGACATCCAGGTATTATCTGTTTAGCTTCTCCCTCTCTGTGGAGTGAGAGTGTACAAGCCAGGCAGGCAGATTCCCCAAGTAAAACAGAGCAGAAGACAGCTAATCCCCATGGGGTTATGTGAAGATGGAGCATGAGACAGGGAGAGAGGAGATGAAGGAACCAAGATGGTACGTTTAGGATGATGAGGATGGAGCCAGTTCTTGTAAGGTGTGCAAGAAACGGAGAAGACTGGGGTTCTTAATAGGAGGAGCCGTGAATGATACTTCAAACCCTCTAATGCATTAGCAACAAAGTATATTTATAAGGAAAACTTTTTATGGATTAGGCATCATGCTGGAGTGAGAATCAAGTTCTGGTCCAAACTTACTAACTTTTGTGTAACTTGGACAGTTTATCTCCCTCCTGAGTCTCAGTTTCTTCATGGACAAAGTGGGATCTCCTCCACATCTGGTGACTTGTGCCTCTATCACATGTTCAGATAATAATATTGACGTTTCTGAGAGAACATCAACTTTTCTGATTGCAACATACTCTACCATTAGCTTCTGTAGAGCCCTGACAATTATTTTCTTTTGCTTTTTTTATCACTTAACAACTGGCTAAAATATTCAGCTCACAACCCATTTCATGATTCAAGTCATAGAAGAACCAAGAGAAGTAATATGGATGTTACTTTATTTTCCAAAGTTGGAAGGGGAAGTTGCCTATATATTTACTAACAAAAGATAATACTTATTTGTATTACCCTAGAGGGGTAGAAACAGTCACATAACTTTAAATTCTGTTTAAATTTTCCTGAACTCTCTCCCATAGTTCAAGCCTTTAAAGATAAATTATCCTTAAGTTTGGCCCAGAAATGTCCTTTATTTGGGGCCAACAGTATGGACTATTGTGGACCAAGCCACAATCATTTTAGGCTTAAACTCTTGGAATAGGCTATCCATCCACCTCTCTTCTCCTCACCGTACCCACCTCCCAAGTCTACTTTCCACATAGCATCCAGGGTCATCCATTTGAAACCCAAGTCAGATCGTGTGACATCTCTGCTCAGAATGCTCCAGTGACTTCTTGTCTCACTCAGAGTCAGAGCCATGGTCCCCTTCAGGGCCTGCCAGACCCAACAGGCTCGCCTGCTGTCTGTCAAACTTCGATTCCTACCCCTTTCCCCTTAGGGACTTTGTTCCAGCTACCCTGGCGTCCTTGCTGTTCCCAGGACATGCAAGCAGCCTCCTGCCGTAAGACCCGTTCACATGATGTTTCCTTTTTCGGGAACATTCTTCCCCTAGATGGCAACAGGGTGCACTCCTTCCTTCAGGCCTTGGATCAAATCTCACCTCCATGCCCTGTATCTCCCATCCCCTAATGTGTTCTGCATAGCATGTAGCATCCCTGTTATATTTCCTCTCTGTGCTTTTCTTGCCTGTTTCTTCCCACTAGAAGAATTGTCTGCTATGTTCATAATATGTCTGTTATGTTCATTCACTCTTGTATCTTTAGGGCTTAGAAGTGAGTGTGGCATATAGTCCGCATTCAATAAATATTTATTAAATGAATATTCAGAGTGAGTAGTTTTTTACATATTTTGTATATTGACTTTATTTTATTGGGCAATGTGTACAGAATAATTCAAATTAGGCAACTTTTATTTTTTCTCAGATATAAAAACAATGACCACAAAAAACGTCAAAAGTCCCTCTGAGATCATTGCCAAGCAGGGCAAATTTCAGGGCACTGTAAAAGGGCTGAGCTAGTGGTCAACTAGATCAAGTTCAGGACACTTGAAAATGCAGAAGTTTGACTCTATCACCCATCATGAGGCCAATTCTACCAAGTTGTAGAGTATATACAAGTGACCAGTGTTTTCCTTCCCTCCTGGGGAACTTAATTTTAGACAGAGGTGCTATGTTGCTATGTCACCTGACAGTAGCTGTACTGATGTGGAGATCTGCCTTGTAGATTGTAAGACTGTCATATTATCTTGATTCTACCAGTGTTAACATTATCGATGGCTGGGGCTCAGGCAGGCAGTATTCCTGTGTGGCTGAGACTGGGGGAGGTAGAAGAGATACACACAGGGAAAGAGCACTGGGAAAAGGGCCCAGAGCCTCAGTGGGTGATTTCAAATCTGGGCTCAGCCACTCCACCCTGGGTGAGCTCAAGCAAGCTGCTCAACTTCCCCAGACCATAGTCTTCTCTTCTGCAAAATATTAGTCACAAACAATTCCTGCTTTACCACCTCATGGCATGAAATAAAGAGTGTGAGAATTCTTCAAAGTAAATAGGACTCCATTCAAACCACTCAGTAAATGACTAAATGCCATTACCTGTGTTCCTTAGGCTGATTCCTGAAAAGATGAGTGGGCATGTCTAGGTAGACAGTTTCACTGGAGTCCGATCTTTCACCAAGAGAGTGAAACCAGGGTAGGGTTTTACGCCAGTTTTATGGCATTTGACTTTAGGAGTTATACTTGGGGATCTGTTCATTCATCCAACAACACATCTTCTGAGCACAGCCCTGATCAGGGATTTAAGTTCAAACTAAGGCCTCCTAGCTCTTCTACTGGGGAGGGTGGTTCTGTGATCTTCGACTCTTGGACATTTCTGAATCCCTAAACCAAATACTAAACAGTGAGGACTAGAGCAAGTCACATTACTCCCCATCAGGTAGGTTAAGTAATAATGCCTCCCTAATAAGAGTTGTGAAAATTAAGGATTAGAACAGATAATGTTTGAAAAAGCATTAGGAAGTCAATAAAGGACTATATAACTATTTTGTTTCAATAAATGATTCATGCTTTTCCTAATCCAAATGTTAATGATGATATTGTTTACACTATTTTACTGTAAGCCTTCTCAAATATGTTGATTAAATGGGTAGTCTTTAGCTAATAAGTGCATGAATAATTAAAATCTTTTATTGGATTTTTATCTGACATCTTACCAAAAAAGAAGAAGTTGGCTTATTGCTTATAAATGCATATATATCACTGTGCCAAGACGTTTATCTACACAAAAAATCACGGTTGTCATCCTAACAGACATTTATTGAGCACATGCTAGGTGCCAAAGACTGGGCTAAATACTCTATTCTCTATCACCTCATTTAATTATCAAAAGGTAGGTACCATTATTATCTCCACCTTATAGATGAGGAAACTGAAGCCCAAAGCATCTAAGTAACTTGACTAAGGTCACACAGCTCTTAAGTAAAAAGGACAACTTTTTAAACATATACACACTGTACTTGATATTACTTTATACTACATCTGTCAAAATAAAACTTTTCAAATGTCTTGAGTGACTCACAATCAAGGTCTCTGGCACAATAGAACACAGGCAAAATGTTAAAACATAACTAGTGAACTTGTGTGTGCGTGTGTGTCAGAAGGGATGGGAAACAGGCAAAAAAGCATAAGAAAATTCTAGCTAAAGAAAATCACTGTGATTGACCACAAGTTGTCCCTCTGCACTTCTTCATGTGGGGTAACACCTGCATGCTTACTAACTGATTCACTAACCAACAAATGACTGAGCACTTATTATGTGCAAGGACAAGTGTTCAAGTCTAAGGAACAGAGAACACTTAGTCACAGAGACTCCTCCTTGGACCTCACAAACTCCTGGATAAATTGTTAGATAAATGCACTGAAATTATTTTGTGTGTGTATATGTACTACTTAAGTAAATTGCCTCTGGGGTAGGCTCATAAGTTGGTTCTTACCCAAACTGCCCTTTTATGCAACTACTTAAGAAAAGACATAAGGGAGAATGTCCAACTTTGTGAAATATGAGGCTAGGATTTGGAGAAGAGGGTGAGTTATTTAAATTGGTCAAGATGTTGGGACATAGGATACTTTTAACTTCAGTGGAACTTTGAGTTCTTTGCAAAAGAAAAAAGAAAAAAATCCAATGTCCTGAAAGCTAAATAAAGCAAACTGGGCCTCTGATTCCCCAAGGTTCAGATTAACAGCCCAACTCTTCTGTGGAGGACAGGAGGAATGAGGGACTGGATTTCCATTATGAATAACCCCAGAGTTCAGTCAATATCTATTTCTTTTGAAGCCCTTTAAGAAACTTGGGATGAGGCCAGAGGGGACATACCCACCAGGCCAAGCCAGGAGAGAAGGGGAATATCTATAGCTGATTTCATTCTGCGTAGCATTTACTGCTGCAAATCGCAGCTAAAGAAAGCAGCCAGTGGCAGCCTAGACAATCCCCAGCTGGAGGGCCCTGCCACCAAAATGTCTCTTCTCTGCCACTCAGGCAACATGGCCTTGGCTTCCATCTTGCGGTATATTTGCACTTCCCCACCTCAGAAAACAGAAAGTCTTGGAATTAGCAGCCATGACATTCATATACTAGCCACAGACAGGTTATCTTACCTGTCCATGTGAGTTTCCTCATCTCCCCATGTGGTTGACTTCACAGCACTACTAAGTCACTCAGGTGACATGAAGGACCTTAAGGCATATTGGGAGGTGATCAAATTTCCCAAACAGGAAGGCGTAAATAACTTAAAATCTAAAAAGTTTTGAATACAGATGACCATACCAATTCCACAGTTGAAAACGAAAATGAAACTAGTGAATGGTGCACATAAAACCATGGATACACACCCAGTTGACATAGAATGGAACCCAAACTCACTCATTGGTTCTCAAGATCCTTTTTACTACCATTGTCTCTTTCTCTATCCCCCTTATGTCTCTTGTAATTGATCAAATTAATTGCCCAGTGACTCAGGAGCCCAGAATATGGGCTTGTTCTTTAATACCTCCATTTACTTGTTGGGCTATTTCCACCTCCTGGAACGCCCTCCCCCCTATACGTCTGCATATCCAAACCTGTCCAAATGCAGCCTTCTCCAGAAATGATGCCGTCTCTGATTTTCCCTGTTTGTAAATCATCTCTACTTAATCTGAGCATCCCTAGCATTTTTATTTGTACCTCATATTCTAAAAATTTATATTCCCGGGCTTCCCTGGTGGTGCAGTGGTTGAGAATCCGCCTGCCGATGCAGGAGACACGGGTTCGTGCCCTGGTCCGGGAAGATCCCACATGCCGCGGAGCAACTAAGCCCGTGAGCCATGGCCGCTAGGCCTGCGCGTCCGGAGCCTGTGCTCCGCAACGGGAGAGGCCACAACAGTGAGAGGCCTGCATACCGCAAAAAAAAAAACATTATATTCCCATGAATTTGTCGGTTCCTTGAGAAGGATTATGTCTAATTCCTCTTTGTTTCACTTACCAGGGAAATGATAATAGCTAATGACTAAGATTTACTGAGCACTTAATGTGTGTGATCTCTTTTAAGCCTCACAGCTAACTGAGGATGTTGATACTGGTATTTTCCTCATTTTGCAAATAAGGAAACAGGGGCCCAGAATGGTTAAGAAAGTTGCCCAAGTACACAGCTACTAAGTAATGAAGTCAAGTTGGAAAACAGGAATTTCCAGTATAAATCCATGGTTCTTAACACCCATGCCTCCACTCAGTGAATGTTCTTAGCATAGGAAGTACTCAGTAAATGCTTATTAGTTGAGTGAACGAACAAATGGATGAATGAAGAAAGTGTGAGTATTCAAGCATGAATACTCCCATTCTATGTACAGGACTTCAAGTTCTCTTCAAGTAGTGGTCACTCCAGGAATATATGCCGAGTTAACGAATGAAAGAATCAGTACTAGAACAGATGTCAGGGAACTGCTGAGTCTAGAAAGTTCTCAAAGGGGAGTCATTCGCACATTCTTTCAACATTTACTGACCACTATTTATTCTTTCAGCATTTAGGCTGCTATATGCTGCTAAGATGATATGGAATAAAGAATAAATCAGACATGAGTCCTGGTCTGTGGGTGCTAACGTTTTGGTAAGATGAAAATTGACTGGAGTTTTTCAAGTCTGAATAAGAGCAGACATTGGCAGAGTAAAGATAACTCAAGCTCAGGGAATGACCAACAAAACATTCAGAGATGAAAAGTGAGGTAAGCCTAGTGCTGAAGGAGCAAGAGCCTACGCTTAAAGAAGAAATACAGGGCTTCCCTGGTGGTGCAGTGGTTGAAAATCTGCCTGCTGATGCAGGGGACACAGGTTCATGCCCTGGTCCAGGAAGATCCCACATGCCACGGAGCGGCTGGGCCCGTGAGCCATGGCCACTGAGCCTGCGCATCCAGAGCCTGTGCTCCACAACGGGAGAGGCCACAACGGTGAGAGGCCTGCGTACCGAAAAAAAAAAAAAGAGGAAATACAGCTGAAGATCATGAAGAGTGACTGATGACTCGCCCATCAAAATAGGAAGCTCTGTCTGGTAAGGAAGATGGTGGCATCCAGGCGGCTGAAACCACGAAGATCCTGAACAAATACTTAACCACAGTCAACTTCACCCTTGCTGCTTGGGCTGGTGGCTAAGGAGTGGAGGACCCAGTCACTGGCCAGGGCTGGAGGCATGGCAGCACTGTGGTGGGAGATCCCAGGCTCTTGCAGTCACTGCCTCACTCTGAACAAAGACTCCCTCATGTAGCAGCTCTGCAAATTAGGGCATTTAGGAAAGTAGATAATCACAACTCCTGTTTCACTGAGTTGTTGTGAAGACCAAAAAGCTAATACCTGAAAAGGGCATAGAACAATGCCTGGCTTATAAGAAGCACTCACTTAAGGTTAGCTATTTTTATCATACTTCTATCATTGATTCTAATTGTTTGTATATTTGAACTGAAGAATCCCTAGTGAACTTTAGAAGGAAGGATGCTTACATTTCACATGGGTATGAAATAGGAGTATAAATCATACATCTTGCACCTTATAACTACTTCATTCCTAAGAAGACAGTACTCTTGTTGGCCCGGGGCTGGCTTCTTTAAACTGCCATACGGTTGCCCTCTGCAGCAGAACTCCAAGAGGACTGTGATGTTCCATGTTTGTGGACTTTAACCCAAGACTTTAAGAGGAGCATAGAATAATTCTGCCAAAATCACACAGTTATATTTTCTTTCACTTTACCAGACCACTGTATCTATCAGAATCCATGATCTATTTTTTTGGTATTTAAATGTTACTCTAACCTAGAAAGTAGATATTTCTTTATTAAGGCAAATGCAAATTTAATCCCTGTATTTCTTTTCTATTTAAAACATCAAATGTATATTTTTAAGACATATATATTAAAGAAAATTTTTTATTTATGCAAGGAATTTATAACAAGGTGCTGGACCTAATTCTACAGCAAAAAAAAAAAAATCTGATTTTATATTTCATAGTCTTTTAATATAAAGATGTTTTAGTACAAACAACAGTTTTTAAATTTATGACTAATGAATACATTTTTCAGAATGTTATTATTTCTACCTATTTATGTTTACATATCAAACATTGCAACTTACCACCAGATGCTAGGGTCTTACTTTGTCCTGTTTTCTATAAGATGCCTTAAATAAAAGAACACACCAGTGAAAGGGGAGATACTTCCCAAACTGCCTGAGGAGATAACTAAGTTGGATCATCAAAGAATGAAAAAAAAAAAAATCTCAACTTGATTCCACACCAGGACCAGCCATAGAAAATATTTGGGGCTTGTTGGTGGGTGGGACACAGGAGTGGGTTTGAGATAGTCTAGAGAAGGTGGTGGCTATGGCGAAAACAACACAGGCTTTGGAGCCAGGAAGACTTGGCCCCAAATCTTGACTCTGCCACACTGGCCATGTGTCATCTGAGCCTCAGTTTATTCATATGAAAAACAATAACATTAACCTCACAGAGTCTTTGGGAGGATTAGAACTAATAAGTTATGTAAAGTGCTTGGAACATAGTAGATGCACAATAACTAGCAGGTCTTATGATGAGGACCATTTGGATATATTTGCATGCAGATACAATTAGACAGTGTTCACAGTGTATTTTTGTTGTTGTTCTTGTGTATTGACATCTTAAAAGGCATTTTAGCAATCCTTCCTCCATAAGGTTGCCACATGGGGAGACGGGAGAGGCACGCTCTCTTTCCTCTATTCCATAAAACTTTCTGTAGCACCTGTCCTAAAGCACACTAGAGAGATCATCACTCTTTGTACATACTCAGCATATCACCATTGATAATGAAGAGCAGAGCACTCTACTAGGAGTAGGGAGACCAGTGATTTAGTCTTGACTCCATCCCAAAAGGGCTCTGTGACCTTGGGTCAGTTGCTTCCTCTCTTTGGGCCTTAGTTTCCTGGTTTTAAGATGAAGAAATCAGATGAGATTTCTTCCGGCAAACTTCTAGTCCTAAAACTGTACTAGGCGCCCAAGTCTATGATTTTCTGACCTAGGTATCGGTTCTAGAGGAAGAAAACCTATAGAAATTACTAAGCTGGTGGGAAAGATTAAATGTCTATCTGGTGTCTGAAAAACTATGATACTGACCTGAATTTCATATGTTCTCTTAAAAGTGAAAGTCAAAGGAGATCAGTTCAAGTTCCTTTTTCTGTGACCAATGAAGGATTTTCATACAAACTTTATCATAAACACCTAAGACTATCATTTGTAAATATATCCCTAGTCCTGGCACTGTGTGCAGCATCCAATATTTTTCTGTTCACTCTGCTGACCAAGGACTTATATGAGTTGGTATTTGGGGTATAGTCTGTGGTCATGGATCCTGTTTGCATCCATTGATGTCACCAACCTACACGCAGCCCCAAATGTCTTTGGTGAGTGCTCTCTTGCTGTGATAAATTCCTCCTTATAATTGAGCCAATAAATAAGTTTAAAACACCCAACTTCTAAATCTGACCAACCATGGAATGGGCCACCTTGGGAGATGGAAAGTTCCCAGCCTGGAGATATCTAAGAAGGAGTATGATGGACACTTTGTTAGGGATGTTATGTTGGAGATTCAGATACGGTGTGATCTCTAGAGACCTTCTAAACCCAACAATTTTATGATTTTATGATCCTACCTAATCTTGTCAGGTTAATTCTGGAATGTGGGTGATGGATTTTATATTTACATTAAAAAAAAAGAAACGAGTTTTTCAACCCTGCTGAGGAAGAGAGAGAGGCCAACTCTGCACATGGGCTAATTGAGTCTTTTAAGACTAAAGACATCAATATTCCAGGCTTCTGAGCCATGAGTTATAAATTTTGATTAAATATGAACAGCAGCAGTGTGCAAAAAAGTTCAGTAGAGGTAACTGACATGCCCGAACCTGGACTTGGCACACAGGAGGGGGCAAGATCACCTAGCTGGTATTTGCTGTGGTGCCCGACCCTTACCTGCCTGCCCACTTCTTCCTGGATCCTCCGAGAATCCCGGGACCTGGCTTGGTTTGTGCCCAGCTCAATGTCCATGGCTCAAAGAATTGTTCTCTAGTTTAATCCAGTCCTCCTTCCCTTGGCATGCTGCCTGCTCCAACTCAGAAGTTAAAGGTTGCACTTCCTTAAAATGTAGTATTTCCCAACCGAACCTGCATCAATCAACTGATTAGTATAACTACACATGCATTGCTCAAGGCACAGAGCTGGCTAATGATCACTGGCTTGGTCTTGTACCAGGCTTGTCTTTCCCTCCAGTGGAGAACTGACCACTTGAAAAACGGTGCATAGGAAGATCTAAATTACAACGGGGAGAAGATCGTGTCGAGCTGTCATAGCCTCTGGAGGCAGCGTTTGCAGCATCTGGCCAGATGTGGTAAGGCGGTTAGTCCTGGTGTGCACGGTGGGGTGTGGAGAGTGATTCATGAGTTAAAGAATGACACGGTAAAGGAGCCACTAGAGAGGTTTCCTGCCCTAACTCTCATCTTGGGCTCTCTACTCGGCCCTGTGGCTCTTCCCACCCCTCCGTTTTCTGATTCCCATGCCTCATCTTGGGTTTGCGTTGATTTGCTGGCTGGATGAAGGAGTGCAGTCCGACGCTGGCAGGCATGGCAGCCTGGTCTGTGTGGATCAAGAAGGGTTTGGAATCTTGGCAGGACTCACCCTGACTTCAGGTGGAACCCAAGACGAAGGAGAGAGCCCCATCCCTAGAAGGATTGGACCTGAAAGGCCAGGTCCATGCTCACTGATGCCAGGTGGGGTGTTAAGGCCTGGCTTGCTCCTCTCTTCTCTCTCAGGAATCACAAATGGGTGGTAATATCACTAGCTGGAGGGCAGCACTCACGTTCCTGCTCCTGCCTGGAGTTGCACTAACCTTCTCTGTTTGAAAAAAGACTATTTGGCTCTAAACTAAAATATAAGACTCACTAACCATCCTCCTTCCAAAGAATACAACCTTACCTCTTTCTTTCTTCTCTCTCCTCTTCCTTCTCTGTCTTCCTTTTGGTTGTTTAGGTTATAATACATGTTCACAGAGGATTTAAACGTTTAACGTGGTCACCAGAGAAGCCTAAACATAAGGGTTTTGA
Organism: Kogia breviceps; assembly: GCF_026419965.1. Lineage (NCBI taxonomy): Eukaryota > Metazoa > Chordata > Mammalia > Artiodactyla > Physeteridae > Kogia > Kogia breviceps. The sequence continues at coordinate 70,421,850 of NC_081314.1, read as the reverse complement.
ATCTGTTGGGGAAAAAAGGGAAGTGATACTGGCTGTGGGGTGAGGGTGACATCAAAGAGAAGCTGTGTTCTGTTCCCGACAGCATGGCCAGGATTTTTTTACTCCAAGAATAGAATTAAACAACAGAGCTTTCCAGGAAAAGAATGAATTTTTCTTTTTCTCTTTCTGGTTGTTTTTTTTTTTTTTTGGTCCTTCTACATTCTTTTCCCAATCCATTCAGAAATGTGCATCTACATTTGATACCCAGAGACCCATTTCATTTTGTGCAGAGGCCTAATGCTGTTGAAAACTTGTACTAAAACTATAATTAATGAAACAATAGTATTCAAATGGTTTTAAACTCACTGTGTTTATCCTCTGAACAACACAACAGAGTTTGAAGGGAAAAGTATGAATATTACCCCAGGTTTTTGGGAAAAGCAGGGCCTGAAAGTGAAATGCCTTGTTCAGGGTTGAACACCTGGCAGATAGAAGCATCAAAACATCATCACTGGGCTTCCCTGGTGGCGCAGTGGTTGAGAATCTGCCTGCCGATGCAGGGGACATGGGTTCATGCCCTGGTCCGGGAAGATCCCACATGCCGCGGAGCGGCTGGGCCCATGAGCCATGGCCACTGAGCCTGTGCGTCCGGAGCCTGTGCTCCGCAATGGGAGAGGCCGCAACAGTGAGAGGCCCACGTACCGAAAAACAAACAAACAAACAAACAAAAAACATCATCACTCTTTTGACTTTAGGCTCAGTGTGATTTTTACTACATCTCACTGCCTCTTCCCACAAAATAATCTTTTAAGATTAAGTCTTTAGACTCTAGAGTTGAGTCCATGGAGTTACTAAAAGGACTCAGAAAAAAGGAGCTTTGAAAAGGTTATATTCTCATCCTTCTTTCTCTGCACAGTGTCTGGGAATCAAGGGAAAGGATCATTTTTTAAGACTGCTTTGAAAATTGGCTGGCCCACAATTACTTGACTAATGCCAGTAATAAAATCCTGTATATCAAAACCATACTATTTTTGGTTTTTCTTGGCTCATTACTTGTCTTAGCTGAGTCGCCAGCTATGTGCAAGTTTACTAGTAGGGAGGTTTTCTGGGAGCAATGACCAGTTATGTGGTTTCTGTTGAGATCCAGGAGCAAATTTAGGCAGGTCCATATCTGTTATCAGGGAGAGGCACCAGTTACAGAGCATGCTCCAAGCCAGTCGGCACTGCCCAAGAGCTTTGTCTAGCAGAGTCTAGACTGATCACACCTGGATCACCTCTGGAATACTAGGGAGAGAAGTGATGACTATTGATCAGAAGCTGGGTCTGCTGCCGTGGGCAATCAGGTTCTTGAAGAAAACTAAACAATTTAGGGTGCCTACTCATGGAAGAAAGTTTCTAGTTCCTATCCAGGTTAAGGTCCTCCTCTCTCAGTCATTATCAGCATCTTCACATCAGTCATTGGTGGGACCTTAGAGAAATCGAGGTAGGATGACCAGTGCACTCAGCTAGGAGCCTGTTTCTCTCCAGGCTCTGTGTGGTCTTAGACAAGTGATCTGCCTTTGTGGGTTTTCATGTCCCCATCTTAAGGGTTGGACTACATAGTCTTTGACATTTCCAGGCCTGACATTCTTTGGCTCTATCTAGAATATCAGATTCTGGTCTGTACATGCTTCACCAAGAATGTTAAAAAATCCTCAAACTTCTTGTCTTGCCTTTGGTTTGCCTCTCTCTTCTCAGGGTTGCCAGGGTGACAGTGAGCAGAGAAGCAGCACCTTCTCCCCCACAGCAGTCAGAGGTCTCACTGTGGTCACCCAGCACCCACCTCCCAACCTCCCCAGTCGCCGTTCTACCAATGACCTTAAGCTCTGGCAAATAAAATGCACAGGCACAACAGGAAACCCCTTATGCAGAGAGCTCTCACTTTAAAGAGGAGAAAAGGGAGCCACAGGGAGGGTGAGATGCAGTCAGTTCCTGAGATGGGCCAGGACTCCAGCCCAGACACACTGACATCCCAGTTGAGTGTCTGTTTCATGGCACCAAGAAATATTCGTGGCTGGATATTTCTGTTTTTTTTTTAAGCTCTCACTTGGATACGATAATATCTTCTGTTCATGATTCTCAGAATCCAGAGGATTACACTTCCTAACTTAAATTGATTTCAAGTGACTATCTGCCCTACGTTCCTATCCCATATCCATTCTAACTCCTTCTTGTCGCTTCTCCGTCATTAGCTTTATAATCATAAGTGTTTCCAATTCTTTATCTTGTGGGGGTTTTTTAGAGAAAAAAGATGTTAGGTAAAGAAAGAAAGAAATGAACAATAAATTTTAACAATTAAATAATTTCTGATTTGAATACCTGTTTAGTATACAAAATTAGAAAGCAAGTAAATGATAAACTAAGACCTCTTGTTATCCCATCACTCAGAAATGTCCACTGTGAACATTTTGATGTTTCCTTCCAGTAATTTTTCTATACATACACACACCTATTTACTATTTTTACCTTTTCATTGATATTTCAAAGAGGTTTTTAGGACTTATCATAATGATACAACTTTGGTCTTGTATCAGTTGTGTAAGATCTAATTCCGTATCACTTCTCTTTCCAAGTTGAACCCTAATTGATACAGAGCATGTTGTTGGAACTCCTAAAACATGTCAGGTCGGGATTTTGGCACTGGCTTCCCCACCTAGACATATTCCAGAAATGAATTTCTTTTTCTATTCTTTTTCAACTCTGCTCAATGTTATGTGGCAGCCTAAATGGGAGGGGAATTTGAAAAAGAATAGAAAAAAAAACAGAAATGAATTTTGAAGCATTGGACAGTATGTTTCAAAACAGCTCCAGGGTTTTTAAAAAGTCAGCCATTGACTATTACGTTTCATATATATTGAATATCTGCTATACATGTCAGACATTACTAAGTGATTTACACGCATTCTATTACTTAATCCTAACTCCCTGGGGGTAAGTACATCATTGTTCCCATTTTGTAGATGAGGAAACTGGGGCTTAAGGGAGTTCCATGGCCCAAGGTTGCATAGCTAATAAGTGGCAGTCATGATTCAAGCCCAGGCAGTTTGGTTTCAGAATCCATGCTCTGGACTCAAAGTTAAGTCACTCACTAACACACCAAGCTGGAGGGGAGTCACCTATGGGTAGGAGGGCAAGGGCTCTGGGGCAGTCGCTCGTACTGTGGGAATACATAACTTTGTGAGACAGACCTGCTGAGGAAGGCAGCGGGTGTGCTGGGGTGAGCACTGGACTCTGAGACAAACAGGCATGGCCTCCAATCCTACTCTTCCAGCATGCCACCCATGTGACTCTGGACATGTCACTTTCCTGTCTGAGCATCATTGCTCTCAACTGTAAAAGAGGGATAATAAGATCTGTCTTAGAGGTGGTGGTGAGGATTAAGAATGATAACATGTAGAAGTACCTGGCATGTTTGCAGGCATATAGTAAATTCTCATAGAGTTTAGCTGAATCTGATTCTGAGCAGAAAGTTTCAAGTTGAGACCTGGTGTCTAGTCTTGGATCCAACACATTTGGTATTTGATTTTGAACAAGATAACTGGGGTCTTTCTAGGCCCAAGTTCCTCATCTTTCTAGGAGGTGGTTGGACTAGATGATCTCTACTATCCTGTTTAGGATCCTGGGCCTTCAGCTCGTCTTAAGAGGAAGGAATACAGCAGATGGTGTCTTCCTTTCTCAAATCAATCTGAAATGAGGCCGGACTCTCAGAGAACAGTATGTTGTGTGTTGCTCCTTAGCCCCTCTGGCTGGTGAATGTTCTTGACTAGATCCAAGCCCTTGGAGCTTTCTGAAATATCTGATGTCTGATGGAAATCTCAAATATTTCTTAGAAGGAAGGGGTGAGGCCTTTGATTGCCAGAACACTGCTGCTTTTATTAGCCCTTCTAGGAAAAGAGAGGTTTCCCAATGATGAAACAAAAGAACTCTGACTTGCTCCAAAGAATACAGTTGGGAAATCATAGAGCCAGATGATTTCTTGGGTCCCTTATGCTTGATCATTTTGTGATTCAACTGTAAGACAACCAGCTGAGTTTTAACCGAAGTGCTCCTAGATGCTGAGCACCATGGAGGGTGGAGAAGTGATGTATATTCACTCTAAAGATGCCTGCAGGAGCTTCCCTGGTGGCGCAGTGGTTGAGAGTCCGCCTGCCAATTCAGGGGACACGGGTTCGTGCCCTGGTCCGGGAAGATCCCACATGCCACGGAGCGGCTGGGCCCATGAGCCATGGCCACTGAGCCTGCGCGTCCGGAGCCTGTGCTCCGCAACGGGAGAGGCCACATCAATGAGAGGCCCGTGTACCTCAAAAAAAATAAAATAAAATAAAGATGCCTGCAGTCTGCCTCCAGCCAAGAAACATAAGCCAAGATTTGAAGAGGACAGACGGGTTTTGTCAGGTCTTCACAAAAAGGATATCAAGGTTTCCCCCTATCTCCCTGGCCACTCCTCATTCATCTTGGCTGGTAAACTTCTTCCAAACCTCTGACCAGGAAGTGTCCTAAGGCTCAGCCATCAGACCTCTTCTTGTTTGTGCTCACTTCCCTGGAGATCTTATTCAGTTTCACAGTTTTAATAAAATCTGAAGAGTGACAACTCCTAAATTTCTATCTCCAGCTTCAATTTCTCTCTGGAACCCCAAACTCCGAAATCCAGTGGCCTGTTCAGTCCTAGTCCTTTGTCTGTGTATTTGGCTTCTCTGACTGAACATCTCCAAGCTGGTTCTCGGTGTTCCCCTGACTCTTTCAGATTTGTTCCACTTGCAGCCTTTCTTTTCTTGGCAAATAGCAATTCCACTTGTCACAGTGGTTCAGGCCAAAGAACCTGGATCTGTGCTTGACTCTTCCTTCCCCATGACCTACATCCAAACTATCAGTGATACTATTGGCTCTGCCTTCAAAATATATACAGAATTTGAACACTGATCACCATTTCCTAGTCCAAGCCACCATCGTCTCTCTCCAGAATTATTATCACGCCTCCTAAATAGTATATATACTCCCACCTTGCCCATCTCAACAGAGCAGCCAAAGCTCTGCTGTGAAAATCAACTTTAGATTCTGTCCAAACCCTCAATGACTTTCCATCTCATCCAGAGTCATAGAAAGTTCTTCCAGCGCCCAGTGGGATGTGTTCAATGGACTTCCCCTTCCTCTCTGCCCTCCTCTCCCACTGCTCTGGCCTCCTTCACTCTGCACCAGAGACACCAGCCTCTGTGCTGTTCCTCAAACACCCAGCACACACGCTGGCTCAGGGCCGTGGTGCTTGCAGCCTCTGCCTGCTGCTGTCAACCGGATACCCAAGCGGTCCTCTCCCTCGCCTCCTTTCTGCCTCTAGTATAACCTGCTCAGTGCACCTACACTAGCAGTCTGCCTCACTTTGCATCCTAACCCCTCACACATGCCCTGTCCCTCTTCTCTGCTTTTTTCCTTTTTAGCTTTTATTACCATAAAAACTAATGTTTTTATGGTAATAAAATAAACTCTATTTACTCTTGAGTTTATTGTCTGTTTCTCCCCACTAGAAGACAGTAGAGCACAGAGTCTGGCATTCAGTAAATTTTAGATTAAAAAGTGGGTGGATGTCTGGCCAAAGGCTTTGTGGAGGAGCGTGGGTTTAAGAGATGCTCTGAACCATGGGGGAGGACCTGAATGACCAGAGGCTGAGAAGGGAGTGCCCAGGAGAGAGGAACACTGGGCAAGGGCCTGGTGGGTTCCAGGGGGATGGGGAGGGTCAGACTAACGGACTTGTTCTCTGTCAGTCTATACCTTCCTGTTTTTATTTCTCCCAGGACACCTATTGTCTGTCTTTTAGTATGCAGCAAAAATCCCATGGCTGCTTGGTATAATAGAAAGCTCATGGATAGAATTCAGAGTCATAGACCTGAATCTGGAAGTGTGACCCTGGACTAGCCACTTAACCTCTTTAAGCCTCTGCTTGCTCATCTGTCACAGAAGGATAACAACACGGGCTTGTGTTCTCATGGGGCTGTTGTGAAGATCAAATGAGGTGATGGATGGGAAAGTGCTTTACACTCTGAAAGCGGGATGATTGTAGGGGATTAGTGAAATGCATGAGAATGTCGCTGAAATAATCCCAGTGGCAAGGAAAGGGGAAAGGAGGCTCCATATTGGTGATGAATTCAGAAATCTTTCATCAGGGCTTTCAAGTATGGGAGGGACATGGAAGGCAGGATTGGAAGATGTACCTTCCTGAAGACATGGATAGTATCCAGATGAGGTGCTATTTATCCCCTGTGCTATTGGTAAATAACAATTCCATTTGGTACACTCATTCAGGCCAAAGAACTTGGAGACATGCTTGAATCCTGTTATTCCCTGTACACCAGGTTCTGGGAATTACTTCTCTTTTCATCCTTACATACATTTGGAAGTTGGGTATTAGTCCCCCTTTCTTTAGAGCTAAGAAAACCGAGGCTCAGAGAAGTTAAGTAACTTGCCCAGGGTCACACAGGTATTTGGCATCAGAGCCAGAAGAAACTAGCTTTGTTTTAAGAGTTTGTGCCCTTTCCATGGGCTGCCTTTTCAGAGACCTAGATGCAACTAATTCAGCAACCAACAGCGCTGCCTCAGTCACCTGAATTTGGGCAAGTGAATAATACTCTAGTCTAACATCAGGGGTCCAGGCACATAAAAGACTCTGAGCTGTTAAATGTTATTCAAAAAAAAAAAAAAATCAAAAAAATAAAACAAAAAAAAAGCAAAAAATAAATAAATAAATGTAATTCAAAAAGTGAAAAGGAAGGTCCATGTGCCACCTGTGAATCTAAACCCGTCTCTAGGCCACTGCCTTGTGCTATGAATGTACTATGTATGGCAGTACATGGTAACAATTTAGAAGAAATAAAGATTTTGAGCTAAATTTTCAGCAGAGCATAAGAATAATATAGTTTATAGCAATGCCCTCTGGTCTTTCTAAGCATCAGAAAAAATTTTTAAAAGCGATGGTATAAGAAAAAACTTTTTGGATGGTTAACAACCCAGTCTAGATTTTAACCTATAACCCTTCTGCAGCTACTGGCCTGTTACCTGCCACATATGGGATTTAATCAATGTCCACTAAATATATGCAGGCATCTCCATGTGCATGTATACCATGTATGTAATAGGTGTGATTTTGGTCATTACGTATTACGTATGTAAATTCATTTGGATGGATAATGGATTACAGATGGATGGATACTGGAGTCACAGGTCAGAGAAATGCCAAAAAAAAAAAAAAAAAAAAAGAAGAAAAGAACAGAGCCTGTAACAGTGCATAGGATGCTGATAGAATGCTTGCTTTAAAAGTTTATGCACTGGGAGATTGGGATTGACATATATATGCTAATATGTATGAAATAGGTAACTAATAAGAACCTGCTGTATAGCACAGGGAACTCCACTTCGCTGTACAGTAGAAACTAATACAACATTGTAAAACAACTATATCCCAATTAAAAAAAAAAGTTTATGCACCTGAAAGTGTATTAAGCACCTACTGGGTGCTAGTGGTAGGGAAAGAGAGATAATCTCTTTGCACTGGCCTCAGATAATCATAAGAAACATATACAGACAATTTTAAAGAAGTGATTTTTATAGGTAAGAACTACTTGGATTTGGAGGCAAAGGAGAACCATTTTATCTATGGTGTGAAGCACCAATTAGAGTGTTAGGGGTGAAAGGGGCCTGGGGCATCTGGTGCATTTAGACATTTTAGACTGTAAAACTGAGCTGCATAAAGCAGGGTTACACAGTGACTCATAGACAGACTTTAAATAAATAAATAAATAAAAACAACCTTCTCCCTAGCCACCACTGCTTTCTGAAGGTGCTATGGAAACCTTGAAAAATTGGTCTTTGCAAGGAAGCAGAAAACCCGGCGAGATAGTGTAAGGTCGAGAGCATGGGCTTTGGATTGAACTCAACCAGGCTTCGAACCCCCCTCATTGGCTTAGTAGCTCTTTGATCTCAGGGATGCTATTTCCATTTGGAACCTCTGGGTCTTGGCTTATGAAATGAAGACCCCTGTCTCCTGTCAGTATGAAATTAGATTATGTCACAAGGGGCTCAGCAAAGCTCTCACTCCTCCCCACATCAAACACCCCCTTCAGCCTCTCACTTCCCTGGCACCCTTGGGTGCCTTCTCCATTCTCATCTACACATTCAGGTATTGGATCAGATGAGTTTCTGTTAAATGAGTCTAACTGTCTAGTCCCATTGTTTACCAGATGGCTGGGATAGCTGAACAGGATATCAAACAGTCTATTTTTCTACATATTTATGTTAATGAGCCATTTACTGTGCTCTACCACATTTAATCCTCAAAAGAATACCTGTGAGTTAGCAGTTGCTTTCATCTTTTATAAATCAGCACACCAAGGCAAGAGGCATAGAGAGAAATCATCTTAGACCTCTGGCTTGGCATCCGGCTTGCAGGGAGACTCTTGAAAGGCTTGACAACAGCTTTAAAAACCAGGCCCTTCACTATATTGGTGGCCATGAAAATCAAATGGAAACTTCCCAGTTTTCATTCCATGCACCCTCCCTCCTCTTTGCACTAAAAACTTTAGTCATCTTAGCTCTCTTTTTTGTTGTCTTTTTCCAATGTTGCCCTTCGAGGCTGAGGTCGTGACCCTCCTAAGAGCCTTAATCAAATCTGGAAGGCAACAGGACTACAGAGTCTTTTCTACCTGATTCCCAGACTGAACATGCACAAACAAAGCTGATGCTTGGGAATCCAGCCCTTGCTGCCTCAGGCCGTGTGGCTGGCTGCGAATTTTTACCAGCTCTTGCTTGATGGGCTTTCTTTGGCATTTGACATACATGTCACTGGATCCATGGTACAGCCAATCTTTTTCTCTAGCCACTAATTTATATTTCTCCTGGAGGGCCTAGAACTATGCCCTACACAGCGGGTACTCACTGAGTTGCGGATGGTACCGCCAACCAGTGCGGACCCAGGTTACATCAAGTATTTCAGCAATTACACCAAATTGCTGGCCAGCCTTGAGGGTTTGGTCAGCCTCGTTCCCAGACTTTCCCCTCAGAGAATCACAAAGCCCTAATTCTTAATAATGCAATTAAATTTTTGGAAACCAAGCCGGGTTTCATATTTAAATGTTGACTTTCACCACACTGCAAAGGTTGGCCAAATGCAGGAGTGACTGGAAGGATCTGGCAAAGAGATGAATTGGGATTTTCCATTTTTAGAGAAGCCTCCTGTGCTCAAGCACAGGTAATACTCCAGCCTCAGGGGTTCCCAGGGACCAAAGAGTGGACAAAGCATGAACCCGAAAATCAACATGCCTCATAGGGAATCATTAGTATTCTCAAAAAAAAAAAAAGTAGAGGCAGAATTGAACTGTTTCCTCTTTGGAAATGCAACAACACCTACCTCTCAGGGCCATTGTGGAGATGAAATTAGAACATATATGAAAAGGCTAGCTTGGAGCCTTGCTCAGAACCAGGAGCAATGAATATATTTAGTTGCTAGCACTACAACATGGGAAAAGGCACTGGTCTGAAGTGAAATGACTGGGTTTTGAATTTCACACTGCATCTCACTAGCCCAGCTGGTGCCTTCCCATCCTGGCTCCCAATTTCCTCATCTTTCCAATTGGAATAAAATAATCACGGCATACTTCACAGGGTCACAAGGAGGAGTATTAAAGAATGACTGAGAAAGTTCTTTGCAAACTCTACAGCTTTCTAGGCAAAATAAAGCATTATTAGGTGTATACCTAACCTCTGTGCTTTTGTTTCAGCTCTTCATTCTGTCTGAAATGCCCTCCTCCCCACACCCCTTCTTCTGAACCTGGCTGTTGAAGTTCTAACCTTCATTCATAAGGCAGGAGAGCATAATGACTGAGCAAAGTATTACATCACTGGGGTTTGAATCCCCAACTCTGCTGTTTGCTAGCTGTTTGACCTTAGTTAAGCTACTTTCTGTACTTTAGTTTCCCATCTGTAAAATCAGGATAATAGTACAACCCATTCTATAAGATTGTTGTGAGGATAAAGTAAGCTCACAAGTGTAAAGTACTTTAGAACAGTATGTACTAAGTCCCATGTATGTGTTAGCTCTTATTATTTCAAAGATTTATTACTTTGATGTTTATTTCAAGGATACTTTCATTATTTTACATTATTTTATTATTATGTTCAAACTCCACCCCTCCAAGAAACGTTTTTAGATCTCTTAGTTTGAATTAATCATGTTCCCATATTTAACCAAGTATATTGTTTGTAGCTCAGTGATGGCCCTTGTCATTGCTAGTGTCCAGTATATCTCTCTCCTGCACTGGCCTTATAGCCCTGAGTGACAGAGGCTTCCCTTCTCACCTCTATACACATGGCTGATGCACAATATTTGTTGACTTGGATGGAAGGTATGCAAAGTATACAGATGAATAAGCCTAACTATACTGGATGAGAGCTGATCGCAACTGTTACATGATACCTGTATTTTAAAGACTGAACACAACTGCAACCTTTAGCACCATACCTGACATATAGCATGTGCTCTGTAAATGTATTTACTTGGAAGGATGGGAAGATAACTAAAGGTGCATTAAATCCAATGGAAGCTTTCAGTTTATTGTGTCCCTCTCATTCAAAACATGTATTAGATGACTAAGTTACTTATCACAGGTGCCAGGGCAAGATTAAGATACATACCAAGGAAAGTAAAAGTAGCTCCTGACTTTCAGGCACTCACATTTGGGAGGAGAGATGGTCCGGTTACTAAATAATTGCAGGGGCCACAGGTGCTAAACTGAGTAGGGTGGAGCTGCACAGGAAAATGCCTTCAGCAGCTCAGTCCCCACTGTAAGGCATGGACCCCCTCGATAGCAAATTGCCCAGGTATGTTCATTTGGGATGACTGCATCATCTTTTCAATAAGTAGGGAACCAGCAGAAAAGGTTCCAAGTTTCTGAAAGGAAGAGGGGAGCAAATTAGTTATGAGGACATGGTGGTTTACATACAGCATATATAAAATATAAAATAAGAGATGTGACACCATGAACCATACCTGTATAATTATGTCTCACATAGGCGATTTCTCAGTCTCCTCCATTTTGATGTCAAATGTTGACAAGACATTGCAAAACAAGAAAAGTGCTTTTCCAAAAGAGAGACCAAGTCTCCTATCAACTCTATTTCCACCAATGGCTTCACTTTAGCTCCCAGTTTTTGCTATCAGTTGAGAAATGGGTTTGGACTGGAGTATTTCTAAGATCCATTCCACCTTTACCATTTTCTATTCTGTTTTTCAGTGCCTGGTCTGATATGAAAACCAATCATTTCTCCTAGCTTCAAATACTACCTCTATTCTGACGAATCCCAAATTGATATCTCCAAACCAGACATCTCTTTTGAGAGCAGATCTTAAATATCTAACTGCCTACCTGGACACCTACTTCAGAGACATCTCAAACATACCACGTTCAAAACTGAGTTCTTGGGCTTCCCTGGTGGCGCAGTGGTTGAGAGTCCGCCTGCCGATGCAGGAGACACGGGTTCGTGCCCTGGTCCGGGAAGATCCCACATGCCGCGGAGCAACTAAGCCCGTGAGCCATGGCTGCTAGGCCTGCGCGTCCGGAGCCTGTGCTCCGCAACGGGAGAGGCCACAACAGTGAGAGGCCCGCATACCGCAAAAAAAAAAAAAAAAAAAAAAAACAAAACTGAGTTCTTGGCTGCCAGTAATTACCCCCCTGAAAGTTCTTCCTTTGCAGTGTTTCTAACTCAGTAAATAGAAACACATCCACCCAATTGCATAAACTGGAAACTTGGGATTCACTCTTGATACCCTTCTCTCCTTTACCACCCACTCCTACTCAACCCAATCTCTTTTTCAATCTTGTCAATTCTACTACCAAAGTAAGTCTCAAACCTTTCATACCTCCCCACCTGCACTGCTACCTCCCCACCTGCACTGCTACCTCCCCAAGCCCAGCTACCTTCATCTCTCCCTGGGACTCCTACCAGTCTCTTCAAGAATCTCCTCACGCTTCTTTCTAATTCATCTTCCACACAATAGCTGGGGTGCTTTTCTTAAAATATAAATCAGGGCTTCTCTGGTGGCACTGTGGTTGAGAGTCCGCCTGCCGATGCAGGGGACGCGGGTTCGTGCCCCGGTCCGGGAAGATCCCACGTGCCGCGGAGCGGCTGGGCCCGTGAGCCATGGCCGCTGAGCCTGCGCGTCCGGAGCCTGTCCTCCGTAACGGGAGAGGCCACAGCGGTGAGAGGCCCGCGTACCACAAAAAAATATATGTATTTATTTATATTTTTATATATATATAAATCAGATCATGGCATCACCCTGCCTAAAAAAAAAATATATATATATATATATATATATATATATGTATATATATATAAATTAGATCATGGCATCACCCTGCCTAAAAACCTTAAATAACTTCTCAACACACTTAGAATGATCTCTAAATTTCTGACCATGGTCTACAAAGACCTACATGATCTACCTCCTGATTCTCCCTCCAAATCTATCTTTACCACTCTCTCTGTGCCATGCTGGCCTCTTTCAGGTCTCTGAACATGCCGTGGTTCTACCCCCTTTAGGATTGTTGACCTCTGTTCCCTCCGCTCAACAAACTTTCCTCCACACTCTTGGCCTGGCTAATCCATCCTCCGTTTTCAGATCTCAGCTTAAAGTTTACTTTAATAGAGAGGCCATTAGGTAAATTCTGTCCTTCCCCCATCTCACAGCACCTTACTTATTTCCTGATTCTCAGTTATCTTAATTATAATGCATACTCATCTGTGGATTTACTTGTGTTATGCTTGTCTCTTCCACCAGACTACAAGCTCCTCTAGGGACAGGTCTGTAATTGTTCTCTGTATGTGCAAAGTCTAGCCTGGTACTTAGCAGAGGTGCTCAATTCATAACTTTTGTGCCTGCATATTGATAAGACCTGAAAATATCAACATATGTTTATTCCATGCTGAAAAAGTCCAACCAAACAGGTGATAAAATAAGGGAATAGAGTTGAATATTTTCTGTTTCTCCAACCTTTTCAGTTCCTAATCCCTAGAATCTTATAGCACTCCTCCATTTTCTTACTGAACCTTCCCAGCTTTCAGAGTTGAGAAGGGAAGTATCTTCATGTTCCTTTGCTTTGCTCCCCCATCCCCCTGCCTTCACTGACACATTTAGCTTTGTGCAGGAATGTGGCTTCCACAGGTACGGTTGGATGAGAGGTGTTGAGAACAGGAAGGGTAGAAAGGGGGGAAAAAAAGGAACCATATAGGAGAGGTGGCTGCCCTTGTACAGCTTGGACATCATCCCAGCCCTCCCACGTTGGAGGGGTGTTTTTTTAAAATGCCATATACACCCAGTATTCTCTTCTTCCCACCTCTAGGAATCCAAAAATAAATGAGCTGTTGATCATGGGTTTGGTGCTGGCAAAACTGGCAAGTATGGGCAGAAGTGGTCTCAATTGAAGGAACTTTTTCTTGATACATGCCCTGGCCCCTTTGGCTTCATCTTAATCATTGCCTTGTTCTGTTACTAGAGTGAAGCCCTTACCTTCGCCCCAGCACCCATGCTCATGTTTTCTTTCCTCCTCCCTATCAAGACCAACTTGCTCCTAATCCATTTTTATATTCACCGTGACATTCGTGAGATCTGTTGTGCATTTGTTGCAGAGGTAGGAAGGATAGAGAGCTGCACAGATTCTCTTAGGGGACAGAGCTGGCCCAGGGATCTCCCTGTCTTTTGGGTCAGGCCTTTGGTAGAAAGTTATCCTACCTCCCTATTTTAGTAACTCACCAATCAACTCAGGACTTTAAAAATATATAGAAATCCACCTCGTTGCTCCTAGAAGACAGCCCTGATAAATTTGTGCTTTGTTTATACCTTTTTCTAAGACTAAAGTTAGCTCAAAACAAATGATTTTTTCCAGCTGGGTGAAGGGGATGGGTAAGGAGGGGCTAAGGTAGAAAGAGGAGGAAGAGGAAGAAGGTACCAAAAAGGAGGATCTAATACTGGATTTCAGTTCCCACTACTGGGAGATGGTTCATTTCCAATTCTGCATTTCAAGGACATAAAGACTTTCTGATCTTTTTTATTCTCTTTGGATGAGTATGAATCCTCCACAGTAATTTATGTCTTCCTGTACTGAAAGGGTTAAAATATTTCAGGAAGTGAAATAACCATTTTTAAGGACGTTTACAAAGTCAAGGCAGGACACTTCAAATACATTGTTCCCCAGATAAAACCCGAGTCACAAAATCAGTTATGGAATAACCTGATGGCTTTGCTTCTCTGTGATGATTCACTCATTAGTTTGTCCATTCACTCAACATTCAACAACCACTCTGAACTGTGCATTATAATTTCCAAAGTACTTTCCCCTCCATGGTACTTGATTCTCATGGGAATCCTGTGATGTAGTCCCTGTACAGAAATTACCATTTTAGAGAACAAGAAACTGAGACTCACAGAAGTTAGTCAGTTGTGGAGCTTTAACTGGAACCCAGATCATCAGATTTCACCCTGAATTCTCTTTCAGTTCTACCTATTTGAATTCAGTCTACATTTCCTAAGTGAGCACCATGTTTTGGATGCAAGTCCAATACAACAAAAATGAAGTTCTCTTGTCTTTGAGGAGCTTCTAGCCTGCCAAAGGCAGCGACCAACGCCTGGGTGTGGAGTGGAGGTAAGTGCCTGGGTTCTTGGAGAATGCTAAGAGTCTGGGGTAGAAAACTTACAGGAGACGGGACTGGAAAGAAGTTTGAGGGCCTAAGGTGCTTGATTTATTGATTCACCATCACCATCGTCAAGTTTTTTCAATATACCTTCCCAAATTATGGCCTTTATTAATGATATTATTAATCTTTTTCTGTCCCATTTTCTTTTGAGCATTCCGCTGGCATTTCACCCTCCAAAGGGCGGGTGTTTCTTAGCAACCTTGATGTTGAGACATTGAAAGCTGCTAGACTTCCAACTAACTACAAGATTGCTGAAATTGTATCTGGTGGTTTTATGCATGTGCCATAGGAAGGAGATGGTTACGACTCCTGGCACATGGGCCCAACCCTCAGGCAGTCTGGGCCTTGGTAATAGGGTGCTGTTAAAAGTGGTCTGGGTGCAGGGCTGGCACCTGTTTATATCACCTGTTAGTTTATTATCCAAAGGTCTGGGATGCCCAGAGGGTTGGGGTAAGCTTGGGTTTAGTTGAGTAAGCTTGGGTTTAGTTGAGTAAGCTTCAGGAGGATCTATTAGGTGTCTAGATTCTGTTAGAGGTGGTGTTGGGAGCTAGTGTCCAGGCTGTGGATGCTACTTGAGGCTGTGTGCTTTGGAATAGCATGATGTTGGGTGATCTCTCTGTTCATGGTAGAACGTGTCAGGCTCTCAAAGTTATAAAAACCACAGACCAGGCAAAGCTCTGGCCTGCAGGCTGAGCCAACCTGGTGTTGGTGGTGGTGAGGCTGTGTGTGCTCCAGGCTCTTGTGGATTTTCTTTGCATTGGGTATTGGGTATTACTGGATGGTGCATTGAGGCAGCTGGGTTATATCCTGTTCTAATCAACACTGGATGAAAAACCCAGAGGCTGAACCTGCCCAAGGAGGGAGTCAGTGCCTCACACTGGTGCTGGAGCAGGGGGTAGGACACAGCATCTGGGAGGAGGCCAGAGAGTTTTATTTTTGCTCAGAATCAGGATGTTTGGCCTGGCAAGGGGGCTATCATTTGCATGACTTAAAGCAAGCTTTTGCACCATTCTCAGCCTTTTTTTTCTCAGTAGATGTGTGTCCCCTGGGGTCAGAATCCCCTGTTGCATTTATATTCATTTCCCCAGTATCCAGAGAAAATAGTGTCTAACCCACAAAAGACTGCCAGTGAACTGTGTGTTGTGCGAATGAGTGAATAAATGAGCTGAGTATGAGGAATTAGATCAGTGGTTTAAGGGAAGAGGGCTTAACAGAACCATGGTCCTTACCTCACCTCCTAGATCCTGATGTCTACCCCCATGCCCTTTTCTAAGAACCAGCGATTCAAACAATGCTAACCACCTACCCCCAGTTCCTAACAAGCTTGTGATTCTCTGAAGGAAACAACATTGATAGGGCTTATTTTTAAATTGTTTTCCGGGCTTCCCTGGTGGCGCAGTGGTTGAGAATCCGCCTGCCGATGCAGGGGTCACGGGTTCGTGCCCTGGTCCGGGAAGATCCCACATGCCGCGGAGCACCTAAGCCCGTGAGCCATGGCCGCTGGGCCTGCGCGTCCGGAGCACCGCAACGGGAGAGGCCACAGCAGTGAGAGGCCCGCATACAGCAAAAAAAATAAAAATAAAAAAAAAAAAATAAATAAAATAAAAAATAAATTGTTTTCCTTAGAATGCAGTAGTCAAACATGTTATAAGAATGAAAACCAAATCTTCTGTAGCCCCAGAAGCATCTCAAAGAATGTCTTTTTACCAGAAGATCTCCTGGGTATCCTCATGGAGATAGTAAAGTAACAAGGAAACTCTTTTATTTTTTTAATTAATTTTTTAAATTTTTGGCCGTGTTGGGTCTTTGCTGCTGCGCGCGGGCTTTCTCTAGTTGCGGCGAGCGGGGGCTACTCTTCATTGTGGTGCGCGGGCTTCTCATTGCGGTGGCTTCTCTTGCCATGGAGCGTGGGCTCTAGGTGCACGGGCTTCAGTAGTTGTGGCACACGGGCTCAGTAGTTGTGGCACATAGGCCTAGTTGCTCCATGGCACGTGGGATTTTCCGGGACCAGGGCTCGAATCGCTGTCTCCTGCATTGGCAGGAGGATTCTTAACAATTGTGCCACCAGGGAAGCCCCAGGAAACCCTTTGACATTTTCAAATGCTGTGAAATACCAACAAACAAGATAAGCACACTAAGACCCAGCAGGCGGAGACAGATCAAAGATTTACAGGATCTATTTAATCTCATTATGGTCAATGTGCTCAGAAAGGGTGAGGTTTTGTTGGTGTGGAGACAAGTGTCTCCCAGAGTGAAAGGTCTTCTCCAAGAATGAGTGGGCAGTTCTCACTTTTGCTCTAGGCCCTAAAGATGTGGGAGGCTTCAACTTTAGGTCAAACATTCAAAACTGTGAATTAGAGGACTAATTGCTTGCATTGAAAAGATTTCACCTAGGGCTTTCCAGTGTCTTGAGTGTGTGCTTGTGAGATAGATCGAAATCAAAGTAATATATAAACATTACACAATTTGGAAGATAAAGAAAAGAATAAAAGGAGAAAAAAGCATCCATAATCCTACTACCCTAAGACAGCCAATGAAAATAGTTTTTTGTTAATTGTGTACTTTTATTTATATCCAGTTTATTTTTTATGTATAGTATTTTTAAACATAGTTGTAAATATACTACATAAATATATATATACTGCTTTTCACTTTACCTGTTACCATAAGTATTTTCCAATTCTAATTTTTAAAAATTAGTTGTATTATATTTAACCATTCTCCAGCCAATACCCTTCCCTCCAACACAGTCATGATGGAACATGTAGGTTGTTCAACTTTTTTGTTGCTAGATATAATGCTTGAATGCATATACTCATTCAAAGATTTTTTCCCCCTATATGTTGAATTATGCCTTGAAGATAGATTCCTAGAAGTAGAATTACTGGGTCAAAGGGTATGACTACATTTATGATTCTTGAGACTTGTAACCAAACAGATTGCTGAGAGTAATGATAACCAAATTGGACTATGATAGCAGTCTTACCTCATTTCACCAAGAAAAATTTAAATGTCAGCCTCCATAGTGAATATCAGTGTTGGTTCAAAGATCTATAACCACTCGGCAGAGAGGCTGATACAAGTGGGAAAAGGTGAAGGGAAAGAAGAAAGAGACACTTAAGCTCACATTGGAACTGGACACCACTGGTAACTGACAGGTGGTTAGAAATGAATGAGGCATTTCTGAAATAATGTATATCAATGCAATAGCAGTCCTTAGTTTACTAAAGGGAATACTACAGCAAAATAAATGATTCAGGGTGGACTGGTTGATGGGAAGCAACTCTGCCACTGATTTGTGGGATGGTCTTGGCAAACCATTTCCCTCTCTGGATTTTTCTAGTTTAGGTAATGGGATCATACTCAGATAATGAAGACAAACTCATAGAGTTATAGGGTCCAGTTAGCGTCCTTCTCTAGACCCAGAGTTAAACTCTGATGAGATCCACAGTTCTTTTGGAGTTGTACAATGAGATACCAGACATTCTAGGAAGGTCTTGGGGTTCCCCCAATCTCAGTGATGAATCCCTAAGTATTATATGTCACATATGGACTGATGGCTAGAACTTTCAGGGCCTTGTTTCCATGGAGGATTTTCAGAAAGAAATGTGGAGTAAACAGATTGATGAGGTGCCTTCAGTCATCTACCACCATGACAACACTTGGCCTTTGGTGCTTCCTTAGTGTTCTCCTCACAGTTCTGTGTCCAAATGGTGACATACAGAAATTAGCTAAATTGCTTTAAATTTAGTAAACTAAAAGAATAAACGCAGGTTCCCCCATTTTCCTGACTCTATCTGGGGACAGGGTTGACTGGGAAGAAAATTTCTCACATTTCAAGAGACCTAGCTCGTTTTTGGAGGTTTCTGGTATTGAAAAAAAAAATAATAATAAAGATATGCCCCCCCAAATATATTTTAAGCTGCAAAATTGAGAAGATAGTGCATAGAAGAACCCTATACCCAGTTTCCCATTGTTATTAACATTTTATATTACTATGGTACATTTGTAACAACTAATGAAACAATACTGATACAATATTATTAACTAAAGCTCCTCATTTTATTCAGATTTGTCTGGTTTTACCTTACCTTTTTCTGTTTCATGATCCCATCCAGGATACTACATTACATTAAGTTGTCATATCTTCTGAGGCTACTCTTGGCTGCTGCGATTTCTCAGACTTTCCTTGATAGTTCTGTGGAATACTGGTGAAGTCTTTTGTAGGATGCCCTTCTGTTGAAATTTGTCTGATACTTTTCTCATAGACTGGGGTATGGGAGGAAGACCACAGAGGTAAAAAGCCATTTTCATCTCCTCAGATCAAAGGTACATACAATCAACATGGCTTATAATTGCTGATGTTGACCTTGATGAATTGGCTGGTGTAGTGTTTGTCAGGTTTCTCCATGGAAAATTATTCCCTCCCTCCTTTCCTCCCTTTTCATACTGTACTCTTTGGAAGGAAGTCACTGTGCATAGCTCACACTTGAGGAGTGCGGAGTTATACGCCACCCCCTGCCCCCATCCTTGCTGGCAGTGTATCTACATAAATTATTTGGAATTCTTCTGCAAGGGAGATTTATCTCTTTTCTCTGATTTATTAATTTATTTAATAATGTATACCAGTGTGGATTCATGGATATTTCTTTTATACTTTGGATTGTAATCTAATATTACTTGATTTCTTTTTTTTTTTTTTTTTTTTTGTGGTATGCGGGCCTCTCACTGCTGTGGCCTCTCCCGTTGCGGAGCACACGCTCCGGACGCGCAGGCTCAGCGGCCATGGCTCACGGGCCCAGCCGCTCCGCGGCATGTGGGATCTTCCCGGACCGGGGCACGAACCCGTGTCCCCTGCATCAGCAGGCGGATTCTCAACCACTGTGCCACCAGGGAAGCCCTTGATTTCTTTTTTTTACTCCAAATCTTCCAGCTTTGCCCATTGGGAGCTCTTCAAGTGGCTCCAGTGTCTCTTTGAAATATCCCCCATTGATGTAGCTTTTGTTTGTTTTTCAGCAATTCTTTATTTATGATGCTATAAGATGTTCCATTCTAATTTTGAATACTTCTTGCCCCAGTCCTAGATCTAGAACCAGACGTTTCTCCAAGGAGCCTTGTTTTCCATTACTGCACAGAGGTATCAGAAATCAAGATCTGGTACCAGGTGGGCTCTTTGCTAGTGTAGTATCATTGTTTCTAGGCCAAAAATATATTAAATTTTACATTTTCAACACCAGCATACACACAATTACAATGCAATTGTGCTATTCATGAGATAATTATAGGTTTATTAACAGTATTAAATCACAGTACCATAGGAGCCTGTGGTGGCTCCGACACTGGGTCCTACCCTGGGACATACACGCAGAACTTGTGGATGAGGGTCTGCTCCTTTCCATCCTGTCCATGTACTGCTAAGACTGATGTAGAACCTCAGTGGACATGACATCAAAAGCCCAAATGTGAGAACTTCTCTGAACGTAAGGCCACAGCAAATGGCTCTTTTACAGAGCTGCCCACCCCACGTCCTCTTTTCATGATAAGTCATGGAAAAACATAGTGGATTTAGAACCAGGACATCCAAATTCTGGACCTGGCTCAGTCTGATCCAGTGTGTGTGGCAAATACATTCTGTGCGGGCCTCAATTTCCAATGATATAAATTCAGTCGTGTGGGATTGGACAGTTGCTAAGGACCTTCCCAGTGCGAGCATATTGTAACTCTCAATAGTATTTCATTGAGAGAATGTAATTGGCTCCATCTCTCCTTGTACATGTGCATCAATATTCCAGAAAGTCTAAGAGGAGGGATGGTGGGGTGGGGGGAGGTCACTGTTAATAAATAGGAGCTACACTTTAAATTATGTCCTGAAGATGCTGAGGTCCGTTAAAGGCTTTGCTAGGCAATCAGGCCTGAGAAACATTAGACCTTTCTTTTTAAAGAATGGAGATAAAAGAAGCATAGGAAATATTGGTGGAAAGTATCTCTTTCATTACCTTCAAGTTTGTTCTGGTAGAGCAAGGCTTCTTTTTTTTTTTTTTTTTTTTTTTGGTAAGGGCCAACGCCTCATCTGTTATTTCCTCTGACTTCAAATAATTACCTTTAATGCAGTGATGGCTGAACTACCTCTAAGTTTCTTACCAGGAATCTCTGTCTAGTTTTTTCTTTTTTTTTTCTCCTTCTTTTGTGTGTGTGTATGTGTATGAATATTATGTCATATTTTTTTACATCCACATGGGGCCCAGTGGCTTAAGGTGTGCCCAGTTTACAAGTGTCATCTCCTTCCTATCATTGACTGGGACTGTTTCCAAAAACAAACAGAAGAAGGAGAAAAAAAAAAAGAAGAACTCTAGTGGAGAAAAGACACTTGGGAACTGTCACATCTGATTATGAATGCAGGAGATCAAAGGTACAAGGTCTTAGAATCGGCCCCTTCCAACTTTTAACATTTAAAATCTTCAATTGGCTTTTGGACCTACTCAGCAGAATCCCAGACTTTGGTCTACAATTGGTTAAAAATTGATAGAGGTGAAGATTCTGGGACTGCCTTCTTTACTTAGAAGTTTACATTTTAACTCCTTCTCCCACCCCAAGGACACATACACTCAGCTCCTTTCCATCCCCCCTCCACCTTAAATTTACGTAAATATATATTTAGACACAAGTTGTCGAATTTAGAGCAGATAGACATGCTGCAAACCATCTGGGTTATTCCTTCACACAGTTGAGGAAACTGAGTCCTGACAAGTGGTTTTGCTCCACATCCCATAAGGAGTTCCAGGCAGAACGGTAATTAGAAACCAAGGTTTTCTGGCAACAAATCCATTCCCCACCCCACCTCACACTGTGCCCCCGCGGAGTTACACGTTTGTGCGTGGTCTCTGTATGTACCTATGTTACATAGACACCGACATGTAGGAAACATGCACCAAGCATCTGTGGTCTGACCTCAGGGAACAGTTTAATGACTCGGATTTCAGGCAGCTGACAGGGTTCCGCTGGTGGAGGTTGAAATAAACAAGAAAAGCCACTGTGGAGATGTGAATGGAAAAGTACCGAGCACTCCCTTCCTCAGCACATTCTTCCGCTCTCCAGCTCTCCCTGCCGTCAAGCCGGCTTCAGATAGGCTTCGGTATGGTCAGGTGTACAGAGGGCGGTGTGGAGAAGAAAAAAAAAAGCAGGCACAACACGCAAATCAAGTTTTTCCACTTCTAGCCTTAGGTAGTAAAGACAACGAAGTACAGCAGCCCAGTGGGCCAGCCACCCCGAGTTTGCAAACACTCAAGTGCTTTCCTCTCTGCATCCCCTTCCTGGTCCAGCTGCTGCTTTCCCTCATGCTAAGGTTTCCTAGGAAGTGAAAACCCTGTTATTGAAAACAGTGCTAGAGTGCTGTAAACAAATGATTATGCACCCCCCCCATCACTTCTCTATTTTAAGCTCCGATATTTATTTCCATTTTGAATAAGTGAGAAAAGTGTGGAAAAAATCAGTGTTTTGGGGGAAACTCTGAGCTAGACCAAAAAGGTTTCTAAACTAAAAAAAAAAAAAAAAAAAAAAAAGGTCTCAGGATAATACAGGCCCAAAGCAGGCAGCATATGGATCAAAATTAAACGTTGACACTCGTTTTTCTGAAGGTAGTGGCTGGAAATCATCTTCTATTTTTTTTTTTTAATGTCTCAGAACTTTCTGCTCAATTTCTCTAAATCATACCAAGAAAACACCTTTCTTTCTCCAAGGATAATGTAAGGAGCTTGTTTATAACAGCTCTAAGTTAAGGATTTGAAATAAAACTAATGGGTAAATAAGATCTCCCATACCCATCAAAAGTAGCTGTTGAGTACCATAGCACAGGTGACACGCATAACCAAGCCCAGATGACAATCAAAACTCAATACTCACTGTGACTTGGAGTTTGTTCTGAGAACCAGTTTACAATTTTACACATAGCCCAAAGCAGCCTTGCTTTCCTCAATTCTGCCAGAAAACAAGATGCCCATCTCCAAACCCAGGTAGTCAGATCACCCTGATTTTCTAACACAGGACCATCAAACCACGAAGACACGTTTTCAGTTGTGTCCTGGGGTCCCGCACGCCTCCAGTGATGGCTATCCTGTCCTCTTGAAAGAAGGAAGCCTTGAGGAGCTGAGTGATTGATCTTCAGGGTTCCTTCCAGTTCTAAAATCTGTAATTCTGTGATGTGATAAAGATCTACCAAGGTGCCAGAAGTTCCTGACAGGTGAAACCAATTTCCTGTTTGGAGTTCCCTTAGAAAGAGGACAGGACAGTACTTATTCCAAGGATAGTTTCCTTTTCAGCTATGATTGAATTGTGGGGAAGATTCTCTGGGGGGACCTGGATGCAAAATCTGTTCCTTTCCTTAAATAGATGTAATATTAAGACCAAGCTATTTTATTTTGTAACAAAGCTTTTATTTACCCAGAACCTGTAATTAGTAACCTATTACTATGCCCAGAACACCAGGCAAAGGGGCTGGCCTGGTCCTCTACTCTGAGTATTAATAGCCAGAAACAATTAAATCATAGGACTGGTTGATACACAGCCCCTCCAAGTCCACAGGAATCACACATAAGACCCCAGACATGGAATCTCTCTTCAGAGCTTCTTAAGGATGATTTAAAAGAATTTGAATATATTCAAGTCAATCCTTTCTTTAATCCTAGCACTGCTGGAATGAGGGAGGTCCACAAAGTGATGCCAACTGGTTACTACTGGGGAGAGATCAAGAATGAGAGAAGGCATTCTGGAAGAAATTCATCTGGTATAAAATTTGATAAAGTTACTTTCCTAGGAATTGAAAAGAGATTGAGAGGTGGGTACACGATTTTCCTCACCATTCATTCCGCAGAGAAAAGGGGACCTATCTAAAAGTAAATCTTCATCTTTAAAATAGCTTTAATAATTTTTTTTTCCATTTAACGGTCTCATGTTCTGGTTAATTTCTCTCGGTGTAAACACTTCAATTTGGCAAAAAAAAAAAAAAAAAAAAGTAGAAATGTGGGACCCTGGCACTGGGTCCCAGAAATAACGTCCTGAGAAGGTTTGCGGTCCCTGGCGGTAGGATTAATTATCTATAAACCAGGCCTGGTGGGGTCTTCCTCCAAGGGCTCCCCGCAGAGAATTAAAGAAGGGTGAATTCATTCCCAGCCCCCACGCTGGTTTGTTCTGCTGTCAGAGGGAGATTTCCCTTTGCTCTGCAGCGCCCCCATGGGGCTAAGATTGGAGTGGCAAAGAGAACGCGGGAGGGGTAAACTATGTATTTAAGGGGGGGCGGGAGGAGACAATGAGGCAGGATGGCAACTTTGACAAGAAAAGTGACCCCAAATTACAAAAGTAATCTCATTGTAGGATCAGTAATAGGGCAGAGCCATACAATTCACATTCCAAACCATACAGACACCAGAGAAACTCTAAAGTTCTCATTACTCATAAAAGATAGAAAAATTATAACCCATACAAATACACAAAGACGATCACTTCAGCAAAATCGGGGTGTCATTTTGAGTCCAGTGGGATTCCTTTAAAACGCTTTGAAAGTGAGGGGGAAGGGGACAATCAGAAAAACAGTCTCCCTTCCGGCCAAATGGATCTGCACTGGATGATATCATGTGTCTTTGGGGGTAAAATGTTCATTTTGACAACAGTGACAGCATTCGTCCTGTGTATATTTTTCAAAAATCCTTCACAAGACAGGCTTTTCTGCAGAGGCTGCAGTAATTCATCTGTCAATAAGTATTAAAATATTCAGATTTCACAGGGACAGACACTTATGCATATTTCCTAAGCTCCAGCCCTTGTGAAAATAGTCGACCCCTTTGGATCTCTCCTAGTTTTAAAAACCCCAACACAGCCTTTTCCAAAAGGGGGCTGCATTGACAACAACATTTTCAGCGATAGATCTGAACTTCTTATGGCATTCTGGGAAAGAGATCCCAAATATCCCAGGAAACAGCCAGCAATCTTTCATAGCTCTGCTCAGTTCTATAAACCCAAATTTGGGGTTGGGAGAGGTAGATTATTTTGGGAGATATCTTTATTGGAAATTAACATGTGCAGAAATTTTGTGGAACCTTTAAGAACTCGTCTGTAATTTAATGAGTTGCCTGAAGGACTCTCATAGCCAAGGCTCAGAACAGCCTGACCTTTGAAAGCTGCTTCTGGTCCAAACATTTTGGGTTAATACTTGAGGAATCTGAAATATTATTTTCCCCTCACACCCTTCTTTTAAGAGACAGACATAAAAGAAACAAGAGTCTCCCTCATTCAGGGATGAGTAGGAGGGGAAAAAACCCCAACCAATATTTAAATAGGGAAACTGGCAGTTCTGAATAAACAAACCAAGGCCCACAGTGGAATGATTCTGCACTGCATTTGCCTTTAAAAAGAAAGGAAGTAAGGAAGAAAGAAAGATTTCCCCCTTTTCCTCCTCCTCCTCGAAACTCAGCTCTAAAGCTAAGAGGACTGTGCTGCGTGCAGCGCGTTGTAGTTGTAGCACAGTCTGTTCTAAACACACGCAGTATCTGTGATACTGGCACGGTAGGCCTTTAGAATTCCCTCCGGCTGATCTCTTTAAACACAGACAGGAGAGATTTTTTTTACAACGACCTTGAAGCGAGCTGGGCGGGGGGTGGGGGTGGGGGCGGGGGGGCGGAATCAAGATCTTAAAAAAAGCAAAACACAAACATGTATTTGGCTTACGGAATTTTGTAGAACACACGCGTACACACACCCACATACACACACGTTTCTCGCAGCAAGAAATTTCCTAAGAGTCAACAATAACAGAAAGAGTAAACCCACCACTTGCTGTCCTGGAAAGAAACAAACCAAAACAAATCCTTTGAACATGTCTCTCAAGTGCAGGGGAGCGTCCTCTCAGTAAAAGTCCATCGGGAGAAAGAAAATTGCACCCTCCCCCCCCCCAAAAAAATGGGGTTGGGATGTAACACATACGACAAAAAATTCAAGCTTCTTTCAATAGTATCAGTATTAAAATAACACATCTTCCTTAAAGCGCTTGAGAGATGAGATTGGGGCAAAAACACCCAAAACAAAATCCAACCGATGCGGGATCCTACGATTTACGTAACATCACAAAGTTGCAAAAGGCAAAAATCAAAAGCAAAAATTCGAAACCCATCAAAATACAACAACCCCAAATCCCGAGCCACCACACCAACAAGGAAAAAAAACCAAAACAAAAACCCAAAAAACAAAACAAAAAAACTGTCCCAAATAAAAATAAAGCAGATGAACCCACCGAAAACTGCTTGGCAAATATTTTTCTCGTGGTGCCTAATATTCTAGCTGGAAAGAGCTGTGGTGTTTATTGTTTTTTTCTCTTACTCGCCTCGAAACCTACTATATATAACAGACTTTTCCCAAAGGTTAGAACCTCTCGCTCCCTTTTGTGTGTTGAGCTCGAGGAGCTGAGTTTATGGGGAAGAGAGGAGGAATCAGCCCCAGACCCCGGGAAAGCAAAGCGCACTCCCCCTCTTATGTCACCGAATAGCAAATTAGTTCTCAGAATTCCAGAGGCCGAGCTTTGCTACAGCAAAGACGCCGACGTCACAGAGGGGGCGCCCACGTGACGGTGGCGGAGCAGGCTGTACCATCGCCCGGGGGTCGGGGAGGGAGAGCCACCGTCTGGCCCCTCGAGCCTCACACCGAAACCTCCAAACCCGAGACGCCCAGCCTGTGAGAAACCCGAAATATGCCGGACAGTGGGAAAATATTGTGGCTTTGAGGGTTTTTTATGGGCCGGAGCAGGCAAAAGTCGCGGAGAGCTGACACCGAGTCCTCCCCTGCCACGTAGCAGTGGTAAAGCCCGCAGCTCAAATTCCGAGAATTGAGCTCTGTTGATTCTTAGAACTGGGGTTCTTAGAAGTGGTGATGCAAGAAGTTTCTAGGAAAGGCCGGACACCAGGTGATTATTGCTGTTGCTGCCGCCGCCGCTGCTGCTGCTGCCGCCGCCGCCGCCGCTGTTGCCGCTGCCGCCGCCGCCGCTGCTCATGATCATTATTTTACCTTTTAATTCTTTTTTTTCCGCTCTTGCCAAATGCTTTGGCTACAAGTTTCCTATGTGTATCTATTGATGTAAATGTATATATTTATTTATTGTAGCTGTCAGGTGTTAAAATAAATGCCGAAGATTAGTCCCACGTCTCTCCCACTCTAGGATATAGATTTTTATATATTTACTATTTTATTCTTGTTGTCTTTGAGTGAATTGGCCGGTTTGGGGAGGCTTTTGCCACCCTCCCTTGTGTTGTTTTGGTTTTTGAAAAGGAGGTGGAGGAGAGGAAGGAGGGGAATTAGGGGGCGGCCGGAGCAGAAAGGACGAGACAGTGCTGGGGTGGGGGGTGATTCGGGCAAGTCTGGAGGCTGTCTGGCCCCAGACGGCGGAGAGGACGCGCGCTAGCGCTCTCGCTCTTTCTGCTGCTGCTTGCGTACGGCTTGTGATCTCGCTGGATTCGTGCGGCTGTGTTTTTTCCCTCTTTTCTAGCTTGCAAACTGCCTTCCTTGCTCCCTAGCTCCAGCCTCGCCTTCCCTCCCTCCCTCCTCCTTTCCCTCGCCTCTCCTTCCTTCCCCTCTCACGTCCTTCTTGGTCACTCCGGGAGGCGAGGAGGGAGGCTGCCCGCTCGCTCGCCCCGCTGGCTCCCTTCCACCGGCCTTGGTCCTCTAGATTCCCTACCTCCGAGCCGAGATTTGGGAGGAAAAATGCAAGCGAACTCCTCGTTTTGTTTTTATTTTTTGTTTTTCATAAACCCAGTTGAAGTATGGGTTCTACTCTTGCTTTTCAGAGCCTTGATCTTCCTAACGAGATCCGAGTGTTTGGGTGTCCCCTTCCCCTGCGTTTTGGGGGAGGTTTAGCTTGCCTGGGGGCGGGGGTGTTGAATACTTTGAAAATTATTCTTTCTTGGTTGCAGTCTAGGGAGTCGGGAAGCCCCGCGCGCTCCCTCTCCCCAACGTGGGGAGAGAAGCTTGTGGCGGGACGGGGATTTGGGGGGTGGGTGGGAATGGGGTGCGCGTTTGCACCTGCGGTGCTGTTCAGCGTGCTGGGACTCCGGGAACCTTCGCAGGACGGCCCAGCCAAGCGGGAAGGTGGCGGGATTTCTGGCGGTCGCGGTGTTTGTATTTTGGGCGCTTCGTGACTCGGTGTTAGCTCCCAATGGCTGTTCCCCCGCTTTCCTAAATTTTATTTTTCCCATGGTGCAAGCTTTGTAAAAACAAACAAACAAAAGCTGCGGGCCGGAGAGTAGCCGGCGTCAGGGCTTCAGATTCCCGAGGTCCTTGCGCTGGGCGAGGGGAAAAACAAACAGCCCCAGCCCGCGGTCCTACGTGCGAGACCCGGGAGGAGAGAAAGGGCACTTTGTGACCCCGGCTGGGGGATCTGGCGCGGGAGAAGGGGGCGCGGGCGCGAACGGGAGATCTTTGTGAGTGATTTTGCAAAAACGGATTGCGAGGTTGGTTGGATTTGCAACCTGTGGCTCTCCTTGAGGGAGTAAGAATGCGGGAAGGCGGCGGCGGCGGCGGCGGCCCGGGGCGGGAGTGGGTGGGGAGTTGGAGCCTCGGAAATCGGCTGCGCTGGGGAGACGCGGGAGCGAGGGGCCACCCCGCTGCCGGATGCAGTGACCGTGGTAAACGTCGTGAGAACTGTGGCTTGCGTTGCCTTTATGATGCCGTATTATCTTGGAACTCTGGCCAAAAATGGAACTAGTGTGGCAGTAATGAGTTTTAAAAGCTATCCTATGGAAAACAAGTACACAAGCCTACCAATTAAAAAAAAAAAGCATGAAAAAGATCCTTTTTATGTTGTGCACTTTCTCGAAATGTTTGACTTGGTGGTGGGGGTCCTGACAGCTGAGCCGAAGGAATGACCCCAAAGTGGGTGCTCAAAGTCCAGAGCTGTTACTGGGTCCCTGACCTCTTCTGTGAGCTGGCCATCCCCCCCAGGAAACTGATTTAATCCTTTATGGATTTTTTGTTCAGTTTATAGTTTCCAGGAGGTAAATCTTGTAATGCTTTACTCTTTTTCTCTTTAAAGTAAAATGTCAGTAGATGCATTTTTTTACTTAAAAAAAAAGTAAAAAGAAAAAAAGTGGGGCAGGAGAGAAGGAACCAGGGAAAGGGCTGTTTAGAAATACAGTTTGTGGCTCAGAGCGATGCCACCGGCTTCCTCTACAGAGACTGCCAGTTTCCCTTTTTCTTTGCAAGGTGTGTGTGGTTTTAATAAATAGCTTTAAAAAAAAGTAAGAGGGGGGCCCGCAGGATCCGTCAGGAGACAGGTATCTATTTTGCTCATTATTTACTACTAAGAGCCTTTGGCACTGGAACAGAACCTCGTAAATCTGCAACCCAAGTTGAAGTTCATCTGGCCCTTGTCCACCCACTATTCCTGGAGGTAGCAAACATAAGCTCAGAGGAACGAGGTGAAATCATATTCTTGCTTTGAAATATATGGGTTTTTTTTTTAAAAAAAAAAGGAGAAAAGATATTTGTCTCGGGGGAAGGAGGAAATGGAAAGGGAGTACCAGGAGATGGGCATTCCCTTGCTAAAATGACTGTAGTTGAGTCTTCAGGCCAAAATAGAAACCTGAAGATGGGAAATAGTCCTCCCTCCCCCCGCTTATAAATAGAAGGTTCCAATATCCTATTTGGAAGATTTCCAATACTGCAGGCCCAAGCACTGACTGGTTTTAAGGGTCTGTTGATAGTGACAATAAGGCTAGTAGCTGTTTGTAAAAACCGGGCAACTTGAAGAAGGCAGCTAGAAGTGGGAATTCTCCAATTGGCCATTTCCTCTATGCTCAGTTTTGAAGGGTTCTACCCCTTGCTTTCTTGAAAAGCCTGTCCCATTTTTATTGTGGGTTTGGTTGACAGGAATGGGACTCTAAACTCTTAAGCTGTCGTTTGCTGAGCCTTAAAGAGTTCCAGTTATTGGTTGAGTAAATGGTAGCCATGGCTAGATGTCAAAATTCTTCCTTCCCTCTCTCCTTTGCCGGGTAGCCACACTCACAACCCACTTTGTTGTGAAAAATTTAGCGATTCAGAGGAGGTGGTGCGGCAGCGCCACCCCTCGGTGGGTGAAACTATCTATTTGCAAAAGTCAAATATTTGAAAAATGTTGTGAAATGACCTTATGAGGATTTTTTTTTCTTTAGGAAGGAGAGATAAAAGTAGCTTTTTAAACAAGGACTTTGTAGTTGATCTCTCAAAAGAAGGGAGAAAAGCTAGGATGGTGTCATAATAGGCGAAGTAGTTCGAGTGTGTGTGTATGTGTGTGTGTGCGCGCGCGCGCGCACCCGCGCTCGCTGTCTCTCTCGGGGAGGCTTGCCTGGTTGGCTTTAAGTAGGCGAGTTCTCCTGGCGAAGGTAGCCCCCCTTCCCTCTTGGACTTGACCTCTCAGGGCACCCGAATTCTGCTGTCTGTCTGATATTGAGACAGGGAGGAATGTTTTGGTGTAAAAAACCATAGCGACTGGAAGTCCTGTAGTTTTGCTGGCGGTGAAGATGGTGTATGCGGGGGTGGGTCGGGGAGGGAGGTTTGTGGATGGACTGGGGCAATGGTAGGCTGATCCGTAGCCGGGTTTGGAGTCCTCTGGGAGTCAAAGTAGTGTGGCGCGTGCCAGTTGCCTGCACTGCGCAACAAGTGGGAAAGCCGCCGCAGTGATCCGAGCGAGGGTGCTGTGTTGTGGGAAAGCTGGCCGGTTTCTCTTCGCCCCACTGGAAGCCAGGAACGGCTCCTCCCAACCCTCCCCGCCTCCCACTCTGAGACGAGAGCCCCACCAAAAGACCAACTCGTCCCCACTCCCCCATCCCCGGCTTAGCCGAGCGCTGTTAAGCCTGCCCTTGGCCTCCAGGACCCCTTTTCTACGTGGGAATCAGTTTATTCCCGACTTTTTTGCTGGTCGACCAGTGTTTGGCAGAAAGCTCTGGTAATGCCGTCGAGTGCCTTCTGCTTTTTGAAGACATGTGCACCCTTTCTTTCTCTTCCCAATACATTCAGCCTTTCGGGCTGGAAGAATCAAGGTATACTACATGAACGCAGCTCCAGACACCGCGTTTTGGTTGCCAGAGGCCTATGAGCATCGGGAAGAAGGAATTACATCTAGTAAATTCGGTGTTTTCCAGCTTTGCCCTATGGAGGCACCCCCCCCTTCCCTTAAGAGACAACAACAGCAAAAAGGTGGGGGGCAGTCGAGTGTGGAAGGCTGTGGTCGCGCGGCGATTTTCGCACGGACTGAGTCCGCCACCTAGTGGTAGGTCCTGTCTGAGTTCCCCGACTGGGGCAGTGGTCCAGGCTCGTCACCTACGGGTCCCCAAGTATCCCAACCAGGTGCTAGGATTTAGAGGGAGGGTACCCTCCAATGGGGATGACACCCAACCTCCAAAGTTTTGGTACGATGGATGAAAATTAGAAAGCCTGCGGATGCTTGCTCCATCCACAGCCACTCAGCGACGGGTATCTGCCTCCGCTAAGAGAACCAAAAAGTACCAGGTTCTGAAAACACGATTTCCCAGTCGCTGTGGCCTCTCCCCCGGAAAAGTCAATAGTGGAGGGATGCCACATGGGCTCTAGGACATATATCGCTTTACAGTTGAGGAAACAGGCCTGATGAGAGGGTTAATGGTGAGTTAGTGACCTAACTGGAACCAGATTTTAAGCTTCTGAATTCCAGGTCAGTGACTTAAAGTCAGAGGCGAGTTTATCTCCGCCCCTTTGAGTTATCTAAGAGAAAGGAGCAGAAGTCAGAGGGAGCCATGATTTTAACCTCTTAGGTAACCATTGTTGGAAAGGGTTCCACAGCTGTCTCCGAGGAATTTGTTTAGAAAGCATGGCCCAAGATTTCCAGTGACAGACATGAAAAGCCTACGGTAGTGCTCAGGGGTGGGAGTCTCAGTTCTTGGGAGGGGGCTGTGCGTGTGTTAGGGCGTGATTAAAGCCCAGTCCCTAGACCTGCAGAGATGCACCTCGCTGCTCCCGAGGCTCACATTTGGATCCTGAAATAGCTCTCTTCCCCTTCTTTCCAAACTTTGTTTAGTGGCTTGGCGAGAAGTCAATTGTGTGTGGGGGGGTCCTAAGAACAGGCAGAGTGAAATCCACAACAGCTTCTCAGCAAAGTTTTCTTTCTCGGAGCTCAAAATTTAAGATGGCAAACGCGCCACCGCGTGCTGGCGGCCCCTAGCGACCGCAGGCGCGCACACCCGCGGGAGAAGCCGTTGTTTCCACCGCCCTGGTCCGCCGGAATCGAGTTCCGCCTCTCCCGCTGCGGGAGCTGTTGGAGGCCGCGTCGGAGAAACGCGCCTCTGTTCGGGTTGGAAAGGAATCTGGGGACGTGTTTGAAGAGCGGTCAAGTTTGACTCATCGCTTTCCAAGGACAGTTAGTGCCTTCCATCTTCATTAACGTGAATAAAGACCTTGGCTGACTTCTGTCCAGATCGGATTTTTAAAGGCATTGTTTGCCTGGGGAGATCATGCCTCTCCCATATCCCGTCAGACTTTTGCAAAGGCCGAGCCCGGTCCAGCCAGGATGGCCAAAATATCTTTGCTCGTGGTCGGCTGGCATCGACTGCCGGCCTTTTCTGGAAGGCTGTCACGAGCTGGGCGCCTGGGGAGCGTCCCTTCTGCAGCTCCTCTTCAGATCTTGATGATAAAACACATCCCTCTATTTTATTGCATTTCCTAGAAGCTTGAAGGCTTGCAAGAGAGCTGTTGGCAGGAAGTGTGATAGAAATGAAAGTCAGGACATAATGTCCCTGAACATCTCCTCGGTCACCCAAAGCGACTGCCGAGGCCACCGCGTTATCAAATTCACTTTTATCTACTGTCTTCCTACCCTCCCGCCCCCCAGCCAAGAGCGCGAGGAGTGTTTCTCCCCCCAAACAAAAACAACTCGGCGGTTTGACCCTACCCTTCCACCTACAGATCACCATGGCTAGACCCGAGCAGCTCATTAGCTGAGACGCTGCGGAGAAAGGGAGCGCTCCGGAAGGAGCCCTGATGCTGGTTCCACTGCGGCAGCTCCAGCCTTATTAAGATCCCTCGTCCCTGCCCCTAAAGAGTGCTCTGCACTTCCAAATTCTCCTTTGGATTTCTCAACGAGTTATTGGAGTTATTAGATTACCAATAATCCAAAACCCCAACGGGATATTGAAGGGGGAAGGGCGGAAGGCATTCTCCAAATCGGGAGACTGTGTCTAAAACTAGGTCAATGTGAAGGAGGGGCGGGGCGACAAGGAGTTGTCGGTTTTAAGCCTTGATGGAGGGCTCCCTCTAGTGTTAGGCAGCGGTAAAACATGATTAGGTTTGAGCTAGTCCCGGAACCAGTGGACTCCTAATTTCCAATAAGTGTATTTACTTAATTTTAGCTTCCTTTCCTAGATTCTCATCCCATCCCATATTAAACTTCAGCCTTCGCTTTCACCTTTATCCCACTGGGCGAAGGGATGAGAAAGTGGGATTTTATGAAGCGAAAGAGGCCCAGTCTTTACTGACCCCGCCTCCGCTGCTGATGTGATGCGCGGCGCACTGTGACGCTACCCGCCAGTTTTAGGAGTGGACTGCGGCCTTACAGGCTGCGTCTTTCGCGCCCCCTACTCCCCACCTCCTGGCCCCCAAAAGTACCTCTCGGAGCTCGATACTGAGACCGATTAGGCGATGGCGCCCAGGGGTTATAATTCCGAGGAAGGCCATGGGAAGGCGAGGCACCCTTGGAGCGCGCCCATGAACGCGATAGGGTTTGCGCCCAGGCCCCTGCCGAATCCCGACCTTTTCTCTATGGTTCCGGAGAAATCGGATAAGGAAATTCCGAAATCTGGCCAGGTTCGACCTGACAGCTCCTATTCTAAAGATCTTAGGCGGAAACCGAGCCGAGCTGGTTCGCCTTCTTGCCAACGTAGGCGGAAGGGGCTTTCGGTTTAGTTTTCCTCCAACTCGGCTGGGGCGCGCTGGATGGAGACCCTCAGTCCTCGGGACTCCATCTTTT
Source organism: Kogia breviceps (assembly GCF_026419965.1). Taxonomy (NCBI): domain Eukaryota; kingdom Metazoa; phylum Chordata; class Mammalia; order Artiodactyla; family Physeteridae; genus Kogia; species Kogia breviceps. The sequence continues at coordinate 70,388,093 of NC_081314.1, read as the reverse complement.
TGACCTTGAGGCCTCGCCTAACCACTCCCTTTAAAACAGGGGGAGGGGCGGGGGCAAGCAAAATGAGAGAAAGAGAGAAAAAAAGACACACCAGGCAAACAAACACCGGAATTCGGCAACTTGAAGTCATGAAATACGCCTGGGATTGGACTCGAAATCCTGGTTTCTAGACTAGCTGCGCCTGACTTTCCCTATTTATAAAATTGTTATGGGGAAAGGGTTGAACTAGGTGAACTGTAGGAGTCCTGGACCGGGAGAGGACGAGGTATTTAGGGGAAAGTGTGCCGTATTCCTCGCGAGCCTCCTCCTCGGGCGCCCAGCCCCTCCGCCAACCTCGCTGGGTGAATCCCCAGCGGCCCGCGCGGCGCAGGCTGCGATGCTGGCGGCCGTCCGGGCCGGCAGCTTCCTGGAAAGTTACTTCTTGTTGGAGCCGGAGATAGGCAGAGAGTGTTCTTTGAAATCCGCTGAGTTGAGATCGACTACGTTCCGGGAATGAGAGGGTTGTGCCATTCCCCTCACTGCCCCCTGCCTTGACGGCGTAACAGGAAAAAAAAAAAAAAAAGAAAGAAAGAAAAAAGGCACACATAATGTTCGTTACCGAGGTGCACGAAAAGTTTTTTTTGAATGTAACCAAATTAAGGGCTGCCACCGGGGTACCGCCGGGCCTCCGCCGTGCCTGCGGGGGCTTCCAGGTGGACGGGCCGCAGTGCGGGGCAGCACGCCCGGGGGTGGGCGGTCCCTGGCAGACAGGTACGGTGTGATGGGGGTGGGCGAATCTGCGGATCTGCGCGGGCTTGCCCTGGCCGCTGGGCTCGAGTTTGTGCCCTTTTGTGTGTGAGCAAAGAGACGGGGGCTGCCTCTGGAGGCGGGAGGAAAAGGCTGGGGTCTTTCATGTTGGCTGGCTTTGCTCTCCTCACCTCTTGTCTCTCTCCCTCTCCTTTCTGCTGTCTTCTTTCTCTTTGACTTTTTTTTTTTTTTGGAGGGGGAGTTCTGTCTTTTTTTCTTCTTCAAACCCTTTTAAAGGATCTGCCTTCTCAAGGTGCCTCATTGAAAATACACAGGGAAAGCGCCAAAGGAGAGAAAGTGTGTGGGGTGGAAAAGACCATGTTTAACTCTCACTTGGTGGTTTCCGCGACTGGGGCTGGCTGGGGTGGGGAGAGCCCACGTCTGGGCCCTTGCAGATGTCAGTTTCCCCTTGACAGCTCTGGTCTCTTGGTTGATTCTGTGGAATGAGTCTTGTGTTTGGCAGTGGTGGGATGGCCGAAGCTAGGAGACGGGGTTTGTCCCGGGCTTTGCTTGGAATTAGTTCTGAGATCTTGGGCAAGACATCCCTTGGAGCCTTAGTGTCCTCCCAGTAAATGGGGGCTGTTATTGTTATCAGCCACAATAATGGATGGGAAAGAGCTGAGTGGTCCCGAAAACCAAACCAGATGCTGTAGTGCTCCCACACCTGCAGCATCTAGAGGGCGGCAGCATTGCCCACACCCACTGTAACCCACATACTCACTAGTTGTGGGGCTCCGAAGACAAAGCTAGCTGAGAAAGGAGTGGACTTAATAAGGACAGGGGCCTTAGTGTATGTGCATTGTTTTTGGTCTAGCCAGGCCGAGAGGTTTACAGTGGAAAGTGCTCAGCCTAGGGCCTGGCTGACAGTGGACCCAGGGGAATTGTTTTGTTTGTTTGTTTCATTCTGCATCTGGAGTGAGTCATTGCCACTTGTCAAGGTGAAATGGCAAATCTGGGCTTCCTGTGGTTCCAAAAGTCTGTGACTGGAAATCCACAGGCAAGATCGTGTTTGAAGCTTATTCCAGGGCAGCCTTAGGTATTCCAGAAGGGCTGAGGGAATCTCTTCCATGGGGGAAGAGGGGAAGGTTTATAAATAAACCTCACATGTGTCTTCAGCATTCGTTTTCCAAGGAAACCATCATTGGACTTTGGTTAGGACCCATTCAGTGTATCTCTCTTTGCCCATCTTGAGTTAGAACGGGGAGAGGAGGAAATAAATAGGTTCTTTTGTCTTTTTCTATCCTCTCCCTTCCCCCATTTCCTTCCCCCATCCAGTCCCCACTCACTCACATGCACACATTAACCTTGAAGCCGATGAGATTGAGTGACTGGCACTTGGGACCACAGAGAAATGTCAGAGTGTTTGGTTACAGACTCAAGGAAACCTCTCATTTTAGAGTGCTCATTTGGTAAGACTCAGCAGCCTGGAATGGGGGCAAAGTGCTTGTGTGAGGGAAGGAACTTAAAAATGAGATTCACCCACATCAGGGTGCTGTCTTGCATGTTCTACAGCACGTAGGCTGATTTGGAAAGGGAACAGGAATTTAAGCCAGAAGACCTAGGGCCAGGTCACTCACTGTTTATGTGGCCCAATATGGCCTCCCTGGCCTTGGGCCTCTTTACCCAGAAGATAACTCTAAAGGGCTACACTTTTTAAAAAGCCGGGCATGGGGGGTGTGTGTGGTTTCAAATATTGTTTTGTTTTGCAGCCCACATGTGATCATAAATGAGAGTCTTTCACCTATGCTTTAAATTATTTTGTTTTAAAGAAAGCAATTTGGAGAGGGTCCATATTTCCTAAGCGCTTCCTGGCCAGTTCTCAGCTAAACCGCACAGTTAAATCTTTCACCAGCAGGGGGAAGCACAAACTTGGAAGTTTGTAGTCCTGTATCTGGTCTTAGACCCAAGAGGAATGGGAGGGGAAATTTCAAAAAAGGAGAGAAGAGTAGATACACCATCTCAGGTTGAATTCTGCAGATTCCTTATTCCGTCTTAAGTGTTTCAGCTAGTCAGGAAATACTGCCTAGCTGTTTGTCCTGAGCAAGCCACTTGAACCCAAGTCTCAGTTTTGTCATCAGTGAAATAGGGATAAAGATGTTGACCCTGTTGGCCTTGTGGAATCATTCTAGGCCTTGAAAGATAATATTTTATCAGGTTTTGAAAAGCATCCAGAGTTTTTAGGCCCCTGAAGGATCATTCTCATTAGTTTTGAAAGAATCACTTTTATTATTTTTTTCTTTCCCATAAACTCAAGAGCCTTTGGATGGCATACATTTTTTACTCTGAGAGAGGAAATAAATGTGTCTATATATATGTAATTAATGTATGAAATTGTATTCCCAGTACTCAGGGTAAAAGCATTATTATCGCATGGCTTTGAATGCCCGTTGTTTCCGTAAGAGCCGAGCTGGAAAAAATGTTTGCTAGCTTGTGGTGAAACCGCACCAGCTGGCAGGCTGCAGCTATCAAAGTAAAACTAAATATGTGTGTCCTAAAATAAGACTATAGTGGACAATCTTACATTCATTAAATCAATTTCTGTTTGCTTTTTCTCTTCCCTGCAGGTTTTAAGCAGAATTTTGGACTGTGAATCAAGGCATTGGGTAAGTAAATTGAATTATATATGCTTTACAATTTCGTGGACAAACTTTTCTTTTAATTTGCCAATGTATGTGTCTCTGTGAATGGTACCACTTTTCATTAGATGAGATAAAGGAGAGCCGATTGCCTGTCTGTCACACCCAGCCCCCACCCCTTTGCCCCTGCCTTCGACTGTCTTAACACTGTTGTGCGATCACTCATTCCCTTACTCAGTTCTCGGTTCATGTTAATTTAGCCACCTACTATGCACCAGCAAGGTGCTAGGTGCTCAGGATACAGTCAGACAATCCTGAAGCCTAGCAGGGGAGAGACAGATGGTGACTGGGATAATGAAATGAGATGCCGATGAGAATAGCTACGATTTTTGAGAATCTACTGTGGACCAGGCATGTATCTCTAAGTTTTACAACTGCATAGGAATTACTACTCCCATTTTGGGAAACTGAAGCCCAGAAACCGTAAAACAACTTGCTCCAAGTCACACAGCCTGCAAAAGGTATGGCCCATGCGCTAACCTTCAAAGCATGCTTTCTCTCCCCTGTCACACACTCACTGCCTCTCAATGCTGGCAGCGAGTTTGGTATGTGGAAAAAACATTCAACAAATATTCATTCCCTTCCTCTTTCCCCAATAGGGTTTTCTGTTAACAAGTTGGTTAAAGATTATTAGCTCATTGTACAGACACGAAGAGTAATGCCCAGAGATGGGCCATGAATTGTTCAAAAGCAAACAGAAGGGAGCAGGCTAAGCCGCCTGCTCTCACACTCCTGGTAAGAAGGAAACAGGTTCTGGAGGACTAACAGGATTCTGACCTTTACTTTCAGGTGAAGAAAAAAATGGCCTCGCCGGCTGACAGCTGTATCCAGTTCACCCGCCATGCCAGTGACGTTCTTCTCAACCTTAATCGCCTCCGGAGCCGCGACATCTTGACGGATGTTGTCATCGTGGTGAGCCGGGAGCAGTTCCGAGCCCATAAGACAGTCCTCATGGCCTGCAGGTGAGGGGTCTGGAAGCGGAAGGTGGGCGATGGATATAAGGGGAACGATGGTACCGGCTGCCAGTGTGGAGCGTGGAGGCCTCTGGCTGTGTTTGGGATCACATCTCATTTTTATCCAGATCTCCAGCACACGGCCTGGCAGAGTGGGTCCCCAGGAAGCAAACGAATGAACACACTTTTAGAAAAGAAAGAGTTTCCGTTCTGTGGGGATAGAGGGAGAAGAAATCATATACTGTCTCCGGAAGAGATATGTTTTGGGCAAACGTGGAGACTAACTTCAGTGAACCAGTGAAAAAATGAAAAGTGAAAGCGAGTTTTAAAATATTTTAAGCAAGTTAATTTGAGATCTTTTGCTCTTTTTTTCTGTGTCTGTATTTATTTATACCATGACTATATTTCTATGGGTGTTTCCGAGCATATGTAAGTTGGTGAAAGTGAGCTGGTTAATTCTTCATACTTGTCAAGTATTTCAAGTGTTCAGATCAATCTATGTTACAGCACCTCCCTGGATCTCCATAGTGGCCTGTGTTATGGATGGCATGATTAGCTCCATTTCATAGATGATAAAATGAAGACATTCATAGGCGAACTGTTGTAGAGCCAGGGATCTTGATTGCTAGTAGAGGACTTATTCAACATCTACAACAAGCACCTTTGTTTTAAATAGTGGAGAGGTTTATATATAGAGAAAAATAATAGGTAACACTAACCGAATGCTTACTACGTGCCAGGCATCAATCTGTCCCCTTCACATTCTCATTCTTGCCACAGGCCTGTAAGGGAGACACTCTGGTTTCTGCTTTGCAGAGAAGGAAACCAAGGTGCAGAGAAGTGAAGTCTCTTACCCAGGGTTGCCTAGCTAACTACTGGGTGAAGTCTAGCTCACTTCTGGCAACACGCCCAGAAAGAGTAGAATCCAGATGACAGTCCAGAATTCTGGCCTCTCACTGAGTGCTCTTTCCTCTACCAGACATCAGGGTACCTGGAGGCATGGCTTGACACTGACTTGGCTCTTCTAGGAGTATTGACCTTGTGATAGTCTATAGACTTAGAAAATCAGTAAACTGTAGATGTAGGCATCATTTTATTTGTCATCAATACCCAATTTGCTTCTAAAAAAATACAATAAGATTTTAAAAATAAGGATAATGTGATGGAACAAGAAAAGAATTGCTTATCCCAAAGATATAGACTCAAAATAGTTACTACAAATGAGTGCTAAATTTAGCTCTGGTAAGCTGTGCAGTTAAGACCAAAAGAATACAGGTTCTGGGCTTCCCTGGTGGTGCAGTGGTTGAGAGTCCGCCTGCCGATGCAGGGGACATGGGTTCGTGCCCCGGTCTGGGAAGATCCCACATGCCGCAGAGCGGCTGGGCCCGTGAGCCATGGCCGCTGAGCTTGCGCGTCCGGAGCCTGTGCTCTGCAACGGGAGAGGCCACAACAGTGAGAGGCCCGTGTACTGCAAAAAAAAAAAAAAAAAAAAGAATACAGGTTCTGTAACTTTGTGAAAATCACTTGACCTCTTTGATCTTAGTTCCCTCCGTTCGTAAAGGGAGAGAAGGATAGAATCTACCTTGCAAGGTTGTGAGGAGCACGGGATAGTGTATGTAAAGTGTGTAATGACTCTCTGGGATTTAGTAAATTCTCCATAAATGGCAGCTATTATTAATTGCCGTGGAAGCTCTGGAGCTAGGTCCAGGGGAGAGGGGCTGAGCGTCCGTGGTGACTGTAATTGATAACAGTTTCTATGTGTCTGTTATAGTGAGACATTTCTTTGTTTTACAGTGGCCTGTTCTACAGCATCTTCACAGACCAGCTGAAATGCAACCTCAGTGTGATCAACCTGGATCCTGAGATCAACCCAGAGGGGTTCTGCATCCTCCTAGACTTCATGTACACGTCTCGGCTCAATTTGCGGGAGGGCAACATCATGGCCGTGATGGCCACAGCTATGTACCTGCAGATGGAGCATGTTGTGGACACTTGCCGGAAGTTCATCAAGGCCAGGTGAGCTGCCGCCGAGATGGAAGCCTTGGAGATGGAAGGGATCAGACAGAGTCACAAATGCTTGATAATGCTTGCACACAGAAGAAATAATCCTCTGTGATATGCCACAACCTACCTTTCTACTGCTTTTGCACATTCCTGCTACCTAGATACGCTGTGTGCATCCCCACTTCTGGCTTCCTTCCATTCACTTGATAGACCCTTTCCTCCCATGCATCCTGCAAGACCACACCTGGATGCCAGCTTCTTCATAGATGTTTGTGCAGTTATCACTTTGCTCTTTCCTCAGCTCTTCAGCTGTGTCTGAAAGCCTTTTGCCTTTTAGACTTTGCCTCTGTTTTCACTATTTGCATACATGTTTTAGTTCTCCTTTAGGCTTCCACTGTTAACTATTTACATATGCCCCTTAGTTCCCCCACCAGACTGTGGGCTGCTTTACTCATCTTTTATGTCACCCCAGTCCTACTAGAGAGAACATTTATTGAATTAAATTGGGTTCACTGGGTCTAGCCCCCTACCTGAGGGCTGGTAAGACATGACTATCACGGAAAGATGAGGAACCTGAGAGCCAAAGAAGGGAAGAGCTTTGCTAAGTGGAACAGAGACTTGGGCCTTGACTTCTAAAGAACCGTTTGATTCAGCTACTCCAGGATAATTGCATCCCTTCTCAGACAGAAAGGTTTCCGGCCTCTGTTTGAACATCTCCAGGAGCCAGGAACTCAGTGTTCCTAGAGCCATGCAGTTCTCCCTTGGATAGTTCGAAAGCTCTTCTTTACAGTGAGTAGAAATCTGGCTCCCTTCACCTTCACTCCTTGGTTCTAGCTCTGTTAACTGCGATCGGACTGAGCTGGCCTATTTTTCACCCATATAATGTCCCTTCAAGTATACGCAGCTTGAGCTCTTTGTCTCCGTGGGTGATAATGGTGGCAAGATCATCATTATGAATGCTTTCTCTGGGTCAGGCCTTGCACTTGGAGCGTTCAGTAACTTGCTCCAGGTCACAGAGCTGCGAAGTGGCACGGCAGGGACTGGAAACGAGGTCTGGCTGCTGCAGAGCCAGGGCTTCCTACGCTGGCACGTGCTGCCTGTTCTCCAAAGTAAACTTCCCCATGGCTCTAGGCAGTATATAGAGCAAGTCCCTTCTTCACAGGGCACCAGTATGACAGTGACCCTCCAAACATGCGGAACCAACATCATATAGATTCTTCCCTCCCTGAAGCTCAGTTTCCAGGTGTGTAAAATGGAGACAGTAATTCCTGATCTACATCCCTTCTGTAAGGATGAAATGAGATAAGGACTCTGACAGCTTTGTATTCTATAACATTTGAATAATTATAGATTCATGCATATGTATACATATGGGACTTAAACATACAAAATCACGTCTAAACAGGCACTGATTGTGTGAGTAACTCACTTCCCCTCTCTGAGCTTTGTTTCCCCAGCTGTGGGCTAGATTGCTAGACTTTTAGTGGAACTGTCTTGTAACTGCAAGTGTTTCCCTACTCCAGGGCCACATCGCCCATGTCTGGCTGACTCAAGTGCAAATGGGGTTTCATAGACCAGTGTCACTTGGAAGGTTCTGATTTGGAGGCCGGGGTCTTCTCTCTTTTTGCTCCTGCAGTGAAGCAGAGATGGTCCCTGCCATTAAGCCTCCCCGTGAAGACTTCCTGAACAGCCGGATGCTGATGCCCCAAGACATCATGGCCTATCGGGGCCGGGAAGTGGTGGAGAACAGCCTGCCCCTGAGGAACGCCCCTGGGTGTGAGAGCAGAGCCTTCGCCCCCAGCCTGTACAATGGCCTGTCCACACCACCAGCCTCGTACCCCATGTATGGCCACCTTCCGGTCAGCAGCTTCCTCTTCTCTGACGAGGAGCTGCGGGATGCCCGGATGCCTGTGGCCAACCCCTTCCCCAAGGAGCGGACCCTCCCCTGCGACAGTGCCAGGCCAGTCCCCAGTGAGTACAGTCGGCCGGCCATGGAGCTATCCCCCACTGTGGGCCACAACAACGTTTACTCACCCAAGGAGGCAGCCCTGGAGGAGGCACGGAGTGACATGCACTACAGTGTGGCCGAGGGCCCCAAGCCTGCTGCCCCCTCGGCCCGGAGCGCCCCATACTTCGCCTGTGACAAGGCCGGCAAAGAGGAAGAGAGGCCCTCGTCGGAGGATGAGATTGCCCTTCATTTCGAGCCGCCCAATGCATCCCTGAACCGGAAGGGTCTGGTTAGCCCGCAGAGCCCCCAGAAGTCTGACTGCCAACCCAACTCGCCCACGGAGTCCTGCAGCAGCAAGAACGCCTGCATCCTCCAGACCTCCGGGTCCCCTCCGGCCAAAAGCCCCACTGACCCCAAAGCCTGCAACTGGAAGAAGTACAAGTTCATCGTGCTCAACAGCCTCAACCAGAATGCCAATCCAGAGGGGCCCGAGCAGGCCGAGCTGGGCCGCCTTTCCCCTCGAGCCTACACTGCCCCGCCGGCCTGCCAGCCACCCATGGAGCCCGAGACCCTTGACCTCCAGTCCCCAGCTAAGCTCAGCACCAATGGGGAGGACTCCACCATCCCACAGGCCAGCAGGCTCAATAACATTGTCAACAGGTGATTTCAGAGGCAGTCCGGTCCTGGGGTCAGGGCTTACCTGGGCAGGGTTCTGGGGTCACTTCTGATGGATGCAGGGGGCTGTGTTCTGCTCTTGCCTGAAATGCTGAGCACATTGGAGGTACAGGCCAAGGCCTATTGATTGAATTGGCCTAAGTGAGGAAGGACCTTAAGCTTCGGTATATTTTCACAGAGAGAGAATTCCCCTCCATGGTAGATGAGCATTCCAAGAATCCCAAGCTCCTGCAATCTCTGTGGCAGGGGGGAGTCCTCTTACTTGCCTTGGACCGAGGGAGGCTGTGGACTGTGGCTCTGAGGGGAGGAAACTGGGCCCGGGAGTGGAGTTTGGGCTCAGGGTGGCCCCCATCAGTGATCTCGATGTGCCTGCTATTTGGAGGTAGGCTTGGGGATAAATAACTCCGGGGCTTCAGATTCCAGGTGGCCTCTGGGCTGCCCTGAGCACAGGGAGGGGGGGACGCACAAAGGCCGGCAGAGCGCTCTGCCCTGCTCCAGCTGCTGAGGCCCTTTCCTCCCCACACCACAGGTCCCTGGCCGGCTCCCCACGCAGCAGCAGTGAGAGCCACTCTCCGCTCTACCTGCACGCCCCCAAGTGCACGTCCTGTGGCTCTCAGTCCCCGCAGCACGCAGAGATGTGCCTCCACGCCACTGCTCCCACGTTCCCCGAGGAGCTGGGAGAGACCCAGTCTGAGTACTCAGATTCCAGCTGCGGTGAGTTCCTTCCCCTCCCTCCCCTGGCCTCTGCCTCTGCTCCACGGGCCTTGTGTTTCCATTTTATTTATGCTGTTGTCATTGATTGGGAGAAGCCCCTGGTTGGAAGTCCATCGGCATTTAAATCACCAAGCCATAGTCCCACTCTTGACCTCCTAGGGAACTAGGCTGACCAAAGCAAGGGATGGGGAATTTGAGTTGATCTGGGGGACTACAGAAGGACCACACAGCCCTTTCAGCTTCCTTCCAGCAAAGTTGGCTGTGGGGCTGGCTATAACTGGCTCCTGGAGCCTTCTCAGGCCCCCTGGACCCAAACTGACTGGTGTGCATGTTGGTTCAGCCTGCTAGGCTGTACGTTCCAGGAGAAGCATCCGGCCTTATTCATGCCTGCATTTCCCATCGGGCCTAGTGAGTCTAGCACAGAGTAGGCACTCAGTTATTGTCAGCTGAATTCGATTAGTTGAACTGATTTTTTTTTTTTTTTTTTTTTTTTTTGCGGTACGTGGGCTTCTCACCGCTGTGGCCTCTCCTGCTGTGGAGCACAGGCTCCGGACGCGCAGGCCCAGCGGCCATGGCTCACGGGCCCAGCCGCTCTGCGGCACATGGGATCCTCCCAGACCGGGGCACAAACCCGCGTCCCGTGCATCGGCAGGCGGACTCCCAACCACTGCGCCACCAGGGAAGCCCAGTTGAACTGATTATTAATTGACATTTCTGGATAGTGTGTGACTGGCCTCCCCAGTTTTTACCTCTTCCTCCAGCTCTGTCTGTAGCAGGATAGCCCAGTGATGCCTCTTCAGGGGTAAACCACCATGATGTGTCATTTCCAAATTGTTAAAACAAAAGAAAAAATTATTTATTTACACTCAGAGGCTTGGCACAGGGTCATGGACCGATAGTTGGGAGAGCAGGGACTGTCCCCTCCTGGCCCCGTGGCCATTTGCCTTTGCTCTACACTCCAGTTCCTTCTCTCTGGGCCTCTGTTTCTACTTCCACCATCATCTTTGGTCTCCCTATCTCAAATTGTTTGGGAGACATGAAGTCCAGATAGGTGCAAGGGTGACTATGGTCATCATTAATTCCTCCTTTGATGAACTCAAAGTATCTTTGACTTTGATTCATATCTTACATTCCTATGATGCTTTATGTTATACAAAGTGCTCCTGCGAGGTAGGCAGGACAGGGGTTTATTATCCTGATTTTGGAGATAGAGACACAGACAGAGGCTGTCTTACTCAAGGGCTTCTGTGCATGAATGTAAGTAGAACTGTGACCTGATAAGGAAAGTCAGTTCTCAGAGCTCTCGAGAGAAGGAAGTGCCAAGCTTTCCTCAAGCTGGCGCAGGCCATGTGGGTACCTGTGGGTCTGAGTTTCCCTCCTGTACCTTAATATTCAAATCTGTCTCCTTTCTCCTCCACGATCGAGACTCTAAACGCTAAGTAAAAGAGACTCTGTGCAGGCCCTTTGCTCTGGGCTCCCGTGAACACTGGTCAGACAGGGCGCTGGGGGCTCAGTTTGGCCCTGGGGGTAGCTCCGGAGCGGGGAGGACTCGGAGCCCTACCTCCCTTCCCTGTGGTGCTGACGCTGGTGCCCCCTCCCACCCTCCGACAGAGAACGGGGCCTTCTTCTGCAATGAGTGTGACTGCCGCTTTTCTGAGGAGGCCTCCCTCAAGAGGCATACGCTGCAGACCCACAGTGACAAACCCTACAAGTGTGACCGCTGCCAGGCCTCCTTTCGCTACAAGGGCAACCTCGCCAGCCACAAGACCGTCCACACGGGTATGGCCCTGTACACCCTGCCCCCACCCCCCGAGCTCACCGGGGTTCCCCAGGGGCAGGACAGGGAGAGCATTCTCGAGAAAGCAGTGTAGGGCCTTGGTGCCCGGTGGGGTGAGGCAGGGAGCAAGTGCTGCCCTGGTCTAAGTGCGGGCCTAGCCCTGTCAACGTCTTTGCTTAGTGACCCAGCCACTCCCCACATCCTTTGTCTTTTCTCTGACATGCTCTGTCTTGCTTTTCCACCTTTGCTGGGGTCAGAAGTGTTAATCCCACTGTACAGGGGAAGAAACTTTGGCTGAGAAGGGCAAAGTCGATTCAGTTTTTATAAATCAGAAAAACGCTAAAGGCCTCTTGATTCCCTCTAAGGGCTTGTTCCTTATCAACTCACATTCCTTTCCTAGGTAGCGTCTAATAACCTGATTGTTGTCCAAAGTTGACTCTCTCCTGGTATTTTAAATGGGTCTATTATCCCAGAAACTTTCCATGAAGGAAGGCTCGGCCCTTCTATTGGTTTCCTCTGTCTGAGCAACTACTCCAACTCGGGCCCCAGCTCTCTTGCAAATGGAATCCAGCTGTAGCTGCCACAAGTGGAAAAGCATGTTTGTTCTCAAAGAGAGAAACTAGAGCGGCCTGATTGTGTCTCTCTGGGGAGTGGGTTGATGACTGAATCAGTCTTACCCGAGGGAGGAGCTAGAAGAGCCTTCCCAGGTCATCTAAACTCACCCCTCGGGTTCCAGAGAGGGAAACTGAGGCCCAGAGAAGGAGAGTGACATGTCCACGTCCCACAGTTAGATAATCCCAATGAAAAGGCTGGTTCTTGGAACCTCGCTCCCTCCTTGTCCCACGCCCTGCATCGTTTCCCTCCCTCCACGTCACCACCTGCTTCTTGACCCTGGTCATGGGCGAGGTGTGCTGGTGCGTGTGTAAGAGAGGGCTGGCAGGTGGGGGTGGCCAACCCCTGACGCCTCTCTCTGACATCTTCCAAGGGAAAGAAAGCCAAAGTGGCCCCAGGAAGGGCAGCTTGCTTTGAAATCCAGGGCCCGGGGACTGTGGAGACCTCTGCTGAGTGTGGCTTGCCTTTTCCCCTTCTCTCGGTAACAGGTGAGAAACCCTATCGCTGTAACATCTGCGGGGCCCAGTTCAACCGGCCAGCCAACCTGAAAACCCACACCCGAATTCACTCCGGAGAGAAGCCCTACAAGTGCGAAACGTGCGGAGCCAGATTTGTCCAGGTGAGCAAAGGACGTGGGGAAGGATCCTAGCCCCGGGTGCCACTGAGAGGCTGCGGGGTGTCTGTAGCCCACCCCGGCAGAGCCTCTCACTTTGCTCTTTGCTCTTCTGCGCAGGTGGCCCACCTCCGTGCCCACGTGCTCATCCACACTGGCGAGAAGCCCTATCCCTGTGAAATCTGTGGCACCCGTTTCCGGCACCTTCAGACTCTGAAGAGCCACCTGCGAATCCACACGGGGGAGAAACCTTACCATGTACGTTAGCATCTCATGGCTGCTGGCTGGCCTGGGACGTGTGCGGAGGTGGAGGGTTGGGGCCACAGGACTGTTTGCTGTAATCTCAGGCACGCAGTGGGATGGCCACTGAGCTCTAATGGTCCTAAGACAACCAGCTTGACCTTGGCCTGAGTCTTAGTTTGCTCATCTTTAAAGTGGGGGTGTTGGGCTAGGCGATCCGGGCCTCAGGAAAGAGGTCTGGATTGTGAATACATAAATATCGGAGTCATTCATTCATTCCACAGCCGCTTATTGAGTGCTTCCAGCACGGCCGTAAACTGGGCTAGATGTCTACTTCAGAGGAGCTAAGGTGTTTGAGAAGGAACAGTCAATAGAGTAGGAGGAGAACCAGAAGAATGTGGTGATACAAGGGAAAAAAACAGAGAAAAGGCAATTGCAGGTGACCAGCAGCAAAAGGTCATGATCGGGCCACTGGAATCACAGTGCTCTAGGGCAGGGTCTCAGCCAACTGTGGCTTGTGGGCTAATTTTTGAAATTCCATGAGCTAAGAATGGTTTTTATACTTTCAAATGGCTAAAAAAAAAAAATCAAAAGAATAATATTTTGTGACATAAAAATTATATAAAATTTAAATTTCAACGTCCACAAATAAGGTTTTGTTGGCACACAGCCAGGCTCACTTGTTTACGTATGTCTCTGGCCTCTTTCACACTATAATGCAGAGCTGGAGTAGTTGTGTCAGAGAATATCAGGCCCACAAAGTGTAAAATATTTACTGTCTGGCTCTTTACAGAAACAGTTTACTGATCTCTGCTGTAAAGGGGAAAGATACTGGCCAGGTAGCTGAGATATCTGGGTTCTTATTCCAGCTTTGACAGTGACCCTTTTTAGGGCTGTGGGCAAACCCTGACCCTCTCACTGGGCCACAGTTTTCTTTCTCTATGAAATAGTGAGGATGCTGTAGATGAGCAGTTTTCAAACTGTGCTCTTTCAATCATTGAGGTTCTGCAACCCCGCAGGACAGGACTGGAATGAGACAGTAGCAGTCTCTTTCCCTTTCCAGTCTCCATTTAATTGAAGAAAGAGTCCCATGGTTTACAGGTGTGGAAACTACGGTTATAGATGAGGCTAGCTTTGCTGAGTTTATGGCATCGCTCTGGTCGTGATGGATACAAGGACGAATGAATGAATCGTTAACCCGTATCGCAAACATTAACCTGAAAAGGTGGTCATTTTCATTCAGTTGTTTCTCAATCCTTGAGTGACTATCTTCTTACTTGCTTTTGTTCTTGGGCAAATTAATTAACTTCTCTGTACCTTAATTTCCTCATCTGTAAAATTAGCCTGATAATAACACCTACCTCATGGAGTTGTATTAAATTAAGGGATTCCCTGAAGTGTTCAGAACAGTGCTTGGCCCACAGTGAGAGTCCAGTACACATTTGCTGTTTCAGTTATTTTCTGGATGTTTAGATACACAGGAATGTCAGAGTTAAGACTGACCTTCAGAGTATATTGACTCAGTCCCTTACAGAAGGAAAAGCCAAGGCTCAGAGAGAAATGCCGTGCTCAGGACGGACAGCAGTGGGTGCCATAGATATGAGGGGCCCTTGTCTCCCAAGACCGGGGCTCTTTCTACTCACTGCCTGCCCATTGAATTTTTTTATTTTTCTAAATTTATTTCCATTTTTATTTTAAAACATATTCTCTATATGAACATATTTTATTACACTTTTATTAGGGGATAGTTTTAGATCTATAGAAAAGTTGCAAAGATAGTATGGAGAGTTCCCATATGTACCCAGTTTTCCCCTGTTGCTCACGTCTTATTACTAAGGTACATTCATCACAACTAATGAACCCATTCTGGTATGTTATGATTAACTGAAGTCCATACTTTATTGGGGTTTTCTTAGTTTTTACCTAAAATGCTTTTCTGTTCCAGGATTGTGTCAGGTTACCCCATTATATTTAGTCATCCATTTTACTTTTAAAGAACTTTCCCACTAAAACCATTATCATCCATTCATTGAATCAAAGCAAGAAACAGCTCTACTTGCTAATGCCTTGTTAGCTGATCTGAGCTGTACACACTAACTTAAAGGAATATAACTGCATTTTTAAAGCACATCCTAGATTCCAGAATTTTTATGAATTCAGACTGTTCTAATCCATTTATCCAAATATGTTCAGATTTATTGCATAATTATCTGAGGTATATTCTATTAGGAACTGGGAAGATTATAAAGTTTAGTAAGAAGTGATCACCACCATCAAAGGATTCCCTACCTGAGAAGGATACTAATCCATGGGATGGCAAGGCTAGAAATCTTACAGAAGTCAAAGGAAAGAGGGATTATTTTCATCCTTGAGGGAGTCAGGAAAGCCTTAAAAATTTGGGGAGTCTGCATCGGAACGGCATGTTTGGTTTAGACTTGAACTTGTGGAGCTGAAGCAGGGAAATGCATCTCAAGCAGGGTAAAAGCATGACCAACACTTTGGAAAGCAAGGAAGGGACATTTGTACACAACTTACTTGTCCCTTAGCAGAAGCCAGAATTCATGTGGGTTCTCAAACTGGCCTTCCAGAGGGAAGAGCTGCCCCATCCCTTGAAGGGAGAATCTCCTTCTCAAGGTCCTTGAGTAATGACATTTTTCTTGAGTTGATGGCTAACAGTTTGCCTCTGGTTCTCTTCCAGTGTGAGAAATGTAACCTGCATTTCCGTCACAAAAGCCAGCTGCGTCTTCACTTGCGCCAGAAGCACGGTGCCATTACCAACACCAAGGTGCAATACCGTGTGTCCGCCACTGACCTGCCCCCGGAGCTCCCCAAAGCCTGCTGAAGCATGGAGTGTTGATGCTTTCCGTTCGAGCCCCTTCTCAGAATCTACCCAAAGGATACTGTAACACTTTACCATGTTCATCCCATGATGTAGTGCCTCTTTCATCCACTAGTGCAAATCATAGCTGGGAGTGGGGGGGGTGGGGGAGGGGCGGGGGGACGGGGAGCCAAGGCCGCTCCCCTCCCCCACTGCCGTAAAACATTAAGAAAATAATACTGCTTCTTCTCCTATGTGTAAGGCGAACCATGTCAGCAAAAAGCAAAATCATTTTATATATCGAAGCTGGGGGAGTATGCAAAAGTTCTGACTTGACTTAGTCTGCAAAATGAGGAATGTATATGTTTTGCGGGATCAGATGTTTCTTTTGTATGTAAATGTGCATTCTTTTAAAAGAAGAGACTTCGGTATGTTATCAAAGAGAGGGCTTTAATTTTTTTAACCAAAGGTGAAGGAATATATGGCAGAGTTGTAAATATATAAATATATATATATATAAAATAAATATATATAAACCTAAAAAAGATATATTAAAAATATAAAACTGCGTTAAAGGCTCGATTTTGTATCTGCAGGCAGACACGGATCTGAGAATCTTTATTGAGAAAGAGCACTTAAGAGAATATTTTAAGTATTGCATCTGTATAAGTAAGAAAATATTTTGTCTAAAATGCCTCAGTGTATTTGTATTTTTTTGCAAGTGAAGGTTTACAATTTACAAAGTGTGTATTAAAAAAAAAAAGAACAAAAAAAGCTGCGGAAGGAAAAATGTGTAGTTTTGTTCTAGTTTTCGGTTTGTATATACCTGTACAACGTGTCCTACGGTGCCTTTTTTTCATGGAAGTTTTCAGCGGGGAATGACTGTACCATCCCTTTTGGAAGTGTAGGCAGACACAGGGACTTGGAGTTATCACTAACTAAGCTCTCTTTGGGAATGTTTGTCTCATCCCATTCTGCGTCATGCTTGTGTTATAACTACTCCGGAGACAGGGTTTGGCTGTGTCTAAACTGCATTACTGAGTTGTAAAATATAGCTGTACAAATACAAGAATAAAATGTTGAAAAGTCAAGTCGGTTCTGGGATTTTTTTTCCTTGTGCCGGAATTGAGACTTGGATGAGTCTGTTTCCCCAGCTCTTCACCTGGTGGGAGGTGCTCACGGAGGGCAGCCACCACTGGCTGCGGGCGCTTGGAAAGGCAGAGTCTGGGGCTTGCTCCTGCTGGCTGGGCAGGGACCTACACCTTTGGCCCCTGGCAACAGGCTGGACCAAAGACTTCAGATTCTGGTCATGAAGCGCTCAGGTGGGGAGTTTTGGGTGGACCTCTTGCCTCTATCTCTGGCCGGTTCCCTCCTCTTTCTGTTTGTTTGTTTTTTGGTTGTTGTTTTAACCAGCTTCATTCACTTTATTTCTCACTCAGAGCTCTAGGCTGAGCTTTAGATGAATGACCTCAGTTATAGCCCTTCTGACACCAATGTATGTGTCCTTTCCTCCCTTGGGCGTTGGAGATTTTGCCCTTTCTGTGAAGTGGGAAGGCTCATCACCTCCAGGCTTCATAAACAGTTTCTCTCTGCTGGGGTCCAAGGACAGTACGGCATCTGCCTCAACTCATGCATTCCTCAGCCTTGGTGCGTTTGGAGACTTTTTGCCGTCTGCTGTGTGATGGACAGACATCTATAGACTCAGAAACTTTATGCAATGATACGAGCCAAGCCAATCTCCATCCCTGGAGAAGTGTTCTTTGTCCCAAGAACTGTGTGTTGGAAGTCAGCCACCTCCTCCTGTGTGACTTGGGACAACCATTACCTCTCTGGGTCCCCTTCCCAACCACCCCTGAGGGGATTGGATTAACTAGATTGTTTATGATTTCATAATTCAGACATAAGTTCACCCTAGCTTACGTTGACACCCCGTTTTATTTTACCTCCGAAAACCTCAAGAGCCAAGTCTGATTGATGAGAACTAAGAATGGTGAGGTCAAGTGTGGTCCTGGCCACTGGTGCAGAGGAGAAAGTCCTCACTCCCCTGTTCCCGTTCCTGGGTGGCAGTGGCAGTGGGGTGGGGACATGAAGCAGAGCCTTTGCTGCGCCATTGGGCCTCTGGCTGGACAGTGGTGTCCCTTGGCAGTGCCTCTGCAGCAGGCTCCGAGCACGTGCTGGGAAGGCTGCAGGAGCTGACCACCCAAAGCCCCAGAGAGAGCCTCAGAAAGTCACACCGCCCTCCGCCAGCCACATGGCCTTGCAACTCAGGTTTCCTTTGAAAATGACTTTAAAGGACTTGCCAGCTCGAGGCCTCAGCTCACCCCGCTCTTTGAAAAGGGAGAAAATGATCCCTCTACTTCCACAGAAACTTGGCAGAAGAACTTACAAAACAGACAGCTTCAGGAATGACAATTCACAGGCCCGAGGGAGGCTGGCCCCGGGGCCGATTTGCTCCCCAAGGGCCTCTGAGATTGTTTACGTATCATTACTGTTTAATAGAGGGGCTGGGGCAGACAGTGTGGGTGGCATTCAAGTTCAAACAAAAGAGAAGATCAAAGAGTAACTGCAGCCAATTGACAATCAATAATAAGTAAAAGGCAAACATCTCTAAGCAGATAAGCTAGGGCAAAGGGAATATAAACTTTTTTATTACAAAAGCGTGACACTAACGCAACTTTTCACAAATGCGTAACTTACAAAACAGGGTGCATGATGTTTTTCTCTATGTTGTGGGGTTTCTAGAGGAAAGGTTTCTAAGGACCAGAGTAGTGGTTGGAGGGTGGACCTGGAGAGGGGGGGGGTGGTTAGAATCAATTTAGGAGCTGGAAGGGATGGGAGATGGTAACGATTACCTAGTTCAAATCTGTCCTCAACCCATGAAGGGACTGAGATAAAAAAAACTAGGGTGGGGCTTCCCTGGTGGCGCAGCGGTTGAGAGTCCGCCTGCCGATGCAGGGGACACGGGTTCGTGCCCCGGTCCGGGAAGATCCCACATGCCGCGGAGCGGCTGGGCCCGTGAGCCATGGCCGCTGAGCCTGCGCGTCCGGAGCCTGTCCTCCGCAACGGGAGAGGCCACAACAGTGAGAGGCCTGCGTACCACAAAAAAAAAAAAAAGAAAAAAAAAAGAAACTAGGGTGTCCTGGGACAGAGAGTGGAGGGCAGTCTCCTGCCTCTGACCCCACCCTGAGGGAAGGAAGCACAATCAATCACAAATGTTCCCATTTTAGATAGACATAAGGAAACTGAGGCAGGGACTTGTCCAAGGTCACACATCTAAGAAGTGACCAACTAATCTTAGTTCACACAACTGCTTGTTGGTAGAACTGCAATCATTTCCTTTTCTTGGGAAAAATGAGCTATTTCCTTTGGAATTTGGGTTCCCATTCCTCTGTCTGTCACTCATGGTAGTATATTTATTAAATGTGGTAATAACATCTTGCATTTGTGAGGTGCTTATGATTTTCAAAACACCTTGGTATCAATGATCACATTCAATCTCACAACCACTCAGAGTAGAGGTGACAGAGGGATGGAAACCTCAGAAACTCTGGAACAGCAGTAGCGCCAGGAGTTACAATGGAACCAGGGGCCCATTATAACACATCAAACTACACCGGTACACAGAATTTTCCAAAAGAAACTGCCTGGTCCCCAGCCCTGGAGGAAGAGTCAGACCTCGGGCAGCCACATTTCATACCATGTGACCTCCCTCCCTGACCCCTGATTTGTCTAAGGATGGACACTGGATCCCACAGGCAGGCCTGTAGCCTATCACAGCAGGTAAAGTGCTGCCTGAGAGGGGGTGCTGATGAGTTGGGCCATAAGATCCTGTGTCCTGGGGATTTGTAGTGAAATATGAAGATGACCAGCCAGTCCAGTATTTCTCGAATTTCAGTCCTTTGTGATCCACCTTCATGATTTTGCTGTCACATCATACCTTGAATATTTATGCACTATTTTTCTTTAAATCGACTCACTTTTAAGATCTGGTTCCCCCCATATAAATAAAAATAGAGTTAGTGTTCAAAATAAAAATGTTCACTCATATGCCTTCTAGAAATTGTCTCATATTCTACCAGAGACATGCTTTGCAAAACACTAAGAGAAATGGCATAAGGAAGAGAAGGAGAATGATGCAGAGAGAAGCTGACCCTCTGGAGAGAAGCTGGGTTTCATTAATGGCACCACAGTGAGCTCCCTGGAGAAGGCTTGCAACTAGAATGTCCTTCCAGTACCAGGTTCTAGGAAGCTTGCCATTGATCGGGGGATTCTGGTTTCAGATTTCTAGAAGATTCCATCCCTTTTATAACCGCTTCACAGTAAGGTCTCTGCCTCTACTCCTATATCACCCACCGTACTTGGTCTGATCTGTGTGAGTCCCTGTTTCCTGGAACTGAAAGAGCACAATTTACACAGGTATCCAGTTGAGGTGTCAGCCATCAGGAAGGCCCTTCAGCACTCTTTAGATTGGGTTCAGGCTGAGGGATGCTGTGATCCCTCCCTGGGAAGACACAGAGTGGTCTATCCAACATACTGCAACCACATGGAAAGACCGTGGTCCTCCTAGCCTTCAAAGCAGTGGCAGGAGGCTTCTAAAAGGCACACAGCAGGCCGGCCCTTGGTGGGTGCACGGAACATAGTACCCAGGGCCATGCACCTTCATTGAAGGAGGAGAAAGCCTCAGCATCACTAAGGAAGTGGCTTCTAGAAAGGCCAGCACTGAAGCAGGAGGGTCTTGGAGTCTAGGAAGGGCACTCAGTGGGGCTTGGAGCCCCTGGAAAACTATCTTACCCCTAAGGCCCTGGGGTCTTGCCCTTTTATTAAATGATTCTGACTCATGTAACCCCAAGGGACTGGCTTCTCAGTACATTTAAGAGATGAGTTTCCTGGGTCTCTCCTCCCTTTTGTACTTCGAACAGGCAGGTTGGTTAAATATCAAGCATGCTTAGAATCAGAATCACAGAGTAGCATGACTGCAGGGGCCTTAGCGATTATGATCCTAGTCTACAGGTGCAGAAGCCATGGGAAAGGCGACATGCCTAAGGTCACACTCAGAATTTTTATCAAAGAGGTCCTGACTCCCAGGTGGTTTGTAACATGGCCCTAGCCTCCAGGGAGTGTGCGGTCACTCTGGGAAGATGAAACATGGACAAACATGGAAGTAAAATCACAAAGAGACACAAAGGGGGCTTCCCTGGTGGCGCAGTGGTTGAGAGTCCGCCTGCCAATGCAGGTGACAAGGGTTTGTGCCCCGGTCCAGGAGGATCCCACGTGCTGCGGAGCGGCTGGGCCCGTGAGCCATGGCTGCTGCGCCTGCACGTCCGGAGCCTGTGCTCCGCAACAGGAGAGGCCGCAACAGTGAGAGGCCCGCATACCGCAAAAAAAAAAAAAAAAGAGAGACACAAAGAGACATATCATTGTGGCTAAAAGATGATGTTCCTGAGGATTTGGGGGCTTTGAGCAGGGAGACCTCGGATGGCAAACTGCTCTTTCAGGGCAGCACAGGGGTAGCTGGCCTGCGGAGTTGGGAGCTGGGCGGAAGCACTCCCGGGGCTGGCAAGCATCTCCCTCCTTTCTGTAGGACCGCAGTGCCTCCTTCTGTCTGAAAAGAGCTCTCCTCCTCAATGTCACCAATAGGAGCCATCTCTGGGGGTGGTTAAGTGTGCGAGGGCTTCCTTAACAAAGTACCGCAAACAGAGTGGCCAGGACAACAGAAGGGCGTTGTCCCACCGTTCTGGAGGTTAGGAGTCTAAGATCAAGGTGTCAGCAGGGTTGGTTTCTTTTGAGGGCTGTGAGGCAGCATCGTATTCCAGTCCTCTCCTTTAGCTTCCGGTGGTTTCCTGGCCATCCTTGGGACTCCTTCGCTTGCAGAAGTGTCACCTTGATCTCTGTCCTCATCTTCACCCAGTGTTCTCCCTATGTGTGTGTCTCTGTGTGCACATTTCCCCTTTTTATATGGATACCAATCAAATGGGAGTACGCCCGCCCTAATAACCTCATCTTAACTAATTATATCTGCACGACCCTATTTCCAGATCAGGTCACATTCTGAGGTCCTGGGGGTTAAGATTTCAACATAAGAATCGGAGGCGAGGGACGTATTTCAGCCCATGACAAGAATCGTCTGTGGGATGGGGGTTGGTGAGATGCTCTCAGGAGTGGCACCGCCCTCATCTCTTCTTTGGGCCTTCTCCCGGCTGTCTAAGGTGAAGGGAACTGAGACTTGGAGGGACATCTTGACTCCGGGCACTGGGCTTTGTACCGTGGTCTCAGTCACGTCACAAAAACCCAGTGGTGGCAGGGGGCTTACTTGACCTCTTCAAGACGAAGAGGCCAGGTCACTTGGCTGAGGTTGGGCAGAGCCTCTTCTGTTTTCCCTCTAACAAGCTGTGTCTCTCTTATCAACGCGAGGTGTGTGTGTGGGGGGTGTCTCACCTCAGAAGAGCTCTAGGGCACCAACTAACTATGCTCAGTGAGCAACCACACTTCCGTTATGGAGAAGGGAGAAAAATCCAGATCCATGTAGGTCTCTACGGAATAGGGATCACCAAGAATGTGTATACAGACCATTACAGGTTTGATTAAAAGCCCCTTAACAGGAACAGGAGGCTATTATAGTTAATGGTATTTTGAAACATCCTGGAGTGTTCGCACTGACCCTGGTGGTGACCTAATCCGGCTCTCTGCCATAGACAGCATGTAATCGTACTGCTGTCCGCACCCCAGTGACACTCATGCAGCCAGAGGGGAGAATCTCCACTCTAATCCAGCCCCTTCGTCATGTATAAAAGGAAGCCAAGTGGCATTAAGCAAAGATTCTAGAAGGACTCGGACACGGCTCTCCCAATACCCAAGTCAGTGTTCTTTCCACTAAAATCACTGCCACGATTTTCTATTTCCACAGACCTGAACACAGCCCCTTTATGATTGCCTGCTTAATATATCTTCCTATATCAAATCACTTCTTCAGTGTGACCCTTGGAGAGTGAAACTTGGGCCAAGAATTATGAAAGGGCGGAACTCAGCGGCATAGAATGAAGGATTTTCGCATAGTTGTCCAAGGACGGAATGGGCTCTGGGCGGCCTCCTGGGCTCATCCCTGAGGTGATTAAGCAGAAGCTGCACTATGAGTTGCGGCGGTGTTGGCTTGGGGGGAGAGTTGGCCTAAATGACTCTAAGGTCCCTTTCAAGCTTGAGATTTTTCTAAGGTCCTATCCCATTTAGAAACTGGTTTTGATCATGGGAAGAGTCAGGAGAACGGGTCTGCTATGAATCTCAAGAGAGAAGGGCATGTTCACATGAGTCTGGGGTCATGTTGTGTAGGTTGGACAGTTCCTGTACCCCTGAACTTATTCCAGGGGCAGCTTGTGTCCATCTCGTTTTTCTTGGGGGTTCACACACATCATTTGCTGAGAGTGGGACTACACCTCATCTCCCTCTATTCCTACCTGGTGCTCCCTATCTTTCAGGCTCATAGATAAATGCATCATTTCCCCAAAATACCAGGCTTCAGTGTCTTTGTATACACCACGCCTTCTGCTTAGCATGTCATTTTTCTCCTTCTACTCTCCCCCACCCTGGGAACTCTTTAAAGACCATCCATGCATGAATTTCCTCAGCCTGGAACACTGTGAGCGTCTGTATAGGTTTGCTGAATGGTGGACTGAGAGAGTGAGTGTGTGATTAAGGGTTCCAGTTGGGTTTATAGCTCTTCTGACACCCAGACTGAGGCAGTTCTATTAGTGCAGTCTAGCAAACAGCCACAAGGTGGCAGGGTAGACCAAGGCATTCAGGCCACAGGTGCCACTGGTTCCCGGAAAGTAGGAAGATGTAAATGGAGTTAGGGCTATTTCTTCTGATCGGCCTCTTATGCCTTTGTGCCTGTTTCCTTCCTATAGCTCTCCTTCACCTCAGAAAAGCCATCCAACAGAATTGGCTGGGGGTCTGTGGGATGTGATTTGAGGTCCTCTGGCCCCCAAGTCTCTCCTTCTGAGACCTACTTGAGTGTGTAAATTTCCACTCAGAAAGGAATTCCTTTGAATTTCGTGTTTGCAGTTCTCCTTGGAAAGGAGGGGGTCATTTACCAATTCTCAGGCAAAAGAGACCAATCCCTAGTAGAACCCTGGCAGGAGGCCGGGGCTAAGGAGAATGACACGAATAAGAACAACTAAGTTTAGAGATCACCAGGAGCTTTCATTTCCAAGAGTTCTCTTAATCCTCTGTCATCTTGCCAATTAAGAAAGAAAGAATCCCATTTGGCAGATGAAGAATCTGAGGATCAGAAAGAACATGTGATGAGTAAGCGGTGGCCTGGAAAGGGAACCTTTGCCTTCTGACTGCGTTTGGGGGCTCAGCTCACGCAGGCAATACCTATGTGTGCCGGCAGATGAGTTAAAAATTAATTCTGCATCATAGTGCTATCTTCATGCACCCTAGTGCATACCTTTTCCAACTGCACAACACAGGCTAAGAAGAGAGTTCAGGATCTCAGAACTGGAATTCTCTTTGGGTTAAAATCATAAACTTTATGTAAACAGAGAAGCCGCTAGGCATGGCATGGAGCTCACCTCCTATGTCAGAGCATTGCCCTGAACTCTGGGTGCCTGGTACCAGGTGTGGACTGGCTGCCTTGTCGCTCACTTTCAATGCCAAGGGCCTTAGTAGGGGGGACCTAAGCTGTGCTCCTCTGGTCATCCTCAGTGACCCTGGGAAGTTGTGGGTGGAGGACATCAGCCAATCCCTGCTGACCTGGGCTCCACGCAGTGAGATCCAGGGCAAACTGCTCTGGCTGACTCAAGGTCATTGGCCTTGGTCAGGAAGCTTCTCCCTGGCCCTCAATTTCTGGATCTAAATGAAAGACTGTCTTTTCTGTCAGTCTCCCAGGCCCCTCCTGGAAACCATGACTCTGGCTTTTCCAGCCTATGTAGCTGGGAGACAGAGATGGGTGATTGCTCTCACTGGGGGTGTCCTGGGAATAGAATCCCGGCATCTAGACCACGGAGTTCTAATTGCTGGAGGCCGGCCCCTTCTCATCTGTTGTTCCCAGTGTTTCCTGCAGCCAGTAGACCAAAATTCACACACCCAAGCTCTGGGACTTCCCTGCTCATGCCTCCTGATATTTTCACAGTTAAAGAGGTACTTACAAACCTTTCAACTCTAACCTACTTAACAGTTCACAAGGGGCTCAGAGTTTCTATATATTTAACAATTTGTAACTTTGCTGAAGCACAATCTTTCTTTTAAAAATAACATTTATTGCTGTGTACTTAATTTTGAAATTAATACATGTTTTGAATGCAGAAAAACTTGAAAAACAGCTATGACAAAATAATAATACTAAATAACATTTATTGAATATTCACAATGTTCTAGGATCCTTTTTAAAAAAACGTTTTACTTTTAAGTAATTGTAGATTCACAGGAAGTCACAAAAGTAGTACATAGAAGTTCATGTACCCTTCTCCCAGCTTCCCCCAGTGGTAACATATTATTTAACTATAGCACAATATCAAAGCCAGGAAGGTGATGCAGTTGGTATAATCCACAGATCTTACTCAGATTTCACCAGTTTTACATGTACTCGTGTGTGCATGTGCGTGTGCATGTGTATGTGTATGTGTGTATAGCCCTATGCAATTTTATCTCCTGTATAGGTTTATGGCCACCACAACCAAGATACACAACTGTCCCATCACCACAAAAATCCCTCATGCTACCCCTTCATAGTTATCCTCTTCCTCCCCTCATCCCTAACCCTTGGCAAAATTATACAGTCTCCATCTGTATAATTTTGTCATTTCGAGAATATTCTATAAATGGAATAGACTAATAGCAATATAATATAGTGAAATAATAATAATAAATAACATTTATTGAGCAATCACTGTGTGCCAAGAATTGCTTTTAGCTCTGTACAGGTATGAGCTCATTGATCCTCTCAATAACCAATTGGAGTGGTCTCTATTACTATCCCTACTTTATAAACATGACAACAGATAATCACCCAATTTTACGCAGCCATTAACTGGCAGAGCTGGGATTAAAATCCAGATCTGGTGTTAGAGTCTGAGGTTTTAATTTTAATATTATACTGTCTCTCTAAATATATTTAATACAAATTTTTAAAAACTAAATACAGAAAAGAATAATAAAGAAAGGACAACAGTAGCCTCAGAAAACGTCAAAGATTTGGTTTCATATAGACATTCTCTCAAAACAATACAATTAAGCTAAAAATCAATTTTAAAAAAAGAGAACTTGAAAAATTCCATTTGTCTGTAAATTAAAAAAAAAAAACAAAAACTTAAAACAATTCACCGGTCAAAGAAGAAGAGAGCAGGAGTTTATTCTAACAAGAGAGCTAAAGGTTCACGGATAGAATGTCATGGCAGTGAAGGTGCGATTGTTTCATGGCCACAAAGGCAACACTGTGCTGCCCCAGATGGAATCCAGAAGGGCAGGGACTGTGTTTTGTTCATTCCAATAGCCTCAGAGCCTCACTCTGCACTAATAGGAGTCAATAACTGTTTACTCATGGATTAAAAAATATACCTCACGATGGATAATACCTAGATTCCCTTAAATCTGTAAGACAAAGCTGGAGGAAGCTATGGGTCTCCAGAAGCAAAAGCACACCAAAACAGGGACAAAAGTACGTAGAAACAGTAAAGTTAGGGGATGGACATCTGTATTAGGCTTGGTGAGACCACTTTGCTTTTCCTGGTGCCTCTAGACACCAAAATCTCAGCAGCGAACAGGGCTGGGGTGGTGAGGAGTTTTGACATTTGGAAGTAGAAAATCAGTGCTGAGGAGTGAAAGTGATTGATCCTAGGTTATTGCAAAATTGAGATAAGTACGCAGGTCTCCAGCTCACCATAGAGAGCTTTATGCTAAAATTAGACCCTTCACACTGCCAGAGACTACTTTTACCTGAACTTCCAAGAATCCCCAAGTTGAAAACTCAGAAATGTTTACAAAAGCTTTCTGGCTTTTACCGGAATTACAGTCAGGGAGAATCGTGGGTTGCCAAAGCATGACCTCACATCACAAATTAACCAGTTTTTTACCTTTTAATAAAGTTTCCTCCTTCTTTTGATAGTCGTTTTTCACACAGAGGCAGTATTGTAATGACGTCACAAGGTACTGCATGTGTAGCAGCACGTGAAAGGCACAAGGAGATGCTGCAGCTGAGGTGCTGAAGCTGGCGCCAGACGGGTCGAACACAGGCTCACGAACAAGGCCCCATATCTCATGAATCATTATGTACCGAACTGGAAACATATCAGTGCTGTACAACACTTAAAAATGTTATGATTCTGGGGCTTCCCTGGTGGCGCAGTGGTTGAGAATCCGCCTGCCGATGCAGGGGACACGGGTTCGTGCCCGGGTCCGGGAAGATCCCACGTGCCGCGGAGCGACTGGGCCCGTGAGCCATGGCCGCTGCGCCTGCGCGTCCGGAGCCTGTGCTCCGCAACGGGAGAGGCCACAACAGTGAGAGGCCCGCATACTACAAAATAAAAAAAAAAAAAGTTATGATTCTGTTTTTAATCAAATACATTCTGTTATCAAAAATTCTAAATTTTTACCAATAATAACTGGACAAAAAAATGAAGGGCAGGGAGAGGTGAGGTGAAGAGAATGTTGAACTTTTGTTTATTCTTTAATATATTGTTGTATTGCTTAACATTTAATAATGAGTTTATTACTTTTAAAACTGGGCCTAGGGAAAAGCTTAGTGGATAAAATACACATAGCTGGTGAGCCAGACAGTTTGGGTCCAAATCTTGGAACTGTCACTTATTAACTATATGACTGCCAGTAAATTACTTAGCCTTTCGATGCCTCGATTTCCTCATATGTGAAATGGAGATAATAATTATAGTATTGACCTCATAGGGTTCTTGTGTGCTTAAATAAATTAACATATGTAAAGTACTAAGAAAAACTCATGACGTAAAATAAGCACTCTGTCACTATTAATTTTTATTATAATTGAGGTTTATCAGGATTTTCCTCTGAACTAGATTTTAAGGTGAAGAAATAATCTGTCATTTCCTTGGCCGGTTCCTGATGTCTCAAGAACTGGTTTGTGGCTTCTGCTGTCTCTTGCATCATATAAAGTCTCTCAGAAGAATGACCTGGATTCCCACGTGGAAACTGCAGCTACCCATGAGTTTGGTGTTGCACTCTGACTGGTTTCCATCAATAGGTCCCCTTGGACATTGAAACCTTTCTGGACTGGACCTTAGAGTCCCCTCACCCTCTTGGACTTTGCTTAATTGTGCAGGGAGCAATGCAAATTAAGTAATTGTAATGCCTTTTGCACCTGTAGCGTCCACTTTATCATCACAGAATTTTCTCTCTAGCATAAGTTATTTTCAAACTGTCCCATGCTTACTGGCATAAATTCATATTAAGATTTTCCTGTCCTCCTATATCATCTTTTAAAAACTAGGTGGGAGATGCCTCTCGCCTTCTGAGATGGCCCACACTCTGTGGAGTGCGTTTCTCTTTAAATAAATCCACTTCTTACCTATCACTTTGTCTC
The DNA here is from genome assembly GCF_026419965.1 of Kogia breviceps. Taxonomy (NCBI): domain Eukaryota; kingdom Metazoa; phylum Chordata; class Mammalia; order Artiodactyla; family Physeteridae; genus Kogia; species Kogia breviceps. The sequence goes on along the minus strand of NC_081314.1, from coordinate 70,359,770 downwards.
TCACTTCTTTCCGCCATGAGATATGAAGAACCTGAGCTTCATTAAGTCCTGAGATCACACATCCTAACACTGTACACAAAAATAAACTCAAAATGGATTAAGGACCTAAATGTAAGCCTGGACACTATAAAACTCTTAGAGGAAAACATAGGCAGAACACTCTCTGGCATAAATCGCAGCAAGATGTTTTTCCATCCACCTCCTAGAGAAATGAAGATAAAAACAAAAATAAACAAATGGGACCAATTAAACTTAAAAGCTTTTGCACAGCAAAGGAAACCATAAACAAAATGAAAAGACAACCCTCAGAATGGGAGAAAATATTTGTAAATGAAGCAGCCGACAAGGGATTAATCTCTCAGATATACAAACAGCACATGCAGCTCAATTTCAAAAAGCAAACAACCCAATCAAAAAATGGACAGAAGATCTAATTAGACATTTCTCCAAAGAAGACATACAGATGGTTAAAAAGCACATGAAAAGATGCTCAACATCACTAATTATTAGAGAAATGCAAATCAAAACTACAACGAGGTATCACCTCACACTGGTCCGAATGGCTATCATCAAAAAATCTACAGACAGTAAATGCTGGAGAGGGTGTGGAGAAAAGGAAATCCTCCTACACTGTTGGTGGGAATGTAAACTGGTACAGCCACTATGGGGAACAGTACTGAGGTTCCTTAAAAAACTAAAAATAGAGCTACCATATGATCCAGCAATCCCACTCCTGGGCATATATCTGGAGAAAAGTATAATTTGAAAAGATACATGCATCCCAATGTTCACTGCAACACTATTTACAATAGCCAGGACATGGAAGCAGCCTAGATGTCCATTGGTAGAGAAATGGATAAAGAAGATGTGGTACATATATACAATGGCATATTATTCAGCCATAAAGAAGAATAAAATGATGCCATTTGCAGCAACATGGATGGACCTAGAGATTGTCATACTGAGTGAAATAAGTCAGACAGAGAAAGACAAATGTCATATGATATCACTTACATGTGGAATCTAAAATATGTCTACAAATGAACTTATCTACAAAACAGAAATAGAGTTACAGATGTAGAAGATAAACTTAAGGTTATCAGGGGGTAAGGGCAGGGGGAGGTTTAAATTGGAAGATTGGGATTGACACATACACACCACTATATACAAAATAGATAACTAATAAGGACCTATTGTATAGCACAGGGAACTCTACTCAGTACTCTGTAATTGCCTATATGGTAAAAGAATCTAAAAAAGAGTGGAGATATATATATATAGATATATATATATATATAGTGAATCTGTTATACATATAGATATATATATATATCTATATGTATAACAGATTCACTTTGCTATACACCTGAAATTAGCACAACATTGTAAATTATTAAATTTACAATAAAATTAAAATATTAAAAATAAAATAAAAAACTATAAAAAATAAAATAAAAAACTATAAAAAATAAAATAAAAACAAAGATTGTCTCAAAAAAAAACTAGGTGGGAGATATTAGGCAACTTGATGGATATGTATGTCTTGGGGGTGTCTGTTCATTTGACAAATACTGATGTACTAATGCAAACTGATAAGCATCAGTGTATCTATGTCTTATTCACCTGGATCTCCATTGTTGGAAAACAATCCATAGAAGCTTTATTGACAATATAAACTGATTAAAACATTTAATGTTCAAATTCTGAGTATTAATTGCTTTCCAGTATAAACATTGTAAACTATTTATTTCTCTATTTTCTCATGACACTGAATCCAGTCGGTCTCAACTGGCAGAGCAAAACTCTCTACAGTTTTTTTGTATGACAGAGTGAAAGTTCTCCCCATCCCTCCTGCAGAGGGGTGTGGATTTGCAAGAAGTTAGACAGATCAGAGCCCAGGGCTAGGGTGTCATGGGAGCAGCACTGAGAAGCACCAGACATTCCTGGGGGAAGGGGTAGAGAGCAATGCTCTTTACTGGCCCACTATTGCTGTGCAAATCGGATAAGGTAGTTCAGGCTTAAAATGATTCCTATGATTCCACGTTCCCCTAAGACAAAGTCTTAATAAATAAATAAATAAATAAATTTTAAAAAATTTATTTGAAGTAAAGATCTTTAAAAGAAAGAACACCTGTCTTGCGTTCTCTTTGGCCTATAACACTGAGGTCAATGGCAGTTTGCCCCAAATTTAAAACCAAGAGTTCTGGGTGCTGCATCAGAAAGATTCTTAATAATAATACTAGAAATTTTATGTCCATTATATACATAGTGGCTGACGAGTCTGATATGTCTGAGTGAAATAAAAATTCTATTTAAAAATTAGATATCGTCTTTGAGGGTAGTTTTCGGTAGATTCAGGGCTTTCCCCCTTTCTGATAACTGGCATTGTGTTAAGTTTACAGTGCCTGGAAGAATAATCTTCCAGACCTGTGCATCATAAATGCAATTCCAAGAGGCTACAGGTGTTAGAGAGCCCTTTCAATCCCACCATTTGAGGGCTGTTTCCTGCCCATGTGGGCAGATCACGTAATTATGTGTCCCCCGTGGCACTTCGTTTCCATCCTAGCACGTCATGGATGTTAAAAGAATCTTTGTTGCTGTGAAGTGAATGGTATTCACAACACCTATTGTACTTCTATAATATGCAAATCCATATGCTATGGGATCTGTAGGGACATATTTTTATGGTTCCTGTGTTATTAAAATTTACATTCATATAAATTGTAAAGGTTATATACAGTAAAGTCTCACCACTATTCATTCATTAAACAAATTTTACTGAGCACCTACTATGTAAGGTTTTGTTAGTCATTGGAGAAAACAAAGAATAATTGGACTTGTGGAGAAAATGCAATGATAGTATGGCAGGTGCTGTGGAAGAAGAACCTGGAATATTTACTAAGAGCTTACTATTTGCCAGGCACTGTCTCATTATTTCCTTATTTGAATTTCCTTTGCTCATCTGCCCAAGTTTTTCTCAGAATAGGAAGATGATGGTTTTTCTATGCCTCTTTCAGTTTTAAAATCTATGACCACCTTAATGAAAATATTCAGAAGGGCCATTGCTAGATGCTGGTACTTTGGGGCCATCTGAGCAATGGGGAAGGGGATCTCTCCCAGACAGTGGGTGGTATCCACTTTGTTGTGAATTGTGAAATATATCCTATATAAGGAAGAGTGTGTAAGACATACGCATAAAATATAAAGAATAATTATACACTGAAAACTTACATAACAAACACCTAGGTCAGAAAGACTTTGCCAGCCCCCTCAAAACTCTTTCATTCACAATATGTAATAATCCCCTAACACAAGCACCCCTCTCCCTTCCCACGGAGAAAACTTATAGTTACTTTAATAACTGTATATACTTTTACTCATATATTTAAATATTTTAACATACATACATTTAATATATCAATTCATTAAATCACAGATTAATTAATTCTACTCACATCAACATGATAGAAGTGGAGAAAAAGAAGTAAGATGAAATTTTATCATGTTGATGTGAGTAGAAATAACTAATTTTTATTGCTCTGTAGTGTTCCAGTGTGTGTGTGTGTGTCCATCCTTTGGTTGATGAACATTTGTAAAGGGAAATGGAAAAGAATAAAACGGACTGGGAAGGAATAGAATTGAATGTAGAGGAATGGAATAGGGTAGAGAGAAGTGGGATGAAATGCATTGGAATGTGATTTGGATCCTTCCAAACATGATGTATGAACATTATCATAGGTGTAATCTAGTGAAAATGTGAAAGAGTTTCTCTAGGATATGCACCCAGGAGTATAATGGCTAGATCATAGGGTTCTTGAATATTCAGCCTTGCAAGGCAGTGACAAATTCCCCAAAAGGATTATATATAAATTTCCACCAACCACACACTGCAGTTCATGTCACTTGTTAACATCGCCAGCCTTTAGCTTGATCAAGCATTTTCATTTTTGCCTGTCAGGTGGGTGTCTAACAATATTCTGTTGGGATTGTCATTTGATGTTGTTTTTTAATTCAGTCAGACAATCTTTGCCTTATAACTGGACATTCAATTTATTTATACTTAATGTATTTGCTAATCTCTTTGCCATTATCTGATTTTTTGTTATCTATGCCTCACTGTATTTTGTTTAAAGATCCTTCTTCTTTTTCTTCTTCTACATTTCTTTTGGCCGTGCTGTGCAGCATGCAGGATGTTAGTTCCCCAACCAGGGACTGAACCTGTGTCCCCTGCAGTGGAAGCGCAGAGTCCTAACCACTGGGACTGCCAGGGAATTCATGTCTCACTGTATTTTGATTCTCTCTCTCTTCTTTCTTGTTTTCTTTTGGATTATATGTTTTCTAATAATTATATTATTTTCTTTCTATTAGTATGAAAGTTTAGATATATTCTGTTCCTATTCATTTAGTAATTATCCCCATATCATTATTAAGTGTTTATCCAATTCTGAAGCTAAACAACACGTTTTCCTCCTCATGGTCAAGGCAATTATCCTTGCAGTCTTCTGGGAGTGGCTGGGGCTGATGCTTGCCATTCATTGCTACACTAGAGATGTTGCCCTTCCGGGTTCCAGGCCTCTAGGCAGAGGGTCTCTTATTATGCTCCCTGCCTTAGGTGGACCCTAGACTGTGTCTCCTGTTGTCCTGGGCCCTCTGAAGGGATAAATACAGCCGCTCTATTTCATCTGATTTGACAAGTGTCTTCAGAGTAAAAGCAGCTTTAGCGCTCTGCTCGTCTTTCTGGGTTCCTGCCTTCATGTAGATTTTGCCCTAATGGTGCAAAAGGATCTTTTTATATAATTAGTGCTTTTATAAACAATATTTTAAGCAGCATTTTTTAGTTGTGGTCAGCAGAAAGGTTGGTCTTTATAATCCTGTCCTCCAAGAACTGGAAATAGACAGCGTAGCATCCTCACTGCCAACCTCAGGCATGATTGCCTCTGGAACAGTCTTGGTGGTGGTTAGAATCTGTGGTGTTTAAGTGCATGCTTTTATTTTGTTAATTACCATTTTTACAAATATGTCTTTCTGTCCAACTCTGCAAGGGAATTTAGTAAAGCCATTTTTCTAGGACTTTGGGGCTGGATTCTCAAGGGTCTGGAGTACGGTTCAACAACTTATACTGACCGCAGTTCCCCATGGTCTGCTAAGTATGTATTCTCCTGGGAAACATCACAGTAGCCTTGACATGCAGATCCTTCTGGAGAGCTCAGGACATGTGGTCTCCATCCTCTACAGGTTTCCCTTTCACTGAGGTCACAGAGAAGGTCTAAGAGAAGTTAGAGATTAGAATTCAGGATTTCTGACTACACCGCACCATAAAATCTGTTTAGCTCCATTGTTCCAGGAGGGTGCCCATCATTCAGGTGGATGCTGTGATGGATTTAATTGTTGTCCAAAGTGCCCGGTACCACTCCCTAAGGTGCCCCCCTCCCTCCTTTGGCAAAATATATTTCCCTGCCCAATTGCAGCCTTGGCTACATGACTTGATTTGGCCAGTGGAATGTGAGGAGAAGTGAAAAATGTCATTTCAGAATGGGAGCTTTAAGAGCCAGCATAAGCTTTCCCAAGCTTCCTTTTTGCTCTGCCATGACTGTCCCAGGGACGAGTCATGGTTCTTTGTGTGTGGTGAGCCTCAGCTCCTCAGAAACTGACAGGTTCTCAGTATAGTTAGGAGACTGACTGCCCCCTACTTATTGGACAGAAGTCAGCACCGGCTGCACCTGCTGAAAGTATCTCCAGATCTTCTGAGTCCGACTGTCTCTTTTCAGCAGAGAATTCTATAGTCTTCCTTCCTGAACCACTAACTCACTTATTCAAACCCCATCCTCTTTTTTTTTTTCCATGTGTAGAGTGCCCTCTGCTTCCACCTCCCTCTTTTTATTTATGTTCTTCCCATAGATAGTGTGACAATTCTTCACCGAATCGCTGCCTAACATAAAAAGGCCCTGAAAAAAAGTGACAGTAGGTATGGCCACCCTTAATACAGACTTTGGGCTGCCTAGGAAGCATGGCCCATAGAATTTGGACTTTTGAAAACCAGCAGGAATAGAATCTTGCCTGCCGGCTGTTGTCCTGTCTGCTGCCAACAGATGACAGAGAGGTGTGAAATCTTCCCCAGAGGGTGTTTCACTACACACACTGTTTGAGAGCTGTGGGCTGGTCCGACCATGTGAATGCCCTGATACTCAGAGGTCACCTCTCGCCCAGAGTGGAGCTTGGACCATGCTGTCTCTGAGCACTGCGTCTTGGGGATATGGAGAGGCCATCCTAACCACTACTGAAAAGATTCCCCCTGGGACCTTTGCTTTGCCCTGTAGCACCTTCCTTGGTTCCTTGAATTGTGGAGAAAGAGGAGAAGACAGGACTCAGCTTGCATTTCCCCTAGATTTGTTTCTAAGTAAAGAAATATCCCGAACCACTATCTCAGTTTTACCCAACCTTCATTTTTTTTTTCTTTTTTGGCACCAAGATGCCTGTGGGACAACATATTCCCATCAGTAACAATGGCTGTCAATGGCAGGGTGTCTTCCCCGAACCAGAATGGGTGGAGGGGGTATATCCCCCTCAAGGCCACGTATTGAAATCTCTGGGGTAAGGGTACATAGAGTTTTCAAAAGCCCCCAGGGATATCTGTTCACCTCCCTCACTCTTCATTACTTTTATTTTTAGGTTCCCCATTGACATTCCTTATTATTCTAAGAAGTAACATATAAATAATGATTATTTTACAAAAGTATTTATTGACCCACTTTCCAAATTGGAGAGGGGGAATGGTTCTTTCACCCCCCACCCCTTTGCCAATTTTGTTTGCAGAATACAGGCACATAGTGTTTAATTTTATAAAGGAATACAGATTCCTTTATTTTTTCAAGTATTATCTAGATTAAGAAATACGGCAGCAATGCGTAGTGACACTGCCATTGTGTGATGTGGCCACAGCTACACACATTTATACATTAGTGAGCTCTTACACTGGGATCCCTGGAGCAACCCATGGGTAGAAACGTGAGGTTGTAATTGTGTTCACTGATTGTATAGCAAGCGTTTCTTCTTGAGAGAAAACAGGGCAGTGGTACAGAAAGATGATATATTGGTCTCTGCTGAGAAGGGTCCCACTCAAATTAAGTCTGAATCTAGGCCTAAGGGGGTTGCATCATTTGAGTAAAAGCAAGCAGGTAAACCCTGACAATTCCACCCTCTATCTTTTTGTTTTTTCTTCACTGTCATTTGTTCTGGGAACAATGACACAATGTCTCCCAGAGATTCACTCCTGATGGGGCCATAAGCTCCTCAGTTGGTTCGGTTCCCGGGAACTCACGGGAACCCCCATCTCTCCTGGCTGGAAGCTGACTGCTGAGAGGGAGAGAGCAAGGAGTGAGCAGCCGGCTCTTGAGGCCAGTAATTTCCTTGGCGAACAAATTTCCCATTTGTGGGCCTGAGCTGTCTTAATTCAGTGTCAAGAGGTTTCAGGTAAGGGGCTTCCCTGGTGGCGCAGTGGTTGAGAGTCTGCCTGCGATGCAGGGGACGCGGGTTCGTGCCCCGGTCCGGGAAGATCCCACATGCCGCGGAACGGCTGGGCCCGTGAGCCATGGCCGCTGAGCCTGCGCGTCCGGAGCCTGTGCTCCGCAATAGGAGAGGCCACAACAGTGAGAGGCCCGCGTACCGCAAAAAAAAAAAAAAAAAAAAAAAAAAAAAATGTATACTTGTCTTTGGATTTGGGGCCCATGCAGATAACCCAGGATGATCTCATCTTGACATCCTGAACTGATTATATCTGCACTTGACATCCTGAACTGATTATATCTGCAAAGACCTTTTTTTTTTTTTTTTCAAATGAGGTCACATTCACAGGTTCTCAACACTGGCGATGACCTGGGGGCAAGGGAGCCCTCACATGTGAGACCTTCTTGGAAGCACCTTGCAAAGGGAGTGAGATTTCACTGCCATGTGGGTTCAAAAACGTTATTAGGTTATTATTATTAGGTTATTATTAGGTTATTATTAGGTTATTATTATTAGGTTATTATTATTATTATTATTAAAATGTTATTATACTCTGAGACCAGCTATAACTGTGACATTGATTATGAGCACAGGTTCATGAGGTTGGAGGGTATTCAGGTTAAATATGAGGATGGTTTGTATTAGAAATGTGGTTTTCCAACTTTGCTTCCCCTTCAAACTCTTTGTTTCTATGAAACTTTGTTGCAGAATCCTGTTCAATGAAACAGAATTCCTGCCACACACCCCCTGTGTGCAGGGAGCCCAGGACCTAATTTGGGAAGCCTGGGAAGCCTTTATAACACAGGTTATAAAGTGTATGAAGTTCCTTCTAGTGCTAATTGTTTGATTCTACGGCTCAGATAGTAATCTGTATAATTTCCTAGATTGCGACTTTTTTTCAAAGCCAAGGATTGAGTTTTGGTCATCTCTGAATCCCCAGCACAGTGTCTGGCACAAAGTGCTCAATAATCAAATGTGTGAAGGAAGAGATTTTTGTCTGAGTACTTCTTTACAACCCTAGCACCAAGCACAGTTCTCTCCGCATAGTGGGTGCTTTAAAGAAGTTGGTGAAGGAAATAAATGAAGGAATGATTACAATCCCGGCCTAAAATTTTAGATGAAGTTGTCTTCTACAAGCTGAGCCAGCAGAGGGCAGGCGAGCTCAGTTTAACAACAGCTTCCTCTGGGTGAGCTGAAGCAGCCACGCTTAGCTGTGGCCTTGAGGAGCAGGTCCAGTTGTTTCATGGGATTAGGAAATGCACAACTAGAAAAGGATGGAGACACAAAGCATGAAGCCCCAACACATTAATCCCCAAAGCTTTCTCTCTAGAATAATACTCTTGTCAGGGAATAAGGTTTTGCTTCAGGCTGTTAGGGAGATACATAGATAACAGGGCAGGAACTGCCAATCTTACAACATGATTTCAACCACTTGAGTGGAAGAGATTCAAGAAACTTCACAGAAATAACATAAAACTAAGAGAATCAGAGGATCTGACTCTAATACTAGTTATGTGGTTTTGAGAGAGACCCTTCCTCTCTCCTGAATTCAATTTTTCAACGTGTAAACACAGGGGAGGCACTAGATGCTTTTGAAGGTCCTGGTCTGTGGTTGGATCCACTTCTGGCTGCAGTCCTGCCTCTGCCCTCAACAACTGGTATTGTGTCAGGAAAGCCAATGAAGCAAGTGCTTTGGCCCTGACAGGGCCAAGCCAAGTCCACTGTGCTTGGGGGTCCCCAAGTCAAAGGTGGGAAAGAAGAGAACAGTAAAAGGGAGAAGGAACTGAGCAGGGTGAGATGAGAGAAGAACAGTGGTGGGTGGTGGTTTGTGACTCCATCATTTTCTACAAAGGTGGAGCCCATTCTAGTAGCAGACTATAATTCAGTTCTTAAAATATATAGACCTATAAGTCAGAATCTTTGCACTTGGGTCCCAGGACTCTATGCTTTTAAAATGTTTCCCTGGCAATCCTGGTGTGAAGCTAGAGTTAAGATCCACCAGTCCTAGGTTAAGATTATAGTTTGAGTGTGGGAAATTGGAGCTGTAAAAGGGATGCTTTCACTCCATGGGGCACTTCTGTGTTTATATAGCCCCTATCATGCCGTTTCAAAGGGCGGGGGGTGGGTGGGGTGGGGGGCGGGTCTCAGGAGCACCCCAAAGAGGAACTTCGCCATCTATTGTGTACTATTCCAGGAACAGGGACGTAGGTTTCTGGCCTCATTTCTCAATCCCCATTGGTCAAGACAGCTCTTCCCCTGCCAACTGCACTGGGAAGGCTCGTGCAAGACCTGAGACTTAACACCTTGTTTTTAGGAGGAAAATAGGGAAAGAGAACTGGGAGACGTTGGCTGGGTGGCACAGTCGGGCAGAGCACAGCTCGACTTCATTTCACTGGGGAGCTCTGAGCAGAAGCCATAGATCAGCAAGTGGGATGCTTCTGGAGAGTCCAATGGACCCACAAAGAGAAAGGAATCTGAGAGGATAATTAGGAGCAAAGTCTCCTTACTTCTCACTGGTGAGAGAGGAAATGTTGGAGTGGCAGACAGGGATCTGACATCAGCCCAGCTCTGCACTAACTATGTAACCTGATGCCTCCATTCCCTTGTTTGGTTGATATTAACACATGATCAAACATGAAACTACGCAGAGGTGAGTCAGCAGTGCTACTCTCTTCTATTGTGTGCCAGGGACATACGTGTTCCTCATTGGCTGGTGGATGTGTCCTCCCTAGGCCTTCCAGTGAAGTCCCTTATCTTTCCAATGACTATATTAGCATATTCATATGACAGCTTCAGTTAGCTTTTAGCAGATAGGAACAATTACACGAACAGTGTTTAGGGTTTTTTCCTTTGCTGAAGCTCAGAGATTACTAAGGGATCAATGGATATGTGTTCCTGAAAGTATCAGCTACCTAGGGTTGGGGGTCAAGTGATACAGTCCTCAGTTACCTAGGGTTCACCTGAGGTTCGTTCTACCTACAGAATCCACAGAGACCTCACATATAAGAAGAAGAATTTGTTTTCTACTAAATCAACATTTTTCAGCAACTACTCTATGCTTCACATTCTTATGGTCTCTGAGGAAAATACAAATACGACAGAAACAAGATTTCTGCTCTCAGTGCAACTCTAGGCTCATAGATGAGACATACAGACTCTCAAGGAACAGAAATGTGAAGTGATCTATAATGGTCTCTACTAGAGGCACAAAAGACACACCCTTGGGCACAGGAGGGGACCATAGTAATTCTAAATGAGAAGTTCTTGACTTAAAGTAAGCTTACTTAAAATAAGCTGTATGATGTTAACAGTCAGAGATGGATCCAAGGTATTCCAGGTGGGGAGAGCAGAATGTACACAAAAGTGGGTGCAGGAAACTGCAGAGTGTGTACAGGGAAGAGCAGGTGGGGGGGGATGGGAAGGAGGAGAGGTTAGGAGTGACACAGAGCAAGACTGAACAGGACAGTTAGGGTCTGAGGAAACATGACCGCCAGGCTGATGTGTTTGCATTTGAACTAGCTGGCACTGGGGAGTCATTGAGAGCTTCTGAGCTGGGAGTGATGGGATAGAGACCAGCCAGGAGACTGCTGCAGGAGACCAGGCCTGAGCTGTCATCTCTCACCCACCCATGGAAAAAGTTCACCCCTGGGCTTCATTCAGTGACCCCTTCACTCTTCATTGTCTAAAGTGATCACTTTAGGCCAGGCTTTGTGGAAGTTGGTGAAAGCCAATTTGGCAGGAAAGTCTGGCTTCTCTACCATCAGCGACTCCAGGGGCAGGAGCTGTCACCCTCCCAGCTGAGATCCAGCTCAGCAGAAGCCTTTAGAGAATAGCAAGCTCTCATTCTCCTGTTCCATGGTGGTAGGGCTGCTCTAGAAGGAAAGGTCCTTAGGGTATCCTCACCTAAGCACACTTGCCCTTGGGCAACAGGGGTCTGTGTGCTCCCTATAGCCTGTCCCCATCCCCAGCAGCATATCCAATAAATCTGCCTCTTCTCCAAGTGATCTCCCAACTTTACTTAGGTCAAAACTGTCCTTTAGGCAGCTATAAGCAAGAAGACAATTCAGCATATATATTCACACTAAAGTGTTAATAACTATCAAGTTTCAATGTGCTACGTCTCCAAGAAAATGTAGAGAAGAGACTATTTTCTAATAGTCTATTAGTCATAGACTAATTCTAAGGGTTGAATTTCAGCACCAGTCTGCTGCATTTCTCTGAGAGATCTTCCTGGATCTTCAGATCGTACCCTACAGTGTCCTCGGAGGAAGGGCAGTCTGACTAGTTGGGTCAGAGCATCATTGAGGACACTCCACCTTCCAGAAGGTGAATATCACCCCAGGCGTAGGCTGACGGCCTCCCTCTGGGCAGCAACAACAAAAAGAGGACTTTATCTTTTCATCATGTTTCACGGATAACCAAGCACTTTCACTTACACTGTCTGACCTGGTTCTGAAATCATATTATAGCAAAAGCAAGGACTATCAGGCCCATTTTAAGCAAGAAAAAACTGAGGACTTAAGTCTAGGGCCTCAGACATCCAGGCCAGGGCTTTTTATACTATACCATGTTGCTTTTCCCCACTGCCTATAATTCTCACTTTATTCTGGCTTGGAAGTAAAATGGTTTTTCACTTACAAAATGTCCAAGAGAAGGTTGTGTCAGAAATCCACTTCCTGCACTCTCAGAAATTTGTGGAACTTGAAAGCATTTTAGGGAATGTCTAGATCACTTGTTACCAATTGTTCTTCTCATTTCCTTAACTTGAGATCCAAACAAACCATTAGCATGTCTTGTCAACTGTACTTCAGAATAAACTTCAAACCTAACCAGTCCTCAGCTCCTTCATAGCTGTCACTCTTGCCCAAATACCATCTTCTCTTGGCTGAACTAGTCTGGGGAATAAAGTCCTCCAAACAAGCACAAACCACCTTCCCTTCCATGGAAACAGGCCTTGGGGGTTGGCTACAGTAGTCTCGGGTTAGAGGTAGGAAATGCCTTTATGCCAAGCCAACCAGCTTGGGTATTTAAGGGAGAATGTGTCCCTTTTATTCTGGCTCCTCTTTTCTCTTAAATGGTTCTTAGACTCCTAAGCTATCTTCCTGACTCTGCTGCTCTCTTACAGTTAATTCTCCACTTTAGCAGAAGGCATTGATTTAAAAAAATCAAATCATGTCAAAATCTCTTGCTCAAAATCCCCCAGTGGTTTTCTTACCATGATCTTCAAGGCTCTCTGTGATCTGGCCCCTGTCTGCCTTGTTGGTCTCATCTCCCAGCCCTCTCTGATTCACCCACTCTGTTCAAGTTCCCTTGCCTTGTTTCTGAAGTTTGAATGTACCAAGCATGCTTCTACCTCAGGGCCTTTGAACAGATTGTCTTTCCACCTGTCAAGGAAATATCTTTATTCAGATATTTGCATGGCTAGCTCCCTCACCTCACTCAGGTCTCTGCTCAAATGATTCCTCCTCAGGAGGGTTTTCCCCTAGTCATCATGCTTTATACCTTGTGCTAATTCCTAGCAACTTGAACATAATTAATTAATTGATGTGTTTATTGTATGTCTTTCTCACTAGGACTTTGTCTATCTAGTTCACTACTATATTATGAATCTCTCAAGCAGTGCAGATTCTCAGTACTTATTTGTAGAAAGAATTTGAGTGAATCAACTTTACAGATGGAGAGACTGAGGTCCAGGTGGGGAGGGCAGGTCAGCACCAGAAGGGAGAGGCAAGAGCAAATTTTCCTTCTAATAGGCCTGTGAAATATCCGCTGCATCCGGCTTCCTCCCTCATATTACATAAAAGCCAGGTTCTTTTCCAATATAAAGTTCTCAATTTGAGAAACAGCATTTTAACATCACAGTATGCTCTAGTTCGCCCCTTTATTTTCTCAAAGTCAAGCTTGTTGATGATCAGGGCTGGAAAGAACCACAAAGGTTGCCTATCAAGCCTTCTATTTTGCAGATGAAGAAGCTAAGGCCCCGAGAGGAAGCCCCCAGTTGGACTGTGGCAGAACCAGAACTAGAACCCAGGTCTCTGGACTCCAAATACAGTTACTTTCTGCTTCCCTGCACTGCTAAATATTGAACACCTGATTACTCATAGATTTTATTGTCTCTTACTAAAATGAGTTTTTGCTCCTCATACTGGCAGGTAGTCACCCCCAAAGGTACATTTCACAGGGAGGTGGGAAATCATATCCCGGTTGGAGAGCAGCACATGAAAGGGGCCTAGATGTCCCCTAGAGCCCCTTGCATCCTGGCTGCAGACTGCTCAGCCAGGAGGTGTCTCTGACATCCCTGAGTCAGGGGAGGAGGAAAGTTGCTAAACTGATCAGCAAAGCAGCCTCCCTCAACCTTGCCACTTCCTGCCTGCGTGCCCGTGTGCGAGGCAGAGGCAGCTGTGCTCTCAGGGACTCAGTTCCCTCCTCTGTGAGATGGGGCTAGCATGCCCCGTCGTACTGGATGAGAAAATACTCTGTGAACCACAGAGGGCTGCACAAGGATGGGATCTATCATTCTTAGTGACCAAGGTCTGGGAAATAGGGTCCCCAGTACAACCACAGGCAGCGGCCCCCTGGCCCCCTCCAGCCTTTGGGACTTGGGAGCAAGACCCTGGAGGTCGGCTGCAAAGGGCTCACGTTGGGGAAGTTTCAAATGTCTTTGTGCTGAATCAAACTTTATGCAAAACTTGGCCATGGGGAGGGGGCTTAAGACAGAATTTGTGTCCCCTTTTGTTCTTCTTTCTTTCTTAAGTGACTCCTAGACTCCTAACAATTTGAGGATTATAAAACTAAACAAAACAAAAAGCCCGGAAGTCATCTCATCCACAGCTTCAGCACTTTAGCAAAGGTATGAGGGAAGCCACCCAGACTTACTATTCCCAAGTAGATACTTAAACAGCTAAAGATCATGAGTATTTTTTTAAAAAAATACCAAATCATTCCATTTACATAAAGTTCAAAAACAGTCACAACTAACTTATAATGAGAGACATCAGAAGAGTACTTGCCTCTGAGGGGCAATGGACTGAAACGGGGCACTCAGAAACTTTGAAGGTGATGAAATATTCTATATCTTCATTCCCACGTTGGCTTCATAGATTTATAGGCGTGTCAAAGCTCACTGAACTGTGCACTTGAGACCTTTGCATTTTACTGTATATAAATTAGACTGAAATAGACTGACTGAACTGACATGTTTTCCTTTTAAGTTCTGATATTGCATTGTATGTCGCATTTTCTTTGTTCCTGAAAAATATGGAACGCTTCAAGAATTTGCATGTCATCCTTGCTCAGGGGCCATGCTAAGCTTCTCTGTATCGTTCCAATTTTAGTATACGTGCTGCTGAAGCAAGCACCATGAGTATTTTTTATGAGAAACAGCTGAGAAGGAAAGAGGAAGAAATGGAAGGAGGGGCTTAAGAGAGGAAGAGACTAGAGGCAGAGACTGGGATAGATATTGGGTAGGCCGAATGAGAAGGGAGGGAGACGTGCAAAGAAGGCAGAAGGAAACCAGATAGAACCAGACCAAAGTCAGAAAATGACTGGGGAGAGGGAAGTACAACAGAGAGGAATGAGGATAGGGAGTGGGGAAAGAAAGTAAAAGGGAGATTGAATAAGGAAGATTTGGAGAGAGAAGTTCAGAGAAAGGTTTGGGAAAGGAGAAAGAGGAAAAGGGAGGATAAAATGTAGAAGGAGAGGAGCAGGAGTCTGGGGAGGGATGTAGAAGAGAGCATAGAGCAAGATGAAGGGGCTGCTATTTGTTCTTTGGCTGGCTCCTGTTTTAGGAAAATTCTTCTCTATTCAATGGGGCTGCCAAGGGCAAGCCTTGAGTGGAAGAGATGTGAGATCATTTGAGGGTGCCTTGGGACAGTTGGGTTGACATAACTAGACTCTGAACCCGCAGCTTTAGGCCTAGGAGGGTTCCAGGATATATAGAGAAAATAACATGCATTGTGTTCTGCAGTCTGAGATCCATTGCTCTCCCAGACTATGCCAACACATGTGAGTGACTTTCTAATGCCTTACTTGTTCTAAGCCTTGTCTGGACTCACCAAGCCCTGGAAGCTTTAGCACTCCTTCCTGTGCCTTCTCTTATTGCTTTAGCTTACAGACACAAAAAGAAAAGGTGACAATTATTCAAGCCATTCAGGACACTTCCCAACCCCTCCTGCCTCTCAACACTGTGGTCTTGGTCTAAGTATTGAGAATACATATGTGATGCCTGGCTGGTGACAGGATTAGTCAAATTCTCTGCTTCACATGGCTTCTGAAGATACAGGAATTTTTTTCAGCTCTTATGAACTTGAAGCTTATAAAATGTCAGCCCTTGAAGAGCCTGTAGGGATCATCTGGTCCATGCCAGGGCATTAGCTGGCCATTCCTTGACAAGGAATTATTCTGGGGGAAAAAAAAGAAAAGAAAAAGCTACCAGAACTCTGATCAGGACAGCAAACATCTAACAAGACCACAACCAGAATTCCAGAACAGCATTTCTCAAACTTCCTTTTTATTTGTGTGGGGAGCAGGGGAGCACTGTTGATGCTTTTCTCACACAGAGACTTACAATAATGGTCACTCACATTCAGGGGGTTCCTGGACTTCTGTATGTCCAGACTGGGAGTCCCTGACCTAAAACTGCTACCACTAGCCAGGAATTCATTAGAAAACTCAGAGTTGAGTGAAAAGAATCCTAGTTTGGAATGTGGAGGTCTGGTCCTTGCTCCAGCTGTGTACTATGTGAGCCAGAGAATTTCACTGCCCATTTCTAGGCTCAGTGACTCAAACTCTGAGGTTTAGTAGATGTTTTCTGAGATTTCTTTCTAGCACCAAAATGAAGTCAATCTCACTTTTTTTTCCTTTAGCATTTTTTTGTCACAGTGGAATGGCAAGCAGACTAGAAGTGTCTCTGCTGCTGAGAAAGAGGGATGGAGGGTGATTTTAAGGTACTCTTCCATTATAAGGAAAAGTGAAGTTCTTTTAGAGCCCCATTACATCTTAATCTACAAGACTATTTACAGAGTTAATGGAGAAAGGTGACTTAGTCCTTCTAAAATCCACATTCCATTTTCAAATCTGTTCTTAGAGGAATGCTTATGACATTCACTGTCACAAGGAATGCTTGTAACCATCTCCACTTGTCACACTCGTATACTTTTGCATTTGGTTCCCCTAAAATGTTTGAGCATGATGATGGATAGAATTGTCTGGGTACATTTATGTGTATGCGGCTGAGTGTGATAGTGTATTTGCTTCTCCAGGGGCTGAGTGTTTGAGTGTGTGTAATTAAGTGTGCATATGTGTGAGTGAAATTATGGAGTGTGTATGTGCGTAGCACTGAGTGAATATAAAAAGATTGTGTAGATGGTGTGACGTGTGGAACCGTGTGTGCCTGTGCAGGATTTAATTTTTTTTAATAAGCCACTTTTGATTGTGTAGCTTCCTCTCACTTCTGTGATTGATTTCACGAGGGTAATGGTGCGTAAAAGCGCTGGTGAGATCTGGGGGCGCCTCCTAGTCTGACGTCAGAGAGAGAGTTTAAAAAGGGGGAGACGGAGGAAAGCATACAAGCCGCTTTAGGAGTAGCGAGGTTCAGAGCCGTTGCTGCTGCCTGCGATCAGCTCCTGGAGTTTGACCAACAGCACTCTAGCTCGGCTTCTCCGGCGCCGCCGAGATGCTGTCCTGCCGTCTCCAGTGCGCGCTGGCCGCGCTCTCCATAGTTCTGGCTCTGGGCGGTGTCACCGGCGCGCCCTCAGATCCCCGACTCCGTCAGTTTCTGCAGAAATCTCTGGCTGCTGCCGCTGGGAAGCAGGTAAGGAGACTCCCTCGACGTCTTCTTTCCCCTCTCCAGAACCGCCCAACCTTCCCGAACCTTGCCTCTGATCCCTTGCGTGAATTTAAGAGGTGCTCCCAAAGAGCACCGGTGCTTTTCTGGGTCCCTTAGCTACCAAAGCTCACAGGAAAACTTTCAAAGTCCAGAATCCCTTCTTACCTCTTTGTTTCCGCTGCTCAGCGCAGTAGGTCACTGTTCAGGTGAGTTCTTTAGCATTCAAGAAAATTCCAAGACCTTCGTAACCGAGCTCGAGGGGATGATGGCATTTATCCCCGGTGCTGACCGCGGGAGGTGCTGACCCAGGTGCTGAAAGCACGGACCTCTGAAGCTGCTACTGTCCTAAGTACCACCTCCCTCCCATGCAGCGGGATTGGGGGCTAACTGGCACTCTACAGCCAGAACACAATATGTTTACGATTGTGAAAGGTCTCGTTCTCCACAGCTGACTTAGTAAAAATGGTAAGAACAATTCTAGTTTGTAGCTCATTATATGGAAATTGAGTTAAACTGTTGGCTCATGTTGAAAAACTAATGATCTATTTCTTTCTATGTGTGTATTTTAAACCTACAGAAGCAGAAAACTTGCAGAAACATTTAAGTTTGTTAAGCTTCTTTGTGTACTTGGTGATTATAACAACAGCCCTTGTTTTTATATCCTTAACCAATTTTAAGTGTGACAAAAAGTGCACAGCTGTGAAAATTGGGGTTTGGGTGTGGTTATATCTGTTTTTCAAGCAGGCTTTTCCATTTCTTCTTCTCCACCATCCTCATTCTTATCCCCCCCCCCTCTTTCGCTCTTCCTTCCACCCCATACAGGAATTGGCCAAGTACTTCTTGGCAGAACTGCTCTCTGAACCCAACCAGACAGAGAACGACGCCCTGGAGCCTGAAGATTTGTCCCAGGCTGCTGAACAGGATGAAATGAGGCTGGAGCTGCAGAGATCTGCTAACTCAAACCCAGCCATGGCACCCCGAGAACGCAAAGCTGGCTGCAAGAATTTCTTCTGGAAGACTTTCACATCCTGTTAACTTTATTAATTATTGTTGTCCATATAAAACCTCTGATTCCTCTCCTCCAAACCCTGTCTCTCCTCCCTAATCCCCCCAATGCTCAGTAAGACCCTTGCATTAGGAATTGAAGACTGTAAATACAAAATAAAATTATGGTGAAATTATGAAAAAAAGGATTTTGGTTTCTTATTGAGTTACACCTTTCTGTTCAATACTATATGATTAACTTCATTTGTGATCTCAGTCAAGTTCTTTGAGATATGCACTCCAAATCTCACAGACATACTGTTTAAAATTCCCTGTGGTAATAAAAGTTATGTTTTAAATGGTAACCCAGATAGTTTGGGTTATTTTAAACATAAATAATCTCAATTAACTCTATGAATTCTAGTTTTAATCCAGCGGTAGTTATTGGAAGGGGCTGCCACAAACTTCAATTACATTTTAAATACACTTAAAATTATATGTTGAAATGAGTATTATTATTAATGGGTAGGCAGGCTGAAATGTCCAACTAACCACCAGGCTGATATGTAAAATAAATGATATTTTAAAAATAGAAGGGAAAAATCACTTAGAAGTTGGAGGAAAGAAGCTGGCTTAAATAGCTAAAATAAAGTTCTGAACTTTTAAAATGTGTTTATAGTTTGTGAACATTTATCTAGAGAAGAACATTGCTTTAATATCTTCTTTCACAATCCTCTCTGTAACTGAACAAGGTTAAGTGACTGCTTCTGTTTTAAAAGTAAGCTCATAATTTTTTTCCTCAGGGGGAAATACCAACTTAATTATAAGATTCCAACATGAGAGCTGTGGGTTGCAAGAAACATGTGTGTTGGGTCACCTCAGTGAATGCAACACTATTGAAGGTATCGGAGTATAATATCATAATTGCAAGACTTCTTTTGATTTTATCAAAGTGAGAGTCAAATAAAAGACTTCTTTTGATTTTATCAAAGTGAGTCAAATAAAAATGCAAACAATAATAAAAATAGTCAGTACCTGCTAGCTATTATTATTAGTACTATAATAACATACTAAGTGGTACTGCTCAAGACAGAGATAAAAACATTGCTAATTTAATTCACAGAGACCTTAAAAAGGTGTCCCTTTGGGGATGTGTGTTTTAACTATCAACTGTATTTCTGAATAACTGCTAGAATAAGAAACCAAATATAAACACAGAAACCCAGTGTAAATCCCCATAGTATGAACTTTCTGATGGGAGCATATAAACATCTAAGAGGAATTTCTTATTTTACAGAAAATATTTATGTTAGATAATACACATTTTTAATATGAACGTGCTTAGTGAAAGTTAATTCCTGAACAGCTGATCAAGCAAGAGAAAATCTAAGCCACTTTACTAATCTCTGTGAAAACAGAACATCGTTTGAGGTACTGGTGCATCTTTTATTTACAAGGCATTTAGGAGGGAATTAGTGTGTCCACTTAGGGGATCTGTTTCTGTTAAATGCCTTATGTACTTCTGGTTACCAACCAACTCAATGGAGTAATAGAATCACATTATTATGATTAAAGCACAGGAGAGAACACAACTTAATAGTTTTCCGAGCAGTGCATAGATTGTATGAGTGCCAGGGGATTTTAAGTTTTTAGTATCATCTTCACTTGTCAGTTCCCAACAGTAGTATGGTAATAATTGGCAAGAATTATATAGTCATGTGCCTATATATATATATATTTTTTTTTTCTTCATTTAAAGATTAAGTTGAATGGAACATTTAATCACAGTTAGTTACATTTCAGCCTCATTTTTGCCGCCTTCAAAAGTAGAAGGCCATACTGGCAAGGGTATCCATATTCCTTCTAGATGTGACTGCTGTTTTGTGCTTCAACATTGACAAAAGTGTTAAAGGAGTACTGATTTTGGTCATTTTAGTTAAGATATGGAGCAGAGTTTTTTAAAAGATATATATAGAAGGTTTCACTTTTTACTTCCCATTTAGTTCATTTGTGTTCCTCTTTTTGTTTGTTTTTATTTTTTTATTTGTTTATTTATTTTTGAATTTTATTTTATTTTATTTTTTTATACATCAGGTTTTTATTAGTTATCTATTTCATACATAGTAGTGTGTATATGTCAATCCCAATCTCCCAGTTCATCCCACACCCTTACCCCCTTGGTATCCATACATTTGTTCTCTACATCTGTGTCTCTATTTCTACTTTGCAAATAAGTTCATCTGTACCACTTTTCTAGATTCCACATATAAGTGATATTATATGATATTTGTTTCACTATTTGTTTTTCTTTAGTTTGATTCACTGCAAGAGTCTAGTATTCTAGCCTGCTTACCACCTAGCCACAATGAACTTTTCAGATTATATTTTCCTTCCTCTTTAATACAACCACAGGCTTCAGTAGTTCTGAACTACCTGCTCTTTCTTTTAATGGGATAGCTTGGGCAAGGTACTCTTCTTTTCTGGGCCTTGGTTTCCCCATCTGAAAATAGGCATACTAATAAAACCAATCCCTTAGAATTACTAGGATTCACCAAGATCATGTGTTTAGAGCTCTTAGTACATGGTAAACAGTTGGTAAGTTAGATGTTATAACTGGTGTTATTTTTTTTCTCACATGTGCTGTGCGTTCTAGACTCTCTTTCTTTGCTTTTGCTCTTTCTTGTCATTTCCACAGGTCCAAATCTAAGCCAGCCTTCAAGATTTGTTTTTGTTTTCGTTTTTTTGCGGTACGCGGGCCTCTCACTGCTGTGGCCTCTCCCGTTGCGGAGCACAGGCTCCGGACGCGCAGGCCCAGCGGCCATGGCTCACGGGCCCAGCCACTCCGCGGCATGTGGGATCTTCCCGGACCGGCGCACGAACCTGTGTCCCCTGCAACGGCAGACGCACTCTCAACCACTGCGCCACCAGGGAAGCCCCAAGATTTGTTTTGTAAGTTTCTTGTTCCATAAAATTCTTGCTTTGAGCCCTCAATTGGGATATCTCCCTTCTCTATTAATCTGTATCTCTTCCAAGAGGTTTACTTATCACTTCCTGCCATTTATTATAGTTGTATGAGTATATGTAAGAGAGTGAGTATTTGTGTATGAACTTCCAATGAATAAATATAGGTCAGATTCACATATAAGGTGCAATCAGTACCTCAAGCAATGCACATAGCAGGTTCTCAGTGCTCACTGAAGAATGAATGAATGATACATGTGCTTGCAGTCTCAAGGGAAACAAATCTCTATTACTAGGCAACAACATTTTTTTTCTTAAGAATAGCACAGGAAAATGGCAATAGTGGCTATTCTATGTGATGCTGGTGTGATACAAGAAAGACATAGCACATGGTAATAATTTTAATAACCATTGAAGCACGTGATTAGCAGAGACCCACTCATTTTGGAAGCTGCAATCAGTCCAGTTTTCTTTAACCATTTTACAAAGTTTCTCAGTGGGGTCTGCTTAACTGTCCACCAACTGTGGACTCACAGTTATAGAGAATCAGATTCACTAACACTTTAACCACATTTGTTTATTTTAAGATCATACAGATGCACTCTTGGCCTGAATGCAAGACCAGTTTTTTGGCCTTGGCTCAAACTATTCTCAACATACAAACAATTCTGTTTTATGAGACACAAAATACACCTTTAATTCTGAATATTAGACATGAAAGAGGGCTCTGAGATCATCTCATACTCACCACTCATTTTACTGGAAGCTGACATATGGAGAGGTTACCTGTCCAAGATAGTCAGTAAGTTGATGTAGCGTCTGGACAAAGCCCAAGTTCCCCCTCTTCTACCTCAGGGTTATTTTGATGATCTTACTACACTGTCCCCTCAAGGAATCCGACCTTCTGGGTAATTGATGTGTTTCATTAGTCTGAAGTGAATGCCAATTTTTCCCCTGGAACTTCTTCACCTTCCACCAAACAACTGGTCTGCATCTGAGGAAGGATAAGACAGTTGATACAAAATAGCTTCCTGTGGTAATAAAAAAGACTTTAGGAAGAAATGGTAGAGCTACTGATGAAGAGGAAAAGAAACTCTAGGGAGACAGTCTTTGACTAAATTAGACCAAGAAACAAGGAATTAGTCTGTCTTGGAGTGGAGACGGAGGGGTTCCCTAGCAAATGGATGGACTCAAACCAAGGAGGCAGGATTGTGCCTGTGGAGATGGTCTTCAGAGAAGTCATGGTCCACATCCACAGGCCCTGGGAGGAAACACGTCAATGACCACCTCTGCTTCTTCAGTAAGTGAGAATGAGTGCCTTAATTTCAGGTGTTCACTTTCTTATTACCCAGAATGTGCCTCAGTGTTAAGGACTTGCTGGACACTGGAAACAAAATTTGTATGGTAGGGTCTTTGCTTTCAGGGAACCCAGTCTAGGAAGTAAGACATATTCCTTTAAAATGAGCAAATGCTACAATGGAGGTTTGTCTAGAGTGGTAGGGATAAAAGGAGGTGCCGGTAGCTCCCTTGTTTTTTTCTCTAAATATTCTCCTTATTAGTTTTAAAATTATGGTTTGAAAGTCTAAGTGATTTTACCCTTGATGGGATGAATAAATTATAGGTATATAATGATATAATATGCACTTTTACAACTTAATCTAGGTTAGCTTGAAAAGTGTTTATATTCCTCTTTTGTATATGAAGAGGCTGAGAGTGAGAGAGACTAAATAACTCACCCAAGATGTCACCAGCTGGTGAGTGGTGGAGCTGGAACCAGGTTGTCTGATTTCCAATCCAGTGCTCTTCCCACTGTATTTTAGGGGAAAGAGGTGAATTAAAGGGAAACTTAACTTGCTGGGCAAATTAAGAGCAGATCAGCTTCGGTTCACCTTAATTTTGCTCTTCTATACATAATACAAAAGGGTATTACTACTCTTGCTGTCAGAGGAGAATTGGATTTAGGCTCTGGGATTGGGGTTTCATTCTGTTACTACATTAGGAGCATTATTTCCAAGGAACTCTTTTTAATCTGTCTTTCCACACATTTCATATCATAGTTTTAGTTTTGCTAAAGGAATGAATAAACAGAAAAACAAATAAATAAAATTAATAACCTTGAAACACATTTTTCCCACTCAATCTCACACACACAGGTTTTAGTACAACCTGGGCTGTGGGCATTTTTCGCATGAAGTAGTTACAAATCTATCAGTCGGCATTTAGTCTACAGGTCATGGCATCTGCCTCCCTTATGCCTGGGTAGTGGTCATATATTCCTCGCTCTGGCCTTGTAGGTGTATCCTGTAAAAAGCTGGCCTGAGGCTGGGATTTGAAGACCTGAGAATTTCCACTGAAACTTATAAATGAGATAAACTTTTACAAAGTAGGCTTTTATACCACTGAAGTTGATACACCCGTCAAGGTCTCAGATAAATATTCTAGGTCATGTAAGTGGTCACCTCATTCCTATTAGCTTCACATGTCTCTGGAATATGGTCCATTAAGATGGTGAAATTGTTATTTAGAGATTAAACAGCTCATTAAAATAAATAATATTTCAAAGAAATTCAGGCTTTTAAAGTAGGGTTCAAATAGTTAAGAAAGATAATGTGTTCCCAATTAATGGCTATTTAATTCTATCTTTCCTGTATAAAAAAATATATAAAAGTACATTTTCCATTCCAATGCTACATTAGGGTCAAGTGGCACATCTTATGAAAGAAACATTAAGCTACCCTAGAATTGCTGTCCCTGGGTAATGATTTATTTGACTACCAAAGGCACATCATGAAAGTCAAGATTACAAATTTAACTAGGACGTAGCTCTTTCTTCTCATTTTCCCATCTATATTTTCCCACTCACTCCCCAAACACAAGGATGAAAGGCAATGATTTTACCAGACTTATCATCTTCTTTGTCCTCCTTTTTATTTGGTATTATACATGAGTTAGCATGATATATTCATGACTAAGAGCCCTCAAGTTCTATGGCCTTCAAGAAATCTGGAAACTCTTAGCTCTCACACTCCTTTTCTCATGTGATTTATGAAAACACTTATTCATGGATCACCTATTGTGGATCACTGCAGTGGACAGATTTCTGATGTTGTTGCTGCTGCCCTTCTCCTTCTTTCTCCTCTTCCTCCTCCCAGTTCTTCTCTAATATTCACTCTTCTCTGTGAGAGCAGCATCCTGAATTATTTTTTGTGATCCACCCCACTGTGCATGTTCAACTGTGTGGTTGGAATGGGAATGACTCCACCTTCAGTCCAGGGTGGATACCAGAATGGATTAAGCCACTCAGAATATATCAACCCTGTTCATAATGATTGGTTCATGGCTTGGGCACATGACCAATCACAGTGAAACTTAAGACTTTTATGGGCTCATCTGGGACATTTCTATCTCGCTGATTGTGGATGAGGAAGTATGAACATTTTTGTCGACTGTATTGAGACTGCCAGTGTAGTCTGAAGGCTTGTGCTGTAGAAGGCAGAGTGATGAGATGTAAGAAAACTGGGTCTTTGGTGGCCTCATTGAAATAAAATATTAAGCTTATCACAAACAACAGCAACAACACGATTTTTACCTCTGTACACTTCATGTGTATTATCTAATTCTCTATATTTTTAAAGAGTAGTTTGGTTTTCCTTTATTTTAACCAGAAACTTTCTTATACACACACTTAGTGGTACCTTGTATTGTTAGTAGTGTATGTGTGTGTGTGTGTGTGTGTGTGTGTGTATGTGTATGTGTACATATGCATGCATGTATGACACTATGGGTATGTTTTTGTTTATATATCTCTAGCTAGTATATATTTATGCTTGTCATAACTTCCCAATTAAGATGAAAGTTTTGAGAGGAAAAAGATTAGACTGTACTAGATTTTATATCTTTCTAAAACCCCATTATTTGACAGACCTGTTCTAGCTTCTTTACAAACACTGTTGATAATAAAGAAAAGGAGAATTGCTTACTTTTAGTTAATACTTTCCAATTTATTAATGTGCTCTACAACTGTTATCTCATGGAATTGTCACACATTTTATACTTTATAAATTAGGCATCAGGACAGGAATTTATACCTCTATTTTCTACAAATGTAGAAACTGATGTTCAAGGCATGTAAGTAACTTGCCCAAAGTCACAAATAGCTTATGTGGCAGAGCTCAAAATTAAGACCAGCTCTTCTAAAGAATCAAGTCAAGCTGCCCATCCATTTCAGTTTTAGGGACACTGCGATCAATTAGACAATGCCAAAGGTCTCTGTAGGTCAAACCCTTTGGTTTCTGCTTTCCCTCTGCTGCTTGTTATGGTAAGCACAGCCTCCTCATTTCTGGTAATGAAGCCCCACCATCTGGCTTCTGACATCCCAGGATCCCACGGTACTCACTGAATTCAGGGAGTCTGTTTTTATGGCAACAATTCTCACTGTTTGTCATTCCTGGCCTACAGAGAAGAGGCTGTATGAGCTTCACAGAGCTCTTTGCCAGGCCTCCCACCCACAAGCCTTGGTGAAAAGAGTGTCTCTGGATCATTTCACAGAGCATTGGTAGGAAGTGAACAAGTGGGTATTATGTGATGATGTAAAAGTGTAAAATGTAAAAAAAAAGGTGTCCTTGTTTTTGTCTAGTGTCTTGACTTTGGGCTTCCCTATGTACTCCTCCTCAAGCCCCTGACTTGAGAGTTACATCCTGCTGGAGATGAGACACTATTGCCATACACTGAGGTCTTCCCTGAGGAAAGTCTGCCTTCCTGGATAACATTTTATTTGCTTTTCTAAAAGTTTCAAATTATTATCATTAATGCATGATTTATTTTGCTTGCTGTTGAGTGGCTCTTATACTGCTGAATGTGTGTGTGTGTGTGTGTGTGTGTGTGTGTGTGTGTGTGTGTGCATGGAGAGATTTTATTTTTCTTTCAATTCACAAATATTTATTGATGGTTTATCTGTTAGGTGGAAGCTACAAAGATTAATAAGTTAAAGTCCCTGTGCTTAGGCAGTTCAAAAGCTGAATGAATGTTCACTAGTAGGTAACTGTATTATAATACACTTGTTCTCAAATTGTGGCCCTGGACCAATAACATTAGAATCACCTGGTAACTTGTTGGAAAAGCAACTTCTTGGGCCCAGCCTCAGATCTACTGAATCAGAAATGTGGGGAGTGGGTCCAGAAATCTGTGTTTTAACAAGTTCTCAAAGAGATTCTGATGCACACTATATTTTGAGACTCACTATTTTAAGACAATAAGGAAAAATATGAGGCTTGGGTATAAATAGGAAAGTCACCATGATGAATATGATATTTAATTTTTAAATTTTTTATATTTCATTCCAAAATGTTTAAATTCACAAATAAAGTGGAAGTCTCTTTTTATCTCATCCCCAGGTATGTTCTTACTCCTCTCTCTACTTTTAGAGGTAAGCACTCTTATGAATTCAGTGTGTATTCTTCCTGCCCATGGTTTTATAATTT
The DNA here is from genome assembly GCF_026419965.1 of Kogia breviceps. Taxonomy (NCBI): domain Eukaryota; kingdom Metazoa; phylum Chordata; class Mammalia; order Artiodactyla; family Physeteridae; genus Kogia; species Kogia breviceps. The sequence continues at coordinate 70,333,016 of NC_081314.1, read as the reverse complement.
TACTATATACATACATGATCATAAACAATATTTTGTATTGCTTTGTGCTTTAATACTCTTTATACGTCATAGCTTAGTTATAACTTTTGAAATCTCTCCTTTTATATTTTTCAGTCATTTTAATTTCTGCATTATATTTCATTGTACAAATATATCAGAATTATTTATGCTTTCCTCTATTGCTAAACATTTGGTTTTTTCAGATGTGTTCAGGAGAGAAGCTGTTGGTGTCTTTAGATATTTCTCAGCACTATGAGACTGGATGATCTGCCTTTTACCAAAGAAAAAAGTTAAAATCAAAATAATTCTCATAGTCTCTTTCATTCAGCCACAAGAATTCATTCTATGCTTCCAGGCAGCTTTTGCATTATAACTGGCTACACTTGAAAATCTATTACATAGGTATAATTAAGTCCATCTACCTCTTGCCTCTCTGTTCTCATTCATCCCATCAAGATTTGGCCTCACTGAAATCGCTTCTTTGGAAATTGTCTATAAAGAGAATACTCTGAATCTCAGCAGGTATTTCTAAACACCCTTTATTCCAGTTAGTGTAAATTCCCATCATGTGATTCCAAGGAAGACAAAGAGATGAACCAATCAGACACTAGTTTAACAAATTGAAATGTGCTATTTCAATCACCATCTGGAAGGAGCTGAATCAAGACGAAACTGGGGGTTAAGTAGCAAAGGCTTTGTCTGCCTGGGTGGATCAAACCACAGAAAAAATCAATTGTTCACTGGGACAGAGCCACAGACCATTACAGCCTGAAGCTGTTTAACCTGCTATAGGCCTCTTTAGGAATCTGGTAAATTTATATCTGGTGAATTTCATTATTGTAACAGTCCTGTCCACCCCCCAAGGGGTTCACCAATACCCTTCTGATCCAGGCCTGAGCAACATGTGGTTGGACCTAAAAGAGAATCAAAACATTTCTTGGCTATGTGCTAACCTATTACTCAGAACCTGAGCCTGTCCTTGAGGCTGTGTGCTAATCCATCATTCAATACCTGGACTTGCTCTACCATATCCTTATCCAGGTGTCATCCAGACTCTGTTTAAACTCCTCTAGTGATGGAAGAGTCATTCCCTCCTGAGGTACTTTGGGATTAGACAAAGTTTAATCACTCCTTCAGAGAAAGCCCTCCAAATATTTGCAGAGTGCGCCCATGCTAGGGCCCCTGGCTGCACCCACATGCTCTCTTCCCCCTCCTAGCCATCCCCAATTCTTTCTATTATTTTGCATATGACATGTATTCCAGTTCTTTCACCCATCTCTACACACACTTGAGTGTGTAGTCTACCTTTTGCTTCTGTTTTCTGAGAGTAAAAAGAAACCCAAACACTGTAAAGGTCTAAGAAAGAAGGATTTTAACTCTAGGCTTAAATCCCTCAATTTTTCTTTTTGGGTGGACTCTACCTCATGGTACCTTGGCTACATTGATTACATATTAGTTGAAATGAAAGCTAATTTGTGCTAGATTTTTGGTTTCATTACTGTCACCAAACCATGGGAAGACATTTTCTCAAATACTGAGAACTCATTTTTTTATAGATGACAAGAGTGAAGTTTAGGGAGGAAAAGTATCATATTCAGTGTTACATTCAGGGTTAAAACTTAGCTCTCCTGATTTTCTTGCTGGTGTCCCTACACCGTCTTCCCAAAGACACTTGCAGGTATCAGTCAGACATAAGTTATTGTAGAATTTAAGACAATTTGGTGCTTCGGGGGAGTAGGGTTAGGAAGGTTATGTTGTCAACTTCTGCTAAACTAAGATACAATGAGTAGAGCTGGGTAGCTGGGTTTCCTAATTCTAGCTGGGCTTAGTTTTCTTTTGTTGTTGTTTTTTTTTTTTTTTTGGCTGCATCGGGTCTTTGTTGCTACGCGCTGGCTTTCTCTAGTTGTGGCTAGCGGTGGTTACTCTTTGTTGTGGAGCATGGGCTCATAAGCATGCAGGCTTCAGTAGTTGTGTCACACAGGCCCAGTAGTTGTGGCTCATGGGCTCTAGAGTGCAGGCTCAGTAGTTGTGGCACAGGGGCTTAGTTGCTCTGTGGCATGCAGGATCTTCCTGGTGCAGGGCTTGAACCCGTGTCCCCTGCGTTTGCAGGTGGATTCTTAACCACTGAGTCACCAGGGAAGTCCCTGGGCTTAGTTTTAAACCTAGTGCAGTGTCATATAGTCTTCAAGAAGGACTGGTGAATAATATTTTCGTCGTATCTATTTAATGACAAGAAATACTGTTGAGTGCTGAGGCAACAACAAGGTGCTCTGGATATTCAGAGACTCAGACCCTGACCTTGAGGAGCCCAATGTAGTAGGGAAGGTTGACAGGCTCGTGGCTGAATGTAGGCAGTTCTACAGGTGAGGTATGAAGCAGTTGCTACAGGAGTGCAGCCAAGAGAAAAGGCGTTCCCATTCAGGGAAACTGGAGGAGCTGAGCATTTACAGTTGGTGGAGAGCTGACACATGTGACTGTTACTCCAAGTGGAGGGGATAGAGGCAAAAATACAGAGGTGGGAAATGCAGGGAGTGTTTCAAGAATGATGAATCAGCTTTAAGGTATATTACTCTGATCTAGACTTTTCCTTGGACCTCATAGAACAATTTCAGATGTTGCTTGTACATGGTTGATTCAGGGAGAAAAGTCTTTCCCTGAGATGGATTGGGGATGAATGAATTCTCTTTTAAGATGTTGTATGAGAATTTTTCATTGTCTTTCAGAAACTGTAAAGCATTTGCGGGGGTCAAAACAAAGAGGTGTTGCTATATACCCTGCAGCTCCAGAACAAAAACAAAATGTTAAAGTAGATTGTTAAGATGATTTTTTTGACAATTCAACCTTAAAGTGACTTTAAGTAAAAGACAGAGAGCCATTTGAAAGGCTGATCCATTAGCATATAGACTTTTATTTCTCTAAATTGCTAGCTATTTCAGTATCTGTTTTTCCTCTTGTGTTTGTCTTAATTTTTATGGAAAGTTTATAACTTGATAGTATCCACAATACATTTACATTCAGGACAAATCACTAATCAGAAATTAGGAGGGAGGGGATCATCTAGTGAATAAGAACTTTATTTTATACATGAAGAATATAGCTTCTTTAAAAAATTCCATCTAATGTGTGTAGCCCTTAATATTTTTCAGAGCACTTTTACAAGTATCAATTCACTCACTCAAGATAAATTTACTGAGTGTCTCCTATATATGAAGCTCTCCTCTAGTGCTGGAGCTATAAATATGAATATGGCATCATTCCTGCTGTCAAGGAGCTAATGGTCTTATGGGAAAATCTGTCTTGTAAACAAAGTTATGACTAAGTATGATAGCAAATATAGTTGCAGCTCATAGGCAGGAGTAAATAAATGTGTCTGTGGGAGTGGGAGTATTGAAAACTGCAAAGGAGGCCATGCTTGGTCTTGAGGATGACTAGGAATTAGTAAGATTCAAAGAGTTGGAAGATAGATTCAGAGGAAAAGCAGATGCTAAACACGTTGATGAGTGACTTAGACTCATTTAGAGGCAAGTATAAGAAACCAATTTCATACTTGCTTAAACAAGAATAGAAATGCATGATTGGGAACCATGGGCAACTCATAGATCCCAAGGACAAGGAATTGCCAAGCCACATGATGGGGCTGAACAAGAGCAGAAGAGGGATTCCCAGAACCATAGTTGTCTAATTTATAGCTCTCAGTCTAAATACTTAAATTTTTAGTACTTGGCTCAGTTTGGGTCCAGAATCTGCTCCAGCCCCACCAACATGACAAGAGTGGGAAGATCTTGTGGTACAAACATGGTTTCCCAAGCTATGGATGAAAGCTTCAAAGAAGGGAGCTGGAAGCCTGCAAAGATAATCCAAAAGTTATCTGCTATAAGCAGATCTGAGGCCTTTAATAAGAATTAAAATTTGTGGTAGTGTCAAAGGGTGGAGTGGTGGTAGTGGTGGTGTATGTGTGTGTTTGTGTGTGTGCACCCTAATGGAAATAAGGAGCTAGATGAGATTGGAGGATTCACATGAAGGACATTGTGAACGAGTTTTACTCTTGTTTTTTAGATGATGAGGGACTTTTAAACATGCTGAGAGTAAAATGATCAAAATTGTGTTTTGGGTAGATAACTATGAGGTGGTGTGGAAAATAAATTGGAAAGGGATAAACTGAAAAAGGAGAAGATAAGTTAGGGGTAGTTGAAATAGTCTAGGCAAGAGACAAATAGAGCCTTAACTAGACAATGAGGATGGGTAAAATAGGATGAAATGGAAAAAAAGATTCAGGAGAAAGACATGACTGAATATTGTGGCCTATTCAATATGACAGGGGATTTAGGAGGAAACTACCATGGTTCCCACTTTTTAAGAAAAATTTAAGTATAACTGATTTACAATGTTTCAGGTCTACAGCAAAGTGATTCAGATATATGTATATATATTCTTTTTCAGATTCTTTTCCATTATAGGTTATTGCAAGATATTGAATATAGTTCCTTGTGCTATAAGTAGGCCCTTGTTATTTAGTTTCCAATTTTTACACGTAAGCAACAGAGTAGCATGGGGTGCCATTCACCAAGACAACAGAGGAAGAGAAGGCCTAGGGGAAGGATAACAGGTATGTGGTCGGTATGTTGAGTCAGGGTACCGAGGACCACCCAAGGGGAACAGTGAAGAGAGACTCTCCCCTCAGGAGTGAGGTCTGGGCTGGAGATGAGATTTGGGAATCATAATTCATGGATGGTAACTGAAGCTGAGGGGTGAAATTTTCCAGGAGTAGTATACAGAGTCAGTGAAGAAATGGAGGAAGGATGGAGCCCTGAGGGGAGCCCGCAGTAGGAGGTGGTGGAAGAGAATGACCTCAGAGAGGAGGTTGAAAGGAATGGACCAGAAAAGAAGGGTGTCCTGGAAGCCAAAGATGCAGAATTTCAAAAGATGGGAAAGTTGTTAATCACTGTCCTGCGCTGTAGCTCAGGTAGATATTATTTCCATTTCATGGGGAGAAAATGGAAATTTGGAGATTTAAATCTCTCATTCAATTATGTAGGGCTGATTAGTATCAAAGGTGACTAGAACTGGGGTGTTTTGACTTTCAGCCCTGGGTTCTTTCTACTCCACAACACGATCACAGAGAAATGCTGGAGCACACCCCCCAGCTCTCCTGGGGAGAAGGGATGGGAGTGGGAGAAGTAATGGAGCTGAAGAACAGGTCCCATATATGTTGCTGCGTTGCATCCTTCAGAGGCCAGCTCAGACCCAGTGGGTGGCCCAGTGGAAGTGCCAGCCTGGAGGCCAGCTCAGCCTTTAACTGGGCCTGTGACTTTAGCCAGGCTGGGCCTCAGTTTCCTCCCCTATAAAATTGGAGAGACATTAAAATGTACAATCTCCTACCTTGAATTTTATTCTTTTTTTTTAAACATCTTTATTGGAGTATAATTGCTTTACAATGGTGTGTTAGTTTCTGCTTTATAACAAAGTGAATCAGTTATACATATACATATGTTCCCATATCTCTTCTTTCTTGCATCTCCCTCCCTCCCACCCTCGCTATCCCACCCCTCTAGGTGGTCACAAAGCACCGAGCTGATCTCCCTGTGCTATGTGGCTGCTTCCCACTAGCTATCTCTTTTACATCTGGTAGTGTATATATGTACATGCCACTCTCTCACTTTGTCCCAGCTTACCCTTCCCCCTGCTCGTGTCCTAAGACACAGACGTATTATTCTTTTTTATGATACGGCTTATTGGGTTTTTCCTCACTACAGAGGGAACATATCCTTATAAACTTTCAATTCTGTTTCCAAGCATGAGGGTGTGAGGGTGATGGGAGGCACTGAGGAAGAACCACAGAGCTTTATCTTTATAGACACACATAATTCAGAAATTTACCGCTTCTGTAACACCCTGTGTGAATATGGTGGGGGAGACAGAAGAGTTAGGTGAGGAGGCAGGGACTAATGGAGTGTGAAGATTGAAAACAAATCAACTACAGTGAAAACAGTAAAAAAAAAATGAAGCCACACTAATTAAAAATAGCTGAAGTCCCAGAGATGCGTTTAAAGGCAATCACACTAGATTGTTCAAATTAAGAACACCAAAGAAATGGCTATGCTGATTCACTCCATATTCGGAATGCCTTTAAAAAATAATAATAAACTGATATTAGCAAAAATATTTCCTCTTGTAAATTTCCCCCTTGTTGCAGAAAGAGAAAAGCAGAAAACTTTCACATCATTTTCCTTTAGTCTTTGCATGCTGGAGGGAAAGGAGAATGAAGTTAAATTCGCTTTAAATGTTTTCCTTCCAGGCTGTAAAGCTGCTGGCATCATTTATCCTAGCCCTGGCACCTATATAATCAGGGTGCCATGGGAGCCCTTGGAAGTCATTAAATAAAAAGAAGACATCAAATAATAGAAAAGGAAAGCAATTAAAATGCTGGACCCAATAAGATAGTCAGACGACTTGATTTAAATGCAAGTCCAGGACCCAGAATACTGGAAAGTCAGGAGTGAGGGGATTCAACTGGGAAGGATAAAGGGAGTTAAAAGAATGCCTTTAGGAGTGGAAAGAGGACCATGGCTCATTGGTGACCAGGTCTTCTTTCTTTGCATAGAGGAAGAATGGACATAGGCAACCCGTGGACTCTGGTAGTTCTAAGACTTCCTGAACCTTAGAAGGGAACTGGGCATTGGGCAGGGTGCATGCAGAGGGTATAGATCTCAAATGTGGGGATACACTGGGATGGGACCTGTTATGTGAGAGGAAGACATCTTAGCCTGGGAGATAAGACTTAGAGGTTTGCCTTCTTTTGTTTCTGTTTTGTCTGACTCTGGGAGTGGGCCCTGGGGTCTTGTGACTAAGGCTTTCTATTGGAAGGTACACTAGCTCAGACAAACAGTTCAGTGTGTGCTGTAGGCTCCAGGATCCCAGATTCAGGCTCTTCCAGTACAGACAGGGTCTGAAGTTACCCTAGAAAGCACAGGGTCACCAAACATGTTTTCCAGAAGGTCATCTTCAGGGCTCCAGCACTGAGACAGTGCCCACCTGTTTCAGGATCTCATGGGATCTCTGGAATCCCCCTGTCACTCTGGTATCTGCCCTTGATTGTTCCTGGGACAATGTCTCAAAACTGGGCACAGGAATAGAGGGTCCAGCAGGTGAAACACAAAGTTTGCTCTTTCCCACTCTCTCCAGGGTAGGTGTAGAAGCAGGAAAGACCAGAAACTGTCAATACATTTAGGAGGGGGCTTAAAAGCTAAGCCTGGGTCTTCCAGGAAGGTCATAAACCCTTAGAAAATGAGTGTGAGAGGCCCTAGTGCACAGACCTTCAGGGTACCACCACTCGCTGAGGTCATGGCTCGAGGAATATGTCTGTCTGCCAACGGGCCATTCTGGGTCTCCATTCAAGTCTCACTCCTGCTGGAATAACCTTTGGAGACGCTATGTTAGAGGGTGTCTGCTAACTTCCTGACCTTGAGTCACACTGTTGAGCCCTCAGGTTAATTTTACTTTGGAAGGTGTCAGATTCATCACTTTTTCTTGCTTCCTGGGATCCTCCACCCACTTCCACATCTGACGAAGTCAAGGGCACTTGTGACAGGTTGAATGATGCCTCCCAAAGAGACCCACATCCTCATCTTGGAATCTGTGAAAGTTACCTTGTATAGCAAAGGGGACTTTGCAGATGTGATTAAGTTAAGGATCTTGAGATGGAAAAATTATCCTGAATGGTCTGGGTGGACTCTAAATGTAAGCACAAGAATCCTTATAAGAGGGAGGCAGAGGAAGAGTTGAGACAGAAGAAGAAGGTAAGGTACTAAGCAAGACACTGGCTGCTGGCTTTGAAGATGGAGGAAGGAGACATAGCCAAGGAATGCAGCTCTAGAAGCTGGAAAAGGCCAGGAAAAAGATTCTCTCCTAGAGCCTCTGGAGAGAGTACTACCTTTCTGAGATGTTGACCCTGACCCAGTGAAACTGATTTTGGACTTCTTAGCTCCAGAACTGTAAGAGAATAAATGGGTATTGTTTTAAAACTCCAAGTTTGTGGTAATTTGGTACAGCAGGCCCAGGAAACTAATGCAGGGCACTCCTGCCACACTTGGCATTTTTTTAGGACAAAAGATGGACAGAAAAAAAATTTTCTCTTTTCAGCCCTGGGAGTTAGGCATGGGTTCGATTCTCTTAGTTTTGGTTTCTATCATAACCTATACCAAGCACATGGTTTCTCCTTGCTTAAATACAGGTCACTATAGTCCCTGACATCCATACCAGTTTGATTTGGGATGAACTTCACTGTAATAATATCCTGATGCTTTTCATTAACCTCGAAGACAACATTAAAGAGAAAAGCCTGAGGGACAGGCTACCCTTTTCATTCTTTCTGGATGGGTATGAGGGAAAAGCAGGAAAAATACTGAAAAAGTGGCACCTTGCAGGGACGTTAGGGACTGTACTGAGCTCTACTTTTGTGGGACGTAAATATCCTGAGTTGATCACAAGGTCTCTTAAATCCTTAGGCTTCACTGGAGGACTAAGTGTGGGGACAGATGGCCACAAGTGCATGAACCTACCCTTCTTCCTGCCCTTTGCTTGCATTCTCTAAGCTCACATGGGCTATCAGCTGTCTTCTGTTGGGAGGACCTCAGTTCTGGAGGTCAGGAATGTTCCAGGTCTGAAAGCTAGGGGCTAGATTCTAGCTTAGATTTTAAAGGATGGGTTTCAAGGATTCTTATGTCATCAGACACATCTTGTTATCAAGGAAAGAAGGTAGATACTGATGGGAAGAACACGATCCAGACAGGAAGCAAGCCTTCAACCTGAGTGTTCCCTGTGACTTGGTGGGAAATGGTCCTGGCAAAACTAGGCTAAAACTCTCTGGCTACTCCAGGCTGTTTCTGGGAGCAGAGACCTTGGCCTCCCTTAAGGGGGTGTTTCTGAGTCAGGAGAGCACAGGGCTCCTTTTTCCAGCCTCTAGGAATCCTGGGAAGCACTGGCTTACAGCCTTTTAATTCAAGTAGGCAGACTGGCCCAAAGTTGGAGTGAGCTAGGGAACCTGCCTGGAGCTTGATGTCTTGGCATTTGCAAAGCATCCTAGAGCTTGTAGTTTTCCAGAGCTGGTCCCTTTCATGAGGCAACCCCTGAGTGCATGGTTTCTGAATTCTATGAGGTTGCTGGTCATGGGAGACAGAGGTCATGGTTGATAGTCTTGACTTAGAGCAGCTCTAAGATGACCTGGACGATTGTTTTACACATAAGTCAGTTACTATTTTTACTATTCTTACCTAATTAAATAAGCTTTATCCTTCAATTCGATTTTGTACAGTTTTCAACTCTAAGCCAAACTCTCTCTTTTTCCCTTCCTTTTTTCCCTCTCCCTCCCTTGTTCCTTTCCTTTTTCTCTCTCATAGTTCTTTGCAGCTTTGGAAACCTGAAGAGGATGAAATAGAAGAAAGCATTGGTTGGAGGGCCTTGTCTCCTATCCTTTACATACAGATCTTGAAACTGAGGTCAAAACTCAGTTAGTGACAGAGTCAACTACTCAGATTTTAGTATAAGATGATCTTTCTTTTGCACTATGTGGTGACCCAGGGCAGAGATTATCACTGAAGTGACTTGTGGAAATCACCTGCTGCCCTGCTTTGTTCTCATTCAGCTCACAGGATAACCACCCACCCTTGGATCCTATTCACTCTAGCACCATATGGGTGGCAGAATAGGACATCTTCTCGTTGACTCTGGGGTAATCAGTAAGGAATTAATATTTCCTGAGTCTGAGAGGTCCTTTGCCTCAGTTGCTTGGGTAAATTTCACAATTCTGAGAGGTTTTGCTGTCGTTTGTTTGTTTTTCTATTTGAGAATGCACATGACATAGTTAAGAGTGCACTGAACTTTAAATGATGACCACGGCCCCCATTCTCTCATTTAACCCTTCCAGCCCAGTGAAATAAGTGTTACTGTTGCCCCTACTTTACAGGGAGGCTTAGGGAGGCGGTGGCAGGGCTGGCCTAGAACCTAGCTGCGGTTCTCCACATTAGATAAGAGTCATAACCCCCGGGCATCTCCTCCTGTTAGACTTGGATGGGTTTAGGAGTGAGATCCTGTACAGGCCAACTTTTGGGAGGTCTTGTTGAATAGGATCTGTAGGAGATCAATCCATTCAGCATAAATATTAAGTAAATAGTGGAAAAGAAAGAACAGATTGTAAGCTAGTTGGATACATTAGACTTGGTATGGAAATCAGTGTCAACTCTTCAAGGGTCATGGATAGAGGAGTGAGTGCCTAGGTCTGCGGCCAGGCAAAGGCCAATAGACAGAAAGGCCACTTCCAAAGCCCACACCGGCATTCACTGTTTGAATTCAAGGTGACCTGGTGTCAGGGAGACCCAATATGATTGCTGGATTGTGTGAGAGTTGGAGGCCTGACCCAGTAAGGGAATAAATCCAGAGACATTTTGGAAGAAAAAACCATGACAGAATTAGATGACCAATTAGACATAAGACCTTAAAGAGACTAATGAGTTGAGTGACTCTTCGATTTCTCACTGAAAAAAGTGAACGCTTACAGACTACTTTTACATCTCAAAATCGTACTAAGACAAGGAGTCCACAGGAACCCAGTAGGGCATAGCTCAAGGATTTGAAGAGGATGTCAGAAAATACTGTTCTGGGGAATGGAATTTAACAGAAATGTATGACATTCATCAAGTGTGGAATGTTTCCAGGAAATAACTCACTTGGAGATGACTTCTGAATGTTGTTAGTGAAACTATAGCTCTTTTTTCTAAAGCCCTCCAAGGTATGTCAATGAGGTCAACTTCAGATACAATTAATACAAGATGTGTGGTAGTTCTGGTGCTCTTAATTGCTCCTATCCAGAAAATGTGCTTAGGTGTGGCCCTGACTGATACAAGAGGAAAGGTGTTTTTGTGACTGATTGGACAAATAATAAAAGAAAACCAGAGAGGGAAAATTGCCTAATGATTATAGGCCTTTCTAGCGTGAGAGAATCTATACTCCAGATAAGTAGCAGGAACATCCAATAACAGGCCAGGGATACTTTATTAGGTTTTACCATACTAGGAAAAATACCTGAAAAGATAGGATAAGTTCCTGTGCTCTGATTTTTCTACTACTAAGCAAACATCTGATAATCAGTGCCATCCTCTGGTAACCTGATCCTTGAAATGGGGTGCCCTGGATGCAATAATGTTAATAATTAATAAAATTAGTGTCAATTTGGGTTCTTGGACTCTTGTGAATTTGGGTAGCTTGAGTCAGTCCCCATCCCTAGGTGAACTCATCCAATTCAATTCAGGCATACATTTATTTTATTATTACTGTTGATAGCGTCTTAGCTTCCTATTGCTTCTGTAACAGATTAGCACAATGCATTGGCTAAAAGTATTATCTTGGCTAAAATTTATTATCTTACAGTTCTGGAGGTCAGAAGCCTGAAATCAGTCTCATGGTGTCAACAGGGCTACCTATGTTCCTTTCAGAAGCTCTAGGGGAGAATCGACTTCCTTGACTTTTTTCAGTTTTTAGAGACTTGTCACATTCCTTGGTTCATGGCCCTATGTCCCTTCAACTTTCATTCACATCCATTGTCACATCTCCTGGTGCTTCTCTGACTCTGACCTTCCTACCTCCTTCTTATAAGGACCTTTGTCTTTGGGTCCATCTAGATAATCCAGGGTAATCTCCTCACTACAAGATCCTTAACACAGTCACATCTGCACAGCCCCTTTTGCCACATGAGGTAACACATTCATAGGTTCAGGAATTAGGACATACATTTATTTGGGGAGAGCTGCTATTCTGCCAACCACAACTCTTATTTTGCACTTTACCAAAAGACTAAAGGCCAGTCCCCAGTTTCATAATGTTTCTAACCATGTTGTAGGTGTACTTTCCAAGGTCTGGCTCTCTGACACGGGACTTGACCTAACAGGTTGATGACAACCTTAAGATGAATCATAGAAAATTCATTGTTCATGGCTAAATAGGAACTATGAATACAAATAAGACTGCACCCAAAGGAGGGTAAGCAGAATGGTGACATGTTTTGGATATTTGTCACATGATGTGCACTTGAAAGATGTTGGCTCCCAGCCTTTGGATATGCTCAAGCCGAGGCCAGATTTTACTTGGTAGGGATGATCAAAGGAGGTTCAAATGATGGCAGGAATCAATGACCTTTGTGATTCTTCTAATCTTGAACATCTATTGGTTTATTAAATTAATTGGATGGGGAAGTTTCATTTTGTTCAGGAACCACTGTTCCTTAGTAGTCATTACCCAATGTATATTTGTAACGATGAGTCAAATTAAGCTCCTAAAGTCACCAAACAAGAAGCAAAAGTCCCGGAGAACAAAATGGACTTCATGCCCCCAGTTTCCATTAAAGTTAATGAGTAGTTAATCATGTCTATAGAAGTGACATAGTAGAATCTTGAGAAACTCGGGAAACAGAAGGCCTCGAAATGGTATCGGCTGAACACTAATTCAGATAACTCAACTCCACATGGAGTGGGGAGGATAAAAGACAGTGAGAGATTGTGTTAATGCTTTGCAAAACACATCATCTCTAGCTGTAGCAACATTGCCTCTTAGCTTGAAGTGTTTGTCCCAATGAACCACTTCATTAAAAAGGAGTGGTTTGAGCTATGTAATAGCTTCACTATCAAGTCATGAAGGCCCTGAAAAGGTGGCCTTGCCATTAAATTGTTCCCATCCTGTCTGCAGAAATGTCTGGCCTCCGACCTCAATCTCCTCCTCTGCTTTTTATACTTTTAACCCTTTACTAATATTTTCATTTGGGGATTATTTCTTGTCATTTTGTTATTTGAATCCTATCTGCTTGTGTATAAGTGAAGGAGTAAAAGGGGTTAGAAAGGTGTGTGAATAGGCAGTTGGCGGGGTGGGTGGTTCAGAGAGGGAGATATCCCAGCTTTTGGCAAAGTCTTAGACACCCAGAATGCCAAAGCTGGAAGGGTTTTGGGGGATTATCTACCCCCAATCTCTTATGTTATAGTTGAGGCAAATAGGTCGAGAGAAGGACTGGGAATTCTGAAAGGTCTCACCAGGACTAGTGAAAGAAGAGCGGGGAGGAGACCTCATTCCCTTTTGCTGTCAGGTTGGTGTGTCCTTTCTACTGATGATATATTCTATCTTCTGGTGGTGGCCCATGGCTTCCCTACCCTTTCTGGTCTTGGATAGTGCTTCCTGGCACCACCCGTCATTGTGAACTTAAGAAACCCTCATCAAATTTTGTCATCCACCCACTCTTATCCCCCCACATTCACTTCTGTCTCCCTGCTTGATGTTAAAAATTAATTGACTAGCACTTTGCATTACTTCTATTGGTGGAAGTCCTCTACACTTTCCTTCTTCTAGGCACTGGTTCACACTCTTCCCTCCACATAGAATGTCTTCCCAATCTGGAAAGCATCCCTCATTTTCCCCACTAGAAAGAGTTCTCATTCCCTCTGAAACTTTACAGCTTTTCTTATGTTTCTCTCTAAGTTTCTTACTATTTTCTAAATTGTATTAGTTATTTGTGCAAATGTCTTAATGCACATGGTTGATGAATTTCCTGAGAACAAGGCCCAAATCTGAGTCACCCCTATATTCCCCATAGAGAGGCCTGGCACACAGAGGAAACTGTGTAAACCATTTTACATTTATTCAATCATTTAACCTCACAACAACTACATGAGGTCATTTTTTTAATCTCTACTTTACAGATGAGGAAACTGAAGCATAGAAGGCTTGGCTATGTTGTTCAAGGTTTCCCAGTAGTAAGCAATCTACTTACTAATTATTTTAATTTAATTTTTTTTTGTGTGGTACGCGGGCCTCTCACTGTTGTGGCCTCTCCTGTTGCGGAGCACAGGCTCTGGACGCACAGGCTCAGTGGCCATGGCTCACGGGCCCAGCCGCTCCGCGGCATGTGAGATCTTCCCGGACCGGGGCACGAACCCGTGTCCCCTGCATCGGCAGGCGGATTCTCAACCACTGCGCCACCAGGGAAGCCCCTCTACTTACTAATTAATCCCAGAATCTGAACCAGGAAATCTAGCTCCAGAGACCAACCCTTAGTCACTACACAGAATAGCCTACATATGTTTGTTGAAATATCTATACATCTATATCTACAACTGTGTCTATATCTGTGTCTATCTATCTCCCTATCTACAGCTATGCCTACAAATACATCTATAACTCTAAAGGTGTTAACGAATGGCATTCACTCAGATAACCACTCATCTTAATCATTTAAAGCTTGCACTTTTATTATGAACCAAAGCAGTGAGTATTGTGGGTTGCTGAAGCATCAGAACAGGCTGAGAGAGAATAGTCCAGGGGCAAAAGCACAGTCTTTCTCTCCAAATCATCTCAGCTAAGATATATCCTGGATTTTCTAGGGAGTGAAAGTGAAAACAGTACTTTGTTTTTAATTACCTTTAAATGCTCCTGGACTTTCTATTTACCTTGGGAGAATCGAGAACAAATACTAAAAGGTACAGGTACATGCAAGCTTTAACCAAGCTGTGTTTTCACATGAATAAATATTAACATTATCTGGTTTTCCTGTTACCCCATCAAGATAGATTCTAGGAGCTTTAATAATTAATCAAATTAGGACCTAAAAATCATTCCGCTTTTAGGAAGTTTGTTTCTGTTAGCTATCAATTAACACTGATGACCTCAGCTCCTCTCTCAGCGTGCTCCCAAAAATGGGAAATGGAAAAGCGCCACAGTATGTTAAGGGAGCCGTAATACACATCGCCTAATGAAGCATGAAGGCCTTGTTTACTCTGAACGCAGTAATTATTTAAGAGCTTTTAGAGCCCAGTGTCAAACCTTGACTCTCTTCTATCTCTTTCTCATAACTGGAGTGAGGCACTTAATGTTTTATCTCAACTCAGTGGAGGTGAACTGAAAATAAACAGCTAATTATACGTTTCCATTTGCCAAATTCTTTCATTACCATGAAAAGCTTTTGCCAGTCTGGGCTCTGTCATTGAGAGATGCTTCACAGCAACATTCAGAGCTATGATTTACTGAGGGCTTACTATGTGCAGGGCCCTGCAAGGGATGTCCTGCATCATTTACCCCATGAATCTTCACCACCACCCCATGAATCACAGATGAGGTGTGTGGGACCCAGCTGTGGGCACACAGGAATCAGCAAGTGGACCTACTGCCTTCTGAGCCAGCAGAGCAGGGTGTCTACATGCACGGGTCTGAGTCAGACTCTGGATTTAAATCCTGGCTCCACTACTTTCTGACTGTGTGATCTCAGGCAAGTTACTGAACCTCTCTGAGATGCGTTTTGTTCATGTATAAAATGGGGGTGATCATAAAAATAGACCTCACTTCACAGGCTTGCTGCTTGGACTAAATGATATGCCTGTGAAACATTCAGAATAGTGCCTGGCACATGTACAGGCTCAGCAAATGTTAGCTATTGGTATTACTTAACTCTTTGCACTGCATTTTGCGGCTTCTGAGAAATGTCAATACTCACTGTGTGCATGGAAGAGGTTGGGGACAGGTGGTGGAGAAGAAAGATCAGGGGGCCAGGAATGGGAATTTTTGTCATCTGCCTTGTCTCTGCACTTACCTCGCTGGCTGGTACCTGTGAGCAAATGTGTTCTCCCTATGGGCTTTACAGCCCTCATCTGTACAGTGGGGTGGGCTGGCCTTTGCTCTGGCTGGGAAGATTACAGGCCTGTCAGCGAGAGCGAGGGAGTTGAAATCTACTGGTGCCTGGTACCCTGGTGTAAGGGAGTGTGTGCACAGGATGCGCTCCTGTGTGCTCTAGGAGGTAAAGGCCAGGTAAGACTTGTCCCTGTCCTCTGAGGGCTTGCCACCTAGTGGAGTGTCCAGGCTGACTTAGAACACCTCGTCAATAGGCACAAGGAGCCAAGGAAGCAGGAGAGGCTGAGTCCTTTGAGGTCAGCAAGAGTGGTTTCCTGAAGGAAGTCACACTGGGGTTAGGCCTCAAAGGATGAGAGATCCAGACAGGTAGAGAGTAAGGAGAGGGATGTCAGGGGAAGGTGCCAGGCATCAAGTAGGTGAAAAAACACGGTGTGCACATTTGAGGAATGGTGTGTTGCATACAGTATGGTTCAAACCCAGGGACTATCTAGAAAAAAAGTCAGTGCAAATGATTTGGCTTTGTTTTGAATCTCAGCTTTACCTTAATGACCATGAGATTCGTAGACAAGCCTCTTGGCTTTCTCAAACTCATTTTCCACATCTGTAAAGTAGGAATCATAGTCATACCCAACTCACGTTTACAAGGATCTCTGACTTGTAAGGAGGAATTTGTAGCGTTCCATCTGTCCTCCTCAGGAAGGACAGTGGCAGACCACGTCCTGGTGGGTTTAAAAAGTCTGGCGTAGCCTCTTCCTGCTGCTGAAGGGAAGGGCTGAGGTCTCAGGAAGCGTGACACTGTGCATGTTCCCTGGAGACAGATCCCTTCTGCTGCCCTGTCTTCTTCCAGCCCCAGATGGTGTTCCCGGAGTGCTCTGAGGGTCCTGACAATCGCAGGCTCACACACGGTCAAGCACCTGGCCAGGGATATAGGCAGTGAGTACTGATGGTTGTATTGACTTTCAGCTCCTTGAAGCCTGTTGGAACAATGAAGTTCCAATCAGGTGATGTTTCTGTCTTGTAAACAAGTGCTCAAGAATATATCCCTGAGAGGAAGAGGTTTATACAGCACCTTCCTGACAGGCCCTCCCAGCTCTCCAGACTGTGAGCAAAAATTCACAGGGCTTTGTTCAATTGTGGGGAGAGGAATGTGATGACTTTTTGGAAAATGTTTTATTGTACCTTGAATTGTATAACTCTTGTCATTTTTTCAGCTGAAACTAAGAGAGGACTGCTAGAATTTTGGGCTGTATGTCAGTGTCCGGATGAATTCTGAGATTCATTTGTAGAGATCTGACGCTGCCTGTCCTTCCTGCACCATCTGGGTCATAGCTCATCCCCTCAAGCACAACCTGTGATTCTCCATTGTTTCCAAGGTGGGGTCCCAATGTCAAGCCCTGCACTTTCTGAGCTCGATCTTTCTCCTGCTGCATCTCGCATCAGTGTCCTCAGTATGCCTTAAGCTTCACATACTCTCAGTCTCATTTTTACCTCTTTGCCTTTCTCTCATGCTTCTCTGCTTGGAAAGCCCCTTGGCAACATTGGCTACCTATGATAATCTCCCTCACCGAAGGCTGCATCCTCCTTGAACCTTCTCAGATCACTTCCCCAATTAAAATGATGCTCTCAGTGTTCTCAAAGCCAGTAATTTGCACTCTGGTTATTGGCTTTTTCTATTCATTTATTTAATCAGCCATTCTATCTTCCCCAAAGCTACTATATTTATAGCCCTGTGTTGGCCCTTGTGCAGGGGTATGGTGATGAGTATTAAAGAGAGAGGCAGACAAAATGTCAAGAGAGAAGATACAATAGCTAATTGCACAAGTGTCATACCTTCCCTCAGCAGACTGTATATTTGTGGGAGACAGAGTGTTAGAGAGAAAAAGTGTTTGGTCGTTGTAGCCAAAAAAGCCTGGGTACCATTCACATTAACTGGCTGTGAAACTGAACTTCAGGTTCCTCTTCTGTTAATGGGGATAATAATATCTCCTGGGACATATGTTGTGAGATTGAATTGAACAATAAATAAAGTGTGCTTAGCTCACGACACGAGCTAAACTAAAAAACCTCCGTGCCTAACTTTCTAAACAGTAAATGTTCCAGTAATCAGCATTTAGTCTACAGAAAAAAAATCAAATGTTGTCTGTGAACCTGAAATTAAGATGATAAAAATCCACCCACAATGAGAACAAAGGCAAGAAAAGCATCATGTAGAAGATGAATTTTCAGGGGATATTCTTGTGTGTGTGTGTGTTACGCGGGCCTCTCACCGCTGTGGCCTCTCCCATTGCGGAGCACAGGCTCCGGACGCGCAGGCTCAGCGGCCACAGCTCACGGGCCAGCTGCTCCACGGCATGTGGGATCTTCCCGGACTGGGGCACGAACCCCTGTCCCCTGCATCGGCAGGCAGACTCTCAACCACTGCGCCACCAGGGAAGCCCTCAGGGGATATTCTTGATCATGACTATTTACTACAATCTAAAAGATGTCAATCCACCATTATTTACTAGCCTATCATGTGCCTAAGCTGGGTACAAATAAAAAAGAAACAAATACATAAAACTGAAATAGTCTGGAAGGAAGAAATATTGACTCAGAAAAACAGGTTCTGGGACAGAAGGGAAGTTGATTTCTAAGGTGAAAATAACAAAGTGCATATGGATTGGAAGGAAACGATTAAAGAAAAGAGTAAACAAGCCTTTAAGATGAAAAATATAACAAAACTTAAGCCAAACAGAGAAAGACAAATACTGCTTGATATCACTTATATGTGGAATCTAAAAAAAAAAAAAAAAAAAAAAAGTCAAACTCAGAGAAACAGAGTAGAAAAGTGGTTTCCAGGGGCTGTAGGGTGGGGGAAACAGGGAGAGGTTGGTAAAAGGGTAAAACTTTCAGTTATAATGTGAATAAGGTCTGAGGATCTAATGTAAAACATGGTGACTATGGTTGATAGCATTGTATTGTATAATTGAAATTTGCTAAGAAAATAGAGCTTAAATGGTCTCACCAAAATGTATGTGTTAAATAACTAGATGGTGGGAATTCTTTCACAATGTATAAGCACATCAAATCATCATGATATACACTTTAAATATCTTACAATTTTATTTGTCAATTATACCTCAATAAAGCTAAAAAAAGTATATAACAAGGCTCTTCACATTAGTTCCTTTGATTGTCAAAATTTCCAGGATGGTACTTAAGGGCAAGAAGCCCAACACAAAGCAGCAACCACTTTTTTGTGTGTGTGCAGTACATGGGCCTCTCACTGTTGTGGCCTCTCCCGTTGCGAAGCACAGGCTCCAGATGCTCAGGCTCAGCGGCCATGGCTCACGGGCCCAGCCGCTCCGCGGCATGTGGGATCTTCCCGGACCGGGGCACGAACCTGTGTCCCCTGCATCGGCAGGTGGACTCTCAACCACTGCGCCACCAGGAAAGCCCAGCAACCACTTTCTTTACCCCATAATTTGGGGGGTGACATCCTATCTTACTTCTAATTTAGAGCCTATTACCTTCAAATGTAAATTACTGTTTCCTCTCTCCTGTTGGACGGTGAGATCCTTGAGAGCAGAGGACAGGATTTCATTTCTGTCTGCTCTTCCAGGGCTTGCCCTGGGCCAGCAACTCTAAATAACCAGAGAAGAAAGGGAGAGGAGGTAGAGAGGAGTGAGGAGGTGATTAAATTAGGGAAAGTGGGGAGAAACAGGAGGATTTCCTCTCTGTTCTTCTTTTTAGAACTTCACCTGAAGTTAACTTCAGTTGTTAAATTTGAACAGAATTTGCAGGCCTTTGCAGAACAATGACCTCAGCAGTTCTTAAATATGGATGAGTAGAGAAGTCCCTTTGAGCCCAGGAATCTGCATTTAAACAAGCTCCCCACACGATCCGATCTTGGAGCAGGGAGTCCCAGAACCATATTTTAAGAAATGCTGCATTACCCCACCGGCCTGGACTACCATTCATGCAGTCAAGGAACATTTATTGAGGCCTATTATGAGCCTGGTGCCATGTTAGAGTCTTTTGTGGAGCTTATAACTGACGGGGGAACCCGTGAGAAGTTCTGAGATAAAATAGGACGGGCAAAAGCCCTTCTTACTCGTGAGGAAACAGACCCAGAGAAGCACTCTTATCGCTCCACGTCAGAGCCTTCCTGACAAAAAAATAAAACAAAACATGTAAATATGTAAACATAAAATATACTTCAAGAATCTGCTTTCTTTTTTCTCATTCCAGCCATTACCCTTTGAGGAAACGAGAGGAACCCGCCAGAGGGTTTTTCACTGTGGCTCACAAAAAGTGCTGTGACTGTGTTTTTTATCATGCCGCCTGCCCTTTGGGTGGATAAGCTCAAAGTATGAGGCTGTTAGCAATCTTCTCCGCACTGATGATTCTGGCCCTGACACCCTGGCTCTAGCACTTACTAGCTGTGTGATCTTGAACAGGTCACATAATCTCCAAGACAAGGCCTTCTCATCTGCAAAAGGGCAATAAAAATGGTACCTGCCTAATAAGGTTAGATCAGTGAATTCATGCAGAATGTTAGACACAGATTCTGATATAATGTGTTCAACAAATCTTAGTGGTGGTTTTTGCTGCTGCTGTTATTATGTCAGTCTCAATGTCCTTTCAAATACTAAGAGTTCCCTGTGGAAGTCTCCCCATGTGTGTGATGCCTCTCCCATGGGGCCCATTCTCTAGAGGAACATTCTCTTCTTCCATTCAACACACCTGCACTGACACAGGCTTGGTATCCAGCAAGGTGTCAGGTGGAGGAAATTGTCTTTAGGAAACTCACAATCTGATGATGGAGGTAGGCAGCTACACAACAGACCGTTGCCCACAGCAGAATAAAGTCAGTGCTAAGAAAAGGCATCAGCACAGTGCTGTGTAGGGATAGGAAGGCTTGGGTGGGTCAGGCAAGTCCTCACAGCAGAGGTGGCACGTGCACTGGGGCAGGATGGCAGAACTGGAGAACAAAGACAAAAGCAGGCAAAGGACATTCCATGCTTAGGATTTAGGACTTGGTTCTTCAGGACAGAGACCATGGGAAGTTTTGAAGAAGGGCCCTAGAAGATTAAAATTGTGCTCTCAGGCTTCCCTGGTGGCGCAGTGGTTGAGAATCCGCCTGCCGATGCAGGGGACATGGGTTCGTGCCCCGGTCCGGGAAGATCCCACATGCCGCGGAGCAGCTAGGCCTGTGAGCCATGGCCGCTGAGCCTGCGCATCCGGAGCCTGTGCTCCACAATGGGAGAGACCACAACAGTGAGAGGCCCACGTACCACAAAAAAAAAAAAAAAAAAAATTGTGCTTTCAGACAGTAATGTCAGTAACATTGAGGGATGGGGTGAAATGGGTTTCTGTTCTCTGTACTATCCTATCCTTATTGATTGTAAGTGTCACAAAGGCAGGGAGAGGTGAAAGAATACAGCATCTTTGGGAAATGACTAACAGTCTACTGCACTGTCGGCACTTCCCTGGTGGCGCAATGCTTAAGAGTCCACCTGCCAATGCAGGGGACATAGGTTCGAGCCCTGGTCCGGGAAGATCCCAGATGCCTTGGAACAACTAAGCCCATGCGCCACAACTACTGAGGCTGCATTCTGGAGCCTGTGAGCCACAACTACTGAGCCCATGTGCCACAACTACTGAAGCCTGGGCGCCTAGAGCCTGTGCTCAGCAACGAGAAGGCACCGCAATGAGAAGCCTGTGCACCACAACGAAGAGTAGCCCCTCCTCACTGCAACTAGAGAAAGCCCACGCACAGCAACGAAGACCCAATGCAGCCAAAAAAATCAATCAATCAATTAATTTAAAAAAGAAGAAAGAAACAAAAACAGTCTACTTCACTGTCAGTGTTGGGCTGTGTGAAAAGAGGTAATAGGAGATAAGGCTGGAGGGCCAGGCTGGGACCCATAGAAGGCCCATCTAGGAAATCCACTTCCTTTCTAAAGCAGGGAGGAGCTGTCGGCCGTGTGTAAGGCGGGAATCCCACGACTACCCTGGATGGTATGTTCAACATACACATAGACATTTGGACAAATACAGTACACTGAGATTTTTAGAAAATCTATTTCAGGGCTCTGAGGTTGAAGCCAGAACACAGAAGCTTTCAAATCCATGTGGAAAAGTTTGTACCTTATTCTGCAGAATGAAAGAAAAGCTTCATAAGAAGAAGCATAACAAGTACTACAGTGGCTGCTTTGGTGCCCTACCCAGATGCCTTTGCAACCCATGCATACATTCCCAGCTGCTGTGTGTTGGTCATAATGTTCACAGCTGTGTCACATTGCAGCAGGAGGAGAACCTTTCCAGGGACAGACCTTAGCCCTGACTAGTTGACACAGAGTGTAAGTTCCCTTGCCTTGGGATTGGATTCGGGGGAACTAACTCTGGGTGATTTGTGCTACTGTGGGACTGGATAATCTGAGTTTTTTCCCCTGCCTTATCCTGCTTTTCTCACTCACTCCCTTCACCCAGAGAGCACTTCCCCCAGTAAACCACTGGAACAAGAATTCCAGCCTCAGTCTCAGCTTCTAGGGAAGATGACCTCAGTAAGACATATGCTATCCTGCCTTAGGAGATGTTAACTCTCTCAGCAGTGTGCAGGGCAAATTGAAGACAGAGATTGAAAGCCACATTTTCTTCAAATTCTAGTAGGAGTTTATAACGATGACTTATCCATCAGCATTTGCTATCCTGAACTGCCCATTTTTGTCTCTTCTACTAGTCTTGTCATTTATTTTATTATAAGCAGCACTTTTCACAATGTCTGCAAAGAGCTAAGAAACAAAAGTTTCCTGGCTATCTCTGGGCAATACTTCTAAGATTTTGAACATTTCTCTGAGAAATAAGCCATCTTGTGCTCATTGAAAATCTGAATCTCATTATGTATACACATGCACACCCACAAACACCCAACCTTCGTCAGCCTAACATTCTAGTACAGTGCTGATAAATATTTGTGTTTAACGGCACTTAGGGGAAGCATTTTGTCTTCTAAACATTGGCTGGTGAGTAATGATTTTGCCAAGAGCACAGCAAGAATTTTGCAATCTTGACTATTCCTAGGCTTATGATGACATACAATTACTCCAAACTGCAGAAAGAAATGGAGAGAAAATTCTTTAAATAGCTTGTCACCAGGGAATCATTTCATCAGGAGTAAGGGTGGGAGAACCAAATGAATTCCAGGGAAGTACAATTTTGCATCTTAACAACCATTCTTCTTGCTTTTACCTAAACATTTGAACCTTCTGAAGGGCTCATTTTCTGCACTGGGGCAAAAGGAGCAATGGTGGGTTTTGCCCCTGTTCATCTCTGCCAGGTTTTAGAAGAGCACTTACTTTGTAGTCAGATAGACCAGGAGATGAATTCCTCGTTGTTGTGTGAACTTGAACAAGTTGCCAGCCTGCAAAAGGGAGCAGATGTGTGAACTGGGAAGAGTGTAGGAGACTATACAGGTCAGGACACCAGGCTCTGTTGGCTGTGTCACTTTGGGTGAAAGAGTTCCCATCCCAGAGTCTCAATTTTCATAGATCTAAAATGAGAATTATAATACCTCCGTGGCAGGGCTGCAATGAGGATAACTGAGATGGCCCGTGTAAACTAGCACAGCGCCCTTCACAGAAAGAGCACTTGACTAATGTGGGCTCTTCTCCAAGAGCCAGTTTCTGAGTCAATCTCTCCAACTCCAAGTCTCTTGGAGTCACAGAGGCTCTAGGAAAGCCTGCAGTGTAGTTGAGGGGCCCTGGCTGGGGACATTGTGAGGCTGTGGTCCCCTCTCTCTGCCACTCATGTTCTCTGGATATTTGAGAGATACGGAGCCTTCTGTGAAAGTTCCTTCATATCTTCCTTCCCCCTCTGTGTGTTCAGCCTTCAGCACCTCTGCATTCTGAGCCCTTATTTGTCCTTGAGCATTGGCTGCATTGTTTCAGTTATACTTTCAGATGCACATGTCTTAAGTCCATAATCAGGGTAAGTATAAACTTCTTGAGGTTAGGGACTAACCATATTTATCTCTGTAGCCACACCCCAACCTCCAGTTCCCAAAATGAGCCCAGTGTCCACTGAATGCCAATTAAACATTGATGGGTTCAGTTTCTGTGAATTAGACTCTTGATTTAGAATATGAGGTACTCATCGATCATATTTGCATTAGACAATTATTTCCTGTGTACCGGTTGTGTGCTAGGCCCAGTTCTAGGCCCTGGGAAAATAGTGGTAAAGATAATAGACAAGGTCTCTGCTCTTATGAGCTTGTATTTTAGTGAGGAAGAGACAATTAACAAATAAACAACTCTGGAAGAAACAAGATAGTAAGTATTTGATGAAAATAATGCAAGGTGACTTGCTGGTGTGGTAGGAGGGAGTTGGCTGGGCGGTCAGGGAAGGCCTCCCTCCGAGCAGGTAGAATCTAAGCTGAGCTATGGGTGACCAGAGCAAGCCAGCCAGCAGACAGATGGCTAGGGCTAAGATCCCGGGAAAAGTGCTCATGCAACCGTCTCAGCTTGTCAAGATAGAGCATGAGAAATAGGGCAAATGTGGGGGAAAACAGAGGGGGACAGTGCCTGGGGTTTCTAAGTACTTAAGAAAAGGAGGTGACCCATTTTTAATGCACTGCCATTCTAGCTTAGTGGCTTAGCGCTTATTCTTTTCCATACTGGGCAGGCCATACTCTTTTGACATCCTTTCATTCTACACTGAGAAGGAATAGCCCCAAGGTTTTTATTATTCTTTCCTCCCCTTGAAAAAGGAATCTATGGGCCATACTCACCACTAGATTTGCCTCCCTCCCTTTCACTTAGATTCTTTGGAATTTGTCAGAAGAAAAGCAAACATCAGTGCAAACAGTGTGAAATTGGTAATTATCTACTTATTTATGCATTTATTTATTTTATTCCAGCAAAGGATTTGTGGTTGCCTATGCTAAAAAGCACAGATGCGATTTAAACAAGTCAAACAATTTAAGTGGAAATTAAGATGAGCCCCTTGGTACCAGGGCTGTGTCGGCGGGATAGTGAGGAGCTGTTCACTGTGTCAGAGAGGGTAACTGAGGGGCACAGCTGAGCTGCCAGGCATCCAGGGCATGAAGGGCATCCTAAGAGATTCGTGGTCTACATCGACTTGCAGTCTTGAGTCTCATGGCAGGTTCTGGCTGCAAGGCTCAGGTAGCTGGCCTCCCCTTTGGCTTCATCTGAAAAATGAGTGAGTTATTAAGTGAGACCAATTCTCCGGGCTCATGACATGTTAACATCCTATGATTCCAGGTGGGGCTTGTCTCACAGACAAACCAGGTTGGGGTTGCCAGGTGAGAGAGGGCACCTGGAATGAGTCGACCCTGCTACAAGAGATGATGGGTCTTCCCAAAGGGACCTTCTCACTGTTTAGGTGGCACAGTGTGGTGGTCAAGAGCCTGCGCTCTGCCAGGTGGACTCCCTGCTCAAGTCTGTACCCTTGGTGGAGTTACTGAATCTCTCATTGCCTCAGTCTTCTCACCTGTAAAAGGGGAATGATGGCATGATCAACAGCATTACTGCGTCTGAAACGGGGATAATGGTAGCTCTTTGTGAGAGGGCTGTTGACAGATCAATGGCATCCATCCATTGAGAACACTTAGAATGATTCTGGGCAAAAATAAATATTCAGGAAATGGGAGTGACTGCTATTATTGTCACTGCTATTGTTCAGCAGCTGGAAACTCTCAGAGGAGGGGACGGCATGGCTCCCCTGCGTCTTCATGCCCAGAGAGTTACTCTGATGAAGGTGTCAGGACAACATTAGGCCAGATAACTCAACCTGAACACGCACTTCCTGGATGTGACACAGGAGTGAACAGGGTAATCAATAAGAACTGCTCATGTGAACTGAGCATTTACTGTGTGCCATCACATCCACTGTGATGGCTACCGTACTTTTCTTTTTACATAA